>NC_091675.1:47852000-48511500 GCF_042453785.1 Malus domestica | reverse complement strand
CCAACCTTGACAACCATTAAATGACTCCGCCTAACCATTTTGTTATCATGGGTAATCTCTATTAGAAACATTGTATTCATCTTTTTATTTCACCACAATTTTAACACATATTGGTCTGTAATGTGATTTGTTTTCTTTTCAGTGGACATCGGATTAGAGTTATAGAGTGTTCCTTCTTTTTTTACTTCAAATATAATATAGGGATTGATCATGTCATCTAGCAACTGATAATATATGCATGCTCTAACCCAAGAATAAAATAAGAACATACAGTGTTGTGAGCTGCAGAGCCACCATACTGCTGCGCAAGAGGCTCTGGTACAGATCCATTCGAGCCGCACCAATCGTGCTTTCAGGATTTACACAACAATAATTTTTCGAAGATTAGAAGCAAATTATATAAGGTTTATTAAGTTTCCAATTCCTTCTGATGCTAATACATCCCAAACTAGAATTCAGAACGAGTGAGCACATAAACACATCTTCGTATAAATGATCTGATATTGAATTGGTATGCCCTGTGTACCTATATATATATATGTAGTGTCCAACATTTGATTATTTTCTTGTGCCGGTAATTCTTTCTTTTATCTCTTTGTTTATATAGTTCCCCTTATGCAGCTTGTTAACTGTTGTCCTGTTCCTCCTACTCACCAACATTTTCAATTTTTGTGTAGATGCTTCTTTCATATTGATTTGTATACTTTAATTTATTCCCTGACTCTCTTACTGTGACAATCACAGTTATTTTGGTGTTTTGATGGCATATGGTGGCTTGTTAGATGTAAGGACTTTTTCTCCAGTTACGTCATAATTTGATTTACTGTGGTATAATAAGAGCCTGCAAGTGAATATTTATAATTCTTTTAATGCAATACAGTTTCTAAGAGAGCAGCAACCTGCATATGCGACAACTCTGGTTCAAACTCGGTTGCTACCATTGTATAAATTATCAGTCTCCGTACCGTACTTAGTTGCCACTGCAAACTGGGTTCTTGGAGAGCTTGCTTCCTGCCTACCTGAAGTGAGGCTGTTTCTTACCATACCAGCTCCTACTCTTGTAATTTAATTAAAATGAGAAAAGTTTTATCCACACATCACTTGCTATCTGATGTTTTGTTAGCTTGATTTTATTTTATACTTGCTTGAAAACCGCATGCTCTTCTTTAGGCCCACTATTCAAAAAATTTGTCGCGTTTTCAGGAGATGAGTGCAGATGTGTATACCTCATTGCTCAAGGCATTGGTTATGCCTGATAACAGGGATATTTCTTGTTATCCCGTGCGGGTTTCTGCTGCTGCGGCAATTGTGGGACTTCTTGATGTGGGTCACAAACTCAATCTTTTAGTTGATCCCTTGTGACTTCTTCAGTGGCATTATTAATCTTTCTGATCTGATGTTCTGTCTCCAGAATGACTACCCACCACCTGAATGGCTTCCTCTCCTTCAAGTTGTGATTGGTAGGATTGGCAATAACGAGGAAGAAAGCTCAATTTTATTTCATCTTCTCAGTTCTGTGGTGGAGGCGGGACATGAAAATGTTGTAGTTCATATCCCTTACATTGTTTCAACATTGGTTGTTGGAATCTCAAAATGCATTCCCACTGATCTGGAGCCATGGCCTCAGGTATACGTAGATTTCTATTGCTAGGCTGGTAGTTTGTCTATCCTTTTGGATATCATGTTTAGCAGTTAGGGATTGATGCACCCGCTGCTGAGAAGAGAGGGAAACTGCTATGTATATAATATAGTATATGGCTTCTCATCCAATAAGCTTTACTAAATTGAATCATTGTGTGCTTGACCAATTTGGACCCATGAAATCAGATTGCCCCAAAATTAGTACTGTTTATTCATGGAGATTTTTTCCCCCGCGATTTTTTTTTTGCGTTCTGTACGCTCACTGTATATTTTGTGTTTACCTGATCCACAGTGCATGAAAATTTCTTCCACTGATCTCTAAGTAATCTCTAAATAATCACCGATTTCTTTTTGGATGTAAATTTCTTCCAGTTTCAACTATTAGTGGAATATGACCGAAGGGAAGGGTGTTAAGACTGATGAACTGGCATTGTTTATATTAGATGGTTGAAAAGGGCTTTGAAGCATTAGCAGCAATAGATCAATCTTGGGAAAGTTTTACGGCTGAACAATCTGAGGAGAATGCATCGAGTGAAAAGTGGGTATCAAGTCAAGCTACCATCGGTAGAGCTTTCTCTTCTCTCTTGCAACAGGCTTGGCTTGCACTAGCACATCACTTGGTTAGTTTTTATTTTCTAGTAAACTATTTCATATTTAATATGCTATCCGAAGTTAGTGTCTTTAATTGGAGCCATTAAATACTAGGTTCTTAAAACTCCCAACTTCTTGTGCGTCTGTACTTTAGACAACAAATACCTCTGCGCTCATTTTTAATCGTTTTCACTATATACATATGGAATTCAGGTTGTTACATTGTGCTATTTTCTCTGTTTTTAATCAGGGACGGGAAGACGAGGTTTTGCCCCCTTCTTCTTGCTTAGATTATGCATCAACATTGCTCCGATCCATCATGCTGTCTGTTACCGAAAGTAATGCAATTCTAGAGCTTAAAGTATCAAAGTTATTATTAGTTTGGGCTGATCTGATTGCCAACTGGCATGCTTGGGAAGAATCAGAGGATATGTCAATCTTTGAGTGCATTAAGGAAGCAGTCAGTCTACACAAAAAACATGGGTTGAAGAATTTTATTGGAGGACAAATGCCATCTCCTCCAGCTCCACCTGTTCCTCAGCCTTCCATAATACAAGGCATTGGTTCTTTTATAAGCGAGGCTGCCTTACATTATCCATCTGCAATGTGGAAGATTTGCTCTTGTATCCATATACTACTACATGCCCCAATTTACTCATCCGAGACAGAAGGCGTGAAGCAGTCGTTGGCAGTTGCATTTTGTCAGGCAACATATACCCGTTTCAGAGAAATTAAAAGCAAGCCTGGTCCTCTCTGGAAGCCTTTGCTGCTCGCTATATCATCATGCTATTTATGCTGTCCCGAAGTTGTAGAGGGTATATTGGAGAAGGATGGAGATGGAGGATTTCAAACCTGGATGTCTGCACTTGGATCTGTTTCCTCTAGCTCTTTCAAACCGGGGCTACCTACAGAGTCAGAGATAAAGTTGATTGGTAAGTACTTGGTCTCTAAAACGGGGGAAATGAAATTGTGTTTCAGCCTCTAACAGACTGACATGATATTTTAGTTACTTTTGCTTTGCATAAATTCCTGAAACCCTATATGAATTGGATAACTTGGGACATGACTAACAGTTAATGAATCTCAGTGCTGGCACTGGCAAAAGTGGTTGAACGGGTGGTGGTAGTTGGAAAGTCATCTGGTGCCTTGTTACGGGAATGCTTTACCTCTCTGATGGAAGCATCTATACGATGGAAAGAACTGCGGGAAGAAGAGGAAGCAGGTGGAGAAGAAGAGACCGAGGATGATGATGAAATTGAAGATGATGATGATGACGATGACGATGTGAGGTTTGAACTTGCAAGTTTTTTGTTTATCGTCAAGTTTCAGGATTCATCTTTTAAAAGTTCTCTACATTTTTGGACTGCCTATTAATGACAGAAGGCTATGTGCAATAAATTTATGCTATTCTTTTTCATAGGTTACTCTGGCTAATATTACATAGTTTTTGTTATTATTCCCTTCATGAAAATTTACTTTTATCATCTGAAAAGTTAATGGATGATATTTGATGCTATAAACTGAACTTCAATCTGGCATCTTGGAATGCAATGATGTTCGGATGCCCAATGTGTAATGACTGTCACAAGGCATTCGAGCTCAAGAGGATAATGCACATCAAATGTGGAGACATGGGAAGTGCACACATTTGTAACAACGCGTTATTATTAAATTTAAACGTTAACGACTACATTTTTATGATCGATGACAACTAAGGTAACGTCAATCTATATTTATTTAGAGGATGCTACACACACATCATTTTTTACTTTTCACACATTCTTTGCTAATTTCTGTTAATTGATTTTCTTCAATTCATCCAATCCGATGTTTGAAAATTAAAAAAATATATGTGGATATCACACCTCTTTATTTATTTATATTGCTTTTCTATTACTTCAGAGGATGAAGTATGTTAACTAGTTTTCGTGATGTTCCAATTATGCCCTTATGTATATTTAAACTAAATAAAAATTAACAGTAACAAGCCTAAACAAACCAAAAACCCAATCTGGTAAAAATCCCCGACCAAAAACAACGAGCATAGCTAATTAATCACAGCCGTCTGATTCAGGGTTCACTGCTGATTCTGGACTGTAGGTGCAGCTGATATTTATCCCCGTAACCCTACAATAAAATTTCACGCCCTCACCTCCCAACTCATATAATTAGCGCCTTTTCCCGGAAAATTTCTCTTTCGGTTTTCGGGAAGTTCTTCAAGTCCTCCGAAGTCCGACCCACAGAGGACGAGAAGCAAACCCCAAACATTTTCCCGGAATTTCTCTTTTGTTTTTCTCGCGTCGCTCTCTGATTGATTACTACGCAAACGAAATTGAAGTTTTTCGAAGCTGTTGTTCAATATATTCGAGGAGGTACGTGGTTTTTTTTAGGGTTTACGAATGGGGAATTATCTGCTTGATTTGACCTTGTTTTTTTAATTTTGGGTATTTAAAATTTTGCTTAGTTTTAAAAAGATAATGATGTTGTTTTTGTAGTTTTCACTTATATATTTCTATAACATTCACTCGTACTGTCAAGTATGTAAAATTTGGGAAATACGTTGGCCTAAACTTAGCCTTACTCAGGTATTCGCCATGAACAACCTCTCATCTTTCACAGCCCTGGACTCCAATCCACTTTCCACCCCTTGTTCCTTTGGGGCCCAACACCACAGGCCCGTTCTCCTCCAGCGCTCGAGAAATACTGTCGTATGCTCAGTGAAGCCCTTGGTCGCCACCCCCTCTTCTCTAAGTTTGTCCGGTTCCCCCAATCAGGGGCTTAATCGAATTGAGTCGCTAACCCAGGTCTCAGGCGTGTTGGGCTGCCAGTGGGGCGATGAAGGTAAAGGAAAACTCGTCGACATCTTAGCCCAACACTTTGACATCGTTGCTCGTTGTCAGGTAACAAAAAGCTCTCACTTTCATAGCCTGATCGTGTAGTTTTCTGATGACTTTTTGCATCTTTTCAGGGTGGAGCTAATGCTGGACACACCATTTACAACGCAGAGGGAAAGAAGTTTGCGCTTCACCTTGTTCCCTCAGGTATTCTTAATGAAGAAACTCTTTGTGTTATTGGAAATGGAGTTGTGGTGCATCTTCCAGGGCTCTTTAAAGAGATTGATGGCCTTGAATCTAATGGGGTATCCTGCAAGGGAAGGATATTGGTCTCTGATCGTGCACACCTCTTATTTGATTTCCATCAAATAGTGGATGGGCTTCGAGAATCTGAGCTTTCTGAATCTTTCATTGGCACTACCAAAAGAGGAATTGGGCCTTGTTACTCTAACAAGGTTATCCGAAATGGTATTCGAGTGAGTGACTTGAGGCACATGGATACTTTTCCTCAGAAGCTAGATGATCTATTATCAGATGCTGCATCAAGATTCCAAGGTTTTGAGTATGGACCCCATGTGCTAAAAGAAGAAGTTGAAAAGTACAAGAGATTTGCTGAGAGATTGGAACCCTTCATTGCTGATACTGTGCATGTCGTGAATGAAGCCATCTCCGAGAAGAAAAAGATTTTGGTTGAAGGGGGTCAGGCAACAATGTTGGATATTGACTTTGGAACTTATCCCTTTGTAACATCCTCTAGCCCTTCAGCGGGTGGGATTTGCACTGGTCTTGGCATTGCTCCCAGAGTTTTAGGTGATCTGGTTGGAGTGGTAAGTAGATGGTTACTTCTGGTAGTTGTAGAGAGTATTTTCAATCAATTGGGTTGGGCAACATGAATAAACATATTTCGAACTAAATCTATTTCTGCAAATAGGTTTCTTTTATTATTTTTGTCTTTACTACTGTGATTCATGTTATTTTTCTAGTTGAAATCTTTAAAGGGAGATAGAGCACTGTATGGTAGTACTGGTCATGGCTAATCTTGCAGTTAGTACAAAAGGCCAATTGAGATGGTGAGGTAATGTTGCTAACTTGATGTTGTTTCTGTAGGTAAAGGCATACACTACGAGAGTTGGTTCTGGTCCCTTTCCCACAGAAATCTTGGGCCAAGGGGGCGACCTCCTTAGGTCTGCTGGTCAGGAGTTTGGCACAACTACTGGTCGCCCTCGTCGTTGTGGTTGGCTTGATATGGCAGCACTGAAGTATTGCTGTCAGATCAATGGATTTTCTTCTCTCAATCTCACCAAACTTGATGTTTTGTCTGATCTTCCCAAAATTCTGTTGGGTGTTGCCTATAAACAGAAGGATGGTACACCGATTAAATCGTTCCCTTCAGACCTTCGTGATCTTGAGCAATTAGAGGCATGTCCTTGCCTCTCCCTTCTATTCGGATATGATATGATGTTTTTATCTTAATTGAATTTTATTAGAAGATAAAGGTTCATTTTTAACACTTGTTGCTATTGCTTTTCTATGTTCAGGTGGACTATGAAGAATTGCCCGGATGGGAATCGGATATTTCTTCTGTCAGAAATTACTCCGACCTTCCGAAGGCCGCACGTCAATATGTGGAAACGATAGAAGAACTTCTTGGTGTACCCGTCCATTACATTGGTGTAGGGCCTGGACGCGATGCACTGATTTACAAATAGTAATCTCGATTTTCCCTTGATACTTGAGTTGATTTTTCGGATTAGAAGTAATTTTCAAGACACAGTTTGATTCAACACATTTTCCACCCGAGGCGGCCACAAGAAATCTATGTTGTGTTTAGGATTGCTTGTTGTAATGCATGGATTACTAGGGTATGAATTTGTTGGAATGAATTGAGGTCAGAGTACTCGGGGTCGGTCGTTATCGTAGTTTTCATGTATTAGTTATGGGCTATACTATTATTTGATAGCAGGTAACAGATGCCTAGGCTCATCTCACATTAATATGACAATTTATGTGTGAGAAAATCAATCGCATTCACTTTTGTCTCCATTTCAAGCTCTCCGTCTCTGCATTCACTTTCGTCTCTGTTTCAACCCCTTCCGTTGAGGAGGGACCCCTCAACTAAGCTTTTATTTGAGAGATGTTTGTAGGACTTCCTCTATATCGTATTTCAACGATTTAACCGTTCATCTTTAGCTCTTCACTGAAACATCAACTTTATCAAAAATCACTCAAATTTGAAATCATTTGACCGTTGAGTACCAATGGTAATACTACCCTCTGTTTTACTCCTTTTTAACTAGATTTCTGTGTGAAAGAAACAACAGGGAGAATAAATGAAGAGAAAAAGAACGGTGATCCTTCATCGCCGGCCCTTTCTTGCCAAGAAGGTCCCAAATTTATGAACTACTACTATTAATCATGGAAAGAATTGACATTTGTCTCAGTTGTTATTTAATTAAGACTTGCTAAAACTACATCGAATGTTTTGTTGTACGGCAGAGCATGCTCAATGCCCAGAGAACCCCTTGTATTTGGACGCATACCCCAAAAACACACACATTGTAGTCTTAGTCTTAGCTTGGAGTTTGGTAGTAGTATATGGTCTTAAGAAAGGGTAACAAGCACAACCAAACGTTCTCAAGTGATGAAGCACTGGAACAGCACCATATAAAGCTTCAAAAGGAGACTTGTTATGCAAAATGGGAGTAGGCATTCTATTGATGAGGTAGGTGGTTGTTTGACATGCAAATGACTAGAACTGTGAAGGTATTTTAGTACATCCATGCCATTTTGTTCTGGGGTATAAGGACATGACTTGTGATGGGAAATGCCCTTTTTTGAGAAGAAAGGATTGAAGAGGTTTGCTAATGTACTCACCACTCACCATCACTTTGCAATATTTTTATGCTTGTAGAGAATTGAGTGAGAACATAAGCATGAAATGCAATAAAAGTTGCACAAAGATCGGATTTATTAACCAAAGGGAAAATCCAGGAATACCTAGTACATTCATCAATGAAAGTAACATAATACCTATATACATCCACAGATATACAAGGTGCAAGACCCCAAAGATCACTATGCAGTACTTCAAAGGGAATTACAAATTTATTGACACTTAATGCAAAAGGAAGTTTGCAGAATTTACCCTCTACACATAACAGGATTAGACTCTTGTAAATGCAACTTTGGACTTATGTAACATGAGAGACACAACAGAATTAGATGGATGTCCTAATCTATCGTGTCAAGTATTGAGCAACAGAATTTGATCCCTTTTTAATTCTTTGTAGATTGGACTTCATCTGGAAGATGTTAGTCTTAGCGATAGTGGAGAATTGTTCTTGCAATTGAATCCAGAAATCCCTAGAACTTGTACTACCAATGGCACATGACATAGCCATTGGACTTAAAGAAGCAGTAAGCAATTGCATCAGAGCTTTATCATGCATCATCCAAATCAAATACTCATCACTATCAGAGGAAAACGATGAATTTGCAGAATTAACATCAGAGTCTCCGGATTGGGAGGAAAGTCGAGCAGGACATGGATGAGTGTCATTGACAAACCCTAGGATTCCATTACTTTCAAGCAGTAATTTCATTTGAAAATGCCAATTAAGATAGTTCGAATCATCCAACTTAACATTCACAGATGTAAAAATTGATGAAACTAGGGCAGTTATTGGTTGCCAAGGGATTTAGTTAAGAACCTGATCTAGATTACAATGAAACCTTTAGTCAAGTTGTTAAACCCACCATAGTGAGGATTGTTTTAGCACTAGTTGCTCAGTTTAATTGGTCACTCAGGCAACTTGATGTCGAGAACGCATTTCTCCATGGAATTTTTCAATAGGAGGTGTATATGGCTCAGCCACCTGGCTTTGAGGATCCTCAAAATCCCACTTTGGTATGTCAACTACATAAATCACTTTACGGATCAAAACAACCCCGAGGGCATGGAATGACATGTTTACTTCATTTTTGCCTCAGTTGGGATTCCATAACACTTATTCTGATTCTTCATTATTTGTTAAAACTGTTGGTGCAAATGTTGTGATATTGTTGTTACATGTCAATGACATTATTATAACGAGCAGTGCAACCACTGAGATACAGCAATTAATAAGTGATTTAACTTCTAAATTTGATATCAAGGACTTAGGTCCTCTTCACTACTTTATGGGAATTCAGATTTCCAAGATTGCCAATGGTTTGTTTCTGTCACAATAGAAACTTGTGTAGGATTTCCTTGTCAAAACAGAAATGGTTGACTACAAAGCTTGTGAAACACCATGTTTACCCTATAACTGATTACTCAAGGAGGATGGTGAACCATATTCCAATCCTACTTTATATAAGAGTGTGGTGGGTGCCCTACAATATCTCACATTTACCAAACCTGACATAGCTTTCTCTATGCATCAAGTATGTCAGTTTATATAGAATCCCATGGTCTCTCATTTCACTGCAGTAAAAAGGATTTTGAGGTATTTGAGAGGCACTATGAATCTTGGCCTTACCTACTCTAAAGGGCCCTTGGCATTACATGCTTTCAGTGATGCTGATTGGGTTGGAGATCTCAATGATCGACAATCTACATCAGGGTTAGTTGTGTTCTTAGGGAATAACCCTATCTCGTGGTCCTCTAAGAAACAGCAAACAGTATCAAGATCCTCCACTGAGGCTGAGTATCGTGCTTTATCTTCTACTGCAGCAGAACTTGATTGGATTCAACAAATTCTTGCGTTTCTGCACTTTCTAATACCTGCAACTCTTGTGCTATTTTGTGACAACCTTTCTACTATAGCACTGTCTTTCAACCCTATATAACATCAATGGACAAAACACATTGAAATTGATGTGCATTTTGTTCATGAGCGAGTTGCCAAGAACAAGCTTTTGGTGCAATTTGTGTCCTCCAAGGAGCAGTTTGCTGACATTTTAACCAAAGGCCTGAGTGCCCTATTGTTTCATATTCATTGTAACAATCTCATGTTAGGATCATCCAAACATGAGATTGAGGGAGGATGATAGAGATATACTGTGTGTGGCTAAGATACTGCCACTTGTATGAAGATTAGAGAGTTAGTTAGTTAGATATTGAGAAGTGTATAAATATTGTTGTATGTACTTGCTTAACAACTAAGGAAATCACTATACTGAAAGTTTCTGTTTTTCTACTTCACTCTCTAAGAATCTCTCGAATCTCTTCTTTCTCTCATTACATTTTCTGAAGGGTAACAACATCCACAAAAAATAATTTAGGTTGTCTATGCAATTGCAATCAAGGAATTTCAAGCTCACAATTACTTAGAATAATAAAAATCACCAAATTCTAATTTGATCAAGAAACTTTAGGTTCTAATCTAATTATTTGTCATCTAAGATGTGCAATTTCATTCCTAGTCGTGAAACAAAATAATGTCTCACCAATGTCAGAGAAAAAAATAACTCAAGGTGGAATGTATCTACCGAGTCCGACATAGTCATATACCCATTTAGTTATAGGCGCAATGAGCGGTAGGCTCCCAATTAGTTGAATATGAACTTTAAATTCATATTATGTGGGGCTGCATGCCCTCTTATCATCATGAGACGAAAATTGATCAATATACTAATTTCCGGGTCTTGTTATAAGATGAGAACTAGAGGGACTTCAGGTCCTAATCTCTTAATTGTTATAAACTCATCATAATATATTGCAATCTTGGTGTTAACATAAAAGTAAATAAGATTAGCACATGAGAAAATGAAATACATAAAACCAATTAAAATGAAGGGAGCTTTAATGAAAATGGTGGGGACGAAGACTATTTAAACCAAAAACCACCTTAAAGTTTTCTTTAACCAAAATCACCTCAAAACTAAACAGGAACCCAAATTCTATGCGAACTAAATTACAGAGCCCAACATGTACAATTACAAAATTACCCTTACGGCAAGAAAACACAACCATTAGTGAAGAAGATGGACCGGTGGGTCCACCATCTTCTTTTTCAATTGAGTAACGAGGATGTGATTTCTTTATGGTCCCACCATCTTTAAAAAGGCTTTTGGTTGTACCCATCATCTCTAATTGGTTGCACGATTTCCTAGTCCCAATAACTCTTTTTATTAGTTTTTTTTTTATTCTCTTATTTCTTTTCCCACATAAATCAATCATAACTTATTATCCCTTATTTTTTGTATTGTTTTATTATTCTATTTCACTTTACGCCTATTTTGACACACCCCGATCCTAGAATCAAGGCGTGATGGCCATCACGTGAGCGTGACGTAACCAAAAGTGCGATGCGGAAGCAAAAGATAAGAGAAATACGAAGGAATAAAAAAACCAACTACTAGCAATAATATCCAACTAGCATGCTACAATAAGTTTAAGTGTGAAACACACAAATTCAGAGCATAAGTACTAGGTGCAGTCAAGTAGGACCATAACTAAATTACAACACCCGCAGGTGAGTCCTACATTTACGTAGTCTGTCAATACGCCAAGGGAATCCTCGTGGGCCACCAATGCTGCTAACTAGAATCTGGAGGGGCGCAAAACAAAATTGAGTGGGTCAGTAAAACCAAAGTTTTTCAAAAACATTTCATTTAAAACATTTCTAACCTCTCGCTGTAAAACCTGTATATTTTCCCAGAAAATAACATAATATGCATATAATCTTCGAATATCTCAAATCACAATTCTTTATCAAACCCAGAAAATATGTCATGCCATAAATGTCAATAACAGATTAAGAATGCATCAATATAACAGGTGATATAATGAATCAACCGGAGACCCTGCAATTGGTCATATACGGTTAATTCCATAGCTCAATATCCAAACCAACCGGAGTCACCACGGTGACCTGTACGGTACTACTCTGCACATAAGTCGGAACTACCTGAAGTAGTCTGTACAACAAGGATGGTGTAATAATAAGCTCTAGTGCTTCTCTCATCAATCATCTGTGCACATAATCTAAGGTCACCTACCAGTCGGAACCACATCTAGTGATCTGTACGACTAGCATGTCCGAACCTTCTCATGGTCTGTACGACATGCACCTTCTTAGATCCAAGGTGAGCGTGCGGTGCAGGGTGAATAATATAAGCACTATCACCAGGGTGCAAGTTATGAGCTCTCAACACAATTCACATAAATAACATAAAACTCACCTAATACTCACATGTGCGTCCACAGCACCAATTCACATATATATATATATATATATATATATATGCATCAATTATCAATTCGTATATTTCATAATATGCATGCATGGCATTTTAAAACATACTTTCATTTAAATTCAATTTCTGGGAAAAATCGATAGTATATAGGTAAATACAGAAAATACTGCCCACTCACTGGTAAGTCGAAGGGTCGTAACCCCCGTGACGTCTCTGGATGCGCTCGTCCTCGGGATAGGTATCACCTATATGCGAAACAACTAAAACAACGTTATTTAAAGCACATAACCGACAATGCGTAATAACTTCTCATACGATGCTCAATTTGGGTATATGAATATACCACAGTGACCTACTCGACGTCACGGACGTCGAGGTATTTTTAGAAAAATTTTCCGAGGCTGCACGCGCCCCCACGCGCCGGAAGGGGCACGGACCTACGCGCTCCACGCTCGTCATCTTCTTCTTCCAGTCGCCGGACTGGTTTTTCCGGTCACTGGAAAACTGGAGATTTTTCAATCTCCTTGTTCTCCGTCATTTCTCAACCATTTTTCGCGCATTTTATATCAAAATGAAGCCCTAAGCATGTAGAATCACGTTACACTACTTTAAGGCTCTAAAAACTACGAAATCTCACCGGAGAAATTCCAAGAAAACCGGCCAACTTCAAGCTCAGTGATCCCGACGTCCAAAATCTTCAAACTAAGCACTCCGAGCTTCTTTAGGACCTCACTAAGCTCACTATAAGCTTAGAATTCCCTGAAATTCAACAATTCACGCGTGCATGAACAGTGATTTCAAAATAGGTCATGGGTTCGACGAGATTTCTAAGGTTTCCAGTTCTAAAAGTAACCCCATTCAAATCAGGAGGTTAAAAGGATGAAGAATCTCACCTTATTGGCGTCGATCCGTGGTGATTCGAGGTTTTTGTGCTTTGGTCCGTACAATTCGAAGGGAGAGAGAGAGAGTGAGCTGCGACGGAAGAGAGAAAGGGTACGGGGATGAGGGAGAGATGAGTGTCCTGTGTGTGTGGTCCATCACCAAAACAAATCCAACTTCTTTCCCTAACCACACAAATTGCTAATAAGTTTTTAATCCATTTCAAAATTTCCAAACTTAGGAAAAATATGCATTATTCCATAATATGTCACACACATACCTTAACACCCGTCAAGGACAATTTCGTCATTTCACGATCGATAAATAAAATCTCGGGACAGGCTGTGACATATTTATATTATTATGTATTTAAACCCCAACATTACATATAACTTATTTTAAAAGAAAAGAAATATTAATGATATAATATAAGTAAATTTGATTAATTTATATTAAATTTACTTAAATTCGCCTAGTCCATTTAGGCATACTCGTCGTCCGACTAGCCCCTAGCGTCTTTTAGAACATTAGTTATGGTTTCTCCTACAACCAATTCCTTTCAAAAATGTCAACTAGAATACCAGATCAAAATATGTCCAATGTTTGAGTGACATATCGTATGATCTTCATCTTAATCATATGAGCTAATTACGTAACTAACACCCGAGGTTTGAACCCGCTGTCAAAAAACACAAACAATGTTTCATTTTTTCTATCAAATGTGATCAGATAACTTAGCAAGTGTGGTGTGAGCTACTTGTTAACAGGGCCGGTCCATAGATTTTTGAGGCCCGGGGCGACGTCAAAAAAAGTGCCCTAACTTTATGTAAGAAAATTATTTATTTTCACACATAAGACATCGATAAAATTATACTTTAAAAAACACTTGAAATTCAATAATTTAGAAAGACAGAAAGACTAATTTATTTTGTATTGAGAGAGGGAAACAAAAAAACTTCGAGCTTACAAGTAGATAGATGATGAGTTTTGTTTTCCATCTGAACTTTGAATGTGTTTTTTAATAAATCGTGATGTGTTTTTTTTTTCTTATTTACTAACCTTGTCAATATGGTACTAAAAAATAATGATGTTCTCAAGTCTTTAATTGATATGTATTATTAATGAATGGGCACTAAATTAAACATTTTGATGACACGTCTTATAATTTACAAATTTGGTCTACGTATTACTCTTTGTTGAAGATTAGACTTGAATTAAAACGAATATTTAAAAATAACAACCCACATAGCTAATAGATAGTAACTAAAAATAAATTAACAACCAAACAAAAATTTTAAAAAATTGAAAATAATAAACATGCACATAGCATTTCAAACTTAGGACCTCTTGTTAATTTTAAACAATAAAAATCATTGTTTCTAATTAAATTTCTTGATCATTTAACCAAATTTTATAAATTTATACTCTTATAAAAAGAAATTTGTAAAAAATGGAGAGTAAATAAGCACACATGGTGTTTTGAATCCAAGACCTTTTCATTATTTTCAAATGACAAACCACCACTTCTAGTTAAATTTCTATGTATTTGAACCAAATTTTATAAATTTATACTCTTATAAAAACATATATAAATATACCGCCCTAATAATTTTGGTGCCCCTAATTTTTTTGGGCCCCGGACGGTCGCCCGGCTTGTTAAGTAGCAAAACAAAAAGCAGAAGAAAAGGTAATGATAAATCATATGTTAAGTGGCAAAAGTCACAAGATTAGAAGAAAGGGCAATTATAAATCATATTAAATTGAAAGGGTGCGGTGCATCAAATACCAAAGAGTTAAGAATCGGATATAAAGACACGGCGGTTCTTATTAGCTACTGTTATTGGAATGTTGTGTATATTGTAAGATGAGAACATTGTAGTATGTACTTTGATTTATCTTCATGTTCCCAATTTTTTATTTGTCATGGCCTATAATATATAGTTGTGCATGTAAAAGTTGTAAAGTTGAACCCACTTCTATAGATTGACATGTATGTAAAGCATCTGTATGTTTAATGTGATTGTTTGGTAGAGTCATTTTTGGGATATTTAATGCCATACAATTTTATCCATTATGGTTATAACACGTGAAGTAACACACCATGTATTTAGTGTTTTCAATACTAATAAACATTTCTTCTTGCGGTATTCTCAGTCTACTCGTGTTGTAGTACGCTGGTTCGTTTATTAAGGCTACGACAAGTTTGCAACATATTGGGATTGATTATATCATCCATAGTGTTGTAGTTAAATTACTGCAATCCATAGTATCTTAGTTCAATTTTAGAAATATTGTGAGTTATTTTGTTGTAGTTACTGTTTGGACCGGATTTTACACTATCGGCTCGAGCAATCGAGATCGTAGAATGAGTAAAATTCTGAGCCATTGGATTGAAAGAAGATTGAGATGATTGATTAATAATTTATTTGGATATTCCTATGATTTTAATTATAATAAAATTATCTGAGGAATTATTGAAAATTATTTCTAAAAGTGCAGATGTTTTTGGGTTGGTTCTGTGCACGTGGCTTAAGTGTCGTGTGATAATAAAGTTTCAGAGGTGTTTTGCTTTGCAAAAAGCATGGGGTAATGCTAAAATAATGGTGATGGAAGTATGATGAGGTAAGAAGCCTAGACAGGCTAGGCTTTTGGTCATTATGGGATAAGTCAAGATGAGCTTTTATCTTGTTTGAAAAGTCAACCATTTGGATGATAGGCTTCAGCCTATAGATTAGGGTTGGGTTCGGTTCAAAACAGTTCGGTTTTTTGCCAAAATCAAAATCGAACCGAAATTTTGGTTTGGTTCAATTTTTTTTCGGTTCAATTTTTTCCGGTTCGGTTTTGACCTGATTTGTTTTTTTTTTTTTTTTTTTTCTTCGATAGCAAAAGAAATCCTAAGAAAACAAAGCTTACAGCCATTTATACATCTTCCAGAGAAACAAACTTACTGCCAAGGGTAAATGTCAAAACCAAAGAGCTAAATCATTGGAAAATTAGGATACAACACACCTCTCCGAAAAACAGGACAAAAGTCACAGAGAAAATTATAGCAACACACTGATTGAAAAGTTTATGCAAATATATCGGAAGAGCCTGCAGATTGCAAATATCGAAGTTAATAGCTGACATTGAATGTTCAAACTTTAAATGCTAAATGAGAACTTTCAATTGGATACACATTTGGCATTGAATAACATCGATATTCTTATACCAGATTCAATTTAATTTTCGCAAAACCAAATCCGATCTGAAAGAAAACGATTGACAACGAAAACCACTGCAATTCTTAAAATTGGAGTGCCACTCACCTCCATAGCAGCCGCATTACACAGTAGCAAAGTGACGAGCAGCTGATGCTGCTCTTGAACCACCAACAATATAACAGCTGAAAGCCTGAAAGAAAAAAAAAACACAAATTTCAGAAAAATGCGACGAACTACGAGCGAGACGAAACAGAAATTCAGGAATCGGCGAGAACCGAGATGGAGGCGAACGAACCTGCTTGTTTCTTTTCGGTGGGGGAGCCGCTGCGCTGCAGAATATCGAGCTCGATGAGGCCAAGGGACATGAGGCCTAGGGTTAGGCCGGACATTATACCGGCGAAGATGACGAAGAAAGGGGAGAGGTCGGCATAAATGAACCACCAGGCGGATCCGAAGGGGATGGCCCCCAGAGAGTTTGAGAGAGTGATAGACAGAGACTTTAGGGCGTTTGTTTCACCTTCTTAGGTGGGACTGGACTAGCTATGATTATTGTCCCATGTTTGGTATGCTTGGGGACTAACTTAAGTGAGACTAGCCCGGACTCGTGTGGACTATCTCCCTCGCTAGGTCGTCTTTGCGAAGCCCTCCGAAAACCACGAGACTGCTAAGACCTGCTTCGTCTCCTTTGCGCCGCTTGGCGTCTTCCTTCTGCGAAGACCTTGCTTCGTCTGCGTTGCGTCTTCTTTCCAACGAGATCACAGCACCACACCAAGACCATTCCCTCGTTTCGAATCTTAGAGAACTACGTCGATATTATCGGCAACCTGACCAAATTGCAGTTGCATAGAGCTCCAACAAGGACTTCTTTGCTGCAAACCTCCGAGGAAGGTCCCGCTCTCGCCATCGTCCGATTCCTTTGAGCTTGCCTGGGCCCTCGCCATTAGACAAAGAATGATAGCTTGACATATTCAAATTTACCCAGTACTCAAATCCCCAAATTCAATTCAAACATGCAAATTTGCAGAAGAATCTTCAATTCTTTGATGAAAAAAAAAGGTGAGAAAAACTCGGAAGAATCACCTGAAATTCTATTAGTTCATTTCACTTGATTCTAAGTTGTGAAAATTGATTTGGGATTTATGGTGTTGCTTGAGATTAATATATATATATATATATATATACACACACACAATATATATGTATACATATATATATATATATATATATATGTTTGAGAATTGGGATAGCAATTTTAATTTGTCATATTCTATATATGGGTTTGAATGAATTATATATTACTATATATCAAATCGTTGCTCCGTGGTTGCCGTCGAGGTTGCAGACTCAGATGGGTTTCCTTCCATTCCATATCTGTGAGACGACCATATGCTCAAAGTTTATGTAACGTAATGCAGCAATGGATAACTTCTCGATTTGGAAATATTTGATTGTGGTTTGCTTGCTGCTGACTACATTCTGCTTCTGCTGGGTTGAATTTTTTGTTCTGTGGGGTATTTGGGTTCTCCTGATTCATTGGAAAGATTCAATTCTGGGTTGTAAAATGTAATTTGAGGTTTTCAAATTGATTTTTTGGTCATGCACATACAAGTGAAAGATTTGATTTTTCCGAGTTGGTGATCATCTGGTTATGATTTTTCTGGAATTTGGATGTTAGGATTTGGATTTTGCAGAAAGTTGACGTTGGAGTTCAATTTTTTTGTATTTGTATAAAATTTTGTTATTATCCTGGTTCTTAGTCCGACACTGCACCAAACGCTTCACTAAGTTAGTCTAACTTAGTCTAGTTTAAGCCAGTCCAATTTAGTCCCTGAAGCTAGTCCAGTCCGAGATAGTCCGGTGCAACAAACGCACCCGAGAAAGTGATTGAAAACCGAGAGAGAGAGATAGAGGAGGAGGCTTGGAGTGAATGAGGGATCAATGTTTAGTTTTTGGGTTTCAAACTGAATTCACTGAACGACGTTGTCGACCAATACGAATACAAACTTTCAGAACGACATGTCATTTCTATTACTAAATATAAAACAACGTCGCTTTTTACAACATTTCAGTTCGGTTCGGTTTTTTTTTTTCGGTTCGATTTTTTCTTTCGGTTTGTTGTTTTCAGTTTTCAGTTTTTTGAACCAACCCTTACTATAGATGAAATAAGGAAATGGTGGGACCGAATATCCTTGGCAGGATGCCAAGAATTTTAGTCAGATGGCATCACATGCAAGACTTGGAGATAAAGTGACAGTACATCAGGTTGCTACAAATGAACAAGTGGCTCTAGTTTGCATGAGATGATTATTTGGGGTTGATGCTGAATTAATTAAATGAGTCAGAATGAGATAAAGATAAGTTAAATGACTAAGACATGGGCTTTGCCCAGCGTAACGTTAATCGCTTTATGAGTTTGAAATGCAATTGGATTCTGCAACAAGTGTCAGCCGCCAAAGCCAGTATAGTAGCTCTATAAATACAAAGCGGTAGGTAATTGAGAAGGATCTCTCCAAATCAACACACAAATTGCCTTACGCAAAGTTTCTCAACAACCCTTAGAATTTTATCGTTCTCCCCTTTCTTCCCGCCAACACATCTTCAGTTTGGATAAACAGCACTGGAGCCGTAAAATCAGCCGATCCAGGAGCACCTTCAGTTTGGATAAATAGCACTGCTTCGAGACCAACTGGTTATTTATCCAAGTCTCGGTCAACAAGGATTTCCGAGTCCTTGTTGGTTGAGGTCATCTCATCAGCCTTCTCAGCGAAGTAAGGTGTTACCAGGTTACTACATTCGGCACATTGAAAGTCGAATTTAAAATTGAACTTCGTAGAACTAGCAACCTTGTCTTCAAGCTCTAAAACTCACAAGACAAGATGTGTTCCTTCCTCGGCCGCAGTCACAAGATCAAGAAGTTAGTAGAAAGCCCAATGCTACATTAACATATTTTACTCCCCCGACCGAACTCGGCCGACGAGTTGGCACGCCCCACACACAACCGAATGACGTAGTTAGCTTATTAATTACTTGGCCTGCGCGTCACGTAGGCCTGGTAGTTTTTAGGGTCAACAGTTACAAAAATAGTGTCTAGTATTTTGGATATTTAATACTATATAATTTTATCCATTATGATTATAACACGTGAAGTAACACACCATGTGTTTAGTGTTTCCAGTACTCATAAATATTTATTCTTGCAGTATTCTCAATCTACTCGTGTTATAGTATGTTGGTTCGTTTATTAAGGGTACCACAAATTTGCAACATATTGAGACTGATTATATCATCCATAGTATTGTAGTTAAATTAGTGGTAATCCATAGTATTTTGGTTCAATTTCAAAAATAATGCGAGTTATTTTGTTGTAGTTACAAAAATATTGTGGGTTATTTTGGTTCTGTTTTAGAAATAGTGTTGTAGTTTCAGAAATAGTGTGGGCTATTTTGCTGTATTTCCAGAAATAGTATGGTTATTTTGGTTTAGTTTCATAAATAGTGTAGGTTATGTTGTTGTAGTTCCAAAAATAGTGTGGGTTATTTTGGTTTCATTTCAGAAATAGTTTGAGTTGTTTTGCTGTAGTTCCAAATATATTATGGCTTATTTTGCTATAGTTTCAGAAATATTGTGAGTTATTTTGATTCAGTTTCAGAAATAGTGTGAGTTATTTTGCTGTAGTTTTAGAAATAGTGTGATTATTTTGTTTCAGTTTTATAAATAGTGTAGGTTATTTTGTTGTAGTTCCAGAAATAATGTGCGTTATTTTGGTTTCATTTCAAAAATAGTGTGGTTTATTTTGCTGTAGTTTGAGAAATAGTATGGGTTATTTTGTTGTTGTTTCACAAATAATGTTTATTTTGTTCTCTTCAAGAAATAGTGTGAGTTATTTTTATTCACTTTCAGAAATAGTGTCGATTAGTTTGCAGTAGTTTCAGAAATAGTGTAAGTTATTTTGGCTTGGTTTCATAAACAGTGTGGTTATTTTGATTTAATTTCTGAAATAATGTTTATTTTGTTCATTTCTTGAAATAGTATGAATTATTTTTGTTTAACTTTTAAAAGTTCCATAAATAATACAAGATTTCTCCACCAAATGACAAACAAGAATATAATCAAATTTTGGACTCATGTTTAACAAATACTTTATAAATATTCAATTTTAGTTTTATTTAGTTTTTAATATCTTTAAAAATTTATATTGGAGCAAAGACATGAGAACCCCACTTGAAATGGTGACTTCAAATTCCTGTAGTAATGCCTTTGACAACATGACAACGACGACCAGTGATGAATTCAAGATTTTAACATGGGGTGGTCCCAATATAAAAGCTCCAGAAAAATTAACGAAAGCAACATTGAATAATTAAATGATGAACTACAATTTTTCATTCATAATCTTTCTACAAACAACATTACAAGCTACAAAGGCTATCACAACTCGATTCGGAGTTCTAGTGGACATTCCGGGTCGGGGTGTGTCAGTGTGATTATTTTGTTTTAGTTTTAGAAATAGTGTAGGTTATTTTGTTGTAGTTCCAAAAATAGTATGAGTTATTTTGGTTTCATTTTAGAAATAATGTGGTTCATTTTGCTGTAGTTTTAGAAAAAGTATGAGTTATTTTGATGTAGTTCGAGAAACAGTGTGGTTTATTTTTCTGTTGTTCCAGAAATAGTGTGGGTTATTTTGTTGTTGTTCGAGAAGTAGTGTGGATTATTTTGCTATAGTTTCAGAAATAGTGTTTATTTTGTTTTCTTCCAAAAATAGTGTGAGTTATTTTGATTCACTTTCAAAAATAGTGTTGGTTAGTTTGCTGTAGTTTTAGAAATAGTATGAGTTATTTTGGTTCGGTTTCATGAACAGTGTGGTTATTTTGATTTAATTTCTGAAATAATGTTTATTTTGTTCATTTCCAGAAATAATGTGAATTATTTTTGTTTAACTTTTAGAAGTTCCATAAATAATACAAGATTACTCCCCCAAATGACAAACAAGAATATGTAATCAAATTTTGGACTTATGTTTATCAAATACTTTATAAATATTCAATTTTAGTTTTATTTAGTTTTTAATATCTTCAAAAATTTATATTGGAGCAAAGACACGAGAACCCTACTTGAAATGGTGACTTCAAATTCCTGTAGTAGTGCTTTTCACAGCATGACGACGACTAGTGACGAATCCAGGATTTTAACATGAGGTGGTCCCAATATAAAAGCTCTAGAAAAATTAATGAAAGCAACATTGAATAATTAAACGATGAACTACAATTTTTCATTCATAATCTTTCTACAAACAACGTTACAAGTTACAAAGGCTAAATTTGTGCACAAAGAGGTTTCATACTATAAAAACTTGTTATGTGGTTTCATTGTCCATACAAGAAATAACATATTTCTCAATGTAAATAATTAAGTTATCATTTGACCATTGATTGTCATTTTATTGTGAAGTCAACTCTTAATGGTACTCATGGTTGAAATGTTTTCTACACATATCAGTTAATCCAAAAAAAAAAAAAAACCATATTAATTAATAAGGCTAAAAGTATTCACAAGAACTAACCAATGCAAATAATATTAAAAAATCATAATAAATTATCAAAAACAAAAATATATTATGAATTTAACATTTTATATTATTAATTTAAACTAAAATACAACACTTGAATTTTGGAAATGAGGGGATTAAGAGGTGGAGGAGAAAAGATACAAAATTAGAATGTGATAAAGCAAATAGTTAATTAGGGAGTGGGAGTTATAATTAGAACCATGGTCTAAAATATCCATAATATCCCGATATTTTCATCGAAATTTCCGTATTTTTGGACTACCGATATTTCTGATATCATCGATATTTTTGACCTTGCTAAGTCACTCATGTATCTTACCATGCAATGTATAAAGTGTAAACTATTGTACTAATTCATTATATATAAATGATTATGGTGTGTTTAAACTCTTTCATTAATTACTACATATTTTCTACACTCACAATGTTTGCCAGCTCGCTATATAATCAATTTAAATCAGTTATATCTATCACGCAATGCATTTCCTTCCAATTTTTTGTGATAAACTAATAGATAATTGACTAAATAAACATCCTACAAAGTTTCAATAAAAATTTCCAAGTTTTTCTTACAATTTCCGTGGTTTTTATTCAATTTTTATCGTTATCGATAATATCCCGATATTTCCATTGAAATTTCTGTATTTTTAGACTACCGATATTTTCGATATCATCAATATTTTATACATTGATTAAAACTGATAAAGTGGACCGCATAAAGTACACCACGCGGTTTTTTTTGTTTTTGTTTTTTTTTCTGAATAAGAAATAGTGAGGCTTTCAGCCTCCCACGTAGCTAGGAGGGTGTTTTTTAAACCCATATCAAATCACACCGTTTTGCTTAAACGGGTAGTCTTCTTCTTCTCCGTCTGGTCTGCCAGTGCCATAACAGAGCAGCCGCCGCTGCTCTTCACCCCAACCTCATCACTGACGCATTGCATCACCATTAAAATCACCGTGACCAACCAAATCAAACCAGCACCCAAAACTTGGATCCCACCATCTTCTGATGCTTCATCTTTGTCGTCTTCTCGTCGTCTTGGATTTGCCATCATCTCCCAAACCGAAGGCACTCCGGTGGGATCTCGCGGACAAGAAAAACTCTGGTATACACCACCACCTGCACCAAACGAGCGCCACCCCTAAAAACGTTATAAAGGCCTAAGTTTTGCGATATCAAATCCATGGGAATTAACGATAAGCAAATCCATGGGCGTACAACTCTGCCATTTTTATTAACGATATCAAATTTTGCAAACAAAAGCACAAGCGATTTAACTGTGTTCTTCCGCATGACTAAACTAACGGAAAACAAAACTAATATAACCTGAAAACGTCGGGGGCAAAATGGAGAAATTAGTATGTTATTCTGGTTGAGTCATTTTAATTGAACTTGTTTGGGTTTTCTATTAACCATTAAATAAAGTTAATTATTACATAGTTTTTTTTTTATTTTTTATTAAAACTCAAAGTTTTCAAGTTATTTTTCATTAGTTTTTTTTTAAAAGAATACATATTCAGAGTATAATTAGTTAAGTATTTGCCATGTGAAAAGGTCTATATAAAAATAAATGGATAAAATTCAAGATCTGTTAGGCAATAATAGAGGGGCTAATCACTTCAATAGTAAATATGCAGCAGAGTTATATATTATTAGTAGAAACATGACCGAGGATAAAAACATATAACTAAAATTATCATTACAAATGCTATCTAACATCTAACTTACTAACGCTATCACTCGACCTAAAAAAAAAAAAAAATACTATCACAACAAAAGTTTTAAGAAAGGAAAATAGATAATGAATCGCCAAAGCATAGTTGCTTTTCTGCACTAGTTGATCTTGTACTGCCATTCTCTTATCTCCACTCTCGCTTTGAAATCTAAAACAAAATTTGAGATAACATTCGCGCTTGTAACGTGTTGGAAATAAAGTATGAAATACGAGAGAATAGAAAGAGAGACAAGAGAGAAAGTGAAGCAGAACTCAAGTGTCTTCCATTATCATTAGGCCATCTTTATATAAGGCATCAAATACATTAATGTTAACCCAAAACGCTTCTCTACGTTAATGTGATTGTTTATGATGATTTACTACTATACGTGGAATAAGGACAATCACTATTTATGTTTCACAACTGTAAACACGGAAAATTCCTGAAACGAATGAGACAAGAACACGTGTACAAAATAATATTTGTATTAATGATTTAGGGGTTACAATCTCTTCTACGAATTTGGCCTCTGATTCTATCTTTGAAACGCGTAGAGGTAGTGTTGCTGATCCAGGGGCCGTCGAGGCTTGATCTTGGACGAACAGTTGATGAGTGATGAACACCTTCTTCAAGGGCCGTCGGGGCTTGATCTTGAATGAGTGGAAGTTCTCCAAGGGGCGTTGGGGCTTGATCTTGAAGGAGGATTTCACGAAGAACGAAGAGGGCTTTCTTGATCCTTCGGGATTTGCTTGAGAGCTTCTAAGTTTCGAGGCTTCAAGGCTTTGGTGTGGTGTGACTTCTCTTCCAATTTGGGAGTAGAGAAAGTGTATGTAAAAATCCTCTTTTGATTCTTTGATGGAGGAGCCTATTTATAGGCTTTGGGAATGAACCACCACCATCCATTTATTTTGGTGGATGTTGTAGGTGAATTGGTGGATTGTTGTAGGTGAATTTGGGTGGAGGTTGTAGGTGAATTTGGATGGATTGTTGTAGGTGAATTTGGGTGGAGGTTGTAGGTGAATTTGGATGGATTGTTGTAGGTGAATTTGGGTGTATGTTGTAGGTGAATTTGGGTGGAGGTTGTAGGTGAATTTGGGTGGATTGTTGTAGGTGAATTTGGGTGTATGTTGTAGGTGAATTTGGGTGGAGGTTGTAGGTGAATTTGGGTGGATTGTTGTAGTTTTAATGCAATGGTCAACATTTATTTCACTAAAATTTCAATGTTTACAAATGTAATTTTAATGCGATGGCTAACATTTATTTCAACGAAATTTCAATGTCTACAAATGCCCACACTTCAAGGCGCATAGTATACATGTGCTTGTCACGTGTAGAAGATGCGTTTTGAAGTCCCTTAATGTAGATGTCGATCCAAGGGCCGTTGAGGCTTGATCTTGAAGAGGTCTGGGAGTTTCTTCAAGTGCCGTTAAGGCTTGTTCTTGAATTTTGTTTGAAATTTCTTCAAGGGCCGTTGAGGCTTGATCTTGGATGAAATTGGACCACAAGGAGCTTCACGTAGTAGACGATCCTTGGCTTTGATAATGGATGAATCAGCACGTATTTTGTTGTGCTTGTTGACTTTCCACAGCTTTGATCTTGAACTAGGCTGGAGGAGTTTTCTGGTTTCCTCCAAAGGACTTTCCACAGACTTAATCTTGAACTGGATTTGACTCAAGGGTGGTGGACACTTGATCTTGAGTCAGGGTCGTTGAGGCTTGATTTCGAACTTAAACATGACCACGAGCAGTTTCAGGACATGCATGCTTTGAAAGATCAAGGAAGCTCGCAGCATTTTCATATGAACCCTGAGCAGTTTGGTCAACAGTATGATCTTCAAGATTGATGGGCTCTTCTTCCAGTTGGTGACTTAATCTTTAAGGATTATCGAGGCTTTGCTCTTCGGTGACGGTACCGGCGAAGGTTTGTTAAAGCTTCTCGAGCATTTTGGTTAGAGCAACGGTGTCTAGCTTGGATCTTTACTTGAACTCCTCCGTCTGGATTATGTGGTCATGCAGGGAAGGGCTTCGTGCTTCATGATTTGTTCCAGCTTGTTGTGTTGCATTCTTCTCTGCTTATTTCTTTTGCATGGCTGAAGCGATGTGCAACCTTTTGCCTTTAAATGGTTCCTCGGAGCACCACCTCTCAGCGACTCACTCATGCTTGGCAGCTTCAGTGCAAAGAGCCGATGTCAACAGATCCACACTCTTGAAGCATTTGCTGACGGAATTCGAGACATATTAGCAGTT
The DNA here is from genome assembly GCF_042453785.1 of Malus domestica. Classification (NCBI taxonomy): domain Eukaryota; kingdom Viridiplantae; phylum Streptophyta; class Magnoliopsida; order Rosales; family Rosaceae; genus Malus; species Malus domestica. Next base: position 48,485,642 of record NC_091675.1, on the reverse strand, counting down.
GAAGATGAGCACTCGAGAGCAACGCTAGGTAAGTAACCAGGCAAAGGTTCCGGGCAATCAGTTCCTGGTCGGACATTTAATTTCAGGTTCCGACTGATTGCTTCCTTTCCCCTTGTTCTGCAGGCAAGAGCAAGGGCAGATGAGAAGATGGGGGAAGAGCATGATATGAGATACCTTTGCTTTCGACCCCAGTGATATGAGATACTTTTGCTTTTGAAGAAGTAGCGGACGATCAGCACATGCATTCGTCGCGCCTGTCTCCATATGCTTCGATGCATCATCTTCATCTGCATCATCTTCACCTGCATCATCTGTTTTCCAGGCAGACGTGGTAGACGAAGAGGAAGCAGAAAATGTTGACGATGCGTATTCGAGAGCACGGCTAGGTGAGCAATCAGGAAAGGTTCCAAGCAGTCGGTTCCTTACCAGGAGCTTGAGTGGAGGTACCGACATATTGCTTTCTTTATCCTTGTCTTCGTAGTGAAGAGGGAGGACAAAGAAAAGGATAGGGAGAAAGCATGCTATGAGATACTCTTGCTCTCAACCCCAGTGATATGAGATACCTTTACTCTGGTGTGGCTTGGTTGAAGAGGCGCTTCCAGGGAGGAAGAAAACTGAATTTTGGTTGCAGATGCCCTTGGCGAGGAAGAAAGGTCAGGCTGGATGCGTTTTCAGGGAGGAAGAAAACTGAGTTTTGGGTTGCAAATGTCTTCGGCAAGGAAGAAAGGTCAGGTTGGATGTGTTTTCAGGGAGGAAGAAAACTGAGTTTTGGTTGCAGATGCCTTCGGCAAGGAAGATGAGTCAAGCTAGATGTGTGTCTTGCTATAAGATGGAGGTCGAATTATATGGTGAGCTCTCAACATCAAGTGGTAGGGTGAGCGTGGCCTTGTCACCCACGCTTGTCGGCAGAAGTGCGGTAGTTGGCGTAATGGACCTTACACGTTTTCAACTTTATCAGTGATATCTGACAAAGTTGCACGTGATAGCCGAAAGCTGAGATTGTGTCTGAGAAGTGTCGACGGACTTTACGCAGAAAAATCCGGGTTTTGAAATTCGGGGAGTGGTGTTTCTTCGATTTACGAACGAATGGTTGTGCTGCCTCTCCTTTTAAAGAGGTGTCAATTGTATTCAACACGCACAATTTGAAGATTGTCTGTCCGTGAAAAATTACCTCTGCTACTCTTTACTGCATCCAACCTTTTTCTTTTAGTATTTTTGAAAATGACTTCCCCTTTTAACATTTGCTTAGATTTGAGTCTTAGCAGCGACACAGGTGCACCGCGTCAGGGTAATGTATGGCGCCCGTCTTTTTTTTCTTCTAATGGCCCTCTTACAGTTGAAGACTCTGTGATGAGGGATGCAACAACGGCTACGGTTGTAGCTAGAAACCTCCTCACTCCTAAAGATAATAGGATACTTTCACGACGGTCCGACGAGTTAGCTGTTCAAGAGTCCCAGGCTCTCAGTGTCCAGTGTGCGAACTCTGTTTCCAACATGGGCCAACGCTTACTTGCTCGAACTCGCCAGGTTGAATCATTGACAACTGAGGTGGCAGCTCTTAGTCAAGAGATTAGGCAGCTCAAGCGTGAGAATAGAGAGTTGCATGTGCTTGCAAATAATTATTCGACGAGCATGAAGAGGAAGCTTGATCAGCTGACGGACTCCGAAGATCGAATTCAAAGTGACCATCGGAAGTTTGTGGATGTATTCCAGAGGCACTTTTTGCCTTCGTCATCTGGAGTTCGACCAAGTATTGAGGCTCCGAATAAGCTATCTTCGGTGCCTCCTTCCTTTAGGGTTCCACCGAGTACCAAGGCTCCAAGTACTGAGGCTTCACACAAGTGACATTCGTGAAGGCTTTTTTTTTTTTTTTTTTTTGTGTAATTTCTCGGAGATATTAATGGACATGTCTTATTTTATTCAGTATGTTGTGTTGAAACGCAAATAAAACGCATATCTGACTAAGATGCATTACTTCCCTATGCACCCACCTCCTTTTAGATGGTGACTAGTGCACCCATTTCTTTTTAGATGGTGACTGGAAGCATCATTTTGTCATCACCACCCATTTCCTTTTCCATTATTGACTTGCGAATAGTAATACACACTCGTGAGTGGCTTGACGATAGCACAGTTGGTTTTTTTGGTGGCATTCCTCACTGCATTGCGTTCTTCTCGCATGCGGACCATCTTTTCACTTGCACAATCACCTTATCACAATCTTCATTGCATGCGGATTGCTTTTTACACAGTCATTGCATCGCATGCGGATCACTGTTTGCACAGTCACTGCACTACATGCAGACCGGTTTTATTTGCAGCCTGTTGAGACCAATATATATATACACACGCATTCATACACACATGCATACATACATAGGGCATTGCGTAGTCTTTACATAGACACTGCACTAGCTTACTGCCCTGAATCTTAACTGCACCGTCCTGTTTCTTTGCTGCGACGTGCTCTTCTCGTCTGCCGTGTGGTGAGCTCGGTGTTGGATAAAAAGTGGTGCAGCTTCTTCAACCCCATCGCCCTGCAGTCGGTCACGTCGATGTTCATCGTGTTCATCCGAAGTCTTCACTGCGGCAAAGGAAAAGCTCACCATTATCAAAATTAGGGCAGCAACAACAAACTTCATTATCCTGCAAGCTTCAGGGAGAGTTGCAAAGAGCATGAGGACGGAAGGATGAAGGACTGCAGCATGGTTGCTACAACCGCTTGGGCTTCCGTTTATCGTCCTCGATGGCGCTGCAAATGTTTCCACCAATGGAGAAGATGAATGAGGGCGCTGCCTTCACTTTGTGAGGTATGTTTTATTGCTGAGGACGGTTTGCCGCATATATAAATATATATATATTTTTTATTTTTATATAGTGCTCTGTCAGGCTGAGGTTGCTAAACCGGCGAAGAACCTAGGAAGGGATCAAAAGTCTGCTCTGCTTGACTCGGTCAGAGAAAGTGAATGCGAGTGTAGGTTCGAATGACAAGGCCGAGTTGCTTTCCTCGTCTTCAACCGCTGCAACTTCATTCTTGTTGCTACAGGTTCGTCTTTGCTGTGGCTTGGAGAGAGAGACGTCGCTGCATAGGAGAGAGAGACGTCGCTGCATAGGAGAGAGAGAGAAACACCACATCTGGATTCAGATTTTGTGCATCTGCGGGTCTTCCTTTTCTTTTGTGGGTGATTGTGCAACTTTTATGAGAGGAAGAAGAAGAGTCAACGGAAAAGAAGGTGTTTGCAGACGAGGTCGCGTGGCTGACTTGGAGGTCCACTTGTTTCGGGTGTGCGCACCATGTGTTGCAGGTGGGGTTTTGCTGTGCAATGCCTTTTGGTCACAGTTTTCCCTTGGTGGTGACGTTGGCGTAGTGCTCACCTTTGTAATATGGCTTTGTAACCAAATCATTTCTTTAAAGAAATAAAATATTCATATCTTGAATTTGCTATTTATTCTTCAAAGTGTTTGTGTTTTTGTTGGTGATGTGACTGTACTTGATGTTTTGAAGTTTCAAGTTGCCTACGTACCCTCGGTTGATGAGGGATCAAGTCATAACGTAGTTCAAATGAGCGATGATTTTTTTTTTTTTTTTAAATTTTTTTATAGTGATTTTGATGATGATTTCGCCGTACACAGTTTATGCTCTTGCGGGCCAGGAGCTTTGTGCCGTAGCCTTTAGGGGTAGTAACGCTTCAAGAATCTGCCATTGATGGGACCGATCTTCAAGCCGTCTTCTGCTATGATTAAGTAGGCGCCGTTCGTGTAGACCTCTTGTATTACGTACGGTCCATCCCACTTTGATGTGAACTTGCTTTTTGTCTTGTGAGTTGTGATGATAGGCCTTCGTAATGCAAGGACGAGATCTCCAGTTTGGAAAGACCTTGGGCGGACCTTCTTGTTGAATGCCTTGGATAGCCGTGCTTGGTAGCATTCCAAGTGTTGTTGAGCTTCGAGCCTTCTTTCGTCGAGTGATTCCAACTCTTGAAGGCGCAACTTTGCATTCTCTTCATCAGTCAAGCCTTCTTGTATAGCCATCCTAAGTGAGGGGATTTGACTTTCTAGCGGTAAAACAGCTTCTACGCCATATACGAGAGAATAAGGGGTAGCTTGGGTAGGAGTCCTATGCGTTGTCCTATATGCCCAAAGTGCTTCGCTTATTCTTTCGTGCCAGTCTCTCTTTGTTCGGCCGATCACCTTCTTTAAGAGGTTGCACAATGTTTTGTTGAATGCTTCTGCGAGACCGTTGGCCGGAGCATGATACATGGAAGACTTGTGCTGCTTGAACTTGTATTTCTCACAGAGTTCGTCTACAAGTCGGTTGGAGAACTGTTTTCCATTGTCAGTGATAATGTACCGAGGCACACCATACCTGTGGATGATATGCTCTTTGATGAAGCGGACAACAGTTTCCTTTTTTACTTCCCTTAGGGGTATGGCTTCAGCCCACTTGGAGAAATAATCTGTTGCAGCTAGGATGTAAGCTTCTCCTGCAGACGACTTTGGAGTAATTGGTCCCACGACGTCCAATCCCCATGCATCGAATGGCCATGAAGCGGCTGTAGGGTGTAATGGTTCAGGTGGTTGATGTATGAAGTTGGCGTGGAATTGGCAGGCTTGGCACCTTTTGGCATGTTCCAGGCAATCCTTCACCATACTTGGCCAGTAGTAACCCATTCTCTTGAGCTGGAAATGTAGCTTTGGTCCAGATTGATGCGCCCCGCACACGCCTGAGTGTGCTTCTTCCATGGCTTGATTGGCTTCTTCCTCACCTAGGCATCTCAGAAGTACTCCTTCGAAAGAGCGCCGGTAGAGTGTTTCTTTGTAGTAGAGGAAGCGAGGTGCTCGTCGACGTATTTCAGAGCGGTGTCTCAGATCATTTGGAAGTTTTCCATACTCCAAGTAGTCAATCAATGGTTGTCTCCATTCTTCAACATCGACTGGAAGTACCGAGATGACATTTGTATCATCTAGTATCATTTCGGTGGCGAGGGGGATAACCCATCTTTGGCAAATTGGCACATCTGCAGCTTCGTCTTCCCCTAGTGTCATACTCGAGGCTAGGTTGGCGAGAGCGTCTGCCATTTGATTTTCTTTTCTCGGCACGTGTTCTAGTGTTACGGCCTCGAACTTTTGTAGCAGCTGAGTTGCCAATCGGAAGTACGGAACGAGATCATCTTTCCTCACCTCATATTCAGTCAAGAGTTGACTAATTATGAGCTTAGAGTCGCCATATACCTCAAGGGTTGTGATTTCCATGTTGATCGCCATTTGAAGCCCGATGATTAGTGCCTGGTACTCAGCGACGTTGTTGGAGCACAATTCGCTTAGTTGGAATGAGTAAGGTAGTATTTGCCTTTGCGGTGACATGAATACTACTCCTGCCCCCGCTCCGTCTGCTCGTGCGGATCCGTCGAAAAACATCGTCCATCTCGGAAATATGTCAATGTAGAATACCTCCTCGTCAGGCAAGTCGTCTGAGATTTTCCAATCGGCTGGGATTGGATGATCGGCAAGGAAGTCTGCTAATGCTTGTCCCTTGACGGCTTTAGCTGGGACGCAAATGATCTCGTATTGATTGAGAATCAACGCCCATTTAGCTAGTCGCCCTGTCAAGACTGGCTTGGACATGACATATTTAACCGGGTCAGCTTTAGCAACCAAGTGGATGGTGTAAACATGCATGTAATGTCTGAGCTTCTGGATGGCAAACACTAAGGCAAGGCACATTTTCTCTATTGGGGAGTAGTTCAACTCGGCGCCGGTGAGCGTTCGACTCAGGTAGTAAAGCGCTCCTTCTTTCTGGAATTCGTTTTCCTGGGCCAAGAGTGCTCCCACTGAACTTTCCTGAGCGGCGATGTATAATATGAGTGGTTTCCCGGGCACAGGCGCCCCCAGGACAGGTGGACTTGATAAATATTTTTTTATGCTTTCAAAAGCATTGTGGCACGCTTCGTCCCATATGAATGGAACATCCTTTTTCATGAGTCGACTAAACGGTTGACAACGCCCTGCAAGGTTGGAGATGAAGCGTCTGATGAAGGCTAGTCGTCCTTGTAGACTTTTCAGCTCGTGCAGGTTTCTTGGCTCGGGCATGTTTTGGATGGCCTTGATTTTTTATTGGTCCACTTCAATGCCACGGTGCTTGACAATGAAGCCGAGGAACTTTCCAGAGGTGACGCCAAACGCACACTTCAACGGGTTCATCTTGAGGTTGTACTTTCGCAGCCTTTTGAACACTACTCGCAAATCCTTCAAGTGATCTGATCTTTTCTTTGTTTTGACCACCACGTCGTCTACATAACATTCTACGTTTTTGTGTAGCATGTCATTGAAGATTTTCTGCATTGCTCGCTGATATGTGGCTCCAGCGTTCTTTAGACCAAACGGCATGACCTTGTAGCAGTAGATACCTTTTGGAGTGCGGAATGCTGTTAGTTCCTCATCTTCGAGAGCCATACGAATTTGATTGTATCCAGAAGAGCCGTCCATAAATGACAGTGCCTCGTGGCCAGTGGTTGCGTCCACCATGATTTCGATGATCGGCAAGGGAAAGTCATCTTTCGGGCAAGCGTCATTGAGGTCCCGGAAGTCTACACAAACACGTATTTGTCCAGATTTCTTAAGGACGATGACGATGTTGGAGATCCACTTGGGGTATTGCACCTCTCGAATGAAGCCTGCTTCGATTAGCTTATCAATCTCTACCTCGATTTGTGGAATTAGCTCGGATCGATAGCGCCTTTGAGTTTGCTTTATCGGTCGCGTTCCAGGCTTAACTGCAAGATGATGTACAGCGATGACAGGGTCAAGGCCGGGCATTTCCTTGTAAGTCCAAGCAAAGACGTCTTTGTACTCTGATAACAGTTGGTAATACTCATCTACCTCGTCTGCACTTAGCAGCGCACTCACGAAGATAGGTTTCTGCTCATCTTTTGTGCCTAAGTTGAGCTCCTTGAGATCATCAACCGTGGATTGCCCCCCATCCTCAAGTTGCGGTGGCGCAGCAGCGACATCTTCTTCGGGGATCTCATCTTCTCCGCTTTCTTGGATCGTGATGTGGAAGACATCTTGGAATTCCTCTTCGGTGTCGTCCTCTTGGGCTGGTCGGCATGAAGATTGTCCAGTGTGGATGATGGTGCGCCTTTTTACTTTCAGTGGTCCATTTGTGTCCACCTCCAAGATTGCTTGGCGCTTCATCCTTGAAGGAATTGAGCTTCGAATATCACATTTTTCTGCTATCATGTCGAGTTTTCCTTCCTTTGACATTGTCTTCCTATTTCTGGAAAACTTCTTGCTGTCTTCAAGTCTTTCCAAAGCTGACTGACGAGGAAGAGAGCTAGTCGTGTTGCTTTGCCTCTTAGGTTTTGACAACCTTTCAAAAACAGAGCTTTGGGATGCTGGCATGTTAAGTCTCTTGAAGACGGAGGTTCGGTTTTGACCACCAATGCGGTTAAGTGCTGACATTCTGGATCTTGAACGATTCATCCTATCGAAGACTGACGTCCAAGGGGTGGATTTAGGCTCATTATGATCTTGTTCAATACTCACGCTGATGTGTTGGGTGCTAGCATTTTCCGCTTTGCTTGAAATCTTCACGGGTGCATTTGGTGTGAAGCCTAGTCCAGCTTTGTTGTTATCAACTCCGTAACCGTGCTTCTTCAACTTCTTTTGAGTCTCGGTGAGGTCACGTTCTTTATTGTTAATGGTGTTTGAAACCTTCTTTTCATGATTCGAAGAAGAAGCGAAGTCGTAGCCAGCTTTCGACATGAGTTTATAGGCGTTTGGATCAAAACCTTCTTCGGTCCTCTGGGTTGGGAGAAAGCTCGGTTCCACCCCCTTTGGTAGAGCTTTTATGAAGCCTTGTGGTAGTCTTGCGACCTTAGTGCCGCCTAGCTGTGTCAGAGGTAAAACTGCATTCGTCTTGAGCAACTTTACATTATCCATATGCCTCTGTGCATCGGCTTTGTTTGCTCCAGTTTCGAACGGAGATTGACCATTCTTTCTTCTCGACATCGGGATGTATCGGAAGACGGGTATGTTTGGTCCATTTGAGGGCATCCTACTCCCCTTTGTTGTTGCTCGTTTAGCCAGCTCATTATCGTTCTTGCTTGAAGACGGCGTAACTTCTTCTTCTTGCTTCTTGGGCATGGCTTGTCGCTCCTGCTTTTTAGGTGTTGCTTTGCCCGTGGATTTGATTTCTTTTGGAAGAGCTTCGGGTACCATGTCTTCATCCATGTAGAACTTGGCGTCTGCGAAATGTGATTCGGCTTCAGTGAATGGTTTGGTGTCGCCATATATCACCTTCACTCCTTCTCGGTAGAATTTTAAGCATTGGTGAAGGGTGGACGGTACTACTCCATTCGCATGGATCCAAGGCCTTCCTAAGAGTAAGCCGTAGGAAGTTCTTGCATCAATCACGTGGAATATCGTGCTCGACTTGAGTTCACCAATAGTCATCTCCACTCGGATCATGCCCATCGCTCTTTGTCCTCCTTGATTAAAACCTTGGATTAGTAGACGACTTAGGGACAGCTCATCTGCCTTGATGCCGATTGTAGTCATTGTTGACTTTGGCATGATGTTTATGGCTGATCCACCATCCACGAGCATGCGGTTGACTTTGTGCCCCTTTACATACCCAGAGACGAAGAGAGGACGGTTGTGAGGCTTGGATCCTAGCAGCAAGTCTTCGTCGGTGAAATGGATTGCATCCTCGATAGCACAACATGTGGCACATTCATGTGGCTGAAGCTTCAAGCCTTCGTTCTTGCTTTCTTGCACTTCATGTTCATTGGGACTTTCCAAGACCGCTGCTAATGCTATTCGCATCTTCTTTGGTAATCGTAGCGCTTCCTCAATGCTAAAATGTGTTGGCAGACCTTCTTCGAGCGTGAGAGTTTTTTCTCCCTCAGTGGTGATATCTTTGCCTTTTGGAGGTTCTTCCGTTTCTACTTCGACCATATGGCATGCAGCGATAGTGCACTGTTGGAAGAAGTCATTCGGGAAGTACTCGCGCAAGGAGACAGGAATGCGTGGCTCTTGCTCCATGGGTTCCCCAGCATACGTTGGCTTATTGACTTTTACGTTTCTTTTAGGCTTCCTACTGTTGCGGCGACGGTTTTTTCTCACTTGTTCCACCTTTGGTCTTGTGGCTTGTGGTTTTGGTTTCCTTGTTTTTTTGTAGGTCACCAATGTCCATCCTTCATCATCATCAGTATACGCATCTTGTTCGTTTGCCCCCGGCGATGGTTGAGTAGATGGCGCCGTGTAGCTTGCACATTGATAGGAATGGTCGGGTGTCGTTTGGAGAGGCACGGGATCGAAGGATCCGAACGCCACCGTAGTAGTATGTGTTGCGGCTGTGTCCTCAAGGTCTAGCTCGATTCTCCCTTGTTGCGCTAGCTTCATAATGAGTTCTTTGAGGACGAAGCACTTGCCCACATGATGGCTTACGATACGATGGTACTTGCAGTACCTAGGATCGTTCGTTCGATTCATTTCTTCAGGGCGCTTGCACTCTGGTAACTCAATTACCTTCTTTTCCAGCAAGTCATCTAACATCGCATCCACGTCTGAGTCAGGAAAAGGGTACGTCTTTTGCTCCAACTCTCTCAAGGTGTTTTTATACTTGTCTTGGGTGCGAGGAGGCTCACTTCTCTTTGTCTCATTTGCCTTGGTCTTGGAGGAAATCTTGATAGGCGCAGAGGTGGTCTTGATAGGCGCAGATGGAGTTTTGATGGGGGTAGTGTTGACAGTAAAAGTTTCCTTGGCAGGCTTTTTTCCAGTCTTGTCCACACTCGGGGCGAACACCTTATCCTTCTTGAAGTGGGTGATCGGCTCATTCTTTCCGTGATTGGCGATACTCAGCTCCATGTCGTGGGAACGCATTGCCAGCTCCTCAAACGTTCTTGGTTTTATGCCTTGGAGAATGTAATGTAACCCCCAGTGCATGCCTTGAACACACATCTCAATGGCAGAGGTTTCAGAAAGCCGATCTTTGCAATCCAGACTTAATGAACGCCATCTATTGATGTAGTCGACGACGGGTTCCTCCTTCCACTGTTTCGTACTGGTCAGCTCCAGCATGCTTACGGTGCGGCGCGTGCTGTAGAAGCGGTTGAGGAATTCCTTTTCTAGCTGATCCCAACTGTTGATAGACTCGGGCTCGAGGTCGGTGTACCAGTCAAAGGCGTTGCTTTTCAGCGAGCGCACGAACTGCTTAACGAGGTAGTCTCCTTCTGTTCCAGCATTGTTGCAGGTTTCAATGAAGTGGGCGACATGTTGCTTCGGGTTCCCCTTTCCATCGAACTGCATAAACTTTGGTGGTTGATAACCCTTTGGCATCTTCAAAGCGTCAATCTTCTTGGAGTAGGGCTTTGAGTATAGTACGGAGTCATGTGAGCTTCCTTCATACTGCGCCTTGATGGTGTTGGCGATCATTTCCTGCAACTGCTGGATAGAGAGAGACCCCATGAGTGTCGCCGCTTGGTCCGGCTTCAGTGTCTCTTCGACGTTCTCCACTGGAGGTTCCTCATCCTCGTCGTTTTCCCTCTTTACTAGATTATCCCCTTGCCTGACTTTCTCATCGGGCTTTGCATCTAGTTGGTTAACGAGCGCTGCGATTTGCAGGTCTTTGTCCTCCACAGTCCTTGTGAGTTTTGCGATTGTTTCACTCATCTGAGCCAGCTGCTCCTCAATTGAAGTCGCTCCAGCCACCATGACTTGCATAGCTATGCCGCTGCTTGAGTCGGCATCAGAAAGTAAGGATTCAGAGTACTTCCTCTGGCTTTCCTCTCTTGGCGCCCTGAGCGAGGCCAGGGTGATCACCGGTTTGTGCCTCGGGTGCTCTTGTGCCTTTGGCGGAGTTGATGCAGGGGCGGAAGAGGCGGCAGAAAGAGCTTTTGCCTTGCTCCGAGTTATGATGCCTGAAGTGACGCCCCCTGTCGTGATGGCGCTCTTGTTTCTTGCATTGGCAGCGAGAACAACTTGGGCCTTCCTTGACGCTATTTGTGCTTGTTGTGGATTCAAAGATAGAGATGAGAGGTAGAGACGGTCCCACCGGGCGTGCCAAATTTGTAAACACGGAAAATTCCTGAAACGAATGAGACAAGAACACGTGTACAAAATAATATTTGTATTAATGATTTAGGGGTTACAATCTCTTCTACGAATTTGGCCTCTGATTCTATCTTTGAAACGCGTAGAGGTAGTGTTGCTGATCCAGGGGCCGTCGAGGCTTGATCTTGGACGAACAGTTGATGAGTGATGAACACCTTCTTCAAGGGCCGTCGGGGCTTGATCTTGAATGAGTGGAAGTTCTCCAAGGGGCGTTGGGGCTTGATCTTGAAGGAGGATTTCACGAAGAACGAAGAGGGCTTTCTTGATCCTTCGGGATTTGCTTGAGAGCTTCTAAGTTTCGAGGCTTCAAGGCTTTGGTGTGGTGTGACTTCTCTTCCAATTTGGGAGTAGAGAAAGTGTATGTAAAAATCCTCTTTTGATTCTTTGATGGAGGAGCCTATTTATAGGCTTTGGGAATGAACCACCACCATCCATTTATTTTGGTGGATGTTGTAGGTGAATTGGTGGATTGTTGTAGGTGAATTTGGGTGGAGGTTGTAGGTGAATTTGGATGGATTGTTGTAGGTGAATTTGGGTGGAGGTTGTAGGTGAATTTGGATGGATTGTTGTAGGTGAATTTGGGTGTATGTTGTAGGTGAATTTGGGTGGAGGTTGTAGGTGAATTTGGGTGGATTGTTGTAGGTGAATTTGGGTGTATGTTGTAGGTGAATTTGGGTGGAGGTTGTAGGTGAATTTGGGTGGATTGTTGTAGTTTTAATGCAATGGTCAACATTTATTTCACTAAAATTTCAATGTTTACAAATGTAATTTTAATGCGATGGCTAACATTTATTTCAACGAAATTTCAATGTCTACAACAACATAGGTTAAATTGTCCTTGATCCAATACTTATGATTCCTATTACAAGAGATCATATACACTAATCTATACAAAGAGAAAGGTATGATTCGAACAAAAAACCTCTAACCACCATGGCAATTCACAACTTTCAATATTTTTTTTTGATTTGGAGCATAAAATGTCACATTAGTTGGGGGTTAGGGGTAGCTAGATTTTAATTTGCAATTTTTTTTTGACAAAAAATGATAGCGGTTTTCATTACTAATAGTAACAGTTACAAAGGTTGTCATATGGGTAGTCTTCAGTGACTAAATATTTGATTTGGAGGTAATTTGCACAAACAAGTAAAAATGATAAACCCCTAAATTGGCTACACAAGTGAACACACTAGCATAAGCATTCCGTTACAAATCTGCCACAAAGACAGCAGACGGAATAGACTTATACCATAACACACGTAATATCACCACCACACCACATAAGTAAGACAACACCAAATTATCGCTAACAAGCGAGGCCACATTAAAACCACCGCACACACGCGTGGCCATATCATTGGCTAGGCGAGACATTACCCACTGGATGCGGTGTAAACAAACCTATATTGACCTACACTAATCCGAGAAATGAAATCCTCCAGCTGGCTCGTCTCCAACGATTAGCACTTCTCAACCCGCAACTTTACCGCTTCTAGTGAGATCTGCCACAACCGTGAGCAAAGCAAAGCAAGACAGCCACAGATCTGGTCAGGGAAGCCGGTGCCGCCACGTATCAGTCAAGGGGAGCCGCAAATCTTGCCTAAATCAAGGGAATAGACCATGTGAGGTAGTAAATCTCGGATTTGGGGGAGGGGGAGGGGGTTTGCATCAAAGCCGTGAAAATTGGCTGCCCACCAAATGGTGGTAGAGAAGAGGTGCTATGCGGCACCAAAATCTAGAGAGAAAGGGGAAAAGAAAGGGAGCGTCGCGGAGGAGTGGTGGGGGAAAAGGAAGGGATGGGAGGCGGGAAGTGGAGAGGCTAGAGAAGCGGAGAGGTTAGGAGGAGAGGGAGGCGCTAAGAGGAGGAAGGATAGGCTATCGCCGGCCCCAAGCCAAAACAAGGGACTGGTGGCTAAGACTTACAGTGCTAGGGTTTTTGTTTGAAAAAAAAAAAAGAGAAAATTTGAAAGATATTCAATTTTATAACCTATCTTTTGATGTATATTTAATTTTTAATGATTTTTAATTTTTGAAATAGGTTCAATTTTTAATTCAATTGGACCTATATAAAAGAATCCAAAAAATAGAAGGCAATCTCATGAGCATACGGTACTCGATCTGAAATAAAGATTTTTCACATTACGTATTTGATGACATTGCACAAAATGATAAACACATGTCATTTTCGTCATCTTACATACTTCCCTTCATTTCAAACTATCAAATTAAATACCTCAAACAGAACCATGTCATTTTCGTCATCTTACATACTTCTCTTCATTTCTAACTAAAAAATTAAATGCTTCAAACAGAACCGACAAACATAATGAATCATGGGTGTGTAGGGATGGGCAATGGTTATGCGGGCGGGTAACCGCGGTTAATTTACCCATAACTGTTTATGCTCATACCCGCATAACCGTTTACCCGTTGGGTAATTGCCTAAACGGTTATATCCATAACCATAACCATTTATAAACGGTTAACCATACCCATAACCGCATACCCATTTAACCGTAACCGTTTAATACCCGTTTACCCATTTACCCTTTTTAACCCATTTATCCTTTTTTTTTTTTACCATAACCCATTTTTCACCCGTCTACATGTTTTTTAACAACTTAAAAATTAAAAAAAAAATTGTCATAATATTAATCCCTCCAAGGATTTTCTAGCTTCTGCTTGTTGTTTGCCTTGTGTTGGCTTTCTGTTTGGTTGGCTTCTTAGCCCAGGTTCTGTTGTTCCAGTTTTCAAAAAAAAAAAAAAAAAAAAAAAAAAAAAAGAAAAAAAAAGATGCAGTATTCAAATTGAAGAGAGATGATTGTTGGGTTAATAACCCAACTTTCCATCCCCTGTCAAATAGCCCCGTATGTGTTTGTGTGTGTATATATATATATATAGGAATTGCTTAAGGGGAGGGATCCCCATTTTTTCAAAAAAATGGGGACACGCTCTCCACCGTTGGATTTGAATTAAATGAAATCTTGTGGTTGAGATTCTATGGCCTGTGTTTTAATCTCAACTACACAATTTCATTAAAGTCAATCTAACGGTGGGGAGCGTGTCTCCATTTTTTTTGAAAAAATGGGGATCCCTCCCCTTAAGCTCCCTGATATATATATTCTCATCCCTTGTCAAACAGCCCCGTATGTGTGTGTCTATATATATATATATATATATTTATTTATTTATTTATTTATTTTAAATATTCAACATTACATATATAAAATAAATGGGTAAATGGTTACCCGTTTATAACAACGGTTAATACCCATAACCATCTATTTAAATTTCATGGGTAAACGGTTATACCCATAACCGTTTAATTATCTAAACGGTTACCCATAACCGTAACCGTGAAATTTAAATGGGTGGGTAACCACGGTTATCCATAACCGCGGGTATTTTGCCCATCCCTATGGGTGTGTAAGGGAGAAAAAAAAATGTGATTATTGTTTCCTTATTTAAAATATTTAAAATCTGAGACTGTCACTTAATACTACGGTCTAGTGATATTCCTCTTTACTTGTAATAAGCGAGATGTTTTAGGTTCAATTCCCTCCAAAGGTGAATTTGAATCACATTATTTCTAGTCCATTGTAAGGCTAAGTTTATCCTATTCTTTTTAGTATACATAATATCATTTTTTTTTTTAAATATGAGGCTGGACCTAATTTATTTCGAACTAGAAAGGCTTTCATATGTACACTTCAAAGATTGTGACTTGTGAGCAATATATAACTCCCAATACATGATATGTAGTTATCTACAGCACTACCAAGACAAGGATGAATCGGTTTAATGACACATCAATTGAAACTTTTAAAGTGCTGGAAAATACATACAACTCCCATTCTCCCATCTACCATAATTTTAATGTTTAGGCATTGTTAAGGATAATACTTTTTTGGCTTATGCGAATAACATATCTTTATCGTACAATTTTACAATTAAAAGTAGAAATGTTCAATTTCTTAAAAATTCATCCGAAAATTATCTCTATATAAAATTATTTGAATCGTTGATCGTTTATTCATCTAAATATAAGAAACAGATCAACGATTTGAGTAAGTAACATGTCACGATGAACCATTGTCCTATCATACATTTATAGGACTGAAACTATCATGCATTTGTGGGATTGATCTTCAAATGAAGATTAAAAAAAATTAAATTTCAGTTGCCACTTAATACTACAGTCTAATGATATTCTTCTTCACTTGTAAGTAGGAGGTCTTAGATTCGATTATCGCTAAAAGCGAATTTGAACAACATTATTGCCAGCCCATTGTGAGCCTAAGCCTACCTCCTTTCCGTACAGATAATATCATTTGTTCAAAAAAAAAAATCAGTTACAAAATTCATACGGGCCAGAAAGTCTCATTTCTACCCCTAAAAATGAATGTTTTAGACAAAAGACTGAGGGACTCAACAGAAATATTGCAAGGGGGGTCCAATTTTGAGGACAACAAAAACTATTTTTAAAACAATACGCCATTATAGTGGTGTCTCGTGTGTTAATAATACAGCATCACACGTAAGTTTCTCTTCACGTGCATCATATTATTTGGCACAAAACGTTAGAATAGTGGTGTACACGTATCATATTGGTTGCTGCTGTTGGCTCCAAAAGGTGGGGTGGGTCAGATCCTTTCAACGAATTTTAACGCTGCGATCAATTTGTTGGTTTCTATCAGAATCAGTGCCCCTATGTCATCAGAAACTTAATGCATGATGGGACTGTTTTTTTCCTTTGATGAAGACAGAGAGAAAATGACAAAAAAAATTAAAAACCAAAATATAAAAAAGAATCAAGAGAGTCGAAGGTGATTTTCACACCTGTTTTCTCGTCGTAGAATGCTCTCTTTTGTATTGTCTTGAGATTGAATAAATTTTGGAAAAAGAACCATGGAGGATACTTAATACTAAGAAGAAGCCGTATTTTTCTTTATTTTTAAATGAGATATTTTAAGTCTAGCTTTTGTGGATAACGAGTTTAATATTGTGTTTCTATTGCTAGGTTTATCCCAAATCCTTCAGTGCTTAGTGTAAATATATCCTTGCATTTAAAATTTTTTTAAAAAAATTAGAACATTGGTCCTGAACTTTAGACAAATTGGAGCTTTGATCATTGGTCATGAACTTGTCACAATGTGGATCAATTATTCTGTTTAGTAAATTTGATAGAACTTCCTTCTCTTCCCTTTTAAACCTTATTTTGAATAAAAGTTCTAAAGGACTAACAGTTACAATTAGTGCATGCAAAAGCAAACTAAAATTTACAATGTGGTTTTTTCTTTTCATTTTCCATGTTTAGGAGTCATAATGTTACAAACCTACAAAACACCAAACTAATCTAAAAGTTATAACTTTTTTTAACAAATGATAGTATCTACACTAAAGAGGTGAGGGGAGTGGATTAAGCCTCATACAAGACCAACATAATAATATTGTTCAATTTCGCCTTTGACGAGAATCTAAAAGTTACAATTAGTGCATGCAAAAGAAAAAATGCACAACAAAATCATATTAACTAAATGTCATACTAGATTTAGATCTCAACCAAAAAAAGAGAACTAATCTAATGGTTTAAAACTTACGTCAATGCTTGTGGCAAAATTAGAGTATCACAGATCCCATTTATGTTGAAACTGAATTCAATTCATGGATGGATTGTGCAAGTTTTTCTAGTATACGTACCCAACTTATTCAATGGGGGTAATACAAGGTAGACTAAATTTGTAGACTAAATTTGCAAACTAAATGATGTGTCACCAATAAGAAATAAGCACATTAATCAACACTTAAGTAATAAGAGTAATGCTAGGGAAATTAAATTTGTAGACAAAAATTCGATCATCAACTTTCATGTCATTTTAGTTTACTAAATTTATCTCTTTAGCATTACCCTATTCAACGGTAGTATGCTAGGGGTTCACCATATATAGTAGGACACATGGCCCATTCCTAGAGGACTTCAATTGGGTGAACTCCACCCCATTTACATATATTATACATATGAGTTCACCGTTAGAAAAATGTAACAGTCTAATAAGGCATTGTCATGTGACGAGAAACTTGCACATGACATTGCATTAACAACTCTATAACCGCGATGAACCTGTTCCATGGATGCAGTTCTCTATATATACCAACGGTAGGAAGATGATCTATTAAACACAAAACTAAAACCAACATAGCCAACAAAAACTCCATTCATTTTTGTTTGATCTCTAGCTAAAGAAATGGGGTCAACCAACATCAATTGCCTCAACAATTCCGGCACGAGGCTATCGTCAGTTGTACCTGCTACGGTCACAAGTGATCGAAACAAGGTCCATGAGCTCACCGACATGGACTTGGCCATGAAGCTTCACTACATCAAAGGGGTCTACTTATTTAAGAGCGAGGCAGTTGAGGGACTTACAATATACGACTTGAAGAAACCTATATTCCAACTGCTGCAACTCTACTTCACCGCCTCCGGGAGGATTCGGAGATCTGAAACAGGCAGGCCCTTCATCAGGTGTAACGATAGCGGTGTGAGAATTGTAGAAGCGCATTGTGAGGAAACCGTTGATGAATTGTTGGCCATGGCCATTGAGGACTCTTCTGCTTTTAATGGTCTTGCTTATAATCAAGTCCTTGGTCCTGATCTAGGCTTCTCTCCTTTGGTCTTTGTACAGGTAATACATATGTGTGTGTGTATATATATATATATATATATAAAATACACACACACACACAAAGTCCGATTAAAAAAGTGAAACAAAAACATAATAAACAAATAATGAGACATCTTCCTTTTTTCTCCTTTTGCACACCCTGTTTCCTTACGTCCCTTGATTTTCCTTTCATTTACTCAATCCAAAGTCCGAAAATAAATTGGGGTGTGTAGGACGAGAAATGAGGTTGATGAAAAAGTTATTGAACAAACAATCAGAACTTGGTGAAATTATTTACCTATGGTCTTCTTTCATATGGTTTCAAAGCAGTTCACATGGTTCAAATGTGGAGGGATGTCAGTGGGGCTAAGCTGGGCGCATGTCCTCGGAGATGCATTTTCTGCATCAGACTTCATCAACATGTGGGGGAAGTTCATGGCAGGTCACGCGCCACCAAAATCTCCCCGCCCGCCAGAACCTGGGCGAAGGTCTCAACTCCAGACACTTTCAATTCCGGGGACACCATGTTCTCTCAAAAGGGTTGATTCAGTTGGTGATCACTGGCTGACAACCAACAGCTGCCAGACGAAGACGCATACATTTCATATTTCTGCCAAAAAGCTCGACCATTTGCTCTCGAGCATTTCTTGTCCACCAAGCCAATCAGCCAAGTTCTCAGCTTTTGAAGTCCTTTCTGCTGTAATATGGAAATCCTTGTCCAAAACTAAAAAGGAAAACTCAGAGAAGATACAAATAGTAACAATTTGTGCCAAAAACTCCCGTGAAAGGGAACTTGAACTTCCGAGCAATGACATGGTGTTCAGCACAGTTGAAGCAGATTTCTCCGTCGCGAAAGCTGATGTCTCGAAATTGGCAGAGCTGATTGTGAACAAGAGGGCAGAAGAGAATGGTATAATTAGAGAGGTGGTGCGAAGGGACAACGGGAACTCGGACTTCATAGCATACGGAGCAAAATTAACATTCGTAAATTTGGAAGAGGCGGAGATTTACGGGCTTGAATTGAAGGGACAAAAACCGGTTTACGCAAACTACACCATTGATGGGGTTGGTGATGAAGGAGGTGTTTTGGTGCTTCCTGCAGGGCCAAAATATGGCAAAGACAAAGCTCGTGCTAATGAAGGTCACTTAGTGACCGCCATCCTGCCTGAAAATCAGCTTGCACAGCTCAGAAATGAGCTCGAAACGGAATGGAGTATTGCTTGAAAATGGTGAAGGTATATATCTCCCTGCCATGCGAAAAATAGAACCCAAACAGTCCATGCAATTTGAGGATGTAATTAAGAGAAAATAAAGGGATTAAGCTCCTTATTTGCGCCCCCTCCACCAAAAATCTATTGGGAAATTGGTTGAAATAATTAATCTACTGTTGCTCAATCGCTGAAATAATAAATTTTCGAGATTTTGAGGAGTGTTGTTCATAATTTGATCAAAATATTATTGTTGTTTTTTTTAGTACAGCGATATATTTTACACTTAACGAGATGGAGAGTTCGGCTAAGCAACACAATAGGTAACCTAATTTGGTATTAAATTCGTCTTCTACGAGATTCTAACCTAAGACCTCTCACTTACAAGTAAAGAGGAATACCACTAGACCGTAGTCATAAGTAACAAAATATCATCGTCATGTGAATTGAATAATTTCGGGATTTGAATTATTTGTAAAATCTTCGTTTCAGCAAATTTCTCAAAACAACTAAAGAAACACCTAAGTTACAAACCTCAATCATAATACACCATAACGTAAAATGAATTCAAGTAAACAAACTTGTTTTTTTGGTTCAAAAAGGAGTTACACCTATAATGATACTTAAATTTTACTCCACTAGTAAAATGTCCTAAGAGCAGTTCCATTATGGGTTGTTGTCGAATGGATTGGCTCTCAAACAGGGCCAGAGAGCTTGAGTGGGGAGGTCCAACGTGTGCTAGCGAGGGAGCCTGAGCAGGCCCAAGGGAGAGGCTTGGCAGGAGTTGCTAGCCCGAGAGCCCGAAGGCGACTTGACGCAAGCATTAGGTACGTGTGCTTCAAGCGCACGTGGGCGCACGTCTTTCGACACAAAATTAGTTCTGGGGCCCACAGTGCTTTCTCTGTGATGTTACCGTTGGGGAGGCCATGTGGCTTCCCCACGTCCGTTGGATTTCAATGGCTATATTTTATGGACTGTTGGATTTCCAACGGTAAAAAAAATTTAAAAACTTTATTTAATTTCAGCCATTGAATTTGAAGTCAACGATCCATATTATTAGGCTTTGTAAATTAAAAAAAAAACAGTTTAAAATTCTGAAATGTTCTGGAGTGTTGGAATTCAATTTTTTTTTTAATCCAACGACAGAGATTAATTAGGTGAATAAAAAAATTTTAAAAATTAAAAAATGTAAAAAATTAATAAAAATCCGAAAAAAATTTGATTTTACTTTTCTATAAATACCTTCTCATTATCTTCTACCTTACACCACAATTTCATATTTTCTCAACTACTTTCAACCACATTCCTATCTTTCTCTCAAAGTTTCAATCCAATTTTTTTCCAACAAAATGACTATTGATGCAGGTACGAATTGGACACTTATTGAAGATGTTGCGTTGTGTACTAGCTGGGTTGAAGTTACTCATGATCCGATTATGGGTAATGAGATGCAGTTGCGAGAAATGTGAAGCCTTATTCATACCAATTTTCTTGAGAAAATTGGTGGGAAAAGAACCAAAGAATCAATGTCCAGTCGTTGGAAATTACTTAGCCAATTGTTTAGTACTTGGGGAGACGCCTTGGCACAAGCTAGTAGTAATCTTCGAAGTGGGGAAAATTTAGCGGATCAAGTAACAAAATATTATTTATTTGTTTGTACTATACCCAAATTTACATTACCTACTTTGATTATAATGATTTCTTCTCCCTCATTATGTAGGTGCTTCAAGCACAAGCTTGGTATAATGCCAAAACCAAAAGCAAAAACAAATCATTCACTCGGTGGGAATGTTGGAATATTGTCAAAGATTGTCCTAAATTCAAAGTTATGCATGTTGGTCCAGAAGTTTTCATGAACATCACCCCTCTACACTCTACGCCCGATCATGCCTCGCATATTCATGAAGATGACAAAGAAGAAGTGCCTGAAAACCCCCCTTGAACAAGCGTCGGGGTCAACCCGTTATCCAATTAGGCCTCAAGGTAAGAAGGCTTCAAAGAGAAAAGGGAGTGCTTCCAAGAATGATTATGCAAAGTACATTGAAGAACTTGCTCGCCAAGATGAATTGACTTTGGCGCGGGAAATGGTTAAATTTGAGGCTGATAAGGCTAGAGAAGAGGGAAAAGTTGTAGCTGTTGAGAGAGATAAGATAGAAAGAGAGCTACTTAGGCAAGAAAGGGAACATGTTAGAGAAGAAAGAATGGCTCAACGAGATCGTGACATTATGAACACACCTTTAGAAGGGAAGTTTCCGAGTTCTAAATATTTTTGGAAGTCGGAGAAAGCAGATGTGGTGTGAAGGAGGCGTGCAAGAGAAGCGAGAGTAAGAGGAGATGGTCCTAGCACGACAAGAGAAGATCATCCTAGCACCACAAATTGGTTAGGTGATGATGAGCCATTCACGAGCCCAAAATTTTCCAATCACTTTGTAATCGGAGCCCATAATTTCCAATCACTTTGGGTTAAAATATATTATTTATTGAATTGAGTATTTTATGTTGTTTCCAATTTATTGAATTTAGTACTTTATTTAAAGTAAGAGTAAATTTATTTAATTTGGTAATTTATTTATTTAATTTGGACATAAACACACCAAATAAAATTACATAAACATACCAAATAATAAAAAACTCATTAAATGAACTAAAAAAAACACACCAAATAAAAACAAACACACTAAATGAAATTAAATGGCTTGTGCTGCACGGGTTCTTCGGTGGCGTCATGAGCACAATAGATTTGTGTTCTGGAATTGTTTATCGTGTCTGACTTATATTCATCAACGGCATCATAATCGTACTCATCTTTCACAATCATGTTGTGAAGAATAATGCACGTCATCATGATGGATCGAAGCGACTTTACATCAAACATTCTGGCAGCACCCCTAACAATCGCCTAGCGAGTTTGGAGGATACCAAAACAATGCTTAACATCCTTCCTGCACCCCTCTTGACAGTTTGCATAGTGTTTTTCCTTGCACTTTGCGGACGTGGCACTGTTTTGACAAACGATGACCATCTTGGGTAAATGTCGTCTGCTAGGTAGTATGGCGCGTCGTACTTATGTTTGTTGACCCAGTACGTGACTTTTGGTGTCTTTTCTTGCAGGCAAGGAACAAAATATTGATATTATCGGCGATATTTCACCGATAATATCGTTTTTTTTAGATGACGATATTTTTATACATATCCCTTTAATTATCGTCATAATATCGTCGATATTATCGATAATATCACGATATTATGCAAATTTGAGTCTGAGCTTCCGAGTCGACCCGCTTGAACCAGGCATGTCACCATACCGAGAGCAGAGAGCATGTCGAGGGTTTCCTTGTCGACGGAGATCTCGTCGATCTTGATGGCGGACTCCTTGGGGACAAAGTCCATGTGACGCTTGCGGTCCTCCTCCTGCAGCTTCAGGGAAATGCCACAAACCGGGCCTTTCTGGATCTGCTTCATGAGGTGGGTGGAGAATCCGGCAATCTTGTTGCAGAGACACTTGGAGGGGATGATGGCGACTTCCTCGATGATCTTCTTGTTGGTGTGGAAGTCTAGGGTCATGCGCGAGTAGTAGCGCTCGATCACCTAGCGGGAAGATTTCTTCATTGTCTTTGTGAGGACGCGACCCATGGTGGTGGTGGAATTGTGCGGCGGAGCTGGGAAGAGACGAACGGCGGGTGAGTGTGTGTGTTCGTGAGATGTGTTGTGCTTGAAAATGGAGAATTACCATGGTGGCTTAGAGGGAGTGATAGAGGAAGATGTGCGGAGTAGACATGGATGGTTAGAATGAGGGATCAGAAGAGAATAAGATAGAGGGTTAAACAGAGAAGTTGAGATGATTGGTAGAAATTAGGCAGCAGGGAAATCGGGAAAGTAGAAAAAAAGGCCTAGTTTTGTGTGAAAGTCTACCACCCACATAATTAAAAAAAACAAAAAATAATTACCGACTATCAAAGTTGGACAAAGAGATGCAGGAACAAGATCTTGTGAATCCTTCTTCCTATTGTTATTGCTTTGGTCCAATAAATATATTATATAAATGATTAAGATAACATTATAGTATTTGTTCTGTTTTAAAACTTTTTTTTTTGGTTTTCTGGTAAATAAATGAAGTAATTATGACTGACATTTCTAGATCTGGCTTGTATCCTCTTCCTATTTGGATTACTCAACTAGATCACGATGTCTTTTCCAGCAAAAGATTAAACTGTCCTTCTATTTTTACCCCTTAAACTATCTATCTTTTAAAACAATACTATATTATATTCTTATAATATAATATTTTCTTTTATTTTTCTTTTTAAGACCAAACAATTCTTTTTCTTTTTAAGGCTATCAATGGTATTGAGCCGTTGGATTAGTGTGGTCAAAAACGCGGGTGCTGACGTTTTGGGAAGGGCTTTCTCATTAATTTCCCGTTGTTTGTGTAACTCATGTATCTTACCATACAATGTATTAAGTGTAAAATATTGTACTAAGTCATTATATATAAATGATTATGGTGTGTTTAAACTTCATTCATTAATTACTACATATTTTCTACACTCACAATGTTTGCTAGCTCGCTATATAATCAATTTAAATCAGTTAAATCCATCATGCAATGCATTTCCTTCCAATTTTTTGTGATAAACTAATAGATAATTGACTAAATAAACATCCTGCAAAGTTTCAATAAAAATTTACAAGTTTTTCTTACAATTTCCGTGGTTTCCATATTATTTTTATCAATATCGATAATATCCCGATATTTCCATCGATATTTCCGTATTTTTGGACTACCGATATTTCCGAT
Source organism: Malus domestica (assembly GCF_042453785.1). Taxonomy (NCBI): domain Eukaryota; kingdom Viridiplantae; phylum Streptophyta; class Magnoliopsida; order Rosales; family Rosaceae; genus Malus; species Malus domestica. The sequence goes on along the minus strand of NC_091675.1, from coordinate 48,461,856 downwards.
ATCATCGATATCTTATACCTTGCTTGCAGGACATCGTTAAACACTGGGGATTGGGCAAGGAAATTGAGGTCATTTTGAGCTCCCGGAACCTCGAAAAATGCGTGCCAAATCCATGTATCAAAAGATGTCACCGCCTCTAAAATGATACTTTTTGCTCATTTTCTGTCCCCAAAAGCGCCTTGCCATGCACTTGGACAGTTTTTCCAAGTCCAGTGCATACAGTTGATGCTTCCAATCATCCCAGGAAAACCTCGCATCTTGCCTTTCTTCAGAAGCTTTTGCAAGTCCATGTCAATAGGTATTCGAAGGTACTCTGCAGTGTAGATAGATTCGATTGCCCCGCAAAACCTCATTAGGGACTTAAGAATGGTTGATTTCCCCATCCTCGCTATCTCATCCCCTTGGTCTGCAGATACTCCATATGCAAGCATTCGCAAGGCAACAGTAATTTTTTGCTCAGGAAAGAGACCCATAGCACTAAAAGCATCATTCTTTTGCACAAAGTAAGAATCATGGTTGCAAACAGCAATCATGATTTTTTTTAACAAATGTCATTCCATTCTAAAACGAGCTCTAAAGTACGTATCAGGGAATGCACTGTTACGGACAAAATAATTGTCCAAGAGTTCTGTACCTCGTCGTTGCTTGCTTCTATCAAGGTTTGCGGAACAGGTAGGCCTGCAGATATGAGCCACAGCTTGGATGACTCGACAGAAATGTGAGGCTCTAGTCATTCTTGCTTCGTCATGTCTACTTCTACGCTCCTCATCCTCTTCCATCTCATTTTGGGCCACTTGGATATTAAACATTCCTTCTGATTGGTTAAACAATTCATTCTCTTGCTGATCGATTTCCCACATCATCCTTGAAGAAGAAGACATTGTAAGGAGGAAGTAGAAACTATGAATAATGATACATATTTTGATTTTGGTGAAGAAGGAAGCAGAAACTATAAATAATGATAAAGATCTTGAGAAAATTGGTGTGAGATTTCTGATGATGGATGGTGGATTATATGGAGGATTCATAAAGGATTAGGTTGTAGATAATTCCACGTGGCATGCTGTCATTTATTAAAAATATGATCGAAATCTATCCTCAAATATTGTAAACAGATTGTGACACGTGGCGCAATGTGATTGGTTAAAAATCTTATCGAAAATTTATCCTCAACAATTTTAAAAAGGTAACGACACGTGGCACGACGACATTAGATAAAAATCTTATTGAAATCCATCACCAATAATTGTCTTTTCGAATAACGACAAGTGGCGCAACGAGAACGATTAAAAATCTTATCTGAAATTACAAATAAAATTATTTTGTATTATTTTATAAATAAAAAAAATATTAATATTTTATTACCTATTGCCAGGGCTATTCAGTGTAGCGGTGCAAAAGGCAGTTACTGTTCACTTGATGGATTAAATAGTGAATAGCCTGGAGGGGCCTTAGCAATGGTGGAATTGCTCTAAAGCAAATCTCTATACACCCATATTACTTTTAATTAAACTATCAATATCCCTTTAAACCCAAATTTATTACTTAAATCACCCTCACAAACTAATTTAATATATAAATTTATCTTTACACCCATTTAAAAAATAAAAACTCAAAATTGGTCTCTCTCACATAGTTCTCTCGCACCCAACCCTTTTTATTTATTTAATTTTTTTTACTGATTTTGCTTAATCTCATATATGTTTTCTGGGTGATAACACGGCCAAGAAACAGTGCTCTTCATGGTACCCCAATTTCATCATTTCAATATGCAATTATGATTATTATTATTTATCACAGGAGATGGTCCTTGTGGGCTCACCACTGCTGCTACAACTACAACTGCATGCACATTGTTGGTGGCGCACGGGGGGTTGGTTTTGGGTTGGGGGTGCGGTTGTGTGTTTCGTAGATCATCAGTCAGTTCCTGGCCTTCCACGTCTCTCAGATCAACGATGATCTTAGTCATGCTTGTTGTTCTCCTGATCAGAGGGCGTGGACGCTTCCCTAACAACATTTATTAAATTATGTAATTTCTTCCGAATGTCAGTATGTGTTTAATTGATCCTTTATTTGCTATTTTTTCTTAATCTCATATAGATAATTAAAAAAAAGTGATTTTTTAATCTTATATATGTTTTTACTAATAATAATGCTTTGAAAAGGTGCTGATTTTGTTCCTAAATCCTAAAAAAAATTGAAATCAAATGAAAAAAAAAAAAACTTGAATAAATCGATCATACTTTAGTTGGAGGATCCAAAGATTCAAATCTTTGTAATATTTTGAACCATTCATGAACATCACAACAAATATGATTAAAACATTTATAGCTCCCACATAAATAAGGATTTGTGCAGCAACTACAAAATAAGAGTTTAATAGAATATAGAATAAGGATATACAAACAAGAACTCAAAACTTCAAAATCATCATCCATCGGCAAAATAAGCTTGTTTTATCTGTAAAAGCGTTTTAGGGTTTTAGCTATAATAAATGTACAATAAAAATTATGTGATGGTAGGGTTGATGTCATGTTTGAGTTTGATTATTGGTTGTGGGTTTATTAATAATAAATTTTAGTTTTATTATTAATTATATCTTGCACTTGCATAAGATAAAAAAGACAATTCACATTTAAAATTTAAGTTGGGTATAGAGAAAGGTTACATGGGTCCAAATAAAATTTCTCTTTTACACCTCTCAAGTCAAATTCCAAGCTGATCGGTTGTAAGGACATGCAAAATTGCAAAATGTATTCTTTTTCTAAAAGTATTATCTTTCTTTTGTAGGGCAAAAGCTTTAGGTGCTAATTAGTTAGTTATTACGGAGAAAGAGAATTGATATTCATTTTTAATTGTAAGAAAGATTTTATATTCGATTCTCGTCAAAGGTAAATTTGAACCACATTATTATTAGTCCATGTAAGACTTTAGCCCCACCCTCCCATTAGACCATCTTCAACCCTTGGGCTAAAAGCCAAATTTTTTAGCCTAGAAAATTTAACTTTTAGCCCATAAACAGTTTTTCTGCTCCAACCCTTATGGCTTAAAATTTTAGTCCGGGATTATTAAAGAATAAACTTAGGCTAATTTTTTTCTTAAATCATTTTTTAAATAAATATGTAGACTATCGTAAATTAATTTTATGAACATTTTAATATAATTTTTTTAACTCCAATAAATATTGAAAAATCACTAAATTTTTTACAAAGCAAGCCTTTAACTTTCACCAATCTTTCAACACCAAACTTTCAACTTTCACCATCCATTCAACTCTCACCATTCATTCAACTTTCATCAATCATCCTCTATATAAACACATGTCCAATATTAGTTGATCAGACAATCTTTCAACCTTCATTCATCTTCTATATTCACCAATCTTTCAACTTTCAAAGAGTTTTTGTTTCCTAAAAATCCTCAATATCTCATCAATGGGTGATAGAAGAAGGCTTGATAAAGAAGGATGCCATGACCAAATGATGAAATATTATTTCATCGAGCGTCTAAGATTTCCTGCTCATGATTTTCCGAGGCGGTTTCCAATGAGGATAAAGCTTTTTTAAAGCATCTTGAACACAATTGTCAATCATGACCACTACTTTGTAAGGAAGATAGATGTCGTAGGCCGACAAAGTCTATCACCTTATCAGAAGCTCACATCTGCATTTCGGATGCTAGCTAATAGGTGCTCTGTAGACTCAACTAACGAGTATTGCCAACTTACGAAAAGTACTGTTATTGAGAACTTGAAGCGCTTCTGTCAGGCAATTCAAGCCATATATGGAGCCACATACCTCCGCAAGCCAAATCATGAAGACTTGAAAAGGATTTTACGCAAGGCAGACAAAAGAGGTTTCCCTAGCATGATAGGAAGTCTCGATTGTATGCATTGGGAGTGGAAGAATTGTCCCACTGCTTGGGCTGGCCAATTTAAGGGCAGTCATAACAAGCCAAACATCGTGCTCGAAACTGTGGCGTCTTACGACACATGGATTTGGCATGCATTCTTCAGCCCTCCCAGATCAAACAACTACATCAACATTTTTTAGTATTCTCTTCTATTCAATGATGTTTGAATGGATGGGTAGAATTTCGGTACAAGATAAATGGTAATAAGTATGAGCTAGGTTACTACCTAATTGATGGTATTTATCTTAGTTGGTCTACCTTTACCAAAAGTTTTTCTCATCCCGATAGTGTAAAGAAGAAATTATTTTCGCAGAGGCAAGAGTCTTACAGGAAGGATGTGGAGAGAGCGTTCGGGATCTTACAAGCTCGATGAGCCATTGTTAGAGGGCCTACACGACTTTGGCATACTGAAGACCTCTATTCAATCATGATGACGTGCATAATTTTGCACAATATGATTGTGGAAGATGAGTACATCGAAATTGAAGAAGATTCAGATAAAGATGTGGATGATGACTAACCAACACATGCGAGAGCTATTGCAAGAGATGTTGAATATCTCGCTCCAACAACATATGAGACTTGACAGGATAGGGTCACATTGAGTGAGTATATGAGACGTTTAAATAGAATTCAAGCTCCTCAAGGTCATGACACACTCCGCAAGGATTTGGTTGAGCATGTATGGCGCTGAGAAGGTGAACGTTGATGATGTTGGTTAAGCATTTATGTAATAATTTTAAGTGTACTATGTTGTTATTTTATAGTAATAAATTTAAGTGTCTTCTTGCGCAAAATATTTTGTCTACTACGGTGGATAAATTATTGAATGGAGGTTGAATTGTTGAAGGCATCTATTCTACATCAAAGTGTGGAAGAATATGTACAATAATTATTGAAGGCATTTAAATTAATAGAAACAATAATTAATAAGATATAAATTTAATAAGGTACATAAACCACATAATAAACCACATAAACTTAATACAAACGACAATCAATAAACTTAATTAATAAAGCACATAATTCATACACTACATAAACTTAATAATCATATCCACCATCTTCACTTGGTGATGGACTTCGTGGTTTACTTGGAATATAGGGTTCAAAAGATTCATCATCTTGAAATATACTCCTTGTGGCATACCTTCGCAAAGTTTCATTTTGCTTACCACGTAAGAACTTCTTCCTCTCTGGAGTGTATTTGTTGAGGTCCTCCATCATGAAATTAATTTCAAACCTATCTTGCTTTCTATCCCCTTCTTCCTTCATTTGCAAACGCATTCGAGCTGTTTCTTCTTGGCTAGCGTTATGGGTTTTGTTCAATTTTGCAATTCCGGTAGCTAAGTGTCCACTCATCGGATATTGGGACTTCCCTTTTCTCTTTGCTTCCTTTTGCTTATCTCTTCCCCGAGGCCTTGCTAAAGAATGAGATGGGGTCATTTCATCGACACCTTCATCTTCAACATTTCTTGGTGCGGTTTCACGTTGAAATAATCTTCCCCATTGTTGGTCCACATCGGTTGCCAACCTCGGACAATCCTTGAGGAAGTCCCAAGCATGTTGCAACTTAAAAACTTTATTTTTTGGTGTTACTCTTGTCTTGTAAATTTCCATTACTTTGTCATCCTATGCAAAATATACATAAAAATAATTAGATGCAAAATAATATTATGTACATGACAAATAAAATATCAAGAAAAAAACTCACAATTTCTGTGGCGCTCCTTCCATTAGGCATGCCAATCATGACTCTCTCCAAGCTTCCCTTCCATAAAGTGCATGCTGTGTTGATAGTCTTCCACCGATCATAAACACCACCACCGTCCTGCCCGCTGCCGTTGCAGTTTTCTTGAAACTTTGCAATGATTTTATCCCACAAAACCTTTTTATTTTGATTTGTGCTAACTGTACCATCTTCGCTAACAGAAACTCATGCCAAACATAAAGCAACATCTTCCTCACAGGTCAAATTACAACCTTTAATATGCTCTCTTGCCATGTTGAACAATTTGGAAATGGAAAGAAGTGGTAGAAAGATAAATTGGAAGAATTTTAGGAGAAAATTGAGTTTTATGTGGATGTTTGAACAAATACATAGGTATTTACAGAGTTTTTTGGTGAATTTTGAGTTAAATATATTTTTTAATAAATTTAGTTGTTGGGTTTAAATTTGGGCCGTTAGATCTTTTTTTAAACCGTTATATTTGATTATATTCGATCTTAGCTGTGAGATTCAATGTATTTTAAAATAACATATTTTAAAAAAATGAAATTTGAATTTGGACCATTGGATCAACTAACGGTCCTTAAATGATGGCCGTTGGATGCGAAAAATAGTTGTTGGGCTCATAGAAGTGACCGACAGGGCCCTCACAGTGGGCCCCCACGCTGTCAGGGGCTGATTGGAAGCAGGTCGCGTGGGGTGCGTCCGCGAGTGGGTGGGCCGAGACTGGCCCAATTTGCAACGAGCGTTTGGAGGGGGGATTTGGGGGGGGGGGAGTTTGGCACAGCTTTAGCATTTGGCTTTTAGCCAAATGTTTTAGTTTCGGTTGAGTGGTGTTTGAGGGGAAATTTGACAAATAGCCCAGTGTTGGAGGATGTCTTAGTGTTAATACTATTGTGTATTAAAAAACATGTCTAATCTTTAAAATATTTTAAAAGAGAATCGGTAGAACATAACAAATTATGTTCATAAAACTTACAAAGTAGCATGTTTATTATCGAGCCGTGAATTAGAACCGTGGATCGGAACTGAATAAATCAAAAGGTAAAATTAAAACAAAAAGAAAAATAGTAAAGGAAAAAAAAGAATATAATAGAAACTAGAAGAATGTATCCAACAAAAAAAAACTAAAAGAAACTAGAAAGTATACAAAGTATCAAAAATTAAATATGGAAAGTCCTCAAGAGGATTCCAATTTTGTCAACTCCCCAAAAAAGGCGCAAAAAGACAACGCCCCTAAAAATTTCCAGCGATAATTAAAGTTTTTTTTTCCTTTTTTTTTCTTCTAATTATTTAAATTAAATAAATATAAAACCGGCTGAGTAATTTTTAATTTTTGGTCAATTCTCTCTGTCAATCTCGTTCACCAACCTCGCTGCGCTGCCATTGAAATGATCGAATCCCGATAGGACACCATAGCTTATTCGCCACCACCAGCGATTCAGTTCACGACGAATTGAGTGAAAGCCAACGGATTCGGGTTCGAGCTTTGACTGAGAGATTTCGGGATGAGTTCGAATTCGGATTTGGTACGCGCGTTGGAGTCGGCGCTGGGGGTTTCGTTCGGTGGTTCGGTGACGGACACGGTGGTGGTGATCGCGACGACTTCAATTGCGCTGATAATTGGGGTTTTGGTATTGGTGTGGAGGAGATCGTCGGATCGGAGCCGGGAGGTGAAGCAGCTGGTGGTGCCCAAGCCGCTTGCTGTGGAGGAAGAGAAAGACGAGTTTGAGGTTGCAGCGGGGAAGATTCGGGTGACGATCTTCTATGGAACTCAGACTGGTACAGCTGAGGGATTCGCTAAGGTGAACAATTATGGATAAATTTGTGTTCTTTGTTTTGGACTCCAAGATATTCGCGTCGAATGAATTATGAATAGTTTATGCTTGTGATCAAAGCGAGTGGGGTTTGTTGTGATCTGTGATTTTAGGTTGGTTTGTTTTTCGTAGGAGTTTCATGGGGAAGATTGGTTTTTAGGGAAATGCTGTTGAATTGGGAGAGCTGAGTAGTGGACACAGTAATGATTTGTGTTAAAGTAACGATTCGGGTTAAGATTTTTATTTAGGACCTGGTTAGAATTCTATATGTCTGCGTGTTTCTGCGAGCTTACGACGAAGAGTCAGCTTTAGATGGTTGCTCTAGAGGCAAGATCGTCACTCTCTGTAAATGGATTAGAAAGTACCGTGGTAATATGAACTTTTTGTTATTATTAGCAAGAAATGCAAATGCAATGGTGCACTTGTTAATGTGTTGACTTTTTGAACTATAGAGATTGAACCCATAGGAGAAAATGATAGGTCGAGATGTTCATGACTGTCGTGCACATATTTTTTACAGTTCAGATGTTCTTGATTTAAGCGACTTAGTGTGAAATGTACAAATGATGAATTCATAACAGCTTCACTGTACTAAGCACGTGAGTGTGGTTCCGGACTCTCCATTTAGGAGTCAACCCAGGGATCATGAATGTGGTAATATGTTAATATAGCTTTCTCAAGCGTACATAAGTAATTTTCAATGTCGTCATGGTTTCTGGACACCTAACCAAAAGTTATCTGTTCATTTACAGATTCTGAACTTACAACATAGATAATAGAATAGTTTACAGTGTTCTTGTAGGAATTTTTTTTTACTTTCTAACTGTTATGTTTTGATGTGAATACAGGCTTTGGCTGAGGAGATTAAGGCTAGATATGAGAAAGCTGCTGTGAAGGTTGTCGACCTGGTATGGCAGATGGGAACCAATTTTTTTTATTGCATCATTGCAAGATGTATTACATAATATGAAATGTATGAGAAGTTATATTTGCTTGTGCTTGAATTAGGATGACTATGCTGAGGATGATGATAAATATGAAGAAAAACTGAAAAAAGAGACTTTGGCATTTTTTATGTTGGCCACGTAAGATACACTTTTACCTATACTTCAACTATGTTATTTCTAGAATCTTATTGGTCTTGCTAATAGTACATTCAATATATTTTATCTTACTTTGTAGTTATGGAGATGGGGAGCCAACTGATAATGCAGCAAGATTTTACAAATGGTTTACGGAGGTTCGTAGCTTTATTGTGTACACATTGAGTTGATAAAAAAAAAAAATTGAAGTCACAACCATTTCATTTTTATTGTCATGTAATAAATTGAGATCTCATGGTTTTATTTCAGGGAAAAGATAGGGGTGATTGGCTTCAACATCTAAGATATGGTGTTTTTGCTCTGGGTAACCGACAATATGAACATTTCAATAAGGTAAAATCAATACTATATCTTTGTCAATTAATTCTTTGTAGTATTGCATCTTCTGACTACATCCTTATTGAAGCAGGTAGGAAAAGTGGTTGATGATAAACTTAGTGAAGAAGGTATAACTAATTTGCTTTCTCTCTTGCATTTCTATTGAGTGAATACATGTGTACCTTGTTGCTTGCATTTCAATATGATTAATGACACACATAGCATAAGATCACAGAGGAAATTTTCAGTTTAGGCATTCTATGTAAAGACTGGCACTCTTCATTTTGCATTCTTCAGTTATGTGTATGCATAAGGCTTTTGCTTGTGATTAAGGGCCTGTTTGGGATTGCTTCTCGAACGGCTAAAGTGCTTTGTGACAACCAATCTAGGTTGTAGAAAGGCTTTAGGTAGCACTTCCAAGTGATTTTCTAGGAAGCACTTGTATTTTTTATAAAAGTCTACGTGTTCATATGCATCCTACAGTAGCAGTACCAAAGGAGCCCCAATTATATATTTCTAGCTGTGTCCAAGTAGGCATGCCTGCACTTCTTCTTATTTTGTGAAAGAACAAGTTAAAAATTAAGATTGATGTTTTCTGATTTACTTTTTAGTTTTTTGCATCCCATTGTTTTCTGTATAGATTATTTCAATTGACAACTCTGTTAATTTTTCATTGAATTTGCCTCTTTGTGGTTAATGCAGGTGCAAAGCGTCTTGTTCCTGTTGGCTTAGGTGATGATGACCAGTGCATCGAGGATGATTTTTCTGCTTGGTATACTGTTGTCGTGTTGTCATTCTTTTCTCGATTGCTATTTAGTGATGCATTAACTGTAATGTTTGGGAAGTATTAGCATGGCATCATTTCTCTGCTGCATTGACTGTATTGGTTGGGTTCTTCTTTAGGAGGGAATCATTGTGGCCTGAGTTGGATCTATTCCTCCGAGATGAAGATGATACAAATTCTGCGGCTACTCCATATACAGCTGTAATTCCAGAATATAGAGTTGTTATTCATGACTCTAGTTTTGTTACTTCTCATGAGGACAATCACTTGAATATGGCCAATGGGAATGCTTCTTACGATATTCACCATCCTTGCAGGTATTCATAGGTTGTGCTTGTCTTGCTTCTCTAGGGAATAATACATTCTAGTAAAATTGCTGTAGTCTCTTGTTGTTCCTTTGTCCAATTTTATTTCCTTCCACTAATTTTTGTGTTGTATTTCTTTCCTAAAGAGTTAATGTTGCTGTTCAAAGAGAACTTCACAAACCTGAGTCTGACCGCTCTTGCATCCATCTGGAGTTTGATATCTCTGGAACTGGTATTACGTAAGTTCATAAATGTACCAGCTGTTTTTTATTTTATTTTATTTGATTCTTTATAGACTGGTGATAGGTGTACATTGATTCTATTCTCTCTGTCAAATGTACAATAGAAATGGTTTCTGGTGATGGGCTAATATTTGTTTTGCAATATAAATAGAATTTTTGTGCATCTCTCATATAATTTGAGTTTGTGAGTTTGTGCAATATAATAATATTTGTCAAATATAGGTGTATCATTGCATTAACAAGTTAATTTCATGAGCATTGTCCACCAACCTTGCCAAATGAAAAGCAGATGCTTAATGTGCTTAACTCTTTATAAAATGATTTTCCAATGTTTGTTTAGCTATAGTTAATGTTAGTATGTTGTCGATAATGGATTTTGTATTTGTCTTTTTCTGCTTGTTACAATATAGAAAGAAATCCGCCATATGTGTAACTAATTTGTAATGGGGGACTGAAATTAATTAGTGAATGAGCCCAAAAGCAAGGGGTTCCTGCTTGAGTTCCACTTTTTTTTATTTTTTTTTATTTTTTTTAATACATGATTAGATCTGAATGATGGTTTTTTCTCTTTTAATGCTGGCATTATCAACCTGATGATCAGAACTGTTTCCTTTGTTTTTCAGATATGAAACTGGAGACCATGTGGGTGTTTATGCAGACAATTGTGATGAAACAGTTGAAGAAGCTGCAAAGTACTTGGGCCAACCTTTAGATTTGCTATTCTCCATACATACTGACAATGATGATGGCACGTCTCTTGGAAGCTCATTACCGCCTCCATTCCCTGGTCCTTGCACAGTCCGCACAGCATTGGCACGTTATGCTGATCTGTTGAATCCACCTCGGAAGGTGATCATGTTTTTTCCTGCTATCGCCTTTCTCTTACTTTTTTCCGTTCTCTTACTTTTTTCTTTTTTTGATTTTATTTGTGTTTTAAACTTTTTATACTGATTATTTCTTTCAAATGATTTATCCTGTCAGGCTGCCCTACTTGCTTTGGCTGCACATGCTGTTGAACCGAGTGAAGCACAAAGACTTAAATTTTTATCATCACCTCAGGGGAAGGTTGTTGGCAGTCAAGAAAACTCTTTTAGATTGTTTGGTTCTGTTTCCATGTTCTTTTTACATTTCATCTATACTCATATCACATGCTTTCCACCATCCAGGATGAGTACTCAAAATGGATTGTTGGAAGTCAGAGAAGTCTTGTTGAGGTAATGGCTGAGTTCCAATCAGCAAAGCCTCCACTTGGTGTGTTTTTTGCTGCAGTAGCCCCTCGCTTACAGCCTCGTTACTATTCCATATCATCTTCACCAAGGTGATTTCCCTGTACTATTTATCATAGTATTTCTAGAAATTAATTAGACATGTAGAAACCTGACTAGTATTGTTGCTTGTTAACAGATTTGCGCCCCATCGTGTTCATGTGACCTGTGCTTTAGTTTATGGTCCAACACCAACCGGTAGAATTCACAAAGGAGTGTGTTCATTCTGGATGAAGGTAGTATTGATTGTGACTATGCAGCCCTTTGTCCGTCCCTATCATTGTGTATATTTTTAGGGTTTTTGAAATGCCAAAGCCTTCCATACTCTCTTACAGCACAACTTGGGCTGGATTGCATCTAACGACAAACTTTTTTGAATGAAATCAGAATGCAGTTCCTCTAGAGAAAAGCCATAACAGTAGCTGGGCTCCTATTTTTATTAGGCAATCCAATTTCAACCTACCTGATGATCCTTTAGTCCCAATTATCATGGTGGGGCCTGGTACGGGCTTCGCACCTTTCCGAGGATTTCTACAGGTTTGAAATTGCATTAGTCTGAGTTTGCATTGTTTATTTGTGGAATAAAGAGGAAATAAAGTATCATTTCTCTCTTTTCAGGAAAGGATGGCCCTGAAAAAGGAGGGTGCTCAATTAGGACCTGCACTGCTCTTCTTTGGATGTAGAAACCGCAGAATGGTAAATATTTTTTGATATTTTGGAATACTTTGTTCTTGTGGTGGATGAATAAATATATACTGGATCTTTGTTTTTTCTAGGATTTCATTTATGAAGATGAATTGAATAACTTTGTGGAAGAAGGTGTGTTGTCTGAGTTAATCGTTGCATTCTCGCGCGAGGGACCAACCAAGGAGTATGTTCAACATAAACTGATGGATAAAGTAAGTATTTGTGAGAAGTACAAAGTGGTCTCGTTTAAAATTTTAATATTTTAATTAAAGCGGTAGATTGTGGTCACTCTTAATTAGATAATTATCTAACAGTTGCACCAATTTATTCCATATTCAGGCAGCATACGTGTGGGACCTAGTATCTCAAGGGGGGTACTTTTATGTTTGTGGTGACGCCAAAGGAATGGCTAGAGATGTTCATCGGACTTTGCATACCATTGTCCAGCAGCAGGTGCCAATCTCTCTCTCTCTCTCTCTCTCTCTCTCTCTCTCTCTCTCTCTCCTTATTTTACAAACACGCGGGGCACGCACACATATAGATCCTGTGAACAGATGAAATAGCTACAGAATGCGCACACATAAATCCTGTGAACGGATGAAATAGCTACAGAATGTACACATGGGTATAGAAGTCTAGGCAATATCTTTGTGCTTGCAGTGTTTTGGTCCTAGAGGATCTGTGGGAAGTGTATTTAACGTAGGAGGGAGCAAAGCTTTCACTAATTTTTACTGGGTGGTTCTAGCAACACAACCCTTTTTACCTCTCACGCGCCCCTCTCAATTTCCGGTTGTCGGATCAAATGAATTGAAAACGATCAAAGGACAGAAATTAACAAGGGTTGTGTGGGAAGTAAAAATGGGTGTGTGGATAGCACCGACCTTTTTACTGCTAGTCATCCATTTTTGTTTGAAGTTGGTATTTTCCAAAATAAAAGAGAAAGTAAAAACAATCTTTAAGCTTGTGCTACAGCTGGTTGATAGCTTGTTTACCCATATATTGCGTCTTATTTGCCTGTCAAGTTGGATCGTGTTTACATGTTATTGCTGGCAAAAAAATTTCAGGAAAAGGTGGACTCAACGAAAGCAGAAGCTACAGTGAAACGACTTCAGATGGATGGACGATACCTTAGAGACGTCTGGTGATACCGCTTTCCCTCCTTTGCCTTGTTTTGTACCATCTTTAAGAACATTGGAATTATATATACCTTCAAGGTCGGGCTTCGGAAGGTTGATCTCGCCCCTTCAAAGTTTATAGCAGCAGATTTGAACAACTGTTGGGAACTGAAACCTGGTTTCCCCAAAAGCTTTTAGTTAATTAGATCGACGTCGGTCTGCCTGTATTGTTATTATTATTTATTTCTATTTTTAATACAAGGGGCCATTTAATTTTAGGGAAACTACATGTTAGCTAGTTGCAAAGATGTCAAAACACATGCATGAATCGTGTAGTTTGTTTTGGTTGATGTTGCATGGAGATTTATAGTGAATTATGGTAATTAAAATAAAACCGAAGTTTGCTGCTAGTCTTTTGTTATTTGCTACCTACCGTGGCCGCGGTGGACAGGGTGTACCCTGTAATGTCCAAGACCGAACTCAACATTCTCATGCAACCAATCACTTTAATGTCGCCTTGTTTAGTTACAACTAGACACTGTTAGGCTCGGTATAGCTAAAAATTTTTACGAACATTTATAAAAGCTTCTCAAGAAGCCCAAGTCGTAATTTTTCTGTTAGTATTTTCTGGAGAAGCCGAAGTTATGGTTGATTTTGGCTTTGGCATGGCTTTTTAGCAAATTCAATTTTTATAGGACGGCAATAAGGCTAGTAACGTAGGGAATGTTGAGCGGTGAAACATCAACACGTACATGAAATGGGTATGCGGAGATGAGAATGCTTCGTTGAATGTGTGGGCACACGAGAAATGATAAGATTAGGAATGAGGATATCCGAGATGAAGTAGGAGTAGTTGAAATTGAAGGAAAGATGAAAGAAAATCGGTTATGGTGGTTTGGACATGTGAAATGAAGGCCTACTGATGCTCCGACTAGAAGATGTGATTATGGGATAGAGGTTCAGGGCTGAAGGAGTAGAGGAAGACCTAGGAAGACCTTGGAAAATACTATAAGAAAATACTTGAGTACTTGAATCTAACGGAAGACGTGGCACAGAACCGAGCATAATGACGCTCTACGATTCATACAGCCGACCCCACTTAATGGGAAAAAGGCTTTGTTGCTGTTGTTGTAAGGGAGAATGTATGCAAATTCAATTTTTTATTTTTTAGGGGAAATGTATGCAAATGGAACTTGAAGGACACTTGGAAGTAGGGATGGGCAAAATACACTCGGAAGTAGAAAAACTATTATCCAAGTAATCATAATATTAAGAGTGGTATTTTGTTCAAGATCTGCCTCAGCAATTGTCCAATTTTCGATTACTGGAGAGAACAATTGTTTGCCAAAATACAGTTCCAAGTCATTACTTCCCTTGTAGAACTTGTATGACACTAAATGCCCACACAAAATCATCGCTGAAAAAAGCGAGGCCGCATCAAATTATCGCGAAACACAAAGAGACCACAACTCCTCGTCGACGCGAGCACAAACACGTCACAAAACATAAGAGCGAAGACCTATAAAGAATCAATCATAACAGTACGTATGAAACCCGGTCTCCATGTAAGTCCCATAGTTCTAATAAAAAAGGTGGTGTTGAATTAAGAAAAGATGAAATTTCAAACTGGTCTCAATATTCTTTGGAATACTAAAAGAGTAATACTAGGAAGACTAATTTTTTTAAATCAAATTTCAAACCAACACCAAAGGCTACGGTGAGCTATGGTCCATGGAGGATTTGTAGCAATATGTACATATACTTTATGGCATGTTTACGTAAGGGTAATCGGAATAAAGAAAGGGAATTGAATTCCGATTACAGAGTATTCCGGTGTTTACTAAATATTAAGGAATCAAAAAAGTGGTGGACCCACACGAAACAAGGAATCCAATTCCTGAAATTGGAGGAACCGGATTCCCTAGTCTTGTGAGGTATTTGAATTCCTTGAGGGCAAGGGAATCGGGAATGCATCTTTTATTCCAATTATGCCCTCACTTGTTTCTTATTATCCCAACATTGCCCTTCATTTGACACTCATTATGTCATTTTTAATAAATAAATAAAACCTATTTATATATTTTTATATAGATAATTTTATTATATAAATTTAATTAAGAATTTAATTTAATTAATTAGTATGAAAATAATTTATTTATGTAAGGGAAATTTAGTCATCAACTTAGTTTTCATTCCGATTGAAGTGAATTAGTAAACAATTTATATGGACTCAACATCATTCTTGCCATCTTTTAATAAATAAATAAATAAAATCTATTTATACATGCTTATGTAGATGAATTTTATTATATAAATTTAATTAAGAATTTAATTTAATTAATTAGTATGAAAATAATTTATTTATGTAAGGGCAATATAGTAATCAACCTAGTTTTCATTCCGATTGACATGAATTAGTAAACAACTTATATGGACTCAACATCATTCCTACTCCGATTCCTGACAGTTTTAGTAAAAAACTTCAACAGGAATCAGATTCTGATTCCACCTCATTTCAATTCCTCCTCAATCCAATACCCCCTCAATCCAATACCCCCTCAATCTAATTCATTTTAATTTGATTACGGATTAGTAAACGTGCTATTAATGTATATAGTCTATATAATAGACAAAAAAATGTGTAAGAATTTTTTTTTAATGAAATTGGCCCAGTGAGTATTTAGCACAGCTAAAATATAAAAATTACTACAGAAATTGTGATGTCATTTTGTTCAAGATTATTTTGCTTTGATATAGTGGGTTTATATTAGTTTCAACCAATTTTTTTAAGATTGTCCTTACTTCTACTTTCAGTATTTTGCTTTGTGTTAGTTGTGTGGTTGTATTGATACCTAATGGAAAAGAAAAAAATACCACACCAATAAGAAACAAACACGTTAATCAACACTTAATTAATATACGATGGAAAAGAAAAAAATATCACGCCAATTTTTTCTCTCACCCAACCACTCCCTTTCCTGTACTCCAATTCTTCATTTTAGTTACCTACTATAAAAAGAGCCTTGAATTTCGGACAACGAGCACTATCAATTCCTGCCTTGTTTTAATAGAAAAATAAATAAGAAATAAAATCACAAGTTTTATTATTTATAGATGATCATTGAATTTCAACGGTACAAATGATATATATTTTTTTTAAATTTTCTTTCATACATAATCCTTGCAAAGTATAAGAAATATGGGTGTGCAAAGAAATAGACAAACATAACATTCTAGAAAAATATTGAAATTTACCATGACAATTAAATGAGTAAAGAATTTCGAATTAAACTGAATTTTTTTTTGCGACTGTAATCTATGGATAAAAGCTTAAAAAGTAGACAACTCGAACCGTTGTAAAAGAATGCGAAGTGAATCTGTAGACATCGAAATTTTGGTAAATAAATGTTGACCGATAAATCAAAGTTTCAACGCTCATGTATTACATAAATTTTACACGTAGCATGTGACTCGACGAAAAATTGAAATGAGTCGGAAAAGTCATCAAACAGGACACGTGTCAACACCTGGCAGAAACGACTCATTTCATCTGGAATATTATATTCAAAATTAGGCCTTGGAAAATTCTATAAATAGAAGCCAATTTCATTCATTTGGGGAAACCAATTCATATTACACCAAAACCTTGAAGCTTTGAAACTCTAAAACTCCGAAGCTCTCAAGCATCCAGGTTCTCCAAGAATCAAGAAAGCCTTCTTCGTTCTTCCAAGATCAAGCCCCGACGGCCCTTGGATCAACAATCATCCACCTTTAAGATCAAGCCCCGACGATCATTTTGAAGAACTTCCACCAATTCAAGATCAAGCCCCGACGGCCCTTGAAGAAAGTGTTCATCGTTCATCATCCGTTCATCCTAAGATCAAGCCCCAACGGCCCTTTGGATCAACAACGTTGACAAATCCACACATCCAACCGTCTTTCAAGATCAAAGCCCAAAAGCCCTTGAAGGTCCGTTCATCACCGTTATTCAAGATCAAGCCCAAAAGCCCCTTGAAGATCCATTTATCACTGTTCTTTAAGATCAAGCCCAAAAGCCCCTTGAAGATCCGTTCATCACCATTATTCAAGATCAAGCCTCAACGGCCCTTGAAGAAATGCTCATCCTCAAGATCAAAGCCCAAAAGCCCTTGAAGGTCCGTTCATCACCGTTATTCAAGATCAAGCCCAAAAGCCCCTTGAAGATCCATTCATCACTGTTCTTTAAGATCAAGCCCAAAAGCCCCTTGAAGATCCGTTCATCACCATTATTCAAGATCAAGCCTCAACGGCCCTTGAAGAAACGCTCATCCTCAAGATCCAGCCCTAACGGCTCCTTGAAGATCCGCTCAAATCCACCTTCAAGATCAAGCCCACGACCCTTGAAGAACATTCATCCTTAGATCAAGCCCAGCGGCCCTTTGGATCAATCGCACATCCACAAATCAACACCTTACGGAGATCGAATCAGAGGATCAAATTTGAAAGAGATTGTAACCCAAAATCATCAAATACAAATATTATTTTGTACACGTGTTCTTGTCTCTTTCGTTTCAGGAATATTTCGTGTTCACAAATTTGGCACGCCCAGTGGGACTATCTTTACCTATCATCTCTTTCTCCGTTCAAGAAATTTAAGCACACTTCCAAAATCAATGGCATCAAGGAAGGCTCAAGCTATTCCCACAACCGGCACAAAGAACAAGAGCGTTCTCGTCGCAAGTGGTGTCACTTTGGGCATCACGACTCGAAGCAAGGCAAGAGCTATTTCCGCCGCCTCTTTCACCTCTGCATCAACTTTGCCAAGGGACCAAGAGCACCCAAGGCACGAGCCTATGATCACCTTAGCCTCACTAAGGGCACCAAGGGGGGAAAGCCCAAGGAAATACTCCGAATCCATGCTCTCCGATGCCGATTCAAGCAGCAGTTCAGCCATGCAAGTCATGACCACTGGAGCAACTTCAATCGATGAGCAGCTGGCTCAAATGAATGAAGCAATCGCAAGGCTAACCCGAACTGTGGAAGAAAAAGACTTGCAAATTGCAGCACTAGTCAACCGACTGGAGGCGCAGGACGATGAGAAACCTGACCCAGAGGATGATCCACTAAAGGGATGAGCTGGCGGAGAAGAGGAGCCTCCGGTGAAGAAAATCGATGTGAAGCCAGAGCCAGACCAAGCAGCGGCACTCATGGGATCTCTTTCTATCCAGCAGCTGCAAGAGATGATCACCAACACCATCAAGGCACAGTACGAAGGGAGCTCTCATGCCTCTACGTTGTACTCGAAGCCTTACTCTAGGAAGATCGACGCCTTAAGGATGCCGAGGGGCTATCAACCGCCGAAGTTTATGCAATTTGATGGAAAGGGAAATCCGAAGCAACATGTCGCACATTTCGTCGAAACCTGCAACAATGCAGGGACGGAGGGAGATTACCTCGCCAAGCAGTTTATGCGCTCGTTAAAAGGAAACGCCTTTGAGTGGTACACGGACCTGGAGCCCGAGTCCATCAACAGCTGGGAACAGTTGGAAAGGGAATTCCTCAACCGCTTCTACAGTACCCGCCGCACTGTGAGCATGCTAGAGCTGACGAGCACGAAGCAATGGAAGGAAGAACCAGTTATGGACTACATCAACCGATGGCGTAATCTAAGCCTCGACTGTAAGGACAGGCTCTCTGAGATTTCTTCAATTGAGATGTGCATCCAGGGCATGCAATGGGGTTTACAAT
The DNA here is from genome assembly GCF_042453785.1 of Malus domestica. Lineage (NCBI taxonomy): Eukaryota > Viridiplantae > Streptophyta > Magnoliopsida > Rosales > Rosaceae > Malus > Malus domestica. The sequence goes on along the minus strand of NC_091675.1, from coordinate 48,442,852 downwards.
ACATCCTTCAAGGTATCAAACCACGGACTTTTGAAGAATTAGCCACCCGTGCCCACGACATGGAGCTGAGCATTGCCCACCATGGAAAGAAAGAGCCAATCACTGATTTCAAAAGGGATAAGGTGTTTACTTCCAGAGTAGACAATCATGGGAAAAAGCCCGCCAAGGAAGCTTTTACCACCAATACCACCCCTATCAAGACTTCGTCCGCACCCGTCAAAATCTCCTTCAATAACAAAACAAAGGAGATAAAAAGAAGTGAGCCTTCCCATACCCAAGATAGGTACAAAAACACCTTGAGGGAACTGGAGCAGAAGGTATACCCTTTTCTGGACTCCGACATGGACGCAATGCTGGACGACCTGCTGGAGAAGAAGGTGATTGAGTTGCCCGAATGCAAACGCCCTGAAGAGATGAATCGCATCAATGATCCCAAATATTGCAAGTACCATCGTATCGTGGGTCATCATGTAGGCAAGTGTTTCATCCTAAAAGAACTCATCATGAAGTTGGCACAACAAAGGCGGATTGAGCTCGACCTAGAAGACACAACTGCAACGCACACCACTACGGTCGTGTTCGGATCCTTTAATCACGTGCCTCTTCAAGAAATGTCTGACCATGCTCGGCAATACTCAAACCACACTGCACCTTCTGCACCATCGTCACTGGGGGCAAGCAACCAAGATGCACCTACTGACGATGACAAAGGGTGGACATTGGTGACCTATAAGAGGACGAAGAAACCGAGACTGCAAGCTATAAAGCCAAATGGGGAACAAGGGAGAAAGCACCGCCGCCGCCGCCGCAGCAATAGGAATCCTAAAAGAAACATAAGAGCTGCTAAGCCAATATATGCTGGGGAACCTACGGAGCAAAAGCCACGCATTCCCGTCTCCTTACACAAGTACTTCCCGGATGACTTCTTCCAACATTGCACTATCGCTGCATGTCACATGGTCGAAGTAGAAATGGAAGAACCCTCAAAAGGAAAAGTTGTCGCCACTGAGGGAGAAAAGACTCTTACACCTGAAGAAGTTCTGCCAACACACTTTAGCATCAAGGAAGCGCTACAATTGCCAAAGAAGATACGAAGGGCACTGGTAGCAGTTTTAGCAAGTCTAAACGACCACAAAGTGCAAGAAAGCAAGAACGAAGGCTTGAGGCTTCGGCCACACGAGTGTGCCACATGTTGTGCCGCCGATGACACAATCCACTTCACCGACGAAGACTTGTTGCTAGGATCCAAGCCTCACAACCGTCCTCTCTTCATCTCTGGGTACGTAAAGGAGTACAAAGTCAACCGCATGCTTGTGGATGGCGGATCGGCCATAAATATCATGCCAAAGTCAACAATGACCACAATCGGCATCAAGGTGGATGAACTATCCCTAAGCCGTCTACTAATCCAAGGTTTTAACCAAGGAGGACAAAGAGCGATGGGCATGATCAGAGTGGAGATGACCATTGATGAACTCAAGTCAAGCACAACATTTCATGTGATTGATGCTAGAACTTCCTACGGTTTGCTATGAGGAAGGCCTTGGATCTATGCGAATGGAGTAGTACCGTCCACCCTTCACCAATGCTTAAAATTTTACCGAGAATGAGTAAAGGTGATCTATGGCGACACCAAGCCATTCACCGAAGCCGAATCACATTTTGCAGATGCCAAGTTCTACATGGATGAAGACATGGTGCCTGAAACTCTTCTAAAAGAGATTAAATCCATGGGCAAAGCAACACCTAAAAAGCAGGAGTGGCAAGCCGTGCCCAAGAAGCAAGAAGAAGAAGCTATGCCATTTACAAGCAAAAACGACAATGAACTTGCTAAACCTGCAACAACTAGAGGGAGTAGGACGCCCTCAAATGGACCAAACATACCCGTTTTCCGATACATCCCGACGTCGAGAAGAAAGAATGGTCAATCCCCGTTTGAAACTGCAGCAAGCAAAGCCGATGCACAGTGGCACATGGATAATGTAAAGTTGCTCAAAACGAATGCAGTTTTGCCTCTGACACAGTTAGGCGACACTAAGGTTGCAAGACCATCACAAGGCTTCATAAAAGGCCTGCCAAAGGGGGTAGAACCAAGCTTTCTCCTAACCAAGAGGGTCGAAGAAGGTTTTGATCCAAACGCCTACAAACTCATGTCGAAAGCTGGGTATAACTTCACCTCCTCTGCAAATTTTGGAAAGAAGGATTTTAACACCGTCAAAGACAACGAACGTGATCTTACTAAAACTCAGAAAAGTTGGAGGAGCATGGTTACGGGGTCAACAACAACAAAGCTGGACTTGGCTTCACACCAAATACACCGGTGAAGATCTCCAGCAAGGCAAAAAATGCTAGCGCTCAACACATCAGCGTGAGCATTATACAAGATAAAGAGGAGCCTCAACCTGCCCTTCAGACGTCAGTATTCGATAGAATGAATCGTTCAAGGCCTAGAGTTTCGGCACCTAAACTCATTGGCGGTCAAAACAGAACTTCCATTTTCAAAAGGCTTAACACGTCAGCATCTCGAAGCTCTGTTTTCAAAAGGTTGTCGAAACCTAAGAAGCAAAGCAATACGACTAGCTTTCCTCCACGACAGTCAGTTATGGAAAGACTTGAAGAAGCCAAAGAGCCTTCTAGAAGGAGAGAGACGACACCAGAAATAGAAAAGATCGATCGTCTGGCAGAAAATGATGACGTTCGAAGTTCCATTCCTTCAAGAATGAAGCGCCAAGCAATTTTGGAGGTTAATGATGTGAGAATTACTTGACACACAAATTAAACCCTCTTTTTGACAATTGTAGTATAGATGTAAGTAGGGTATCGTTCTAGGCCGGGGATTAGGAGGGATTGCTAATCTATTCTAAATTAATTTAAAAATATTAAACAAGACTCAAGGACACAAAACTAGGCTAAAAACTCTAATAACTCGAAACACACTTAAAATGACTCAAAATAATGAAAACAATTAAATTAAACACTAGGAACTGAAATGGACGGAAATTAAATTAAAAGACTAACAATAAAGAAAACTAAATAAATAATATAATTTAATAATGGATGGGTGTTTGGTTTTGATGAAAAATAAATTAAACTTAATTAAATTACAGAATTGACAAAAACATGAAATTAAGGTGAAAGGATAGGTGACGGACTAGCTAGAGGGTTCTTCTCCACACATGTTATACTTGCATACAAAATGATTTCCAGTTGTTCTTTCAATAAATTGTGAATTTCAATACTCCAGATTAACCGTGAACAGCACTTTTTTAATCTTCAAGTTTTCCTTAAGTTATTGAATTGGACGGGAAAACGCATACAACAATTCAAAACATTCTTCAAAAGTCCCCTACGTGAAAAGCACAATAGAGATACAATCAAAGATCATTAAACTTTGTGAAAACTATAAGCATTGACGAGGCATTCGTAACTATGAAAAGCATGATACTCTTGCCAAGAATTTACTTAACGTGATTGTGACTAGCAACCTTTACTACTTGTGAAAATAAGTTCATAACGATTAGGTGAAATTCACTTATATTCTAGCATCAAATTCATGCATGTAAATTAAGCGTGCACTCTCAACCAACATACACAAATCAGTTTTTATACGAACGGATAAGTAAATTGAAATCACAACTTATGAAATCACAACCGAAGGTAATCAATTCATATTACAAATATATTCATGGTTTCGAATTAACCTCTAGCCAAAATAAAATTAATTACACATTATTAAAACAAAAATAAAATAAAAGTTTAGAAAGATTAAACCGAAAGTAAAACATAAGTTGGAAAGATTTAACCGAGAGAGAGAAGGCTTGCAGCTTCTGTCCACCTGACGTTGTCTCTGTTCTCCTCCCATCCGCGCTACTCTCTCCTCCCGTCCGCGCAAGCTTTCTGTTTTTCAAGGCTGCAAGGGCAGCTTTTTCTTCTCTGACCCTCTCTTGGCTGTCCCGTATATATTCCTCTGCATGCCTTCCAATCCCGTGCCTGCTGTCCTTTCCCACGCTGGTTCTCAAAACTCTCACGCTGCCCAAAAGGGCAGCTCCCTGTGCTCACCCTGTCCCTTGCGTCCCTGCGAGCTGCCCAAAGGCAGCTCCCCCTTTTTCTTCTCCCTGGTGTGCTGCAAGGCAGCTTTCTTTTATTCTTTTCTTTCTGGCAGCCTTGCTGCCTTTTTCCCTTGGATCCGTAGCTGTCTCCCACTATTTATTTCTGTTTTCTTTCTTTTCTGCCTTTCAACCCCGTGAGTCTCTCACTTTCCTCCTATTTTTATTCCATTGTTATGCCTTTCTTCCTGCCACAAAACATGAATCATGATGATGTTTCAAACATCATCATGATTTATCATTATTATTATTTTTTTAATTAATTTTATTTAAAAGCTGATCTACACAGACAGTTTGACGAATTTATTACATAAAATTTCACTTGTTCTATTTTTATTTTCTTTGCATAACAAATCCTATAAACACAAAAATAACGTAAATAGCTCAAAAATAAAAGAAACTAACTAAGAAAAGACGAGTGAATTCGAAGTAAAAATATATATAAATATGATCCGATCAAATACCCCCACACTTAACTTTTGCTAGTCCTCGAGCAAAACAAAGAAAATAAGAACAAGAAGTAACAAGAAAAACATTAGCTTCCCTCTATGTGACCCTCATAGAATTTCATTCAAGAAAACAAATCATCAAGAACCATAGCTAGCATCAAGGAACTAATCCAAGTTCATCTTCCTTTTTCAAATATTAGCAGTAATCTTTAAATCATCCTTGAAGTGTAGTGTGTGAGATAGCCATGCTAATGCAATTTCAAGTTTTTATTTTTAAAATCATCATATGCAAACTAGCGACCTTCTCACGGGATATGCACTGAATCACACATGTGTTTAGTTTTAATGTGTTTTGCTCAAAGAATCAAATGTGAAATTTCTACCATAAGCTTGCATAAAGATCTCATCTCCACAATCATAATTGCAAAACTTAAATCAAGAGGACTTTTATTGGATGTAATGAGGCTTAGGGATAGGGTTATTGAAACGAAAGAATAGGAAAACACAAGTTCCAAGCTACATTGCAAGCAATTCTTTTGTTTAGATTTATAAGAACTCAATCTTTCCAACGATTCTTCTGAAACCTCCAATCACACCCTTAAACTGAAACTTTAAAAACATTATTTTTTTTTTCTTTTCTTCGTATACAATCTTTCTTTTTCTTTCTTTTTTTTTTTTTTTTTTTTTTAATACAAACATGAAATACCCCCACACTTATTTTTTTTGCCAAACACCTTCAAAGTACTTTACAAACATTTCTCATAAGACAATCTCACATTGCTCGCTTGGAAAGGGTAAGGAAAAATGTTTCAGGTATAAGGGTAGACATATCTGGTGATAAGAAATAAAAGGCTCAACATACACGGCTCAAATTGGCAATCTAATGATATCAATTTTCTTTGGGAAACATGGTTCTTTGGGCCATAGTGGTAAACCTAATGCCTCTATCATTTCCAAGTTCATGCAATCGATGACAAACATTTCGAAAGATCGTTACGCAAGTTCTAGAGATGTATCTCACATAAGTTCATCACACATGAAAGAATAGGAGTGTATGAAAAATGCACACACTTTCAATCGGCTCAAAAACTCACATAGGATGTATATGGTCACTAAATTCACATATGAAGCTTTAAGTCATACTTTAGTTTCACATTAACAAGGCTATGTGCATTTGGTTTTTCAAAGATGATCAAACATGTACAAAACTAACAAGAGAATTAGGAATTTCACAAAACACATGTTAACTAAGTTCTTGATGATCATGGTTCAAATTTGATCCAATTATATCATTGGGTCGGGAAACTAACAAAAATCTAATTCAAAACAATAAGGGAAACAAGACAATATTTTTAGATTTTTAAATTTTCCGATTTTTTATTTATTTATTTTTTTTTATTTAAATTTTTTTTTTTTTTTTTTTTTTTTTTTTAAAAGAAAACAAAACTAATTAAGAACACAAAAAACAGCAACACAGAAACAAATGAAATTCTGGAGATTTCTACCCCCACACTTAAACTGGACATTGTCCCCAATGTCAGAAAACACTATAATGCAAATAAAAAAATAAAATAAAATAAATAAATAATAAGAAACAAAATAACGCAATTGGACTGAAAACTTCCCTAATTTGCAGTAAAATCAAGCGATGACCCCCAAGCTAAAATTCTGCAATCAACTTCAAGGGTGGAAATAACCAAAAGTTCCTGCAAAGAAAAGGAAAAATTCAGTTAAGTACGCAAGAAAATTAATTAAAAAAATTGCAAACGAAAAATTGAAAATTACGATAAAAGATAATGAATAAAACTAATAAATAATCATTGGTCGTGCTTGTTGACTTTCCACAGCTTTCCTCTTGAACAGGGTGACACTTAGCTTTTCACTTGCAAGTGATGATTTTATGATATTGTACGGCGAAGCTTTGCTCTTTGGTTATGTTGCAGTTCCTTATTTGTTCTCCAAGCAGATGTGGCAGCTTCTCTAGTTCCTCAGTTCGGACTCCTTCCGCTGGGATGATTGTGCAAGCTGCATTCTTCTCTGCTTGTTTCTTCTGCACAACGGGCAGGCACGAGGGAAAGGTGTTGGTCCTTATTTCTTTCTTCAATCTTTCCAAGTGCCCACCTCTTGCTTTCTTTCTCCTTGTCCCTAGCTGAATTGTCTCCACATGCTTCGAGGTCTCATTTTCACCTCCCTTACTTGTCCCCCAAGTAGATGTGGTAGACAAAACGGAAGCATAAGATGAAGAAGATGAGTACTCGAGAGCAAGGCTAGGTAAGCAATCAGGAAAGGGTTCCAGGCAGTTGGCTCCAGATTGGAAGATTGATACCAAATGCTGGCTGATTGCTCTCTTTCTCCTTGTCGGAAAACAAAGACAAGGAGAAGGACATGGAGAAAGCATGATATGAGATACTCTTGCTTTCAACCTTTATGATATGAAATACTTTTGCTTTGAATGGGTTGTTCGCTGGAGTATCCCAAGGAATGAGGAACACAGAGTGACTCGAGAGGATTCTTTGGGAATGCATTTTCGGAGATGAAGAGGTGTTGAGAGGGTGTGCTGAGAGAGTGTGCTTTTGCTGTGGAAGGCGAAGGTAGAAACTTATAGGACTTGTCTTCACAACCGGAACTGTTCTCTCACTCATTGTCGGCAGCCGGTGGATGGGTGAAGAATACAAATTACGCGCTTTCTGACAAAGCTGCCCGTAATTTCCGCAAAGCTGATTCCTCATTGATATCTGTAATCGGCGCTTCGAGCTCTGAGCATCGTCGATTGTAGAGGTAGCATGTGACACGTGCGGATAAATCTGGAAAAGAAGATTTTCCCGTGGGTTGAAGCCCAGCTTTTGAGAAAGCTAGCGTGTCTTTGACTGTTGAATTTCCCTCTTCGATTTCTGAATTGGTGCTTCGACAAATTGCCCGAGATTTCCGCAAAGCAATTTGCGTGTGACAAGTGACGACACGTCTGGACAAATTGATCTTTTGAAATCCGGGGTTCGGCTCGTGGTTTCTGAGCAAGCCCAGCCTTTAAGAAATGAAACGCCTCTTTTGAGAAAATAATCCGGCTTTTGAGAAAGGAAACTCCTCTTTTGAGAAAAGAATCAGACGTTTGAGAACGGAGCCCCGACTCTTCGATTTGCGAGAGGACGCTTCTCTGAGGAGCGCCTCTTTGATTTCTTCCTTTTTATAGAGACGTTAAGCTTGTTCCACAACACACTTGAGTACCCTCCTGTAAACACTCCCTTCTTGCACTTGTTTAATCTTGATCATTCCGACTCTCTTCTTTCTTTACCACCTCTGAAAAATGTCTGGCCCTTCTGATCGTCGTTTTGACTTGAACATTGGTGAAGAGGCAGCTCCGCCTTCACCAGACAACATATGGCGGCCATCCTTCATATCCCCTACCGGTCCCCTTACCGTGGGGGATTCGATGATGAAAAATGACATGACCGCTGCGGTGGTGGCCCGAAACCTTGTCACTCCCAGAGATAACAGACTGCTCGCAAGGCGGTCTGATGAATTGGCGGTCAAGGAGTCTCTGGCTCTCAGTGTGCAGTGTGCGGGTTCCGTATCCAACATGGCCCAACGCCTATATGCCCGAACCCGTCACGTTGAATCCTTGGTGGCTGAAATACAGAGTCTCAAGCAAGAGATTAAAGGGCTCAAGCATGAGAATAAGGAATTGCACAAGCTCGCACACAGCTATGCCACCAGCATGAAGAGGAAGATTGACCAGATGCAGGACACCGATGGTCAAATTTTACTTGATCATCGGAGGTTTGTGGGTTTGTTCCAACCGCATCTGCCTTCGTCTTCTGGGGCGGCACCGCGTAGTGAAGCTCCAACTGATCAACCTCTGCTGCCTCCTCCTTCTGTGGCCCCCCCGACTGCTGAAGCCCCGCCTACTACCGAAGCACCACCCGACCAATGAATACTATTAGTTTACATTATTGTAAAATATTTGTACTTTTTTTTTTTTTTTTTTTTTATGTAAATTTTTTTTTTATCATTAATTCAACGGCGCCATCTTTTTTTTTTTTTTTTATTTTTTTTTTATTTTTTTTTTATTTTTTTATAAATGTAAATTAATGTAAAGAGACTTTGGTTAACCTTCCCCCACACTTAAACTAAATAACACAAACTCACAGAAATCAAACAAATAACACAACTAACTAAACAAGACAAAATGAAAGCATTAAAGATAAGGGTGTAAAAATGCAAATCTGATTGGGTTAACGATTCCAAAGTCTCCCTTCGTTGAATGCTTGGGTTGCCTCCCAAGAAGCGCTTGATTTAACGTCTTTAGCCGGACGCATCTTTCCTTTAAATTTCCCTCGGCTCCATTTGAACCTAAAATCAAAGAAAGAAAAATAAATCAAATATCAAAAGTAAAATACACAAACACCAATATAAACATAAACAAAAACAAAAATAAAAGGATTAGCAAAGTTGCTAATCCCCGGCAACGGCGCCAAAATTTGATGTGAGAATTACTTGACACACAAATTAAACCCTCTTTTTGACAATTGTAGTATAGATGTAAGTAGGGTATCGTTCTAGGCCGGGGATTAGGAGGGATTGCTAATCTATTCTAAATTAATTTAAAAATATTAAACAAGACTCAAGGACACAAAACTAGGCTAAAAACTCTAATAACTCGAAACACACTTAAAATGACTCAAAATAATGAAAACAATTAAATTAAACACTAGGAACTGAAATGGACGGAAATTAAATTAAAAGACTAACAATAAAGAAAACTAAATAAATAATATAATTTAATAATGGATGGGTGTTTGGTTTTGATGAAAAATAAATTAAACTTAATTAAATTACAGAATTGACAAAAACATGAAATTAAGGTGAAAGGATAGGTGACGGACTAGCTAGAGGGTTCTTCTCCACACATGTTATACTTGCATACAAAATGATTTCCAGTTGTTCTTTCAATAAATTGTGAATTTCAATACTCCAGATTAACCGTGAACAGCACTTTTTTAATCTTCAAGTTTTCCTTAAGTTATTGAATTGGACGGGAAAACGCATACAACAATTCAAAACATTCTTCAAAAGTCCCCTACGTGAAAAGCACAATAGAGATACAATCAAAGATCATTAAACTTTGTGAAAACTATAAGCATTGACGAGGCATTCGTAACTATGAAAAGCATGATACTCTTGCCAAGAATTTACTTAACGTGATTGTGACTAGCAACCTTTACTACTTGTGAAAATAAGTTCATAACGATTAGGTGAAATTCACTTATATTCTAGCATCAAATTCATGCATGTAAATTAAGCGTGCACTCTCAACCAACATACACAAATCAGTTTTTATACGAACGGATAAGTAAATTGAAATCACAACTTATGAAATCACAACCGAAGGTAATCAATTCATATTACAAATATATTCATGGTTTCGAATTAACCTCTAGCCAAAATAAAATTAATTACACATTATTAAAACAAAAATAAAATAAAAGTTTAGAAAGATTAAACCGAAAGTAAAACATAAGTTGGAAAGATTTAACCGAGAGAGAGAAGGCTTGCAGCTTCTGTCCACCTGACGTTGTCTCTGTTCTCCTCCCATCCGCGCTACTCTCTCCTCCCGTCCGCGCAAGCTTTCTGTTTTTCAAGGCTGCAAGGGCAGCTTTTTCTTCTCTGACCCTCTCTTGGCTGTCCCGTATATATTCCTCTGCATGCCTTCCAATCCCGTGCCTGCTGTCCTTTCCCACGCTGGTTCTCAAAACTCTCACGCTGCCCAAAAGGGCAGCTCCCTGTGCTCACCCTGTCCCTTGCGTCCCTGCGAGCTGCCCAAAGGCAGCTCCCCCTTTTTCTTCTCCCTGGTGTGCTGCAAGGCAGCTTTCTTTTATTCTTTTCTTTCTGGCAGCCTTGCTGCCTTTTTCCCTTGGATCCGTAGCTGTCTCCCACTATTTATTTCTGTTTTCTTTCTTTTCTGCCTTTCAACCCCGTGAGTCTCTCACTTTCCTCCTATTTTTATTCCATTGTTATGCCTTTCTTCCTGCCACAAAACATGAATCATGATGATGTTTCAAACATCATCATGATTTATCATTATTATTATTTTTTTAATTAATTTTATTTAAAAGCTGATCTACACAGACAGTTTGACGAATTTATTACATAAAATTTCACTTGTTCTATTTTTATTTTCTTTGCATAACAAATCCTATAAACACAAAAATAACGTAAATAGCTCAAAAATAAAAGAAACTAACTAAGAAAAGACGAGTGAATTCGAAGTAAAAATATATATAAATATGATCCGATCAGTTAACACAGTTGGATCACTAAAAGTGAAAAGGCGCACCATTATCCACACTGGACAATCTTCATGCCAACAAGCTCGAGAGGTCAACACCGAAGAAGAGGTCCAAAACGTCTTCCACATCACAATCCAAGAAGGTGAAGAAGATGAAATCCTCGAGGAAGATATTATTGCAGCACCATAACAACTCGAAGATGGGGGGCAAGCCACAGTTGACAATCTCAAAGAACTCAACTTAGGCATAAGTGAGGAACCGAAGCCTATCTTCTTGAGTGCATTACTAAGTGCAGACGAGATAAAGAAGTATTACCAGCTGCTATTAGAGTTCAAGGACGTCTTTGCTTAGACCTACAAGGAAATGCCCGGCCTCGACCCTATCATTGATGTGTATCATCTTGCAATCAAGCTTGGAACGCAACCAATAAAGCAAACTCAAAGACGCTATCGATCCGAGCTCATCCCACAAATTAAGGTCGAGATTGACAAGTTGATCGAAGCAGGCTTTATTCGAGAGGTGCAATACCCCAAGTGGATCTCCAACATCGTCATAATCCTTAAGAAATCTGGACAAATACGTGTTTGCGTAGACTTCCGAGACCTCAATGATGCTTGCCCAAAGGATGACTTCCCTTTGCCAATCATTGAAACCATGGTAGACGCGACCACTGGCCATGAGGCACTATCATTCATGGACGGCTCTTCTGGATACAATCAAATTCGTATGGCTCTTGAAGATGGGGAACTAACAGCCTTCCGCACTCCAAAAGTTATCTACTGCTACAAAGTGATGCCCTTTGGTCTAAAGAATGGTGGAGCTATATATCAACGTGCAATGCAGAAGATCTTCAATGACATGCTACACAAGAACGTAGAATGCTATGTAGATAATGTGGTGGTCAAGACAAAGAAAAGATCAGATCACTTGAAGGATTTGCGAGTAGTGTTCGAAAGGTTGCGAAAATACAACCTCAAGATGAACCCGTTAAAGTGTGCATTTGGCGTCACATCTAGAAAGTTCATTGGCTTCATTGTCAAGCATCGTGGCATTGAAGTGGATCAATCAAAGATAAAGGCCATTTAAAGCATGCCCGAGCCAAGAAACCTGCACGAGTTGAAAAGTCTACAAGGATGGCTAGCCTTCATCAGAAGCTTCATCTCCAACCTTGCAGGGCGTTGTCAACCGTTCAGTCGACTCATGAAGAAAAATGTTCCGTTCGTATGGGCCAAAGCATGCAACAATGCTTTTGAAAGCATAAAGAAGTATTTATCAAGTCCACCTGTCCTGGGGGCACCTGTACCAGGGAAACCGCTCATATGGTACATTGCTGCTCATGAAAGTTCAGTTGGAGCACTCTTGGCACAGGAAAATGAATCCCAGAAAGAATGAGCGTTTTACTACCTCAGTCGAACGCTCACCGGCGCTAAGTTGAACTACTCCTCAATAGAAAAAATGTGCCTTGCCTTGATGTTTGCCATTTAGAAGCTCAGACATTACATGCATGCTTACACTATCCACTTGCTTACTAAAGCTGACCCGGTCAAATACGTCATGTCCAAGCCAGTTTTGACAGGGTGACTAGCTAAATGGGCATTACTTCTCAATCAATACGAGATCATCTACATCCCAGCTAAAGCCGTCAAGGGACAAGCACTAGCAGACTTCCTTGCCGACCATCTAATTCCAGCCGATTGGAAAATCTCAAACGACTTGCCTGACGAGGAGGTGTTCTACATCGACATATTCCTGACATGGACGATGTTCTTCGACGGATCTGCAAGAGCAGACGGAGCGGGGGCAGGAGTAGTATTCATGTCGCCACAAAGGCAAATACTACCTTATTCATTTTAACTAAGCGAATTATGCTCCAACAACGTCGCTGAGTACCAAGCACTGATCATCGGGCTTCAAATGGCAATCAACATGGAAATCACAGCCCTTGAGATATATGGCGACTCCAAGCTCATAATCAATCAACTCCTGATTGAATATGAGGTGAGGAAAGATGATCTCGTCCCATACTTTCGGCTGGCAACGCAATTGCTACAAAGGTTTGAGGCTGTAACACTAGAACACGTGCCAAGAAAAGAGAATTAAATGGCAGACGCTTTCGCCAACCTAGCCTCGAGCATAACATTAGGAGAAGACGAAGCTGCAAACGTGCCAGTCTGCCAAAGATAAGTAATCCCGCTTGTCACTGAAATGGTACTAAGTGATACAAACGTTATTTTAATACTGCCAGTCAACGTTGAAAAATGGAGACAACATCTGATCAACTACTTGGAGCATGAAATACTTTCAGATGATCCAAAACACCGCTCTGAAGTACGTCGACGAGCACATCGCTTCCTCTACTACAAAGGGACACTCTACCAGCGATCTTTTGAAGGAGTACTTCTGAGATGCCTGGGCGAGGAAGAAGCCAATCAAGCCATGGAAGAAGCACGCTCAGGAATATGTGGGGCGCATTAGTCCGGATCGAAGCTTCATTTCCAGCTCAAAAGAATGGGTTACTACTGGCCAAGCATGGTAAATGACTGCTTAGAACATGCCAAAAGGTGCCAAGCCTACCAATTTCGCCAACTTCATACATCAACCGCCTGAACCATTACATCCCACAGCTACTTCATGGCCATTTGATGCATGGGGATTGGACGTCGTAGGACCAATTGCGCCAAAGTCATCTGCATGAGAAGCTTACATCCTGGCTGCAACAGATTATTTCTCCAAGTGGGCTAAAGCCATACCCCTAAAAGAAGTCAAGAAGGAAACTGTCGTCCGTTTCATCAAGGAACATATCATCCACCGATATGGTATGCCTCGCTACATTGTCACTGACAACGGAAAACAGTTCTCCAACCGACTCGTGGACGAGCTCTGCAAAAAATACAAGTTCAAGCAACACAAATCCTCCATGTATCATGCTCCGGCCAATGTCTCGCAGAAGCATTCAACAAGACATTGTGCAACCTCATGAAGAAGGTAATCGGCAGAACAAAGAAAGACTGGCATGAAAGAATCGGCGAAGCACTTTGGGCATACATGACGACATATAGAACGCCTACCCAAGCTACACCTTATTCTCTCGTATATGGCGTGGAAGATGTTCTACCGCTTGAAAGTCAAATCCCCTCACTAAGGATGGCTATACAAAAAGGCTTGACTGACGAAGAGAATGCAAAGTTGCGCCTTCAAGAGCTGGAAGCGCTGGATGAGAAAAGACTCAAAGCCCAGCAACACTTAAAGTGTTATCAAGCACGACTCTCCAAGGCCTTCAACAAGAAAGTTCTCCCTCGTTCTTTTCAAATGGGAGATCTCGTCCTTTCATTACGTAGGCCTATCATCACAACTCACAAGACAAAGAGCAAGTTCACGTCAAAATGGGATAGACCATACGTAATACAAGAAGTCTACACCAATGGTGCCTACTTAATCATGGCGGAAGACGGCTTGAAGATCGGCCCTATAAATGGCAGATTCTTGAAACGTTACTACCCCTAAAAAAAAGCGACAATTCTTGCTCTTTGTTCGCACGAGCCTAAACTGCAAGAACCAAAGCTCCTGGCCCGCAAGAGCATAAACTGTGTACAGCAAAATCATCATCAAAATCATCTTCAAAATCATTGTTAAATTCATCGCTCATTTGAACTACGTTATGACTTGATCCCTCTTCAACTGAGGGTACGTAGGCAACTTGAAACTTTAAAACTTCAAAACTTCAAGTACAGTCACACCATCAAAACTTCAAAAATGTAAATACTTTATTTCTTTAAAAGAAGAAGTCGGCTCCAAAGCCTTATTACAAGAAAAAAAAAACAGAAGATACTACTTGAAAACTATGTCCTTAAAACTACGAAGGCGATCTTCAAGCAAGCCTTCCAAAGTTTTTAAAGTCTCTACCTCGGTGGGAGACAAGATGGGCAACTCCATAGTCATGCATTTCTCTCGTTCTAGGCGCGAAATCTCCTCCTGGTACTGAGAAAGTGTAGTTCCCTGCTCTGAGAGAACACTTTCAAGTTGCAATACTTCGATTACCAACTGCTCTCGCTCTCGCACCAACGCATCTAGACTCACATGGACAGAAGTTAAAGAAGTCTTTGTGAATTGATAATCTCCCGAAGCAGCTTGCTGAGAAAACCGGACTTGAGCCAGTGACAAGTTTATCGTTGTTAGCTGATGAGCTCTAACATCCGGACTCAACTTCTCCAAGGAAATAGCACGCAAGGAAAAATACTCAGTTGAGGCGGCCATAAGTTCGGCAATCTTGATCTTTAACGATGAAGAATCAACGTTAAGGCTGTCAATCACATAAACAAGCTTCGACAAGTCCTCATTGAGCAATATAAGGTCTTCCAACGGGTATTTAGAAATCCTCTTCTCTATATGGCTCTTGATATCCATTGCCGCACCAAGACGGATGCGATGGATGACTTGCTCAGTACCTCTAAGGTTCGGCCCTCTCAAAGAAATCCTCGAACTAGCTGGCAAATGTGTTGGACGCATGATAGACTCTTGTACGCCTCCACCTACACACGGTAAGCTTGGGAAATTGGGCAGATTTTGAACGAGCTCTGCACCAGGTGGATCCCCAATCTCCCAATCTGTAGGTAGATTGCCTCCAAGTAGCATGTCCGTACAGGAGTAAACGCCCGCAGTCACCAGATTAAAAGAACAAGAAGGCCCAACCTAAACAAAACAAAGAAATATGTTAGAAATGAAAGCTAAAATAATAAAAAAATATATATAAAAAGAGAGAAAGAAATACGTACATCTGACACACGACCATTGGATTGAGGAGGCCTAAACATTCCTTTCTTCTTATGACGAAAATTAACATCGCTGTCAACCTGAGCGACTTCGAGTGACCGCTTGTTTAAAACTTGTTGGCATAGCCACAAAACAGGTCCATCTCCGTGCGAATCAACTTCGTCACCCACTTCTTCAGAAGCATCTAGGTGGGGAGAGGACAGACGCAAGTGTTGATGGGCTAAAACCATAGGTCTATCTTGCAAATGAGTGACACTCGCACAATCAAAAGGTACCAACTGCGTAGGAACCACAGAACAACCCTTTTTTAACGCATCATGACGTGAATGGGAAGAATTGGTACCACTTGTCATCCCTAAATTCTCATAATATACCTTTGACCACCAACGTACGTAAACACGGGTTACTGGATTACTCTTGAACTCGTCCTTGGTCGGCAGGGTGATAAAAGCGTTTGTACATACACGGGTACACAACTCCCAATGCATATACACGGCTTGCAAAGATTCTGATCGAGCTTTCTCCCTCAACGTGCCTAGCACATTTTGGACAAAACTAAATTGCCTGCTAAAGCGGTGAGGACTGTACGGCTGAATGATACATCGGTCTTCTTACCGCAAAGAAACATACCCCGAGCGGAGACTTATAAAGTAAGACAAGTCTGAAAAGTAGAGATGTGAATCATCCATGATGTCTCGCCGCACCGAGCCAACCCTCGCCAGGCGATCCATCCTCAATCCTTCACAACTTCTAAATAATGTTTGCACCTGCTGATCGTCGAGACTCTTCGCAGAAAGCACGCCAGAATACTTCGTCATCAAGGGTCCCAGCTTGACTATGGAGGGCCCAGACTTGTCTAAAGTTGACGAAGAAATATGAGTACAAAAGTACTCACCCAACCAACCGTACACGTAGTGGTAAGGAAGTACCGCATCACGATCTTCAGTGCTTGCCAAGTCCAAAACAACTCTTAAGCCGTCGTAAATGTTGGCTAAGATCGAAATAGCAAGGCTAAAAGATTCGCATGCAGCCATCTTGCTAGCAACTTTGAAGACTCCAGGACGAATCAAGTTGACGTCGTCTTTAGGGAAGACAAACTTACAAAGCCAACAAGCTAATAATGCAGCTAAGTAAGATTCTTCCAAGTGCTCTAAAGCCAGGCCAAGATCCTCAAATGCCCTCAACTCGTTAGGGGTACGACGCCCAGCTAGACCAATGACGCCTGACGGATCAGAGTCTCCCTTAGGCCTAGTTGTCTTGTTACGACCATTTTTTTTTCGAAGGCCTCTTGTATTTCACGGCATCCCAATACCAAAATCAGATCCACGAAGAAATCTTCACGCCTAACTTACCGGGGGCCTCTTGGAAAAACTTATGGTACGCCCAGAACAAATAGCGGTAGTTCGCAGGCAATCCTCGACTGTTGTGACAAGAAAACTCCTCCACACTAGGAACAACCTCGTCATAAAATTTTCCCTAGATAGGCAGACCCCCTAGCTTGTGGAGATCCCTAAAGTGAAATCGACATCTCCCCTCGAGCCGTGTGAAGCGTGTTGGTCGCTGAACACTAATGCTCAAAGAATGCACGAATGACAAAATGATGGCGATCATAACTGAACAAAGATGCGTATACAACATGATAAAGACCTGTGTTGGTAAGTACATCTTTGGAGCAGCTCAAGACATCTTCAAGCCATTCCCAATAAAACTCAACGAATGCGGCTCCTCCAGTAATCGACAGGGTGATATTCCAAGTTATAACTCTGCTACGGATACGATCACCAAGAGGCTTATACTTAACCAAAGGGTTGGCACGATCATGGTGCGAAGAGTTCAAAATAAGAATCCTCGATTTGCACACCTTCTTCTTTGTAGTTGGTCGAACGGAGTCTACCACCTCCCAAGATACCTCAGAATACCACGACTTAATATGCATGGAGTTGTCTTTTATGGGAAGAACAAGCGCCTTAGGGCCAGTTAGTGGCACATAAAGCTTCAATGTCGTTCCACTATCTTGTGGATCGCCTTCCTTCGCAAGAATGGTGATGGTGTTATTTTTAAAGCACTTGAGAAACACCATGACTGCAACGGAAAAGTCAGCCACAAAGCTTGAGCAGCACGGTAAAGATGACAGCTACAAGACGGTCCTTCAAAGCACGCTACAGTGGCAGAGGAAACTAAAATGCTACACAATCACATTACGCAAACCCGCAGCGACTACTCAAGCAATTTCTTGCACCGCATGGCGACGTCATCGCCAAGGGAAAACTATGACCAAAAGGCATTACACAGCGAAGCCCCGCTGCAGTCTTTTGCACAGCACCACATGGCAGCGTGCCACCGAGGGAAAACTGTGATCAAAAGGCACTACACAACGAAATCCCGTTGCAGTCTCTGGCATAAGCACTAGGTAACCTGCTCACTCCACCACCAACAATCACACCTCTGAAAGCTTCATGAAGGTCCTAGCATCATGCTCTGCCTTCTTAAAATTAAGGATTCCTGGCATCACAGCAAAGAAATCCATCAGTGGGGGCATAAACACACTGTGCATAAAAATAGACACATTATATGGTATTATATGTGTGTGTGTGTATATATATATATATAAGACACGGCAACCAAGTTCCATATACAAATATATACAATGTGTACACAGTGATGGTGACGGGACGTTCAAACTTCCACATACATACATATATATATATATATATATATATATATGGCTTGAAAGGACGCAAATGGTGATGGTAATGGGACGATTGAAGGAATATATATATATATATATATATATATTCTTGCATCCTAACATATTATATATATATATATATGAGGTCCGAAAGATTGAAATTGTCCTCAGCCTAAAACATACCTAAAAGCTTACTGTTGCTGCACCACGATGTCACCCGTCTGCAAACTCCAGCACCTCCTGCGTGCACCATGAACTGCACTCCTTTGTCTTGCGGCCTGCTTGCTGCTCGATGTTACTTCGCCACGACTGATGCCCGCCGTTGTTTCAAGACTTCAACTAGCTGCTGCATGCACTACTCAGTCAACATTATTGATGGACAGTAAACCAGAGCCTAAGTCAGTGTATATACATATGCATATATATATATATATATATACACACATGTCAAAATCATCCTCACCTTAAAACGAAGGAACCTGGATCCTCCCTCTGCTCCATCTTCCGCCCATCGCCAAGCACCATGCGGGGATATATATAGAAAAGAAAGAGAAGGTGTTGGTTAAAAAAAAAAAAGAATTGTCTTTTGGTGAAGGGAAGAGACGGAAGAAAAAAAAAAGGGAAATGAAGGTGGTGGTGCATGAGCACCATGTGCAGAAAAAAAAAAGTATAAGGGTTTCAGGAATGGTGCACCGCACCATGAAAAAAAAAACCATCAGCCCATTTTGAAAAGAAGAAGCAAAAGAAAGTAGGAAGGTGGGATGGTGTGGATTGCACCATATGAAAAAAAAAATTAATATATAAAAAATAATGGGTGGGTGCATGATTAAAAAAAAGGGGGGGGGGGGAAATGAAGGTGGTGGTGCATGAGCACCATGTGTAGAAAAAAAAAAGTGTAAAGGTTTCAGGAATGGTGCACCGCACCATGAAAAAAAAAATAATTATAAAGGATCATCATCATCAGCCCATTTTGAAAAGAAGGAGCAAAAGAAAGTTGGGAGGTGGGATGGTGCGGATTGCACCATATGAAAAAAAAATAATGGGTGGGTGCATGATTAAAAAAAAAAAAAAAAGGGAAATGAAGGTGGTGGTGCATGAGCACCATGTGCAGAAAAAAAATTTAAAGAAAGGTAGTGGCACCGAAAGCAAATAAGAAAGTATAAATTTTTTTGATGTGGTGTGTGTGTGTGCAAGTTGTCAAAGATTTGCCTTTGGCTGAAGGCAACACACGGCAATAATGGAAATAGTGATGTCTTACACAAAAGCAGAAGATGGGAGAAAAAAAAATGCATTGAGAGAAGTAAAGTCCATTTTATTTATTTCTCTGGAAAGATTACATAAAATTGCATTCTACATGCAAACAAAAAAATTTACAAATGTTCAAGCAGCAAATATAAGGGAGCATTCATTGATCAGGTGGTGCCTTATCACTCAGCGGAACTCCGGGAAGAAGAGGAGCCGGAGGTTGATCATTTGGAGCTTCATTACGTGGTACAGCCCCAGAAAATGAAGGCAACTGTTTTTGGAACAAACCCACAAACCTCTGATGATCCAATAAAATCTGACCATCGGATTCCTGCATCTGGTCAATCTTCATCTTCATATTTATAGCATAGTTATGTGCGAGCCTGTGCAACTGTTTATTCTCATGCTTGAGCTCTCTAATCTCCTGTTTAAGACTCATCACTTCAGTCGCCAATGATTCAACTTGACGGGTTCGAGCAAATAGGCGTTGGGCCATATTAGACACAGAACCTGCACACTGAGAGCCAGAGAATCCTTAACAGCCAACTCATCAGATCGTTTGGAAAACAGTCTGTTATCTTTGGGAGTGACAAGGTTCCGGGCCACCACCGCAACAGTCATATCATTCTTCATCACCGAGTCCCCGACGGTAAGAGGACCAGTAGGGGATATGAAGGATGGGCGTCATATGTTGTTTGGAGAAGGCGGGACTGCCTTTTCACCAAGGTTCAAGTCAAAACGACGGTCGGAGGGTCCAGACATTTTCAAAGGTGTTAAAAAAAGAGAGGAGGTCGGACGAATCAAGATCTTAGAAGTGCAAGAAGGGAGTTTCTACGAGCGAAAATTTAAGTGTGCTTTGAAACGAACTGCATGTCTCTATAAAAATCAGCACTCGACGGGATTTCAGAGATCGAAGAGGCGAGCTCAGAATTCGAAGAGTCTAATTCAAAAATCGAAGAGGCAAGCTTAGAAATCGGAGAGGCATCTTGCTTTTCCAGACATGTCAGCATTTGTCACAAGCAAACTCAGCTTTGCGGAAATCACAGACAATTTGTCGAAGCGCCGATCCCAAATATCGAAGAGGCGCCAGTCTTTTTCAGCCTCGTCAACACCTGTCACATGCACACTCAGCTTGGCGGAAATTACGGACAATTTGTCGAAGATTTCTTATAAAGAACAAAGCACGTGAAGCCATACTGATCAATCACGCAATGGTTGCCGACACGAGTGAAAGAATAGTACCTCTACAGGTATTAAAGAACTTCCTATAACTGTCCACCTTCACCCTCCATAGCAAGGCAGACATACATAACTTTTCTTCATCTCCGAGAATGCCTTCCTAACGAAGCCTCTCGAGTCACTCAGTGTTCCTTATTCCTTGGGGTACCTCTACAAACAAATAACACCAAAGCAAAAGTATCTCATATCACCAGGGTATAAAGCAAGAGTATCTCATATCATGCGTTCTCCCTGTCCTTTCCTTTGTCCTTGTTCTTACCTGCAAAGACGAGGATAAAGAAAGCAATATGCTGGAACCTCCACTCAAACTCGGGTAAGGAACCGACTGCTTGGAACCCTTCCTTGATTGCCTACCTAGCATTGCTCTCGAGTACTCGTTTTCCACTGCTGCTGTACTTCCAAAGAAGCTGCCACATCTGCCTGGAGAACAGATAAGGTAAGTGAAAATGATACCTTGCAGCATGTGGAGACAACGTGTAGAAGAAACAAGCAGAGAAGAATGCAGCCTGCACAGTTAACTCAGCAGAAGGAGTCTGAGCTGAGGAACTCGAGAAGATGCCACATTTGCTTGGAGAACAGATAAGGCAAGTGAAAATGATACCTTGCAGCATGTGAAGACAACGTGCAGAAGAAACAAGCATGGAAGAATGCAGCCTGCACAGTCAACTCAGCAGAAGGAGTCTGAGCTGAGGAACTCGAGAAGATGCCACATTTTCCTGGAGAATATATAAGGAAGCGAAAATGATACATTGAAGCATGTGGAGATAAGCACAATAAAGCACGTGCCGATTCATCCGCTACTTCTTCAAAATCAAAAGTATCTCATATCATCAGGGTTGCGATCACTCTGGGTGAAAGACTCGTTTTGACCCTCAAATTCTTGGGTCGACTCGCTAGGCGTTGTAGGCTGCACGTGTCGATTCACCACCCTTGAATCAAATCCAGTTCAACAATAAGCTATGGAAAGTCAACAATTGGAGGAATCCAGAAAATCCTCCAACCCAGTTCAAGATCAAAGCTGTGGAAAGTCAACAAGCGCAAAAACAAATACGTGCCGATTCATCCACTACCAAAGCCAAAGATCATCTACCACATGAAGCTCCTTGTGGTCCAATTTCAACCTTCAAGATCAAGCATCGACGGCCCTTGAAGAAATTTCAAACAAAGTTCAAGAACAAGCCTTAACGGCCCTTGAAGAAATTTTCAGCCCAATTCAAGATCGAGCCCCAACGGCCCTTGGATCGACATCTACATTAAGGGCTTCAAAACGCATCTCCTACACGTGACAAGCACATGTATACGACGCGCCTTGAAGTAGGGGCATTTGTAGACATCGAAATTTTGGTAAATAAATGTTGACCGATAAATCAAAGTTTCAACGCTCATGTATTACATAAATTTTACACGTAGCATGTGACTCGACGAAAAATTGAAATGAGTCGGAAAAGTCATCAAATAGGACACATGTCAACACCTGTCAGAAACGACTTATTTCATCTGGAATATTATATTCAAAATTAGGCCTTGGAAAATTCTATAAATAGAAGCCAATTTCATTCATTTGGGGAAACCAATTCATATTACACCAAAACCTTGAAGCTCTGAAACTCTGAAACTCCGAAGCTCTCAAGCATCTAAGTTCTTGAAGAATCAAGAAAGCTTTCTTCGTTCTTCGTTCATCGTTCTTCCAAGATCAAGCCCCAACAACCCCTTTGAAGAACTTCCACCAATTCAAGATCAAGCATCAACGACCCTTGAAAAAAGTGTTCATCGTTCATCATCCGTTCATCCTAAGATCAAGCCTCAACGGCCCTTTGGATCAACAACGTAGACAAATCCACACATCCAACCGTCCTTCAAGATCAAAGCCCAAAAGCCCTTAAAGGTCTGTTCATCACTGTTCTTCAAGATCAAGCCCAAAAGCCCCTTGAAGATCCGTTCATCACCATTATTCAAGATCAAGCCTCAACGGCCCTTGAAGAAATGCTCATCCTCAAGATCAAGCCCCAACGGCTCCTTGAAGATCCGCTCAAATCCATCTTCAAGATCCAGCCCACGGCCCTTGAAGAACGTTCATCCTTAGATCAAACCCAACGGCCCTTTGGATCAATCGCACATCCACAAATCAACACCTTACGGAGATCGAATCAGAGGATCAAATTTGAAAAAGATTGTAACCCAAAATCATCAAATACAAATATTATTTTGTACACGTGTTCTTGTCTTTTTCGTTTCAGGAATATTTCGTGTTCACAGAATCGTTCACATTTTTATGAAAAACAATGATCCCTTTCCTTAAGGGACTTGATATACATAATTTTATCAGCTAACTACCTTTCACACTCTTTAGTTTGGGTTAATTTTTAAAATGTAGTACGAAATTTCAAATTTTTATTATGCATTTTTTGGTCTAATTGAACATCTGATACAATATTAAATTGATAATATGCTGAGCGCAAAATCTTTATATGAGCTAACGTGTAAGCTACGTTTATAAGATATTAACCAAAAACTCATCAATTTTGATGGATGATTAGATGATCAAAGAAACAAAAGGTATACATTAATACAACTTTAAAACATAAAGGTGTAATGTGAAAAAGTTAAAAACTTTATGGTCAATTTTGAAATCTATAAAAAAAAGAGTTGTAAAATGTAATTAGATTTAGTTTTATATAAAAAGAAAACAGTTAAGTATATAACGGGGAGTAATTTTCGGTCAAAAGCATAGCAGTTGAGTTCTGACTAGAGTAGATAGAGAGTGACAGAAGCCAGTAGAGAATCCGTTTCTCCTTAAACCTCGTCAAAAACTCCTTCCCCTCCGTCCTTCCGCTCTTCAACGCTCCGCCGCTTCTTCCGCCGTCCCTCCACCTGTCATTCTCTCTCTTTCTCCTCCGCGTCTAAGCCCCTCTCCAGGGTTTTAGGGTTTTGCCCAAAGCCCAATAAGGTTTGGTTCTTCAGAGGTTTCAGAGGTTTCCATTGGCTAATTAGGCTTTCCATATTTCATATTTTGCGAAGCTGAATTCACTGTGATCAAAGCAATGCTTGAGAAAGCCAAGGACCCTAAGAAGGGCTTTATCACCGAAGAAGATACCGCCACTCTCTTACAAAGGTACCTCCTTCCCCTCTCTCATCGATTTCAATATGTTGCATATATTTTTGTGTTGTTTGGTGAATTGGGCTTAATCATTAATGTGGGGTTTTCGTTTTTTGCATTGCTGATGGGCAGGTATGCGCCGACGACTGTGCTGGCTCTGCTGCAGGAAGTGGCGAACTCACCTGATGGGAAGATCGATTGGAATCGGTTGGTGGCCAAGACTTCAACTGGAATTTCTAATGCCAGAGAGTATCAGATGCTTTGGCGCCATTTAGCGTATCGTGAAGCTCTGCTTGACAAATTAGACAATGGGGCTCAACCTTTGGTCTGTTTCCCACCCTTTTCTCTTCATTCGTAGTTTATGGTGTTTGTTCCTACTCTTTTACACAAATGTTGTATGTCGATAAATATGTAATATATTAGGTTTTCATTTTTTGGTGAATGATGTGGTTTCTGGGATTGTGAGTATAATGGGTATTCTAATGGCTGAGTGTGCGTGAGAAGGAGAGAGAGCTAAAAATTTTACCCCGTCTCTTTAGTTACCATAACTAAATTGCTGTTAACTTAGATGTACATTCGGCTTTCGAGAGCTGTTATTTGTGGGCATGGTTGCAAGTAAATGGAATGATAATTTAGTAGGAACATTTATTGTGACATCACTAATTTTTCCAGCCTGTTTGTCTGAATTTGAATTATGTATATTGTAGAAATCTTGCCATTAGTCTAATGGACGAATTATTAGGTGCTCATTCAACCAAATAAAATAGAAAAAAGAAAAAAAAAAGATATCTGAAGCGCTCTCTTAAGTCACCAGTTTCCTGCATGGTAGTTGTTTATATTTCCATACTGTGCGTAGACGTGTAACTTTCATGGAAATATATTCAAGTTGTATGAACTAAATTCTGAATGAAGTTATAAAGTGCTCATTCGACCAAATAGAAAAAAGGAAAAACAGAAAAGAAATCTAAAGTGCTCTTTTAAGTCACCGGTTTCCTGCATGGTAATTGTTTATATTTCCATAGTGAATTTCAAATTATATATTGTGCATAGACGTGTAACTTTCATGGAAATATATTCAAGTTGTATGAACTAAATTACAAATTTCTTGCTGAGGCTAGTATGTGCAGCATTTTCTTGCAAGCTAGTTGAGTCATGATAAAGTATATTATCAGTTCCCTACTCATTATAACTTGCAGGAAACGACTTCATTTTCCTTTTTCCATATTCTGAGTCATGTTAAATTTCTCTAGCAGGATGATGATAGTGATTTAGAATACGAAGTGGAATCTTTTCCTGCTGTTAGTGCTGAAGCTTCAACAGAAGCTGCTGCATGCGCGAAGGTATATAAATGAGTACATACTTAATATATGATTTGCTTCAGGCTTCAGGGTTTATTACTTCAGACCTTACAGGTCCTTGAATGGAGTGTCTTGCCTGTAGATTTGTTGACTTTTATTTGGGTCTTTTTGGGAATGCGTCTACATGGAACACTTTTGCCAGGCCTTTGTCAGGAGCACAATAAAACAGTCTCCTTCTTCCAAAAAAAGCACTTAAAATTTTATTTGTTAAAGAAAGCACTCCAAGCACATTGAAATGCTACCTGAAGAGGTGCCTGGAGCTTCTGCAGAAAGCACCAAAAATTGCTTATAATCCAGAAGCGATTTTAGTTTTTCTGCCAAGGTTGCTGGAAATGCTTTTGGCTATTTGAAAGCATCTTTAGCTGTTCCAAAAGCAGTGCCAAATGAACCATAAATCTGGGAATTTAGAAATCAATATGGAGGTTAATGCTGTATGTTTAGAATAAAACAACAACAACAACAAAGCCTTTTCCCACTAAGTGGGGTCGGCTATATGTTTAGAATAAAAGGGAGAAGAAAAAAAAAATTTCCTTGATGTAACTATTTCAAATACATTCAATCTAACGCTTTATAGTTTTCATAGCAAATTTAGCCTTGTTTCAAATCCAAATCCTTTTTTTTTGTTCCAAATTGTCCATCCAAATAGAGCCTTATAGTTCCCTGCTGAAGCCACCTTTTCTGATTGCATGAACATTCAAACTGCTCTTCTGGTTCTTTCGAAATCCTCCTTTTATCGTTTCTAATTCCAGTATGCATAAAGATATTTCACCTGAGCTATATAAATGAGAAAGCATGTGATCAACATCTAACGGTTGTCCCGCAACATGGATACTGGGTTAAGGTGGTCTCACACTTGTTTACCTTTTCCTTTTCCTAGTAGTAGGAGTAGGATATGCCTTAGACTCCTAAGTTCCAAACAAATTAACTCAAAGGATCACTTATAATGCGCAGCACTGCAACATATATTAGAAACTTCAAAACAGGCTTGTTGTAGCTCATCTCAAACAATCGACTTGTTTAAAATATATAACACTGATATTATAACAATTTACTATGCAACTATTTTTGGACCGAGAAGTCTTTTTTGAGATTGTAAAACTTTCTTTACTGTCTGGCTATATGGATGAATTTTGTCCAACCAAGCAACTGCTTTTGCATCATTGGGTCAAGGAATTGTACTCTGTCAATAGGCAAGCAGAATGGTGGATTGAACGTAGGAACTCCAATGGCATTTGATTATGTTTTGACCTGGGTATGTCCAGTTTCGCACAAGTATGTTGCACTTGCCCTTTCTATGTGAATCTGGCCTTATATCAGCTGTAATTATTTTAAAGTCTGCATAGATTTCAACACAAATCCCGTGCATCCCAACTTCTGGTCCATGCCAAGGAGCCATGGAGGGAGAACATGAAAAATTATGTGGTCTTTTCAATCTTCTAGGTACCTAATCATGGTTTACAAGCTGTTCTTGGCATGCCTTATATTTGTTGACTTTATTTTGTGAGAGGCGTAAGTGTGAAGATGTGTGTGGCGAGTCTGGTGGTGGTTGCTATTCTTTGTAGAATTTTGGTGGAGATGAAGGTTCATTTTTTGGCATCTCTAGGGGCTTTTATTGCTTTAGAGTTTAGGGTTAATTCTTCATCTGCAATTTTCTAGCATCCGTTTTGTGGTGGGGTTTGTTTGTTTGCTAGAACTCTGATGTTTTGAAGGTTGTTGGTGCTGTCTTAATCTCTTCACACCTTTTTGTGCTACTTTTTTCCCCCTCTTTAAGGAATTTGTCTCCTATAAAAAACATTACAGATTACATTTGTATAATCTCTTGATTATTTTCTACCTTACTGGTTTAAAGATCCAGCCAGCTTATCTTGTTGAAATGGTTTATTTTCTTGGCCAGGTTCTAATTTCATCTGGTTTATCAAGTGATGCAAGTCATCAGAATGGTTTAACTGTTGAGGGTCCGTTATCAATGAATTTACCCAATGGCCAGTCATCTAGATCTCATCAAAATTCACAAGCAGCATGTTCAATGCAAGGGAAGAACATTACAGTTCCAATTTCGGTTCTGAAAAATCCCCTCCCTGCAGTGGCAGCATCTACAGTGGAAACTATTGAAGGAGATGATGCATTAGGAAATGGCATGGCTCCTCGAAAAAGAAGAAAGAAGTGGTCTGAGGCTGAAGATTTGGAGCTGATTGCTGCTGTCCAGAAATATGGGGAAGGAAATTGGGCAAATATCTTACGAGGAGATTTCAAAGGGGACAGAACACCTAGTCAGCTAGCTCAGGTTTTTTTTTTTTCTGTCACCGCAAGACTTATGTTTTGGCTTTATTGTTGTTTCTTTTCATGTTTTGGTTCATTATTCTTTCCCATCTCTATTTGTAATATGATGCATCCAAAGCAGCATAAAGAATTCCCCAAAAAAAAAAAAAAATACAAATGAACATGAGCATGATGCTTATAATTATGGTTGGTTGATGGTAGAAATTACAGATACTTTTAGTAAACCTGCCGAAGTTTAGAGAAATGAACAACATAAACAAGATGCTTATGATTATGGTTTACTAGGCACGAAATGACTTCCAAAAGTACTTGAAGACCCAGTTTGCAGTAGAAGAAGAATCATAATAAACTTAAAACTAACTGTGAAACGACTTCTAAAAATAGACTGAAGCATAGATGACATCTAAGAATGAAATAAATTAACATAAAGAGATGTAGAGTTTAATGCCGACTGCTCTAAATGACTTAAATTAATATAAACGAAAAAATATATACGTTTATATTCTTTTCCCAACTTGTCTTGTAGTCAAAGTGGGTGGGAGTGTTATTTGGTTTTTGGGCCATTAATCACTCTGTCTATGCCCTTAGTATTAGAGGGGAATTAATTAGTTGGCATTCTAATTTACTCGAGGTTCCTTTTCCCTTATTTGTTTTTTTTGAAAAAAATAATTTTTCCAGAAGATGACCTAGAGTTTGAATTATCCCTTGGCTCTGGTCCTTTTATCTATTTTATACTTTGGAAAAGAGAATCCCTTGGTTTTTTTCATTTAAAGTGATGTAATTGGACTCGAGGATTTGTACTTGGATAAGTTTTGTTTATATTTGTTGAATTTATAGTCTAGTTGTCATATTGTCATATTGGAGTGGAGTTGGAGACTGAAATAAGAACTGGATAAACATATCAACCTTTACTTGCACATAATAATCTGGTTATGTTTTCTACACAAACACATCATCATTTATGTGACCATTAAAGGTATGACATTATGCCACTTCTTTGCTATACTCCGTACTTCATTTGTAGCTCGTGTCGATGTGCTAGTATAATGAAAACTCAGTTTGAAGCCATACATTATTTGACAATTTTTGAATAAATTGCGTTGTTGATTCATGAGTTAATATTAGTGATTGATTTATGTATATTATCGAAGTTAAGCTGAATTGATTAAAGCATAGACTCTGAAGATTCTTCAATGGTGGAGTTGTGTAGCTGCCATATAGATGTAATTGCACATCTAGCAACTGTGTATAAATAATACTGATGACTTTTCCAGTGCATTCAAAATTGAGGCCATATTAGTAAACCAGTCTGTTGTCATCTAGTTCGGTTAGATGTCTGGGTTTTACCCAGGTTTCCCGGGTTCAAATCCCGGCAACAGATTTCCATTTTTCGTATATGAATATATTATGTTAAATCTTATGAATTATGAATAGGTCATGGGCAGTTCATTTCAAGCTATGCATGTGTTCCAACTATTTTTCTTTTGGTTGTGATTAGAAGAATGAATGTGCACTAATGTTATGTTGAGTTTTCGTTGTTTCTAAGTTTCAGGGCGATGTTGCTATATATCCTGTTTTTGTTTGTGATTTTGTGGACTTCTTGTCCTTTCTTGTATATTTATTTTTTCTTTGCAATAAAAATTTGTTTCTTCTTAAAAAAAAAATGTGCACTAATGTGTTTTGTTCCTACTATTTTTGTGGGTTTATATTACAGAGGTGGAAAAATATTAGGAAGAATAATCTAGACTTGAATGTTGGAGGCGGCTCAAGTAGTAAACTTTCAGAAGCACAGTTGGCAGCTCGTCATTCATTGTCCGTAGCCCTGAATATGCCTAACATCACAGCTAATACAATTGGCACCGGTGATTCTCTCTCCCATCTATGCTGTTTTTAGTTTACAGGAAAGTACATATAATTCTTAAGTTGCTTCCATGAAATCCTGCAGATTTTCAAGGAACTCTTGAGTTCCATTTGAACTTCTTTGGTTCCCAATAGCGAGTCCTAGAGTAAAGGGAAAAATGGATACGTTTTATTGTTTCTGCATATTATACTAGAAGTATTTTGAAAGTCTTATAATAACATAACACTTGACTTTCTTAATGCCATTGCCAACGAAGATTTTCTTTTTGCCTTTTAAATTATGGATGTGCATAAACTGTCAAGATATTTTAATATTTTAGCTGCTGCATTATCTATTGATCACTCTGCTATTTTTGGGATTGTCTTCACCCCTGTTTTTGAAGTCTTGGCTTTTCCGTGGATGTGGGTGATTTTTTGGCACCTTAATTGCTGAATCCGTTGTGAATGTTTTGATTGGTTTCTTATCTCTTTGATTTTTATTGACATTTTTACTTAATTTATTTAGTACTATGTCAATCTGTAACTAACAGTATTCATGTAAACAGCTGGGACAAGTACACACAGCAAGCTTGCTGGAACAAATGCAACTAGCAACTCTGTGCATTGTACTACTGCTGAAGCAAAACCGCAGTCCCAGCAAGGCCTTAACCCAGTGAAAACATATCAAACAGGATTGTCGGGTTCCACAACAAAAGCTCCAGTGATCGCCAAAAAGACTATACCGAAGCTTACTGATAGTATGGTAAGAGCCGCTGCGGTCGCTGCTGGGGCACGCATTGCTTTTCCTTCAGATGCTGCATCACTTCTCAAGGCTGCTCAGGCGAAGAATGCTGTCCATATCATGCCTACAAGTGGTTCTTCTACCCAATCTGTTAAACCTGGCGGCATGTCTACCCACTCAGAACTTCCCCCTAATGTACATATAATGCGTAGCAGCTCGGCTGCTACGCCACTTTCCACCCCTTCATCCACTGCTGCCACACCTGGCACCACACGCCCTCGGTCTTCAAAAGTTCTTCCTCAGGCAAGTCAGCACACTCCAACCAGTGACGCAATGTTATCCAGACAGACCAATGGTGTTAGCTGTAACCTGGATGCTGAGCCGGGCTGTGCTCCGACAGATCAGATCCAAGATGGAGCAGTGATCTCTAGGGATGGACCGAATGACCGAGTTCAAAAGGATAAATCACCTGACCAGAAAGCTCACTCAAAAAATTTGTCAACCAATGCTGAAAATCCCGTTGATTCACTGAAGGTCGAAAGTGATGAAACTGATAGTAAAGCTGTCACAGGTGTAAAAGCTGAAGAGAGAAAAAGTGCAAAAGATAATGAGATTCCGTGTTCATCTGCTAATGTAGGAGGCAGTGATCCATCTGCAGTTGACAGTTGTGAAACCGAAGCGCAAGTGAGAAGTACACAGATCTTCTCGCCATTGCAACAGATGGATGCAAGGGAAAACAGGTCGTAAGCAAGGAGGAGGGTGACATTTAACATCTAGGGGAAGAAGAGGATTAGAGTATCTTGTAAAGATTGTGATATAAATTTAGTTAGACCTAATGAATGTTTTGGATCTTAACGATGGATGGATGGATGGTTTCCGTCAATGATGTAAATTCGTTCAGTTTTGGATGCTGATGGTGTTCCCGCATTGCATTACAGTTGAGCACCCTGTTGAATTTTGCAGTCTGTCGTCGTTCTTTTGTTTTCAGGTTTTTTTCCTAAATGGTTTTACATGAAACGATCTGTTAAGCTAGCATGTGGGAAAATCCAAACACGAACACAACTGCCCAATACCAGGATATTGACACTCTTGTCGAATTGAAAATGACAAGCATATGCCCAATACCATGATATTAAAAAAAAAAATTCAAATTTAAATAAACACTTGCATAGCACGTGTACAATTGCTAGTTTTCATAGACTACCCTCTTGTCGAGTAAAAAAATGATAAAATTCTAATAGAGAGATTAACAATACAAACTTATTATGGTACAATAATCAACATATCCAAATTTTCAAAATCTCAAACAGCTTCACATATTCATGTTCTAATTATAAGTCGGCACATTTTATTAAGTAGCATGTGTGTGTATCACACATACAACTACTATTTGAACTCATTCAATAATAATACATAGGACGATGAGCAAAAATGCATCCGTCAGATAAAATTGATGCATTCTGAATTGTTTAGTAATTAATAGAAATACCACCCATCTGGCGGTATTTCTTTTCCGCCTGACTGAAGGAATTGACTCCGGTCAAATCCGGTCAAACTCTGGGTATTGTTTCCTTTCTGTGTCGCGCAAATACAAAAGAGGAAACCCATTCCCGGAGGGAATTTTGTGATTAAAACTTCCCTGAAAGAGAAAGGGAGCCAAGAGGACAAAAACAAAAGAGGAAACCTACGCAATATAGGCAACAAGAACTAAGAAAGATTAGGTGAGATTAGCGCCTTTGCAAGCTATATATATATATATATGAACTTAGAGAATCAAAAACAATATATTGATCTAACTTTGTTTTTCAAGTGCTCCAACATGTTGGCTTGTGAACTGTTTACAAGTCAAGTAAATATGGTCGAAGAACTTGAGTCATCTCCTAGATACAAACTTCCCATGTCCGATGAGTTCGTCACTACTCCTAATTCCGAAAAGAAAAGAAATATCTTCAGTGGTATGATGAAGAAGACGAAGAAGATGATGAAAAATGTCAGGCTACAGTCTATATTTCCGCTCGGTTTTAAGGTGGAACCTCAATTTTCTCCGAAGAAGACAAAGAAATTGAGCTTCCGACAATCTTCAAGCCCTCGTCCAACCATTCCTCCGAAAAACCATGCAAGAATTGACGATGATGCTGTTCAAGTTTCAAACGAATTGTTCCATCAAGACGACAATCTCGCTGCTGAATCTTTTGCTTTCGACGGTGACGTGGGCGTTATTCAAAGTCCCCGCGGGCAGGACGTAGATACGGGTGAAGATTTTGAGTTTCCCACGTTGAATCCCCCCAATACTAGTTTTGAGGAAACAGTTAACTTTCCCACGTCCAATCCAACGGACGACCCTTTTCGAAAAGAGTACTCTTCTGGAGGTGATCATCAACACCCCGTTGATTATCATTCTTTTATGCAAAAAATATCGTGGGATAGTGAATTCGAACTAGAGACCTCGGATGCAGACGCAGAAGTGAATGCACTTAGTCAGCTGAGTAATAAGCTCCTTGCCGCTAACGATCGGTTTTTCGGTTGTGATGAAAAAGAAAGAAACCCTTTTGGGATGACGTTTGTTAAAGTCGATGAATTTCCGACACCAGTCAAACCCCCAACGACACACCCTCCGGGAAACAAAGAAGAATCATGTTCGACGACGAGGATCATCAGGATGAAGAAGAAGAAGAAGAAGAAGAAATTACTGGATAAACGCGATTGCTTTTTAATCTCTTATTACTTGTTAGGCACCATCCCCATTGTGGTTTAACTTTGGATTCTGTATTGCTATGTTTTGTATGGGCTTCGATTACTCAACACGTACTGTTTCAAACTTTGATTGGATAAACATATCGTCCTTCACTCGCACTTAATAATCTCAGTTCGTTTTATACATAAACATCGATTGAAACAATAAAGGATTGCGGAACATAATTATTCAAGGTCTTTAGAATTGTTCATTCTTTGCCCTCCAGAAAAAGCAAAGGGGTAATAACTTCCCAATACAATGTCACAGCAATTTGAGAGTATGGTAACAACAGCATAACTATGAACAGGATCCGCGTTATTTGAATTCGGTAACAAAACTTTCAACTTGCAAGGCACAAAAACATTGTTGCAACCAACAAAGTAACAATGAAACCGGCGAATAAAAAGGAAAATCTCACCTATACCAAAAACTAATGCGGCTTAGTACAACTCCGACTAAGCACTGTCCTTCCTGTTGTTTCCGAATGCCCAGCACCCATCACAAGCGCCAATGCGGAATTTAACAAGTTCAATGGGCATCTCCTTCTAGTTCCTTCAAGGCTTGCTTATGAAGATATGCCAAATCAGGAAGCAACAACAGCTTCTTTCTTTCCTTTTTTGCTCTGACCGCTTTTCTCCCCTCCCTTTATCATTCTGGAGAGGATATCTGCTTGTTTCGTGTTACCCTCTTGATTTAGGCTCTTAATCAAATCTTTGGTGCTACTCCAATCGGAGGCCTCTCCTTTCTCCATTATTTTACACAATATTGAGTATGCATTAAGAGTCTTCCCTGCTTCCAAGAGAGCATCCAACACCTTATCATAGCTTGAGAAATCTACACTGCAATCTCTCTCGAGGCAAAAATCCAACAGCTTGAGGGCGCCAATTGTTTTCCCTTTCTCAGCAAGAACAGATAAAAGGCTATCAAACTGAGGTGTACATCCACTTTGCATAAGTAGATCGATTCGTCCCAGCGCTTCCTCAACATGACCTCTCATAAAGAGGGCTTCCAAAATCTTGGCAACCAAATCCATGTTCTCCTTCACCCCCTTCTCTACCATACTCTTCATTACTCGGCTTGCAGTTTGAACCCTCCCATCTTCAAATAGACTCTCTAAAACTGACCTGAATAGTGGTGACTCTGGAATATGCCCGCTTTCAAGCATACTGTCCAAAGCTGTTTTGGCATCAGCCGGTTCACCTTTACTCAAGTAGCTGTTAATGAGTAACCTGTAAGAATCTGCTTCTCCAGGGACCCCTCTCCTACCCATGATCCTTAAAATCTCAAAAGCAGAATCAGAATTTCCTTCTTTCGCATGCCCACACATCAAATTATTGAAGGCAACTGAATCCTGAACACCCTTTTTCATCAACTGCCGGAAAAAGACTTCAGCTTTTTCAGTCTGCCCATGGTTGCACAGATGCTCAATCATTGGGTTATAAGCACTAGCCTCCAACTCGATAGAACTCTGGGGCCTCAAAATAATTTCTTTCTCAATAAGCTTATCAAGCAGCTTGATTGCTCGATCATAAACTCCAGCCTTGCAAAAGTTCTCAATCAGGATACCATAATGACCAGGCTCTGTGGGAATGCTCAGCCGAATCATTGCCTTGAGGACATCAGCAGCTGAATCCAAATCCCCAGATTTGCACATCAAAGTTAGCAATTTCTCAAAGATTGCATTATCCTTGGGAGCAATATACCTCTGAACCATCTCCTTTAACATGTTCACAGCTTCATCCTTTTTCTCAGCCTCACAAAGCCCCGGCAACAGAGTTGAAAATGTGACAGCATTCGGCTTAATACCAAAAGACTTCATCTCTTGAAACAACCTCAAAGCATCATCAACTCTCCCAACATCAACATACCCTTTAATCATGGTAGTATAGCATATCACATTAGGTTCTATATTCCTCCCCTTCAACTCCACAAACAACTGCTCTGCCTCATCCATCATCTTAAACCGATTGTACCCATGAATCATAGTGTTATAAGTAACCAGATCGGGGGAAATTCCTCTACTCTTCATATCCTCATAAAACCGCTTGGCGGTCTCTAACCTCTTGCTCATGAAGAAACCCCAAATCATAACATTATAAGTATGCCTATCGGGCTCTATTCCCTCACTCAACATTGCATTAAAATACCTCTTAGCCATCATATACCGGCCGCGGCGCATAATGGCCTTAAAGAGAGCCTCATAGGACTTGAGACTTCTCTGCACACCCAATTCCTTCATACTATCAAACAACTTAACAGACTCCTGAATAATGCCAGCCTTACCATAGCCCGCCTTGCCGTAGCCATCAATGAGTGCAAGGAAGAGGTCCTCGTCGAGTTGCACGCCCTTTTTCGGCATGTCCAGAAGGATGCACCGGGCATGGTTGAGCTTCAAATTCCGGCCCAGAATCTCAATAATCTTCAAATGGGTCTCGCGGTCGTGTTTGAATAATCCGGACCGCTCAACCCACCTGAAGAATTGGAGGGCGTGCTCCCAGTTCCGAGCGCCGTGCAAGACATTCCACACAAGGTTGTGGTCGAATTCGGGTACCAAGTTCCGGATCGAGTTCTGCAACCGGGTCGTCCAGGCCCGATTCGCCATCATTCTGCAGATTATGTCCTCTGTCTTCTCTGGGTTTCGATGACGGTGCTGCTTAGGTTTTGGGACACGGGTCTGGGCTGGGGCTGCTGCTTCGGCGGCGGCTACAGCTTCGGTTGCCGCTGTGGCTTCAGTGGCGGACTCGGTTGCCGCTGTGGCTCCGGTGGGGGATTCGGTTGAGCTGAAGAGGCGGAGGAGCGTGAGGGACTGAGGATTGGAGGGTCGAGGTCGCCATCGGTAGGGTTTTGAGAGAGAAATGTACGCCATTGATGACATGGCAGAGGGTGAGCGTATGTGAAATGAGGGACGGGGGATTTGGGAGAGAGAGTGAGAGGAGATCACAGAGTGAAAGAACACCGTCGTACTGGCTTGTTAGGGTTTAAGCAGCATTCAAACAAATGTGGGCTTTTACATTTGGGCCACACAAACATTTGAATGCATGGGTTTCTTTTTTATATTTTAATAAAGTTCCAATTTCCCTCCTTCAATCCATTAGAAAAAGGAAAATAAAAACGAACTCTGTAGCGTGAATTTGTAACTAAACATAATATTAAAGTGTTTGGCTATATGGAGGTAGATAAATTTCAGCATGAGCGTCATATGATCGGGCATGTAAGCAACTTACTAAGAAATTATCACGTTGAGACAAGTGAGACCGGTTTCAGGGGCTTGTGAGAGGCAGTGAGACCAAAAAAGTGACCCACTTCCCCATCTCATATGTCAGCCTAATTTATAAAGTTTTGAAAGTGAAATGAATTGTAGAGCGATGTAAGGAATAAACTGCACCAATACGTTCATTAAGTTTAAGAATATGGTTAAAGTCTCGAATTATATGAGAGTTGGTTGATTCAATCAATACATTGTATAAGATATTCCCAAAAATTTGCTTGTAATTCTTTTTTAAGATGCATTTAGAGCCAACAAACATAAAAAGCATTGGGAAGGAACTGTGTTTTAGTATATAAAAATTGTTCATGAATCTGTAAAACTAAAACATTAATATTAGAAGTATGGGCGGATCCACGTATGATTTAGGCGAAATTTTGTCAATTAAAATAAAATTTGGATGCTTTATGCTGAGATATTATAATCTTGGATTTGCCACTAATAAGGAAGGAGTTCCAACATAATAAAATTCCAACGGTGAAAGTATGTGAGGGAGTTTGTATTTGGAATTTTGTACGTAAATTACATGTGGAATAGACGTGGAGTTCGTTTGGAAGTGTTTTTAAAATGATTGAAAGTGTTTTAGTTGAAATTGATTTTGGGTTCCAAAAACACTTTAAATGTTTTTTTTAAAGAAGCACCAAATATGTGCTTTTCCACAATCCACTTAGATTTTTATTAAGGATTAGTTTCAAAAACATTTCAATTAAAGTGCTTTCAGTCATTTTTAAAATACTCACAAACGAGCCATTGGTTTCCACTAAACAAGCTACCAAGCATACTTTGCTAAGACAAAATGTTATTCCAAATGTTAGAAATAGAAACTCACCGTGACCGACAAATAGTTAAAACTAAAAGGAAAATTTTATTTGAACCCATCTAACATTTTTCTACCCCCAACTTACTCTTTACATCCATATTATTTTTAATTAAAGAACTAATATCACTTTAAACCCAAATTTACTACCTAAACTACCCTAACAAACCCAATTTAAAATTTAAATTTATCTTTACACCATTTAGAAAATAAATGTCACAGCCTGTCCCGGAGATGTGTGTTATTTATTTATCGAAGGTGTAAAATTACCTAAATACCTTGGACGTTGAGAATTATTATGGGATGTTGTGGTTTAGACTTAAGATTGTGGACCAATTAGCTATATTCCTCTATTATTGGACCCAATTAGAACTAAGTGTTCTCTTAGTTGTGATTGGTGGCTTTTGGACTACACATACCCACCTACCAATTAGCTATATTCCTCTATTATTGGACCCAAGGTAAGTATTTTCATGTTCCTTGTGACCTCAGGAATCCATTGGTACAAGTTTTAGAAACTGAAACCTTCGAAAACCCCGTGAAACCTAACCTTCGATTTGTGCACTGTTCATGCACACGTAAAACCTTGTGTTTAAGGGAATTTTAAGCTCATAGAGAGCTTTTGGAGGTCCCAAAGAGGCTCGGGGTAGTTCGTTGAAGAATTTGGACGTCGGGAAGCCTAGATACAAAGAGTTGCAGAGGTCACCGGATTTTCGAGCTTGCTCTTACGTGATTTCGTGAGATTTGAAGCTTAAAATAGGTACAACGCCATTCTTCTCACTCAAAGCTTTCATTGGTTCAAATTTCGAAGAAAATGGTTGAAAAATGAGTGAGAATAGACGGTTAGAAGTTTCTCCCAGTTTCCAGCAATGGCGATCGTCGCCGGAGTTCTGTGGTAGGAGACGACGGAATATTCCGTCAAGTCTGACGGAATATTCCGACGCCGTCAGTTAGTTGGATGGTTACCGTTGGGTTTTAACAGAATATTCCGGGGAATATTCCTAACAGCAGCTAGGGAATCCGTCAGGATTCCCTGCGTTTGGCGGCGCTTCTTGCTGTGCACTCGCCGGCGTGTGGCGGCGCGTGAAGGGTCCAAAACTTAATCTGAAAATTTGGGGATGATCCTGAGGTTGTGTAGGTCACTGTGGTATATTCATATACCCATTTTGAGCTATATATGAGAAGTTATTAGCTAGTTTTGCTTATGTGCTTTAAAATAACGTTTTTATAGTTAATTCGCATATAGGTGAGACTTATCCAGAGGACGAGCGTATCCAAGGGCGACTCTGGGGCTACGACCCTTCGACTTACCAGTGAGTGGGCTTTTGGTTTTCAGTATATATTTATATACTTGATATTTTCCCAGAAATATGTGTTTAAATAATAGTATGCCATAAATGCCATGCATATAAGTTTATAATTCATACATGATTTGGTATGTGATGCTTTATATATATATAAATACGGTGCTGTGGACGCTCAGGTAAGCTCAGGTAAGTTGTGTTTGGTTATGTAAATCATCGATGATGAGATATGTGATTGAATAATGTTGAGCTCATAAAACTACACTTAGGGTGATTGTGATTTAGTCATATATATGGCACATGCCTGTTTATTATGTCACCTCCCGCACCATATGCTCATATTGGATCCAATTTAGGTGCACAGTCTTGTCGTACAGATCTTATTTTTGGTTCCGACTCGTAGGTGACTAGCGATTTATCGCCAGCTATTATGTGAGAGTAGTATTGAGCATGATTGTATTACACCCATTATTGTCGTATAGACCTTTTTGTTTGGTTCCGACTCTTGTGCAGTATATTGTCATATAGGTCATAGTAGTGACTCCGGCTAGAGTGACTTTGAGCTATGAATTCAACCTTACAAACTACCATAGGGGTTCCGGCTCACATGTTATATTTCTAAGAAATTAGTCTTACCTGAATTGCTTACTCTGTTATATCTTAGCATGGCATACATATGAACATGATTATGTGAAGCATGAATTAAATTGATATGATTTCATATATATTTGTGTATATGCTTATATCTTGATTCTGGGAAAAATTATACATGTTTTACAGCGAGAGGTTAGTTATGTTGATAAATGAAATGGTTTTGTAAAACATTTGTTTTTGCCCACTCACGTTTTCTGTTTTGCGTCCCTCCAGGTTTTAAGTAAGATTGTTGTTGGTGGCTTGAGGACGTTGGCAGTTCTAACCTATCTAAATAATAGTAGGACATTCTTGGTACTGTATAACTAGTACTTGTCCTACTGGACTGCACCTAGACTTATTATGCTCTGATTAGGAGTGTTTACTTTTGTAACTAACTCCTATCACTTCCTGTTTAGTAGTGCACTCTAGTAATTTAGTTTTTAATTATTTGTATATTTCCTATCATTATTGCTTCCGCACTGTGCACATGGCTACGTCACTCTCACGTGACGGCCAACATGCCTTGATCTCGGTCGGGGTGTGTCAATAAAATCCCAAATGAATAATTTGATGAAGTTTGTACTTGTTTATGAGAATAAAAGCTTTCTGGAGTTCAAATTTTATGGACAAGTTGAATAATTTGGTGAAGTTTCTACTTGTTTATGAATATTCCATATACATAACACTTCGATATCTTGTTTTCTTGATATCCATGTCCCTATAGTTTTAGTTGCATAAATATAAGGTCCCGTGCTTTCATATTTTATATGGGTCTTGCAACATTCCTGCTTGTAACTGATAGAGTGCAAAAGCCATATCTGCAGTTCAGTCCAAATAGATGGGGTCTCATCACCAGCATAAGAGGATACTTGGCATCCGCTTTCTTTACCACGGGATTCAAGGTCATGGCTCTTCTGTTTGCTGTGTATGTAACCTGGCCAATGCTTGGCTTTCCGCCCTTGGTTTCTGTCATTCCCTTTCTAGTTGGCTGTGTTGCTCAACTTGCATTTGAGACGGGTCTTGAAAAGCATCAGTCATCTTGCTGGCCTCTAGTTCCCATTATTTTTTAGGTAGTTATAGTGTTTTTAGATTCATCAATGTTCCTTGTTTTGGAGTTGGATCCAAGGCTTTTGGCATCTATTGGAATTCTTCTTTTGTCAAGCTTGAAGATTGAACTTTACATCCTCGAAATCAACCACCAAAATTCAAGGAAGATTAATGATTTGCACAAGCTAATCAAGATAGGACCAAAGAATCTCTAATGCCTAAAACGAATTTAGTTTACAAGTAAAGATGTAATTCAAAGGAACATTCATAGGGCACATAAATATAAGAAACTCTACAATCACCGAATTTTTGTTCCTAAACTTTAAAAAAAAATTGAAATCAAGCGAAAAATATTTGCATAAATAGATTCATACTTTAGTTTGAGGATTTAAAACTTCAAATTACCATCCATTGATAAAAGAGCTTGTTTTTCTCTATGAGAGCTCTTAAAGTTTTAGCCATAATTAACGTAGGATAAAGATTGCGTGATGGTAGGATTTGATTATTGGGTGTGAGTTTATTGATAAATTTTAGTTTTATTGTTGTTTCATCTTGTACTTGATGGTAATTATGCAATAAGGTAAAAGAGACAATTCACATTTAAAGTTTAAGTTGGGTGTAGAAAGAGGTTATATAGGTTCAATTAAAATTTCCCAAACTAAAATTACTTAGCATTTTACACAAACATGTGGAAATATTTCAAACATTTGGCTACCCGTTTTGGTAGCTTTCATTTCCTATCAAGTTTCGGACAGCTCCCTTATATATATATATATATATATATATAATCATAGTATTAGTTGTTCATTAGTTGTAATTGTTACTATTTTCTAAACACCCTAAATACTCATTTGTAATGGCAGCAACCCTCGTTTCTTATTCCCTCCACAACTTTTTCTTCCCTACAAATAACTCAAAGATTAATATTCACAGGGATTGGTTTCCTGCCCTAGTTAACACTCCAAGTCATGATACAAAAGAGGAAGATGTAAGAGCCAAGAAACAAAGTACCGCCACAACAAAATCACTTAGATTGAGTTGCTGGATAAAACCAGCATTTGGATGGACCAAACTTAACACTGATGGATCGGTGCGAGAAATCTCTGGTTGCGATGGCCTATTCAGGGTTTACAAAGGTCTTCCTATCTGCAGCTTCATATCAAATGCTCTCAATAACAATATCTTTATAGTATAGCTATGGGCAATATGTAAAGGTCTTGATGTGGGATTACGCCTTGGTATTCCAAGGATAGGGGTAGAGTCCGACTCGTTGAGTGTCGTCAAGACGGTTAACCGGGAACAAGCTTACGGTCTTGAGGCAACCAACTATTTGAGGCTTGTATGGGATCTTATGGGGAAGTTTGAGAGATGTCATGTTAGACATGCATGGCGTGAAACTGACCAAAATGAGCGCCGAAAGGTTTGCAAGTGTTGCTACTCGCTAGTGTGTGTCATAATTTGAATGTTACTCTTTGCAATCTCTGATGAATGAATAGGCTAAATTTGTATTTGTTTTATACTAAGATTCTATAGATGAACTACTTGTTGGAACCTTTTGTATCCAGTAATTTACATGTATAGGCATTCCCTTCATTTCATCTTCAAAGATGGAAAGTATCTTAGGACTTCATTCTAACACAATCATATCACTACTCTTGAGTCTTGAACACATTTTAAACAACTGGTGCAGGGTATTGAGCATGAGTTTGAAGAAACAGCAGAATTACACGAACTATATGCTCAATAGAACATCAAATAGAGGAGTGAGTCCCAAAGATTTGTTGAAACCTCCATCTTCAAATTTCAATGATTTGTCCATTTATTCTACAATCTCTTTAAATATGAAAATTGCTGCTAGAAACTGTATAGTTATGTATGCATACTTTATTTTTCTCACTTGTATTTCCATTTACACTAAGGTTTGCAAGTTTTGATTTTGTAGTTCGATAATCCATCACTCAGATGAAGATTTTGAAAATTAAAATTTGCATTTCCTTGTTAAGTTTTTTCTTCAAACCTCTAAAGGTGTTCTAATTCTTCCATGATATGGTATGCACGACTGATTTTTATAATTGTTGTGTTTTATTCTAATACTTGTTGGAATTTCTCTGAATAATTCTACTTAAGAGTTCCCGTGGGACAAAATTTCTAAAACAATCGAATTATGAAGGTCATCTTTCACATTTTTGGCTTTTTAGGATGGCTGAGGAAGCTGCAAACCTTAAGAATGAAGCAGAGTCACAACATCAAGAAAGATCGAGGAGATGAGTTTTGCTTCTAAACGTTGTTCCTGCAAGGTTGTTGTAAACTATTCCTATGTATTTTGCTTGTGATATAACTCATTGTGTG
Source organism: Malus domestica (assembly GCF_042453785.1). Classification (NCBI taxonomy): domain Eukaryota; kingdom Viridiplantae; phylum Streptophyta; class Magnoliopsida; order Rosales; family Rosaceae; genus Malus; species Malus domestica. The sequence continues at coordinate 48,400,605 of NC_091675.1, read as the reverse complement.
ACTTGACCAAAATTCCACAATTTTTAAATGTAAAATATCGTTGTGTAAAAAAAATGTATATGTGAAGTCTAACAATAACACGATATACGATTAACTCTAGCATTTATAGTTTGTATCTTTTAAGAATGCTTGGTATTAATACAATGTGGTCTTGTAACTCATCCCTTATAAATTAGGTTAATTATGTTGACGGTGTTGAGTTTAATTTCCATAAGAATAAAGAAAGGGATGTGGTATCCACACACCCATTTTTACTTCTTACACACCATTTGTTAATTTATGTTCGTTAATCTTCTTCAATTCATCATATCCGACGGTTGAAAATTAAAAAGGTGTGTGAGAAGTAAAAAATGGTGTGTGGATATCACACCCCTAAAGAAAACAGTCTAGCTCACATCAAGCTATTATAGTTGTCCTTAATCCTTTGTCTAACTATGTGAATTTTTTACTATAAATGATAAGGTTAGTTGGTTATATATTAATTTTTTTTTCTTCAGGTGGAAGGAAATCAATGAGAACTGAATCCGCACCAAGGTGCATATGTTTGAGCAAATCAAATATATAGAACATAGACCACACACAATATCATTTAAATATTTAAATTTCCTTTTTTAGATTTTCTTAATGTCACTTACAGATCTATTTGAATGTTTTATTCTCAAAAAATAGTTTAGGAAAAAAAATTTTGAAAACATATTTTTCTACAAGCAAAATAGAGAGATTTTATTAACAATAATCAAACAAATACAAGAGGTGCTATATGGGTTCATATTCTCAGTGACCAATTTTTTTATCTGGAAAGAAATTCGCAAAAGTACAAACGATATAAAATCCCTACAAGACTACCACGAGAACTACGGGAACTAGGCACAAACGGTATAAGTCATTCACTAAAATGATATAGGCGAACATGTCCCCTTTTTTTCTTGGGCATTCATCAATTATCCTAAGACCATATACATTGTTAACGTTCCCAATAAATTGTGACCAACATACATACTTAAATTTTTAAGAAAATCCAAAACTATTGACTATGGTAATCGCGTAGGGCCTATGGTTAGCTCGTGGATTTTTGGGCTCCATCCAAAATCCAAGACCTACACCCTAAGCTCAACCGAAGGACTTTCTAAAATCCTAAACCCAAATTCTTAACCCCAAATCTTAACGAACCTTCTTAAACCCTAAACCCAAAAAGACAACTTTGGACCTCTGACAAACCTTTTAAAATTTTATAAAAAACTTGTGGCCCGCTTGCAATAAAACTTGTGGTCTCTCCTAAAATATTTAGTTGGACTTGGTATTTTTATTTCTTTATCAAGTTTTTTCTACCACTTAGTATTACAGTCTAGCAGTATTCTTATTCATTTTAAATGAGAGGTCTTAGGTTCGATTCTCGCCAAATGTGAAGTTGAACCACATTATTATGGCAAGCCCATTGTAATTCTTAGCCCACTCTCCCACCTCTTGGTGTAAATACTATCATTTGTTAAATAACAAAAAAAATAAAAAATAAATAAAAAGAAAGATACTTTTTCATAAAATTTACGTCCAACTTGGTATTTAATATGAATTTAATTAAAAATCACCCTTGCCAACCCCTAAACCCTATAAACAATCATGGTTATGCCGTTGAAAATGGACATTTTATGATTCAATTTCTAGTTTTCAATGCAAAATCATGAACTTTGTATGCAGTCTACCTAAACAATCACACATATATTCTGCAACACTGGAAACAAATTTTAAATTTTATTTCAACCATTTTCTTTCTCATCAAATGCTTATAAAGGATGAGATGAAAGATTAAATTATGTCTAAATGTTTATCAATTAAATGATTGAAATAATTTTAAACAATAATATCAGATAAGACACGAACTTTTTTACCATACACTTGTTACTCTATTTAGTTTAAGATATTAGAGGAAACTAAAAAAATATATATGCTCTCAATGTGTTATTGTAGTAGTGACCACACCTTAGAAATAGTTTAGAGTTACATTTGGATGGAAGAAACTAAACACAGATGGATCTATGAGAGAAAGTTTTGATTGCTACCATGTACTTCGCCTTTCCTTATTACCAAGGGACGGAGAGTTGCTTTCGTGCCCTAATTACCACTCCAAGTCATGAAACGTTTTTAAACCAACACTTTTGGGGTACCAAATAGAGGAAGAAGTAAGAGCTAATAAACAAGGCCCTTACGCCAAGTTACTTAGATTGTGTTGTTGGATAAAGTCGATGTTCGGATGGACAATACTCAACACCTATGGATCGGTGCAAGAAATCTTCAACTGTGGTGGCCTACTTCTTATTTGCAGCTTCATATCAAAAGCTCCCAATTGTAACATTTTTATAGTAGAGCTATGGGCAATATGTAAGGGCATGAACGTGACATTACACGGATATGCATGGGTTGAGTTTGGCTTATTGAGCATTGTCAAGATGGTTAATAGGGAACAAGCTTACGTACTCGAGGTCGCCGACTGCTTGAGGCTTGTATGAGATCCTTTGTGACGTATGTTTTCCTCTTTGGTATCATGACTTGAGGGTTGCTGCCATTACAAATGAGTAGGTTGATTTAGGGCGTGTAGCAAATAGTAACTATTAGAATTACAATTAATGACTAACTAATACTATGAGTGTATATATATAAAGGAGCTGTCCGAACCTAGCAGGAAAGAGAAGCTAACAAAACGAGATGGCAACTGTTTATTATTTGGAAATCCTAATTAATCCATTAATTTTAATACAAGTAGGAAAGTAAAATATTCACGTGCTTAGTTGATCCGCTGCCCTATTCGTTTCGTGCCATGCATGTGTGATGTGGCATCTCTCAAACTTCCCATCACTTTGATTGTGTTGCTGTATCAAGCCGGCGTTGGGATGTACTATACTCAACACCGATGTATCAGTGAGAGAAACCTCCTGCTGCGGTGGCCTACTCAGGAGACAGAGGTCTTCCTATCTATGGCTTCATATCGAATGGCTCCCCCAACATCTTTATAGTAGAGCTATGGGCAATATGTAAAGCTCTTGGTGTGGCATTACGCCTTGGGATTCCACGCACATGGGTGGAGTCCGACTAATTGAGTGTTGTCAAGCCGGTTAACCGAAAACAAGCTTACGGTCTCGACGACACATACTATTTGAGGCTTGTATAAGATCTTATAGGGAAGTATGCAATGTTACACATATATGGAGTGAAACAAATAGGGCATCTAATTAGCTTACGAAGATGGCGGTGTTTAAGAGTCAGGAGGTGACTGTTCAAGGTGGTGATATAGTTGTTTGACCACCGAGTTTTCCAGATAGCCTTCATGACATGATCAACCACATCAATCTGATTTCTACAGCCGCCAAGATGTCAAAGCAGTGGAGAGAATGTTGATGGTTGAGGGTCCACCAGTTTGGTGGGTGGCAGCCACTGCCAAGTAAGAGGAATCCTGACCGTACGGTAGCGCCGAAAGACTTGCAAGTGCTGTTACTTGCTAGTGTAGTGTCACAATTTGATTGTTACTCTATGCATTCCCTGACCAAGGAACATACTAAGTTTTTATTTGTTTTATATTAAGATTGTATAGATGAACTACTTGATGGAACCTTTTGTATCTGGTAGTTTACAAGTATACTTGTAAACTAATTCATTAGTTTAATTGTTGTACACTCGTATCACATGTCATGTATTCTGAATCAGAAATGGAAATCGCTTCATTAATCTTCAAAGATGGAAAGTATCTTAGGACTTCATTCTAACACAATCATATAACTATTCTTGAGTCTTGATGCATTTTTAAACAACCGGTGCAGATGAGTTTGAAGAAACAGCAGAACTACACGAACTATATATGTGCTCAATATGAATGTCAAAATTAAGTTTGCATTGACACTAAGGTTTGCATGTTTTGATTTTGTAGTTCAGTAATCCATCACTCAAATGAAGTTTTTGAAAACTAAAATCTGCATTTCCTTGTTAAATTTTTCTTCAAATCTCTTAAGGTATACTAAGTGTTCCATCCATGATATGGCATGCATGACTAATTTCTGTAATTGTTGTGTTTTATTCTAATACTTCATACTTGTTGGGATTTATTTGAAGAATTCTACTTAAGAGTTCTCGCGGGGCTGGTCCAATCATGTATAGGCCGTACCAAAGCTTGATACAAGGGTGGGTAAATAGGGAATAACCTTTTCTTCCCTGCTTCCTCAACCTTCATTAACATCCTACCAGGCCGCGGCTGCCATCGCATTATATCTAACCACACTGTGGCAAATCGATACAAGTAGCTAAACAATTCAATTATGAAAGTCAACTTTCTCATTTTTGCCTTGTAGGATGGCTGAGGAAGTTGCAAACCTTAAGGATGAAGCAAAGGCACAACAGCAAGAAAAATCGAGGTGAGAAGCTTTGCATCCAAACTTTGTTCCTGCAAGGTTGTTGTAAACTATTCCTATGTATTTTGTTTCTAAAATAACTCTTTGCGTGACTTAGACCAAAATTCCACTCTTTAAATGTAAAACATTGTTGTGTAAAAAAATGTATATGTGAAGTCTAACAATAACATGGTATACTATCAACTTTAACATTTATAATTTGAACCACATTATTACTAGCGCATTATGAGTCTAAGCTCACCTCCCCCTTTAGTGTAGATATGTTGACCCTAAAAACTACCAAGCCTACGTGGCGCATAGGCCGAGTAACTAATGAGCTAACTATGTCCTTCGGTTGTGTGCAGGGCGTGCCAACTCGTTGGCCGGGGTGTAAAATGTGTTGATGTGGCGTTGAACGCTGCTGACTTCTTAATCTCGCGACTGGCCGAGGAAGGAACACGTCTCTGCCTTCGGGTTCTAGAGCCTGAAGACAAGGCTACTAGTTCTGCGAAGTTCACAAATCATCGGTGCCGGATTCGGTCACAGTGATTATATTCGTTAAAGTATAAGCACGCCGAATCGACACCAGACTATATGGGCACAAGTACTCAAAACAAATGTATTGTGAAAGTGGTTCGGCCGTCAGAATGCCGAACTCTAAAACCTACTTGTGAATAACCAATCATAAACAACTCGTCGTTCAATGTGCTGAACCCAGTAATTTGTAACACCTCACTTCACCGAGAAGGCTAATGAGATGACCTCTGCCAATAAAGACCCGAAAGTCTTTCTCGACTGAGACTTGGATAGATAACCAGTCGGCCTCGACGCAATGCTGTTTATCCAAACTGAAGGTGCTTCGTGGTCAGCTAGTTCTACGGCGATAGTGTTGTTTATCCAAACTGAAGGTATCACCGATTGCCTTCACAGTGTTGTTTATCCAAACTGAAGATGTGTCGGCGAAAAAGGAAAATAAAAATCTCAAGGTTGTTGAGAGGTTTAGCCAAAGCAAGGGTTTGCGCAGGGCAATTTGTGTGTTGAATTGGAGGGGCCTTTAATGATGTCATCCTCTCTCTATTTATAATAGTCAACCTGCTTCCAATCGAATCACAACCATACTCGGATTAGAACTTCTTCCCTCGATCCAACCTTATCTCGGCTAGTCCTACTCCTACTAGGACTTTGAACTCAACCCCCTTATCGGGCCGCATTCAATCCCAAACTTCAACATCCTTATCTTGTCGAAACTCCTTCTCATATTAGGATTCAACTACCCATGGATTCCTAAGAGCATGGAGGATTGAGGGTCCACCAGTTTGGCGGGTGACAGCTATTGTGTTGGCACAAGTAAGGGTGTCAAATCACAGGGACTGATTAGAACTCTACAAATTACTAGCTTTATAAGAACTCTAACTACACGATGAAAATGCAAACTAAATTTAGATTTTTCAATTGAAAACTAAAATAACTTAAAAATGCAAGAATGATAAAGATAAATGATAGGTTGATTAAGAAACGATAGGAACGGAACTAGGGATACCGATTTCACCATTACAAATCAATTCCATGAAAATTAAGTCAAAACGCATTCAACTCTCCAATATACAACTATGGTTCGTTTTACTTATTTATGATCGTCCATTTGATGTGTGGTTGTGATCAAATACTCCTAATCTGCAACCTAGTTGTGATATTCAACTTAGATTAGCAAGTAAGAATCCATCAAGAACAATAAAACTTCAAAGAACCAAAGAAATCACATAGCAAGATGTATGCATAGCAGTTTCTTCATTCATTCACATGTCCACCAAGATTAAGCATGATGTGTACTATAATCTTGATCAAATAATTCATAAGCAGCCCTAATGGTGATCAAACATTAAGATTAACAAACAAATTATACTATAAAATCAGTGAATGAAACCAGAACACGTATTGGTAGTTTGAATACTTTAACTTAATAATATAGAGTAGTTTTGCAAGGCTACATCGAAATCCCCAGCTATGAACTTAATTGCACAACATGATTACAGAATATATAAATATCAAGAACAACATGAGTGAAACTAAAGTTCATAGAAGAAACCCCCTTGAAGCAATTCTGATGTTGAACTTCCCCAAGAATAGCGCGGCTGCGTGGTTTCCTCGGTGGCAGCAGATGGTGAAGGGAAATAGAGTTTTGTTTATGGAAGAAAGGCTAAAGAAAGAGAAGAGAGAGAGCTCTGGGCGACTCCCAAGGGGGCTTATGTAAAAGTGGTTGGAACTCTCAGTTTTATAAGATTAAAGAGGTTGTTATAGAATGCCAAAATATCTCAATAATGGAGCATTTATTTCAGACTTTTTCACTATTATTGGTCTCTTAAAGGGACATATTCATCACACTTTGAATCTCTCTCTATATATCAGAATCCTTATTCAATTCTCCACTTTCAGCACCATTTTGCCTTATTTACCCTCAAATGGCTCTAAAATACAATTAACTGCACATTAACACAAAAGAGAGTAAAACGCAACCAGTTTAACTCAAAAATATCACAAAGAGACTAGGAATGGATGGTATAAATGTATGGAATATATCAATTACAACAGCCACTGCCAAGTAAGGGGAATCTTGACCGTACGTCAATACCAAAAGGCTTGCAAGTGCTGCTACTTGCTAGTGTAGTGTCACAGCTTGAATGCTAGTAAATGCATTCTCTGATGAATGAATATGCTAAATTTCTATTTGTTTTATATTAAGATTGTATAGATGAACTACTTGATGGAACCTTTTGTATACGGTAGTTTACATGTGTATAACTGATTCATTAGTTTAACTGTTGTACACTCGTATCACATGTCATGTATTCTGAATTGGAAATGGAAATCCCTTCATTTATCTTCAAAGATGGAAAGTATCTTAGGACTTCATTCTAACACACTCATATCACTACTCTTGAGTCTTGACACATTTTAAACAACTGGTGCAGGGTATTGAGCATGAGTTTGAAGAAACAGCGGAAATACACGAACTATATATGTAATCAATATGAATGTCAAAATTCAGTTTGCATTGACACTAAGGTTTGCAAGTTTTGATTTTGTAGTTCAGTAATCCATCACTCAAATGAAGTTTTTGAAAACTAAAATTTGAAGCTCCTTGTTAAATTTTTCTTCAAACCTCTTAAGGTGTACCAAGTGTTCCATCCATGATATGGCATGCATGACTGATTTCTGTAATTGTTGTGTTTTATTCTAATACTTCATACTTGTTCGAATTTATTTGAAGGATTCTGTTTAGGAGTTCTCGCGGGACAAAATTTCCCAAATAAACAAATCATGAAAGTCATCTTTCTCATTTTTGCCTTGTAGGATGGCTGAGGAAGCTGCAAATCTTAAGGATGAAGTAGAGGCACATCATCAAGAAAAATCGAGGTAAGAAGTTTTGCTTCTGATCTTTGTTTCCACAAGGTTGTTGTAAACTATTCCTATGTATTTTGCTTCTGAAATAACTCATTGGGTGACTTGACCAAAATTCCACTCTTTAGTGTAAAAAAATGTATATGTGAAGTCTAACAATAACACGGTATACTATTAACTCTAACATTTGTAGTTTGTATCTTTCAGGAATGCTTTGATATTAACAAACGGATAATATTAGGGAAACCAAAATTTTAAACCAAATTTTAAACCAAATTTTGTACCAAATGATGTGGTTGTTAATGATTTGATTATTACTTAAATGTTAATTAATATGCTCATTTCCTATTGGTGACACATCATTTGGTTTAAAAATTTGTTCTCCTTAGCATTACCCTTAACAGAATTGGTCGTATAACTCATCCCTTATAACTTAGGTTAATTATATTGATGGTGTTGAGTTTAATTCTTATAATAATAAAGCAACATTCTAGCTCACATCAAGTTATTCTAGTTGTCCATAATCCTGTGTCCAATTATGTGAGGTTAGTTGGTTTTATAATTAAATGTTAGGCGGAAGGAAATCAATCGGAATTGAATTCACACCAAGGTGTGTAAACATTATTGTTTTCTGCCACTGCGATAAAGCATCATCTTTGTCTAACTGTGTGATCAAACTTTACATTTGAGTAAATCAAATATACAAAATATAGACCACACACAATACAATTTAAATATTTGAATTTCCTTGTTTGGATTTTCTTAATGTCACATACAAATCTATTTGAATGTTTTATTCTCAAAAATACTTTGGAAAAAAAAATATTAATCAAATACATCTTTTTTTACAAGCAAAAATAGAGAGATTTCATTACCAAGACCCAAACAAATACAAGATGTGTCATACTAGTACATATTCTCAGCCTCTCAGTGACCAATTTTTTTATCTGAAGAGATTCGTGAAAATACAAATGAGATAAATCCTTATACGGCTACTACGAGAACTCTACCACGACAACTATGAGAACTAGGCGCACACAATAAAAATCTACCATTTGGGTCCTCGACCGCAGGTGTATATCAAGGTGTCATTTGGGCTCATGATATCAATACTCCGCGCCGCCACCGCATGCAAAGTCGGTCGTCGCCACCGCCCCTACATATGGGGATTTGAGTCATTGCCATCACAACTCTAACTTACGACGACCGTATAATTGTAGCCACGGTGCACGCGCATTGAAGAGCCGCGCGTAATTCGACAGGACCTCGCCATACCAGAGTGGAAAACTCGGCATCCACTGGCCGAACCGACGATATGATTGTTTCATTTTTTTTCTTTTGAAAATCGACGTTTGTTCTTCATTTCTCGTATCATTCAATACTAAATAGTATTGAAGAAAAATACGTGAAACTCATTAGTTATTAGGTGGCTTCAAAAATATTTATCCCCACAGAACCCTGTAAACATAAACAAATTTTATGGTTCCCTCGATGTGGGCAATAGGCGACCGCCTCATCTGACACTCCTCAGGGCCAACCCTGTATTACGTAGAAAAACGCACTGCCAACCCATTTTTACCATAGTCTGGGGCTTTGTAGTCTGAATTATCACAGTGTATATGCATGCAAACTCTGTCTATTTTCTTACTTGTATCACTATAAATCGGACAGAGGTCGCACTTGGTGCGATGGCAAGTGCCTTCGCCCATAAGCGGTAGGTCTCGGGTTCGAGACTTGGGAGCAGCCTCTCCATAAATGGGGGTAAGGCTAGCCGACATTCACCTCTCCCAGACCCTGAATATAGCGGGAGCCTTGTGCACTGGGTACGACCTTTTATCACTATAAATCGGACAAGATGGAGTAAACATTTCAATTTCTATGGAAGATTAAGTTTACCAACAAAGTTTGAGCAAACAAGAGAAGATCCTGAATAAGTATCATACAACATAATGGAAGATTAAACTCTCTCTGCTTCCTGTGTACAATGATTCTTGATGACATTAAAACTAAAATCATCTACATAGGTTGTTCTGGTGGCGGTGTAGCTGCTGCAAGATCAGTGTCTTGTTTCTGTAATGCCGGGCTGACGCATGAGAAGATTGATTGCTTTTGCCTTCTCAGCTTAATCCCAAACAAGAAGGACCGCAAGGGAATACGAGCCTTGCTCGTTGAGCGTTGGGGATTATTAATGCTTTTTGATACCGAAATCCCAAGTTCCCCATCTAGTCTTGCTAGCGTCTTCTCGACCTCAACCTTGAGCCCTTTAACTCGGTTAAGACCTGCCTGCAATTCATCTGCAACCTTATTATTCTCCTGCTTCATGTTGAGAACCTCGCCTTGAAACTTTGCCGCTTGATATTTGCTTATGAGCTCCATTTTTTCCCCTTCTGAGCCTAAATTAGAGAGCCTCGATATCTCGTCTTGAATGTGGCACAAGGATAAGAATCTACCCTGCAAGTCATCTTTCAGTACTGCATTGTGTTCCAGCCATAATGACAGTTCCGTTTGTATCTCTCTCAGGTGTCGGTATATTGGCCTGGCATCCGATTGTAGAGCTTGTCCATCACGCTTCTTTTTGTTCCTTAGTTTCAACAGCTCAGACTGTAAATCCTGTATCGAAGTCTGGAATTTTTGCATCTGGTGAACCGAGGTACTAAACCTCAACCAGAATTCTAAATTCTCTTCCAGCAACTCATCAATGTCTGAACGGAACCTTCCTTCGATTGCTGAAACAGAATGAGGTCTAACGGTGGTTTTTCTCCTCATTATTCTTTCTTCCTCCTTTCTCGGCGAGACCTTTGAGTTTCCTGACGAGTCCTCAAATTTCTCTGTTCCTTGTTCACCAAGGTAATTGGAAATCATCTCTTTGTCCAAATTTAGTGATGCAACAGTTGAGTATGGGCATGCAACGACTTGGCTTGGACTCTCGAGGGGGCCTTCCTGAGTTGGATATTTATATACTGTCGCAGGACTGTCATCCGGATTTGTTTCTGGGGAGCTGGCTTTTTGCTTCAAAAGTTTAATCTCTTTGTCCTTGGAGGCAACAACACCCCTTAATTCCCTAATCTCCATTGCTAAATCGAAGATGTTATCCCGGTTTTTCTTCTCCACGTCGCTCAGCTTCCTCCTTGCATCCTTGTAATCGCGGAGAATTGAAGTATACTCCTCCAGCAGAACCTTTTCTCTATCCTCTAACCCTTTCAGGAACAGCTGTCTCCAGTTTGGCTGGTCTTCCTTTTCCAATTCCAACTCTTGTGGATCAACAACCTCAGCCGAATCTTGTCTCTCTTGTTGTTCCTGAGGCATTGGTTGGTCTGATTGCTTTTCTTCTTCGTCTTCTGCCTTGACAGAAGTTTCGAGAATCGTAACATCCTCTTTCTTAACTTCACCGTTTGTCACTTTGTCTTCCAAGACCACTGAATCATCATCAAGAACCGCCTTTTCTGAATCTTCTTCAATCTCTTTTTCGGGTTTGGCATAAACTGTTTTCACATCCTGGAACAGTCCGACGTTCTCATCCTCATCTTCGTGCTTCACGCTATTCAGTTTTCCAGACAGATGGTCAAGGTTACAGCTAGCTTCTGTGAAATGTGCTTGGAGGTTTTTATTCTGGTCCTCCACACTTCTGTTTAAATTTCTAATTCTTCGTAGTTCCTCCTCTAACTCCTTTAGCCGTTTGCTCATCTTTTCCGCATTTTCCATCAAAGTCTCCTTTTCCTCTTCCAAGTTCCGAGCGTGCGCCTGAAGCTGATCGGTTTCTAATTTTAATCTATTTACTAGAGCATTCTGAGAAGTGACTGCAGTTTCCAGATTCACAATCTTGTTCACAAGTCCATCAATTTTCTCTGCCAGTTCTGTCATAGAAATTGAGGTATTTGAATTCGTATCGAGCTGTTCCAGAACCTTAGACCGCAATGAGTCCTGATCATCATGTCTCTCTTGGTCTAGACTCAATGACTCTACATCAATGTTCTCATAATCATACTCATCAGTATCGCTCCAGTCTGCGTGTTTCAAACGGAATTCATTTCTGAGGCTCTCAAACTTGGTGCAGACTTCTCTAACCCGTTGGCTCTCAGCTCTGGCGTCTTCTTCTGATCTCTCTTTCTTCTCCTGCATCTTTGTCAAGCTGTCTTTGCATGATTTCAAAGCTGTGGCAGCCATCAAAGTTCGAGCTTCATTGTCTTCGATAACAGTGCCAATTCCATACTCATCTTGCAAGTTGCAAACTCTTTTTTGCATATCAGTGATCTGGTTTTCAAACTCCCAGTACCTGTCATATCCGCGTTCGAACAAGATCTTCACAAACTCTTTTTCTGTCTGCAGCGCCAAAATATCCTTCTGAAGCTTATCGATTTCTTCCAACGCCTCATCTTTGGTCAGTCCTGACCTCAAAGTAACAGCTAGGGCAGCTTTAGCAGAGCTTGTATTTCGCTTAAGCGTGCCCTTCCTTGATAACATGGATTTGCTCCTGAAATCTTTGGGGGCCTTGGGGACTTTTGGAATGTTTTTGGATGCATTCGGCGACGCTTTGTTAGGAACGTCCGAAGAAGTTGATGCCTGAGAAGCAATCTCATCATCCTCGTCCTCCATTGCATATTGAACTCGCTCCGGAAAAACTGTGGCAATGGTGCGGTTGGCACTCTGCATATCTCTTGACAAGTGATCGTATCGCTCTGCTAATGCTCGGTAGGCGCGAAAAGATTCTTCGACAAAGACAACTAGCTCCGGCCTCTTCCTGTAATACATTTCTGCCCTCTTTGCAAAGGAGTCCCCATCATCATCGATGATTTTCAATGTATTATGCACCTTTTCCTCCATATCTGCAATTCGAATCACAAATTATCAATGATGCGTGAATCTATATAAATGATGAATTAGGCTAGTTGGCTAGGGCAGTGAGCTCTCGCTCTCTTGTGCCCCAAGTTCGATTCTTCTTCCTCATAAATCAGAGTATTTTAAGATATCGTCTCGTAATAACAAAAACATATAGAAAAGAGGCACCATTTGCTCCATATCAATTGAAAACGTGGGGAAGAAATGTCAAAACTAAAAGGAAGACCAAATGGATCAAAATCTCTTATATTTACACACACACACACACACACACACTCACTCACCTTGGAGGTTCTGTTCAAGCCATTTGGACTGCTTTGTCCTGATGTGGCTGGCCCACCACCATGAATATGCATTGCCTGCTGCTCTATGCAACATTCTCCCTCTCTCCCTCTCTCTCTTCCTCTCTCTCTCTCTCTCTCTCTCTCAACAAAACCGATGATCACATGAAGAAACCCATTAAACACAAAATCTAAGCACAATGGAGGATTCAATCATCAGAGGAAAACCCAAATCACGCAACAATGGGAAAAGCCAGAAAATGATTAATCAACCATGATCCCATGATTACTGAAGGAATTAATCAAAGATTAAGAGAAGTAATCACACACAGCTTTGACAAATGACTTGGTAAAGACCAGACATTGGAGGAGATGATACTTCGCCTGAGTTATAGGTGTTGGGAAAGCTAAAAAAATGCAAAAGCCCTCAGTGAGGCTGTCCACGTGGCGTTCCCTGAGCTTGCCAGGTTGGTAGTGTCCCCGGGGAAAAGAGTGAGAGCCCATGAATTCCCTTAATATTTTAGTTTTGGATACTTCTCTTGTTTTGCCTAATTTTTGTTGCAAAATACAAGCTGGAGTCCCTATCTTGTTCCCTTTTTTCGGTAATAACTAGGTTTTTTACTATTTTTGGAAGAGTTTCATCTTCTTCTAGGTTCATGTTTATCAGTTTATAGTTACTGGTTTTATTACCGTTGCAACTGCCATGGAATGTTCTAGGAAAAATATTTCACACTTTAATTACTAGTATATAAACAGTTAGTTTATGAAAATTAATGACGAAGTAACGTGACACCAAAAGGCACGTCACGAGCACACATGGGTGCTAGCCAACAATCCATTGACTAACACAGTGTGCTCTCTATTGACAAGAAATGTGATCTTAGTTTGGTTCAATGCAGATTAACCTATTTAAAAACTACATAAAACCAAATCGAAATGACTATTTTAATCATATATTTTTCGTTAAAAATTGGTATTTCATCACCGGAATGGAGAATTTGAACTTGGAATTTTTAACAAGAAAGTACCATTGAACTAAAAGCTAGTTGATCATCGTCAGTTTCATTTTTGAGTATTGAACTTTGATGCTAGTTGGTGTCAATTTGAAACCCCTTCTTTTGGATGAGATTATGTCACTCATCACTTAACACCTATATTCCAAGGAAATTATCTAATTGGGTTCGAAAGTGATCTTACATGCTTCAAGGATTTGTTGAGAGAGAGAGAGAGAGAGAGAGAGAGAGAGAGAGAGAGAGATAGAGAGAGAGAGGGAGCTATCACATTATTTACAAGTTTTTTTCTTATAAATATTATTCACAAATTGTTTACAACATGACATATATTACAATAAGATTGGGAAGAAGCTCTGAGAGAGTCATTAGTTTCTATACACATACTATTTACACTTTCTAACAAATTATTTACAAACAAATATTAGGGTAAAGCATTAAGCTGCCTACCTCTCATTCTTTCACATTTTTTTACATCCAACAATCACAATCAACGCAAACAATTCACATATCCCACATACCATCTGTTCTCTTCTTTCCCTTTTCTCATTTTTCTTCATTTTCTTAAGAGTTTCTCAAGCCAAAACTTTTTTTTTTTCGTTTTCGAGATTTTAGCTATACACACAGTAGTACCATACTTAATTTTGAAATGCGAGAAAGACACTAGCAGCAGCGTTATTCCCAGCCAATCCCATGGCAGAGGAAGCACGAAACCAAACCACCTTCCAGCAATAGTGGCACTAGAATCCTCCATAATACTCCATGTCTGCTAATCAAAGTTATATTAGCCAGTCCCGTACTACTAATAATTACATCAAACTAGGCTCGTATCCATTTCATCCGGCATCAGCTGTTCCTCAGAGAAGAGAGCCACTCCTCCATATATTTTGTGCTCTCTGCACAACGAAGAAAAATGCAAAGAACAAATCAGCACTCGACGTTCATTTTACTTTCAAAAAGCATTTTGCTAGTGAGATATATTTTTCTTTTGCATATGACTAGACCACAATTGCATCTCAATAAGAAAGCTGAATACCAATTACCACAAACAGTAGTCCAATCTATATATACCCACCACTTCATGACACACTATGGCAAACAAGCAGGAAATAGACAGACATGATAAGATTAACAAAGTATGCGACTCTAGTGGAACAATGAGGAAAATGACCAGCAAAACAAAGCCCATAAGTTCCTGGTAAACACCACAAATAGGAGCAATGATAATACCAATGAATTCACCATGCCCCCATTCTATCTACCAAGTACATTTGTCTCTCAGATCTGAAGACATCAATGCAAGGAACAAGGACTACTCAAACAAACTCATAATAAAAGTAAAGTATCATCTTCATTAGCTTAGAGGATGTGACAACCAAGTGAACTGAACCTCCCTTCCCAACAACTCCAATCCAAATCGAAAGATAAGAGCTTCATTACTACTATAATAATTGCCAAATACCGAAATATAAATATTCAGCAGCAAAAAACATCTACTAAAGATATAAGAGGTGTCAAATCACATAAAATGGAACCTGGACAATGTCATATATAAAAAATTCAGGAAATATTTGAGACCATGCATCCATTTCTTATAAAGTTGGTGTCTGAATGCTTGCTTCCTATTATTTCCATTGAGGTTTCAACTAAAAATGTATAGTTGAACTGCAGCATCGATATAATGACTGGTAAAATTTAGTGAACATAAAATATGTAAGGAAATCTGGACAAAATGAGAGGAAAGAAATAGAGGAAGTCAAGCTTAGGTAAATTGAGCTAAATTTCAGGCCATTAACTTTTACGATCATATATAGACTTAAGATCTCATTGTATGTGATATGTGTTTACCGTGTAGCACTCAAGTTGTGCAATATCTATTGGCTATCAAGTCCAGAAAAAGGCCAGTTTCCTAAAACTTATGGCCTGTCAAGACCAAACTCTGTCCTTAAACCAAAACTCATGCTACCTCATCTCAGTAAACACATGGCTTACTGATGCTGTTGCCCCTAACCCCCAATGTTAGATGATCACTGACTAGGCATCTAAATTCTGCAACATTAACTCAAGATCATAACAACTTCTGATCCTCGGATATAATTCATGTATCAGATCCAATGACAGTAACAATTAAACCAACTTATAGTCAACGAGAATCACTTCCTTTTTTTTTCCCAGAATAACAACTGGCGTATTTAAGAGTGTTTCCAGAATTGGAATTGCAAAATCAAATCAACAGAAGCACAAGACCCTTTTCTAAAGAGGTCCAACAATCTAAAGGTACTCAACCTCTAAACCGGAGGTTAAATTTAAACATTTTCATATCAACTATCATATAAGTAGGATACATGAAATGAAAGCATTACTTAAAAAGCACCTCTTTTTTTTTTTGTAAAAAGAGATAAATAGGCGTATAAGACATAAGCTCTTACCATCTGAATAACCATCTGGGATGTTCCCAACTGTGCTCAAGATATTGTTATTGGAATCCTTCACCATATCATGAATAACATGCCCATAGCATGGAACCAGCACGGCAAAACTATCGTCTGCATCGTCATCACTCTGGAACCCAGGTCCAAGAGGCTCCAACCATCCAACTGACCAATCCGAGTCCACGGACTCAGAACCAGAAACACATCCACCCTCAGATGGCACAAGAACGACATCATATTCCCTATCAATTTTCCGTTCTTCCCGACTATGCCATCTGCGTTTCACCCTTCTCGACGATGATGAGGCCATATTTGACCCCTTCACCGAAGGAAACTTTAACGCATCAGTTTCCCGCATGCCCGAGTCAGGGGAAGAATTTAAAGAGGACCCCTTTGGGATTCTAGGCTCTTTTTGCTTTCCACTCCACAACCACCATGAAAGCATTCTACAGAAAGATCTCCTTCCAGTTGCGTTAAGTATACCCAGCCCAATAAGTGGAAGTGGAAACGTTTCAGCCTGTCCATGAAACGTTCATAACAACATATCAATCAATGTATCAACGTAACTAAAGCATACTACAGAAAAAAGGCAAATTGCTCACATTCATAACATATGCAGAAAAATCTGAAACAGGAAATGGCATCAGCAAAGTATAATTCTTTTGGTTGAATCAGTAACAGTTCCGATTTCTTGGAAAGTCAAATGTTCCTTTTTATACTACTGAATTTTCTCGGCAACCAAACAAAAGGTAAGGTATAACAGCTGTAAAATTCAATGAATATTGACGCGCAATACCAACAAACCGAATCAGACCCAGAAAATCTTACTCGTCAAAAATCCAACTTTCCCAAAGAAGAATACACGATTTTGCCAAATTTAGCTACGAATGCAATTTCCGAATGAGACGGATTTTGGAAATTACAGAACCAGAAATAAAAATAACAATATTCCGAAAGCAACCCAATTTCTCAAATCCCATTTACAAGTTCAAACGCACAACTCAAATCCCACAAACAAATCCTGCAAAAATTCACCGAAAGAGAAAAAACTATCAAATCGAAAAATTGACCAAAACCCATGTCCTAATTTTCGATTTGGTAAACGAAAAACCAGGAAAATTGAGAAAAAATCGACACAAAAAGTTAAGAGCATTTCGATCTTTCTTGCTTCCAGAAACAACTCCGCCGCACGGAAATTTATCCGACTCGTTGAAATCCAAATAACCCAGAAAATTGGGGAAAATTAAAATGCTCGCCTCGTCGTTCAAAGTTGGAATATCAAATGGAGATTCAAAGCAGCTCCGAAAACAAAAACATATGAAATATTTCTTATGTTCGAGACGAAAAGATCGAATCAGGAACTTTAATTTATATATACCTCGGGAGCCTGAACTAAAGATTTAATTTTTCAGGGGTTCTGCAAGAAAGTAACCCTAATTTTTCATCTCTGTGAAATTATCTTCAGTCAGAATTCAGAAAGGGAAAAAGGAGATGTTTCTGCCTCCAAGATAAGTGTTGTTATGTAGTGCAAGCGAGTGCAAAATTAAAGGAAGGATGCGCGTACACGTGTCAAAACCCTCTGGAAATTGAAATTGCCAGGTCAGTTTCTTTTTTCTGGTGAAAAAATGGCAGGTCAGATTATGCTGGAAAATAAAAGAAATAAGTTATTGACACTTCAAAGACATTAAGAGCAGATTAACAAACGATATTAGTAATAATATGGTTTAAATTCGTTTTTAACAGCAATCGAACATAAGATCTCTTACTTATAAGTAAAAAGAATTATCACTAAGTTATAGTACTAAATGAGATGCGGTCCATGTGAAGGATTATTTTCAACAAAAAAAAGTTAAAAAAGAAATTGCCTACAATCAGAGGATTGTTTTCTTTTTAATTATTACAAGCAAATTATTACTTGAAGCTATATTAGAGAAAGGAGGGAGAGTTTGAACTCAAAACACAACAGGTTGAAGCAAACGTTGATATCCATCAAGACAATCTATTACTTGCAGTCCAAAAATTATTAAGTAAAAACTTCCGTGAAACTGATTTTAAGCAAAGGAGAGAAAATCCATACCATGAAAATTACCTTATTGACTTTTGAGAGGCACTTGCCACAAGTACATTACGACGACTTAGACAACGTGACCCGTTACATGAGCTCTCCAATAAAATGGTTGTAGAAAGAAGAAGAAGCAAATTTGGATTCGAATTAAGATAGTGGTTTAAGTAAACTCACTTAATTAAAGAATTAGCGGACACAAGTCACAAGTAGTCGACTGAAAAGTCTGACTTCTCAGTCGACTAAAAAGTTTAACTTCTTAGTCGACTAAAAACTCTTACTTCTCGTTCTTGGTCACATGTGTAGAAGAGAAATGTTAAGAAGACCTTGTCAAAAGTGGGACTCTTCATAAATTATCGTCATTTCACATTTAACATTAATTTATGTGTCGATATTATAAAACATTATACCAAAAAATATAAGGTGGCAAAAAGTTCATGAACAATCATACAATAAAACACTAAAATTTTGAGATTAAAACACTAAAAGTGCATTTATTTATTATTTATTTATGTATCAAATTCGAAGGTGGGTATATGTTCTTTGGTCATTTGATAATCGAAAGGATATTCATGAGTTGAACGGATTCTAAAGAAAATGGTGGTGTGGTTATTGGAGCAACGGCTGGTCAAGTTTGGTGACTTGTACTTAGGATTTGACCTTAGACTTTACTTTTAAAAGAAAATTAATGAAAAGGGTTTGAAAATTTTGAGATTTAACGATAAAGACAAAATAAAGTGTAAAGTGAATAGTATTATGATTGACTTTTTAGTGTAAAAATGTGATTTTTCGTTAAAATGAATAATACATCGGGTTTTTTTGTTAAAACTCCCTACTTTTAAAGGCCATTTGCTGCCGTGTACATGCGTTCCAAGTAACCTTAACCCACTTGTTTAGGTTTTAAGGCCTATCCCAAGAGAAGAATATACCAAAACATGAAAAATAAAATGAATAGAATACAAGAATTTCCATGTTAAGGGTGTAAGTATTTCACAATTCTAACTTTTTTTATACAAGCAATATTAAACGATGGAGATTTGAACACATATTTCGATAAAACAATGAAAGATTTTAAGCAGAGCTACAAGTCCTTTTACGCTCAACACAAAGGTTGAGTCGACAATTTTGTTTTTCTTTTCTTTTCAATAATATTAGTCTCACCAAATTAGCTCGTTATACTAACATGTTAAATTCACGCATCATATATTGATTGATAAAAAAATATGAGATGTAGAATGGACTCATATTTGAACAAGTAAAACAACATAATATCTTTGGTGAATAATTAAAATAAAGTAAAGTATTTGGTATTTATAATAACATTTGTTTCTTGGAGTGCTATTTGCACCCGTAGAAGATAGAAATTTCAGTTTGAAGGTAATTAGGCTAGATGAGATAGCCTTCTGTATATTTTCATTCTATATTAAAACAAAGCGAGTTTGAGATGAAACCACTCTTCTGAAACATAAAAAAATAACAAAGAGATAAATGGAAATTACAAAATTCATAATTCAAAAGTTAACACTTAAAACTTGCATGTTAACAAATTAAAATAATAAACACTCGTGGAGCTTTTGGTACAAATGTAAAGTGAATTAAACTCAGAGATACAAGTGGTTCAACTCTTAAACTGGGCTACATCCACGGTGGTGCTAGGATTCATAATCATATTAAGATTGGCATGTTGGGGCTTGGTGGCTTAGTGGCTTGAAGCCGCAGCTCGCCTGGGTTTTTCAAACTTTTTTTTTTTCTTTCAATTCACATAATAGCAATATTATGGGTATGTATAATGCATAAACAATTTATGTAGAATCTAAAATTCTTAAAACGTAAAGTTTGGTCTTGCATTATGATGAAGGTTCATTTAATCAGGGCTAAAAAAATAACGAGATAAGAACCGTTGTTTTGGAAAGATTTCCAAGTTATACAAAGTTTAATAGGAAAGCTCTTCTAGATCCTGAAGAATTCCTAATTTATTTCTACTTAGGATTTACACAATCACACATGTATTAGAATATATATCACAACAATGCCCCCTTAATTATATTAAGGAAACTTTAAAACGTAACATGATATGGTTGAAAACGCTAAAAATGTTTGATTTTACGCATTACAAGTGAAATCATGTGTTTTAAATGTCGCAAATTTATGTTTGATTTCAATTAGTATTATGGTCTAATGATATTTCTCTTGTAAGTAAGAGATCTCAAGTTTAACTTACATGAATGACGAAAATGTATTATACACGTGTAAGATTCGATACCCGTTTTTGGTTAGCCACCCTTAGAGACTTAAGGTGCTTTTGTTGTACCAGACTGTCTCGGACTGGACTAGCTGCAGGAACTAAGCTGAACTGGCTTAGACTAGACTAAGCTGAACTGGCTTAGACTAGACTAAGCTGAACTAGCTTAGTGAAGCGTTTGGTGCAG
This sequence comes from Malus domestica, assembly GCF_042453785.1. Classification (NCBI taxonomy): domain Eukaryota; kingdom Viridiplantae; phylum Streptophyta; class Magnoliopsida; order Rosales; family Rosaceae; genus Malus; species Malus domestica. Next base: position 48,379,783 of record NC_091675.1, on the reverse strand, counting down.
TGTCGGACTACGAAGCAGGATAATGAAAACAGTACTATTCACCAGATTTGTGTTTGCTTAGACTAGGACTACATTATTGTTCTATTTTAATAGCTCCAATTACATGTGCCCAAAGCCCTAAGATTTTTGTCATTGTGTAATATAATAGAGTAATGCTACAAATCTCATGATATGGGTTAATTGGAGCATATTTTTGCCATGTATATTATGAATCTTAAAAAAAGAGGACAATTGTTTTGTTTTTAGTACCTGCTAATATAATTGGGACATATTATAGTTGAGTTTAAGATGGCAAATTGGTGATCAGATATTTATAAATTTTCAGAATTCTTCATCTTATCATATAATGAGCAACATTACATTTCAAGTGGCTGAGACTCCCCCACCCCTTAAGGCACATTCAAGCAGCAAAGTGAGTGTTTAGGAACTTGAACTATGGAATTTCTCAACTCTATTATATATAAAGGCTTTTGCAGCTAAGCTCTCACTGGCTTATGGGATCCGTGTACACAAACCCTGAGCTTTTTTAATCCACATCCCTTCTCTAAGCTCTTTTAATCTGCAAATCTAGCTTGGTTTAAACTCTTATCACCCAAAAGAAGAAAAAGAAGAGTGCCCAATACATGCAACTTCAACAAATGAAGGTACGTAAGAAGATACTTGTGACAAGTCAATCTTTGCCATTGATTGACTCTCTAAAACATCATCCACTAAACTTTCATCTAGGATATTTTACAAAATGCTAGTTAACTATAGTATAGCATTCCAAAGTAGATCTCCATAATTTACAAAATCCTAGTTAACATTAGCCAAAATACTTCATAGTACAAAGCTAAGTTAGAAGCCATAACCTAAGATTGTACGATTAATAAAATACATCCATGTCAAAAGGCACCACATAATATACTCATCCGCTTGCTTTGTCGCTTAAAAGCCTTTGGACAAACACTTTCTTGAGTTTCGAATCGATTGCCCTGAACACTCCCACATTTTGTGGTTTTTCCAAAATAAGAGTCAATGCGCATCAATTTGATCCATAGGAGAAATACCTATTGCTCTAAGTTCGTTAGCTATGTCACCATGATCTGCAGTACCTTGAACTAAAGCTTCAGTTACCATTTGCATCCTTTTCCCACTTTCAACATAAAATTCTTTCAGTCCACTGATAATTGCCTCGGTTCCATCACTTGAACTTCTCATAGCTCTTTTCCTTTTTCTTTGGCTATTTTTAGATGGGGTGCTTTGTTGGCTTTGTTGGTTTATTGGAGAAACAACATTTTCACCTTCAATATCACTTGCACCAACCTGATCATGACTTTGTTCTTCCATCTTTTGAACAGGGGTTTCGGCTACATTACCTGTAGCCGGATCCTTTCCAAATATATATGCAAATCTATCATACAGTGGAAACAGTTTGCTTCTCCATCCATCGGCTTCTTTATTTTTCTAAGATTATATCAACATAGAAAAACTAAAATTTAGCATGCGTAACAAATATAGCTGCAAGAATATAACTAATGTATAAATAAAGGGCAAAAGATTGTTTACTACCCTCATGTTTCATGATTTTCAACATTTAGTACATCAAGTTTTTTCGTCCCAGAGTCATACCTAAAGTGTAAATTTTGAGATAGTCTCATACATCCGTTAGTCAAACTGTTAAGTTTCCCGTTAAGTGATGACTTGACACCCATGTGGACAATGACTAGGCGCCACGTGTCATTAAAGGGTCCACGTGGATTTTTTATTTCTTTTTCTTCTTCTTTTTCTTCCTTTCTTCTCTTCAGAGAAGGGGTTCACCTTCACCCCTCCCGACCCCCTCCCTTCTTTTCCCTCTCTTCTCTTCCCTACACCCATCCTTCCTGCACCCTCTCTCTCTGGCAAACCACCTCTGAGCTTTCCTCCCAAGCCCTAATTTTCCCAATCCCTATTTTTTTTTCAATCAAATCACCTTCAATTATGTAACCACACCTTTCAATTCAACTTTCCTGCCACCGATTCACTGTCATTGCTCTTGGGCACAACCATCTTAGCAAATTGAAGAAAGTAGGAAGCGGATTTGAGAATGGCTTACATGGTGAAGACTCATCAGGTGACCTGATGGCCTTTGTTGAGACATTTCTTGGGGCTCAGGTCATTCTTCTTGCACTTGAGGAAAGCCACGTTCTCGGCCTTGCAACTGAACTAAATGTGCTTCGCCGTCGCCAACAGCACCCTCGACGTTGGGATTGGATCTCCCGCTGGGTCCACCGCACTCGCCATCTCCAGCTCCTCCTCCGATCAATTCAGATAAAAAGATCCAAACTTTGAAGCTAAAAAATGTTAATTCAAAGAAGTCCACAAACACCAGGTGACTTTGGAGTGCCAAAAAGGAAAGAAGAAAAGATTAAAAGAGCATTTTAGTTTTTCAACAGCCCTAAACCCTTGCCCTTGAATTCACCGCGACTTTGCACTCTCTTATTTTAGACTCCATTTCGGCTTTGTACCTCTCAAACGATTGCAGCTTACAAAAGTTGAACAGTAAGTTCGAAATTCCTTCAATCATTTCTGCTTTTCCTTTTCTTTTGATTTTGGTTTTTGTTTTGATTTTCTGTTTACTCATTTTTTATTTTGAAATGAGAATGGTTGTAGGAGTTATGTTGTTTTCTGTGTAGAATCGAAGAAGAATTGAGGGTTTGGGAGAAGAATTTAAGGTTGGTGTGTGGAAGGGTGGGTGTAGAGGAGGGGGTGGGTGCAGAGGCAAGAGAAGGGAGAAGAAACGGAGGGGGTGAGGTAGGAGAAGCCCCAAAAAAAAAAAAGTAGGAGGAGAAGAAACGGAAGGGGTAAGGTAGGAGAAAGAAGGGAGGGAGAGGGTGCGGGGGGATGAGGGAGGTAGAAGAAAAAAGATCCACGTGAACCCCACAGAAGAGAAGAAAGAAAGAAAAAAAAACAAAAAAAAAATCCACGTGGACCTTTTAATGACACATGGCGCCCAGTCATTGTCCACATGGACGCCACGTCATCACTTAACAGTTTGACTAACTGATGTATGAGACTGTCCCAAAATTTACACTTTAGGTATGACTCTGGGAGGAAAAAAACTTGATGTAATAAATGTTGAAAACCACAAAACTTCAGGGTAGTAAATAGAGTTTAACCCATAAATAAAATAGGATATGAACTTGCACATAAGTTTGCCATGCATCATTACTCTCAACTTTAACGCATTTTTTGACATCATTCCATGCAAATCCACTTGTGTTTGTCATGTCAAGGACCAAACTATATGTTTTTTTCCATTTCTTCAACTTTGACTCAATATGTGGAGTTGCCTTTATATTTGAATTAAGACATAAAGCATTGACAGCTTTCGCTATTTCAATCAAAGTACCTTGTTTGAAAGCACATGTGTCACACCGTTGCTTCCGAGCAACAAAATCCTCAAGAACAGATAGTAATACTTCTTCCTCAAATGCTTCCCATTTACGCCTTCTTTCTTTTGGCTCTTGAGCAGCATTCAAAATATTGTCATTATGCATACCTAAACAAAAAATATTTGAATGTACTAAAGTACAATACAAAGAATCAATTTGCATAATATCCAATCAATTTGCATAATATCCAATTAATTTGCATATTATCCATTCAATCAATCGAATTACATTCAATGATGAGCAATCTAATCATTTTGCTAATATCCAACATATGCATGATAAAAAGGATAACTAAAATAAAATGTTATCATTAACACATATAGCTAGTTCGGTTGTTGGTTCCTAATTGCTCTCCACTCATTATACATTTCCTGAGCCATGGCATTCCTCTTTGCAGTCTACTGGTCAGATGTTCCAACACTACCAACATATTCACCTTCTTCTGTATTTTGTCCATCTTCTATTATTGGAAAATTCTCCATTGGATCTACAGACATCTCTTGCCTAATAAGATTGTGTAGTAGGCAACAAGCGGTAATTATTCAACATTGTGTCCTAATCGGATAGAAAGATGGACTCCTTAGTATCCCCCACCTTCCTTTTAGCAAGCCAAAACAACGTTCAATTACATTCCTTGCCTTAGAATGTTTCATGTTAAAATATTCTTCCTTATTGGAAGATGTTCGTCCCTCCCATTCAGATAAATGATAAGGTATTCCTCTATAGGATGCAATGAATCCTTCACCATTTGTATAACCACCATCTACAAGGTAATAATGACCTAATAAAAAAAACCTTATTAGTATTTTGTAGTTCTGTTTGGGCCCAAAATAATAGTTTGGGCCGAGGGTAGGATCACTCTCGGCCCAGGAGGCCGGGCGGCAAAAGGACCATGGATCGGTCAACCCGTGGGAGTCCAAACCTAGGGCGGTTAGGACGAATCCTAGTGCAATGGGGAGTCTCGACGGGATCGGATATCCAGGAAACTAATCCAGCTTAGCTAAGGACTAGGTTCATAGTCCTAGTAGGTGTAGGATTGGTCGAGGTGATCCGGAGATGGAAACCTAGTCCGAGTAGGATGTAAACTCGGACTCAAGGTTCAGTACTATAAATAGGGGACGCTGTGCATCAGGAAAAGCCCTACAAAATCAATACAAAATTGCCCTGCGCAAACTCTCACAACTTGAGATCTTTTCTTTTTCTTTTTTTTCGCTGACACATCTTCCGTTGGCATCAACAGCACTGTGGAAGCAACCGGTGATATCTTAAGTCGGCATAGATAGCTCTGTCACCGTAGAGTCAGTCGGTCTTGCAGTATCTTCCGTTGGCATCAACAGCACTGCGGCGAGAACGATTGATTACCTATCCAAGTCTCGGTCGAGAAGGATTTCCGAATCCTTATTGGTCGAGGTCATCTCATCAGCCTTCTCGGCGAAGTGAGGTGTTACCAGGTTATTGTGTTCGGCACATTGACAGCCGAATTTGAGATTGAACTTCGCAAATTAGCAGCCTTGTCTTCAGGCTCTAGAACCCAAGAGGCCGAGAATTGTTCCTTCCTCGGCCGCAATCGCAAGACATAGAAGTCAACAGCGCGCTCAACGCAACATCAACAAATTTACTCCTCGGCCGAGCTCGGCCGACGAGTTGGCACGCCCCGCAATCACCGAAGGACGTAGTTAGCTTAGAAAATACTCGGCCTGCGCACCACGTAGGCTCTGTAGTTTCTAGGGGCAACATTTTGGCACGCCCGGTGGGACCCAGTGCTAAACTACGAAGTTCATGCCAATTGAAACACGATCGGTAAAAAAGAAAACAGCTATGGGAAAGTCGACAACCGATTTGCCGAGTCAGAGCATAGGACAGAGTGTGCCACAGGCGCAGAACCTCCTTAGCGCTGCGACACCTGAGTCCACGAGCGCGACTCGCCGAGAGAGAGAAGTTAATCTCGGCGGTCAGCCCCGTGGTTTAGAGATCCCTAACAGAAACACGTGCGTTCTCAATGAAGGGATAATAGAGGATTGCGACGAGGATGGTGGTGAAGGATCTGACCCACCAACGAGGTCGTTTCTCCGAAAGCGACTAGACGAGCAGTCTCGGTCAGTCGAGCAGACATTTAGTCGAGGCATCGACAAACTGCATGATGCGATAGTCAGTTCTGCTGAGCGACAGAACAGGTTGCTCGAAATGTTGTTTAGTAAAGTCGGTGGCAGCAGGCCTTCCGATCTTCTCCAGCATTGCCCTCCAGGAAACAATCCGTTACCAATTGTACCGGCCGAACCTATTCCTGCTCGCCCCAAACCAATTGAACTGGAAAAAGGTGGAGGGTTGAACAGCGGGTCAGACGGAACCAACCAGAGGAGTGAAGCAGCACCTGTTGATATGACCGAAGTCCAGCGGATGATTGACTCGGCCATGAAAAAGGGGCCGAAGTTTCCTAAGTTTATCCATCCGTACCCAGCTTACGTGGAAACGTTTGGATACCCTAAAGGCTTCAAGATTCCAGATTTTAGCCTCTTTGCCGGTGAATCGTCCTTATCTTCGTTAGAACACGTGGCTCGTTTTACCGCGCAATGCGGAGATGTTAATAGTGACTTTCATAAGTTACGGCTGTTCAACTTCTCATTGACCGGCTCGGCATTCGCTTGGTACATTAATTTACCCCCCAATTCCGTCCAGAACTGGGAAGAGTTGGTCGAGAAATTCTATGAGCAGTTTTATCGGCCAGGAATGGAGATGTCAGTTTCTTCGTTAGCAAGGATGGCTCAGGCGTCTGATGAATCACCAATGGATTATCTTACTAGGTTCAAGTCAGCCAGGAATTGGTGCCGAGTACCTTTACCCAAAGTAGAATTCGTCAGGCTTGCTTTGAACGGATTAGACGTCGAATATAAAAAGAAATTCTTGGGGGCAAACTTTCAGGACATGTACGAATTAGCCCAACATGTCGAACAGTATGACTATTTGCTCCGCGAGGAGAAGGTTTCGAAAACGCCATCTCGGGGGACGCTTTACAAGAATCCTACTGTCAACTATGCGTCCACCGAGGATGAATGTGTTAGTGTGGATGCGGCCGAGATAGTAATAGATAAGCCATACGTTTGTAAGGCGTTGACTCAGGTTGATTTTAGAGAAGTCAAAAGTCGCTCGGCCACCGAAGGAGCATTGAAACCGTCGAAGGTTTACACTTTTGATATTACCAAGGCTGACGCAATTTTTGACCAACTGTTGTTCGCAAGAATTATCAAGCTTCGGCCTGGTCACAACATTCCTAAGGCCGAAGAGCTTAAGGGAAAGATGTATTGCAAATATCACAATTCGAGCAAACATACGACAAACAATTGTGTCGTATTTCGTGACAACGTCCAAAGCTGGATTGATAATGGTAAACTGAAATTTCCCGAGAAGAAGATGGGTATTGACGCTGATCCATTCCCCACGGCAACCGTGAATATGGTCGATGCGTGCCTCCCTAAGGACAAAGGGAAAGGGAAGGCCGAAGTCGTTACGACGCAACGTTTTCGGACTCAGAATTCTCGGCCACGCTTCATGGCCGATTTCCGTTCAAACGCACCACCTACGGCTTTAACAGGACCCGCTGTTGTCAAACCTATGATGGATTATACCACCGATGAAGACAGCGGGACGGCGATTTTGTGCAGGAAATGTAGAACAAAGGTCGAGAGTGAGTCAGAGGAGAAACCCCCTTTACTTGGGACGGAACGACCCGTGGTCGCAACCAGGCGGAATATTGCCAAGATAGGCCAACATCAAGGGGTTTTTGACAGGCTTGGTCCTAAAGTACGGATGGAAGAGATACCCCCGGTCCGGAGACGCCTCGGTTTTGATGATTCGTTCTATGACGATGATTACTACAAACGCAATTCTAGCAACTCAGAATCATCGCGGAGCCAGAAAACCTTCAAACCTCCTAAACCTAAAGATCAACGGTGGTATACATATCATTCTTCGAGGGGAGTTTACACGGCACTGTCCAAATCCCAGAAACGTAGGCACCAAAGGATAGATTGCATGGCTCGCCGACGGGCAACCCATGAAACTTCGGTCCCTAAATAGCGGCCGAAGGACACAATTGCTCCCGATGATGAGCGACCAAGTCCCTCTATCATGACAGAGTTGGTTCAAAGGAAACGGTTGGTCGACCGAGATGTTGAAACTACGTTCGAGGAGGCTGATAAACGAATCAAACTTCTTCTTCGGCCAGGGGAGATGAAGGCACGACTCGAGTTTTTCAGACAAGAGGCCGAAAGCAAATTCGCACCGCCAGCTATACAAGAACCTTTGATCAAAATTCGACGGAATTTGCATCCACCATTTCTTGGGGAGGCCTTGGAATATATGCGAGAATTTCATAAGAAGCATTCGGCCAACGATCTGTATGGTTTGCCGAAGGCATGCCAGGATACTATTAATCTGGTCCTGACTTGTCCGGATGCCGAGCGAGTCATCCAAAAGACCTCAGATCCAGGATTGAGAGCAAGGTTCCAGCATATCCGAGAAGCTCGTGTCCTTGGATTTGAAGTTGACCCGTACACCGATATCGATGCAGCTGACCTCCCTTTCTCGATGGAGGACCTCCAGTATTTACGATATCACTTCGAGGTATTTTCGGCTGTTTCTCTCTTCGGCCTTACGGCCAATGAAGTTGCACGTGTCGCACGTCTAGATGCTTATCTCGACATCAGGGATGCCCGGCTCCACTATCAAGAGCAGGTTCAGGCTTTGGCCCCAAGAGCACTGTCAATTTCGACCCTGCCTGAAGCGGTCGCACAGGACCAACGACTCGCTGATGCAGCACCGCCGAATGAAGCCATCACAGAGGAAACAGATGAGTCTTGTTGTCCAACTTTGACAGCAACGGAATCGTTCGTTGCCGACCAACCGAGCAAGGAGGGTATCGACCCAATGGGCCCATCAGTCCTGGAGAATATGGAAATCAGTATGGTCCATGTGTTACCTGTCGATTTTCAATCACGCACGGCTCAACCAAATTTCCTCGATGGAGATGTGGTTGCTGAAGAACCCGGCCATATTGATTTTGTGTCGGTTGCTGAAGGAGAGTCAGCAACAAAAGATGATGGTTTAAAGGCTGCCTTGGCCGAATTGTTCCCTCGTTCATCGTCGGCCAAGCTTCACCATTTAAAGCCATTGTATGTGACGGCCCACATTGAGGGGTATCCAGTTTCTAAAGTTTTTGTCGACTGTGGGGCTACCGTCAATATCATGCCCCTGAACATCATGAAGGCCTTACGCCGTTCGAATGACGAGCTTATTCCGTCAGGAATCACAACGAGTAGTTTCGTCGACGACAAATCCCAAACCAAAGGGGTACTTCCGTTAACCGTCAATATTGCTGGTCGCACCCACATGACCGCCTTTTTCGTGGTTGATTCCAAAACCGAGTATAATGCATTGCTCGGCCGAGATTGGATCCATCAAACCAGCTGTATTCCTTCTTCGTTGTATCAAGTGCTTGTCTTTTGGGACGGTAAATCGGTCACTGTTCATCCGGCCGATAGCCAACCCTTCGAAGCTAACATGATCCAAGCCCGGTATTATGATGACCACGTCGGCTACATTACATTGCAAGGCTTCAATGAAGACGGACGGCCCACTCGGATTTCGGTTCAGAAAGCTATCGAGGTTGGCGCCGAGACTGTCCACCAGGATTCGGCGAGACTCGGATTGGCCAATTTTCTCCCCGAGTCTGATGTCTGACACAGACCAGGACAAACGTAGGGCCGCGGTTTCATCTACGATGGAACGACTGCTGGCCCATTGGTATACTATATCTCGGCAACCGAATTCAGGCGTTAACCTCGTCGAATTCCTTGCCGAAGAGGATCCTGGTCCTGCCCTATCTTTTGATCAAGTTCGAGCCGCCCCGGCCGAGCTCAAGGATTATCGACCCCAAGTTAAGGACCCCCTAGAAGAAATTAATGTTGGGACGGCCGGTGACCCACGGCCTGTGTTTGTTAGCGCTTTACTTCCTCAACAAATGAAGGACGAGTTGCGGGCCTTGCTTACGGAATTCAAAGATTGTTTTGCTTGGAGCTATCATGAAATGCCCGGTTTAGATCGTGCTCTGGTCGAGCATGAATTACGTATTAAGCCCGGATTCAAGCCTTTCCATCAGCCACCTCGTCGATTCTCGACCGAAGTACAACTCAGTATCAAGGACGAACTAGTTCAGCTTTTGAAAGCCGGATTCATTCGGACAGCTCGATATGTCGAATGGTTGGCGAATATTGTTCCTGTATTAAAGAAAAGTGGTGCACTGCGCATCTGCACCGATTTTCGAAATCTGAATCTGGCAACGCCCAAAGATGAGTATACAATGCCGATTTCAGATTTGTTAATCGATGCCGCGGCGAATCATGTGATCTTGTCCTTTATGGATGGACATGCCGGGTACAACCAAATATTTATTGCCGAAGCCGATGTGCACAAAACTGCTTTCCGTTGCCCGGGGGCACTCAGCACTTATGAATGGGTTGTCATGCCATTCGGCCTCAAGAATGCCGGCGCCACGTACCAACGGGCGATGAACACCATCTTCCATGATTTAAAATGCACCATCGTCGAAGTTTATATCGATGATGTTGTCGTCAAATCTAAACGCCGACAGACACATCTGGACGATCTCAGATAGGCTTTCCTCCGCATGCGTCAGCACAACCTCAAGATGAATCCTGCTAAGTGTGTCTTCGGTGTATCGGCCGGGAATTTTCTTGGTTTTCTCGTACATCATCGTGGGATTGAAGTCGATGAGAATAAGGCTCGCGCAATCATCACTGCTCCACCCCCAACAACGAAGAAGCAATTACAATCCTTACTCGGCCAGATCAATTTTTTACGCCGATTTATTGCTAATTCGGCAGGTAAGATGAAAGCGTTTTCTACACTTTTGAAGCTCAATGACTCAGATAAGTTCGTGTGGAATGAGGAGCATCAGGCGGCGTTTACACAGATCAAGGTTTCTCTCACAAATCCACCTGTCCTGGTCCCTCCTCGGCGCGGTAAGCCTCTCAAGCTATACATTTCGGCGGCCGAGGAGTCCATTGGTTGCCTTCTCGCGCAAGACAACGATGCCGGACGGGAACATGCTATCTTCTACCTCAGCCATAATCTGAGTCATCCGGAGATCAATTATTCCGCCGTTGAGAAGCTCTGTCTCGCCGTATTCTTCGCTGCATCCAAGCTTCGGCATTACATGCTCCCGTCGGTCACCCAAGTCATTGCCCAGACCGACGTTATCCGGTACATGCTTACCCGGCCAATTGTGAATGGCCGAATTGGGAAATGGACGATGGCGTTGTCCGAGTTCAGTTTGCAATACGTGCCGCAAAAAGCTGTGAAGGGACAGGCATTGGCCGATTTCCTGGCCTAGCACCTTTCGCCTTACGGGTTTGGGAGTGCTGACGTCGAAATCGGCATGGTGGTGACCCGCGACAACTATTGGACGATGTATTTCGATGGTTCTAGTACTTCGTCCTCGGCCGGCGCAGGCATCGTCATTCAATCTCCCCACAACGATCGTTGGTATTTTTCGCTCAAATTGGATTTCGACTGCACCAATAATCAGGCTGAATACGAGGCGCTGGTCATTGGTCTGGGCCTCCTTCTTGACTTACACGCCACTCGTGTCCTCGTCCTCGGGGATTCTGAATTAGTGATTAACCAAATTAATGGGTCTTTTCGCTGCATGAGTTGTACTCTGGCGCCTTACCACATGGTCGCCAGCTATTTGGCCGAGTCTTTTGACGGTGTTACATTCGAGCATGTTTCTCGGGTTCATAATACCGACGCAGACGAGTTGGCTCAAATCGCCTCCGGTGCACAACTCCTGGGGGACAAGCTAGGCCGGGAGATACCAATATTACGACAATTATACCCGGCCTTGGTTGATCAGCAAATCCTCCGTCGAGACAATGTGATACGCACCAGGGTCATGTCCCTGCCTTCGTTGTTAGATCGGCAGGACTCTATAGAAATTTGCGCGGCCGAGGCAGTACCAGATGATTGGAGAAAGCCCATTATGCAGTACCTTGACAATCCTAACGGAAAACATAGTCGCAGGACACGGGTTCACGCCACGAATTATGTCACGTACCAGAACGAGTTGTACCGAAAGGGCGAAGATGGTTTGTTATTGCTATGCCTCGGCCCCCAAGAGAGTGCTCGAGCGATCGCAGAGGTTCATGAAGGGGTATGCGGAGCTCACCAGTCTGGACGAAAAATGCGATGGCTACTCCGACGACACGGTTATTTTTGGCCGAGAATACTGAAAGATTGTATCGAGTTTGCACGAGGATGCGTGCAGTGCCAAATCCACGGGCCTATACAAAGGGTCCCGGCCGAATCACTACATTCGGTCATTAAGCCGTGGCCGTTTAGAGGATGGGCCATGGATGTAATCGGCAAAATCATGCCGACTTCCGGAGCTGCTAAGCATGCATGGATAATGGTCGCAACTGATTACTTCACTAAGTGGGTCGAAGCAAAATCATATGCCGAGTTAACATCTAAGGAAGTTTGCGATTTCGTGGAGGAACACATTGTGACCCGATTCGGTGTTCCAGAAACGATCATAACTGACAATGGAACAATCTTCACAGCCGAAAGGTTCAAAGAATACACGGCCAATTTAAAAATTCGGCTGGAACAGTCCACACCGTATTATCCACAGGCGAATGGGCAGGCCGAGGCAAGTAATAAAGTGTTGATCGGCATCCTCGAAAAAATAATAAAAGAAAGGCCTGGCATGTGGCATTTGAAGTTAAACGAGGCATTATGGGCATACCGAACGTCGCCCCGATCGGCGACTGCAACAACCCCATACGCATTAACCTACGGACACGATGCGGTGCTACCAGTCGAGTTGAGCATAAATTCGTTGCGATTAATTGAACAAAGTAGTTTGTTTAGCGCCGAATATAATCAGTCCATGAGACAGGGACTGGAAGATTTGGAAGAGGCACGACTTGATGCTTATAACTTACTGGTGGTACAAAAACAGATTGCCGAACGAGCCTATAATCAGAAGGTGCGACAGAAAACGTTCGGCGAGGGTGAATTGGTGTGGCAAACGGTGTTGCCCATAGGATTAAAAGATCCTAGGTTCGGCAAGTGGTCGCCGAATTGGGAAGGGCCGTTCATTGTGCATAAAGTATACGGCAAAGGGGCGTATCATCTTAAAGACCGGACTGGAGTAGTTCACAAATTACCGATTAATGGGAAGTTCTTGAAGAAATACTATCCGGTCACATGGGAAATGCGTGAATAAAAAATTGTTGTACCAGTAGAAAAAAAATCATTCCATTAAGATTGATAGGTATTACAAAAATGATTAGGTCGAATACATTCAAGGAGACGAGGGAAGAAGAGTGCTGAGCAGAGCCTTCAATTCCAACCACCGCACGTCGGCCATGATGACTTCGGCTTGCCGATTCTTTTTGTCCAGCTTCAACCGCTCGACCCGTTTTTTGGCCGCCGCATACTCAGTTAGGCGATCCTTCCCACCTGACTCGAAGTCCCTCGCAAGCTCAGAAGCAATGGCCGACCGGCGTTTTGCTAGTTCGGCCATCTGACGGTCGAGCTCGGCTAACGCTTCTCCTTTTGCCCGTAGATCGTCAATCTTCGGACGAAGGGTGTCTTGAACGGTCGTGGCGGCTTGCAGGTCTTGTTCGGCCTTCAGCGCAGTCTGGAAGATACTAAATGTCTCCCGAACGCGCTCCAAGGCAGACGATGCCCGAACAATGGCATCTCCGCTCAGGCGACCGTCGGCTCCAAGGTCGTTCAGACACACGCCGAGCAGATCAAGACCGTTGCGTTCAAGTACTTGCGAAGATGAGAGCGACAAGACTTCCCGCAACTGGGTTAAGGCGCTTGGATCGGCAGCCTCAGTCGGAGCGGCCGAAGGGCCGGACTCTGCAGTCGTGCTGGAAAGGAGGGCTTTGAATTCAACCTCCCATGAAGCCTGCACGAATAGACAAGGTTAAGCTTAGAGGAAGTCATGACAAGAATAGCAAGAAGGTGTCATTTTTTTTAACCTGCCGAGAGGAGACCTCGGCCATGTCCCCAGGATCGTTGCTCGAACCTAAAGAACTCAATGGCCGAGCCCAGTGTCTCAGATTGCTTCTCACTTCACGCGGCCTATGGAAGTTATCTACGTTTGATGGCCACTGAGGCGGCCAGGAAATATAGATAACGCCATTCGGCGCATAGAATTGACGGTGAAAAGAATGTACAGGCACCTGACATTTAGTATTTTCCTTGTTTAGAATTCTAAAGCAGAAAAGCAATCAGGATGAGACAATTGAAGGTACTTACAAAAGCCGAGGTAACCTCTTGTGGAGGAATGTGGAAGCCTTGGTCTTGAGGATGGACCGGCGATTCCGCCGTGGCCTCGGGTTCCTCGAGCAGCCGTTTGCCACGGTCGGCTGCCGATGGGCCGACTGGCGCAGCTGCTTCAGAGGAGGCAGGGACGTCCTGGTCCTGAGAAGGAACGAGAGGTTCGGCCACCGGGGTCGGTTCCTCGACCACGCGCTTGCCACGATTAGCCGAGGAGGGGCCGGTTTGAACCGCCATCTCGGATACTGGAGGAGGTTGTCGACGAGTATGAGGACGATGCGCCAGCGGGACCTCGTCGCTCCCCTCACTCTCTTCCAACACGAAGACCGAGGGCGTTGGATTCTTGGGAGAGGTTCCCTCGGTTGTAGAAACCGCCTGTTGTGAGACAGGTGCCTTCTCGATAGAGGGAGGGACAATTGATGCGCCGGCCACAGAGGCAGGCCGCGCTGGGGCCGTCTCTGCGGCCAAAGCCGGCTGTTTCTCGACCCCAGAATGACCGGCGGCGGGAGAAGGGAAAGCACTGGGAGTCGTCGTGTGACTGGAGATAACGTGGATCTCCCGTGCACCTTTCTTCACCATTTGTTTAACCCGCTTAGCAGGCGGGGAAGGCTCGACAGCCGGCTCGGCCTCTTAGCGAGGTCGTTTGATCAGCACGGCCCTACCAGCGGGTTTGTCCTTTTGGGCCACGACCGATTTTTTCCCGGCCGTGGCAGCGGCAACTGCCTCCGTCTTTCTCAAAGGTCGACTACCTAAAAAGATAAAGACAATTCAGTAAGGCAAATCAATATGCAAGGTTGATGGAAAGGAGGAAAGTGGAACAGGTACCTTGAGGATGAGGGGCCGAGGCCTTCTTAGGCCGGTCACCGAAGAGTCTGCTAAGCACCTCTCCGACCGGCGCACCAAAGAATTCCTGGGTGTATTTCTCCCACCACTCACCAAAGGTGTCGGTGCAATGGGTTTCCGGGGTGGCTGGTCGAAGGCGAAATTTTTGGCAGCGCTCTTGGAACTCCCTCACGGCGGTTCTACACTCCTTCTCAGAGGAACGAGGTTCGCGTCCACGGCTTAGGACCGTTCGGGAGGAGAGAAGGGGGATAGGGCAGCCCTGAAGGTAGCCGAGCTGTCGGGCAAGGAAGTTCGGATGATATACTTCCCAACCTGACCGTTTCCCATCACAGCCGAAAGGGAGGTCGCGGGCAAGCACAAACGACCCCCAGGTCTGACGAAGATCGGCGTCTTCCTCTGCGCTCCATGGGGAGGTAGGCAGCCTGATGGAGGAAGGGTAGTCTCGACGACGACATATTAGGAACTCGTCGTTGGAGAAGTCGTCAAGAGCGAAGAGGTACCGAAATACCTCTTCGGCTTGATGGGGAGGTGTCGGTCGAGAGGCCAGTTGAGGCCCAAGCGCCTCTGTTGGTGAGAATTCAGCTATGGCCGGCCGAATGGAGGCAAAGTATACCTGCAACCAGAGTTGGAAGACCCAGAGAGGACCATTCTGGTGTGGGTCGACCTTGTGGAGGGTCGCCTCGGCCAGGCAGCGAAAAAGTTGGGCAAGAATGTTGGAACTCAGTGCCAAGACGTGACCACTAGCCAGGGCTTCGGCTACCGGCATGTTCTCGACCAAACACTTGTTTGACTTGGTACAACAAATGTATTTGTTGTACCAGTAGAAGAGGAAGGCTTCATGCTCTCCCTCTCGCAGGTCCTCTTCTCCTCGGTCGGCGAAGTGGAGATAGAGGGTGTTGTAATTACAGAAGTTCTTGTGGAGCTTCTGAATATCTTCCTTCGACGGGATATGACCGTCACGGTTCAAGGTCTCGGAGGCCCGACGGTCGAAGAGCGTTTTCAGGTCGATATTCGACGGATGCCCAGAGAGGGTCGCGTCGACAGGGATCCCGGTCGCCGAAGTCCCCAGAATGGCAGTGATATCCAGGATGGTGGGACCAATGGGACCCAGAGGAAGGACCATTGTGTTGGTGGCCGAGCACCAGAAGCACAGAGCGGCTTGGAGAAGCTCCTTGTCTGGGACAATTTCCATAGACGAAAGGAGGATGGCGTCGTAGATGCCAAGGGCCTTCCATTGCTCGCCGAAAAGTCGTTCCATTCGAACGACCCAGGCTGCCCAGGATGTGGTCGTCGAGGGCCAGGAGCCCTGGGGCTTAGCCGCATCCCATCGCGACCATTCAAACCCTTGAAGCAAGGGTGTTAGGCAGTGCTCCTGTAGAAGGCCGATGATAGTCGGCGGAATTGTAGCCTTGAAGAGAGGACCCAGGATTTGGTACTGGGTGCTCATGTCGTTTTCAAACCGGATGGTCTTGATCGAGCTCCGATCAAAAATCTTCTGATGTTGGTCACATTCCCTGGAAAGCTTGGAGATGAAGGACGCCATTGTGAGAAAGAAGCACGGAGTAAAAGGGTTGTCTGGGTTAGGGACTTAAAGACGAAGACTTGGAATAGGAGAAATGCACTAGAAATCAACGGCAGAGGATTTCAGGAGGTTTGAGAGCGTAAAGGTACAAATGAGGGAATTTCGGTATTTATAGAGTTATAGGGGGAAGAGCAATCGTTCGAAATTCAAAACAAAGGGCAAAATCGACCGAAGGAATTGTTGATCATGATGAACATTTGGGAAATGCGGTTGAGAAGACCGAAGGTCAGGGTTTTGGGGGCGCAGGATTGCGTGCGACGGCGAAATTAATGACGAAAGACGGTTCGACGCCCGCACGATGACAAGTGGGCTCACGGACTGAGGTAGTGGCTCGCGGATTGAGATAGTGGTCATGATGGCAAGACGGTTCAGGCTGCCGCACGCCTTAGACGTCATTATGGGGGATTGGCCATGTTAGAAGACGCCACGTGGCGAGTGGGTTAGCAGGTTCAAGATCGTGCGATCGTGCTCA
Source organism: Malus domestica (assembly GCF_042453785.1). Taxonomy (NCBI): domain Eukaryota; kingdom Viridiplantae; phylum Streptophyta; class Magnoliopsida; order Rosales; family Rosaceae; genus Malus; species Malus domestica. The sequence goes on along the minus strand of NC_091675.1, from coordinate 48,363,102 downwards.
ATAAATGCGCCTTGGAACTCGAGTATTAGGATCCTGAGTGGTAGATTCGCTTCTTCAAGGCCGAAACTCGGCCGAAGGTTTCAGGCCGAGGACCTCAGAAGCGAGGGGGCAATGTTTGGGCCCAAAATAATAGTTTGGGCCGAGGGTAGGATCACTATCGGCCCAGGAGGCCGGGCGGCAAAAGGACCATGGATCGGTCAACCCGTGGGAGTCCAAACCTAGGGCGGTTAGGACGAATCCTAGTGCAATGGGGAGTCTCGACGGGATCGGATATCCAGGAAACTAATCCAGCTTAGCTAAGGACTAGGTTCATAGTCCTAGTAGGTGTAGGATTGGTCGAGGTGATCCGGAGATGGAAACCTAGTCCGAGTAGGATGTAAACTCGGACTCAAGGTTCAGTACTATAAATAGGGGACACTGTGCATCAGGAAAAGCCCTACAAAATCAATACAAAATTGCCCTGCACAAACTCTCACAACTTGAGATCTTTTCTTTTTCTTTTTTTTCGCTGACACATCTTCCGTTGGCATCAACAGCACTGTATAAGCAACCGGTGATATCTTAAGTCGGCATAGATAGCTCTGTCACCGTAGAGTCAGTCGGTCTTGCAGTATCTTCCGTTGGCATCAACAGCACTGCGGCGAGAACGATTGATTACCTATCCAAGTCTCGGTCGAGAAGGATTTCTGAATCCTTATTGGTCGAGGTCATCTCATCAGCCTTCTCGGCGAAGTGAGGTGTTACCAGGTTATTGTGTTCGGCACATTGACAGCCGAATTTGATATTGAACTTCGCAAATTAGCAGCCTTGTCTTCAGGCTCTAGAACCCAAGAAGCCGAGAATTGTTCCTTCCTCGGCCGCAATCGCAAGACATAGAAGTCAACAGCGCGCTCAACGCAACATCAACAAATTTACTCCTCGGCCGAGCTCGGCCGACGAGTTGGCACGCCCCGCAATCACCGAAGGACGTAGTTAGCTTAGAAAATACTCGGCCTGCGCGCCACGTAGGCTCTGTAGTTTCTAGGGGCAACAAGTTCACAAACAAAACTAGACCTAACTTACAAAGTTGAGACTAACTACTAGTCTTATCAGCTAGTACTTTTAAACCATTAGGCCTAGTAATTGCATCATGTAGAACTCTAGAGTCTGATGCGGAACCCTCCCACCTTGGAAACACATATATGAACTGCATATCTCCTGAACACACACCTAACACATTAGTTGCGACTCGACCCTTTCTTGTTCGGTATCTTGGTTTATCAATTTCAAGTACATGCACATCAATGTGTGTTCCATCTAATGCTCCCAAGCAATTCTAAACAAAAAATAAGCTTTTGTTAATTTATACAAAGGGAATCTCTAGTTAAAGCTTAGGGAAAATGAAAAAAAATATCAACATACCTTAAAACATCGCCACCTAAGATCTGTAGAATCAATAGGGACAGGCTGAGGGACTTTTAGTAGGATACCTTGTAATCGCAAAATTCCTTGCAATACACCATTGAAATACCTACTTATAGTCTCTCCCGACCTATAAAATCTACCACCAACACTACGATTCTTAGTATGATGTACTAGTATTTGTAAAGTCATACACACCTGCTCCTCTACAAACACCAAACCATCTGTTTTTACCCTCCCATCTTGACGAAGTAAGTCACATAATATGCCAAAAGTCCTTCTATCCATTCTCAATTCGTTGACACATTCAATATCAGTATTCCCTATTATACCATTCAGAAAACACAAACTAATCTCTTGTCTAACAAGTGAACGGTTACTCAAAGTGCGTCGCTCAACATGTCTCTGTTTGGCACTCAGCAACACAAGAATTGTACAAATGCAAATTGTCTCTAAATGAGACATCTCTAACAATAAGATCAATAAAAACTTCCTTCGATCCATATCTATCCAAACAAAAAAAAAAGGAAAAAAATGAGGACATTATATATGTAATATTTACTGTTATTAAGGGTGATGGAAATGAAGTGATTATGATATCAAATGAACTAGATAAAAAGAAACGGTATACAAAGAATTCTAAAACAACTAATTGCATCAACATCTCATTCTACCAAAAATAACCAGCCATGTCACAAGGTTAAGTTGAAAAAGTGTAGGCAAATAAAAAACAAAAGTTAACCAATCAAATTGGAAACATATATTTGATTTTCATGACGCTTACTTTTCATATGACAATATCTTCATTACCTGTATCGCAATTTCTCTTTTATGTAGTTCAAAGTAAATTTCACCAATGTCCCAAAATCTTAGCCCACTATGCATTAGTCTCCAAATTTGAAAATGTAACACTCACCCCTAGAAATCTATGTTAGACTGTGCCCATACATGTTGAAGGGCCCAGCCAGAAAATGACTATATCTATATGAAATTTTGTCAAAATTTCTGTTGAATTTTCAAGCAAGAAGGTTATTTAGTTCAAATAGACAAAACTTTGTAGAATTGAATTTTTACATTGCCTAAACAGTTTGGTTTTTCTATAATATCACAGAAGTCATATTCACAGAGATGCAACGCAGACTTTCACACATCCAATAACTACATTCAATAGATCCATGTTGAAAATTTATCTATGGGTTTAGGAATTATACCTTCTTCTAGACTCGAGAGTTTTGAGTCGTTTGTTACTTGCTTTCCCTTGGGTTCTGAGCACTGGCCACTTCTATTTATGCTCCTCTTCTCCGCAACCAATAATGGGATCTGTACCACAAAAAAGTTTCAAGAGAACAAAACTGGATGAAACAAAGCCACCAATTGGCAATTACAAGACAACGGGAAAAAAAACTAATTAAATAAATAAATCCACAACTTGAAAGCATTTTAGATTCTCAGGTATACATAAATATTCCAGTTAGATTACTATACATAATCTTGCAGGTTGGATTTAACCTAGTCTATTGGATTTAACCTAGTTTGCAGCTTAATTCTCAACATTTATTTCCCTCACCGATGTGGGATACTCAACAAGAAAGACTTTACCAACAACCACAGAATATTGTAGTTCAGCATCAACCCCACACAGTACAACAAGGAAGACTTTACCAACAACATCAACCCCACACGGTACAAAACATTGTAATATCATGGTTGGGCATTGACGAGACATATGGAATTGCTTCCTGATCTCCAATGCCATTCAAACAAGGCGGTCTGGCTGCTCCATAGTAAAAGAAAGCCATCACCTTTAACTACTCATCTCCACTTCAAATTTCTGAACAGACGACATAAAAATGAGTTGAAATTCCGATGGTTTTCTAACATGATATTGGTTGCAAGAGGTCTTTGGATTTGGAATCTCCGTACAATAGTTCTAGAGTAAGTTGGACCTTGAATTACGATGAATCGTTGTACTTTTGTCTTCGATTTGTGACGCAGTATGTGATAAGAAGTGTAAAAACGAAATCAAATAAACATCGAAAAGAGAATTACCAAAAGGAAATCAAGGTAAGCGCTTAACTTTCATAATAATCCTTGTCATTCTCAATCCAGTCATCGATTCGTGAACCAAGAACATAAAAACAAAAAACCACACAGATTTATGCTAACATAACAGAGATGGAAGTATGTGTCCCTTCTGCAAAAGAAACTTGTCGATTTTATGGCCAAGCATGGTTTCTGAGTTCGGATTTGAAAGAAAAGTTGAAATATGAAAACCCCAAATTCTAATCTCAATTTGACCTAAAATTCAAAACCCTAATTTGTTCAAGTGCAGAGGTCTATGATTGAAAATTTCTCAGACCCAAAAACAACAAAATCAAATAAAACTCAGTAATATCACGATCTGCAAAACAAATCGACGAAATAAATCGAAGATTCGAAGTTTACCAAACAACTAGGAGCAGATGAGGGCGAGCAAATGCAGATGAGGAAGGACGAAAAGATGAGGGTGAGGAGGAAGACGATGAGGGAGCAGGGCAAGGAGGGAGCAATGTGCGACGAGCAGGACGAGCGATGTTGAGGTTCTTGGACGAGCGACTCTCTCGCGCTTTTCTCTCTATCAGAAGGGCATACGGGTCTGGCCAAAATTAGGGATCTTCATTAAGAACACCTAGCAAGGTATATAATCTGAGCGAGTCCGACCTAAGCTCATTGAACCTAATCCTTGTCCAGACCAAAAAAGGGACTAGACTAGCAATTAGTCTAGTCCAGTCCAGTCCCCCCTAATCCGGTCATACAAACACACCCTTAGAGTAGAATATTTATCTCCAATTGTTGTATCAAAACAAAAGGATATCGCTTTTATCATCTAACAAAGAATATTAATTGACTAGTTAATAAACTCAATTCAAACAGTAATACTACACTTCCAACCAAAAATAGCAAACGAGGGCCAGCTATCCCTGCTACCATGGGATGATCGTATGGTCTATGCCAATGATGAATCTAAAAAAAAATTATTCAGAAGGTCACACATAAAAGTATAAAATATTTCTTAGACATAAATAACTTTAAAAATTAATCATAATTCTATTAATTATTTATAACTTATAGAACAAAAAAAACCTATACAAATTACAATTATTCACGATCCCATTTGCCACTTAATGCGTCCGCCCTGACCTTAGCATGCATGCATATCAACCTACCTGTTTCATTGCTTTAATGGACAAAAAAATAAAATATTAAAACAGTCCATGATTATATTATATTCCCGCCAACTAAGATATTTTCTATGCCAACCAATCTCATGCATATAATATATATAATTGCGGCTAATTTTGGCTTTCATCGCCCACTTCCAAAGAAGAAAGATAAGGATAAATGGATGCGTTTGTACTTTGGCCACAAAACCTGCAAAGCCCTAGAGTCTTCTCTCCATCGGTCTTCTAAGGATGAGGATTCTCTCTGAATCATTTTTTCAGAGATCTTAGAGATTCTTTTTGTAGGAATCCTAGTCTTCCTAGGGAATTTTACATTACGGTTATTCATCGTATATTGTATAATAAGTTTTCGTTAGGTATTATTTATATTTAATTTTGAATAAATAAATTCAAAACGATTAGGATGTGAGAATCCTTAAGACCCCCACAACTTGAATCTGAATGGGATCCAAAGCTGTCTTCCAGAACAATCTGAAACCGACGTGTCACCGAGAACGGAAAGGAAAGGATCCGATCTCAGGATATGACCCTCTTACGATCAGCTTCTTTACGTTCAATCAGACAATAATCCAGTCAGATTGATGTGCCATAAAGTTTCCGTCCGTTCGAATCTACCACAATATTTTCAAATTCGACTAAATTTTACATTTTTTAAGTTTATTGTATGGTCAATAATTAATTGATGACGGGACAAAGCGGGACCAGGACCTAACTTGATCTTCTTGTGTTCTTTGTGGAATCCTTAGTTGGATTCCTAGAATATAACTCGTTTGTTTCGCTTCATAACAGTTTTATTGGTTTGGCTTCCTACATAAAGTGATATTCAGGATGAAATTTGCCAGCTTACCCGTTAAAACTTGAAAGTGACAACAACTTAATATAATTTGTTGTTTTGGTATTTGCATGCATTTTCTTTGTACATTTCTCTCTCTAGCGTGTAGGGGTGGAAAAAACATCCCGAAAATCCTGAACTGATTCGAAAAAATCTCGATCCCAAACCAAAAATTTCCCAAACCGAAATTCTCAAAATTTTCGAGATGCTATCCTGAACCAATCCTGAAATTTTGGCACGGGATTTGGGATTGGCTTCTCGATATTTTGGGAATCTCATACCGAACCAAAAATATATATTATTAATTATTATATATATATATTTATACATATACATTATATATATATATTAGGGAATTGTTCTTAGCACTTCAAAAATCTCATTTGGCACTTTAAACTTTCTATAATTAGAAAGAAAAATATATTTGTGAAGAGTGTAGAATGAGATTTTTGAAATGTTAATAATAGTTCCCTATATATTATTCTTTTATAATTGATGCTAGTAGTTTCTAATTCATGCTCTACAACCTGGAATGTCCTACACCTTGCATATTTTTCATGTTCTGTTTGATATTCATTTGGATTTTATTATTGCTGCTGTCATGGCTGATGATTTCAGAAGGCTTGATTCTTTTGTCTCTCAACAGATTGCCAAAAGGGTTTAATTAATTTGAATTTTGACTCTGATAAAAATAGTCAGGTATGCCAGTGTTCGATTAAATGGTAGTGTGAATGAAATGACATCCCTAGTTCATGAATGTGTTCTTGAATTATTTGAAGAATAATTCATAATTTCATATTTTAATTTGGGATTCTTGATTTGTCCCGAAATCCCTAAAATATTTTGGGATTCCCGAAAATTTGGTTTGGGATTGGTCTTCAAATTCCCGTCCCGACAAATTTCGGTTTGGGATTCGGGATACTAGTTTCAGTTTAGTATCTCATACCGAACCACCCATACTAGCGTGCATCTCCTTGTCATCCTTCATTTCTCCCAAAATTTGTACTTTTTTATTTAACAAACGATATTATCGACATTAAGGAGAGGGGAGTGAGCTTATCCTCACAATGGGCTAGCAATACTATGGTTCAAATTCATATTTGGCAAGAATCAAACCTAAGACCTCTCACTTACAAATGAAGAGGAATATCACTAGACTGTAGTACTTGCTCTTATATTAATTTTCACAATTTTTGCAATCTGATCCTCGGGATCTTGACATATTGCAAAAATTGTACGCTTTAAGAGAGATATTTGCATTTTTCGTACTCACTGAATCCACCAGTTCCAAATTCCAAATGCAACAAATTTTTGTACCCGTTTTGGTTCTCGCTTGGTAAATCACGCGTACAACGATGAAATTTGCATAAATTTATGCTACAAGGATAATCAAATAGAAAATTAACTAGATTTCAATTCGAAATCCAAATAAAATACAGCTCCATTTTGTATCGTAGAATCCGATTTTCTATCAATTATATGCGTCTCCAAATCTTATCATGGATCGGGAAATTGTTTATCAAGTAAAACACAGTGATTCTGTTTCTTAACCAATGCCTCACACTACAGTGGCTTTCTTTCTCCATAAGTGTCTCACTGCAGCACTTCTCTTTCATCACGAAAAATTCATCTCGCTCCAACTAAAACTTTTCTCTATGTCAACCTTCTTCTTGCATTGCATCATCTGCTGCTTTTTTGCCTTCGGCGTTTACAGTAACAAGTCGTATCGCTGGCTTTCGTCCCTTTTTCTTTGGCGCGGGTTTTGCAGCGTCTGCATTCGCCTATAGGGTTTAAAATTAGCAGTCAGAGATCAAGGGAAGACGTAATAAAATGATGCAAGGGATAAATCCCTGCAAGCAATAGAGTATATTTTGAATGCCAATGGCAATTAGGAGGAGTCAGAGGTACCTTAAAAACACATTTCTGAAAGTTTGTCAAATAGAAACGCAGACGGTCCCATATAAGGGTAAGAAAATTTATTAGAGCGCGGAGAACAAAGTACTCGCAAAACATTATAGTTCTTTAAGAAAAATAAAGCGGGGTTCAAAAATGATAATGAAGCATACCAGTAGGTTCCCAATATCAGATAATGGTTTCTTTCTTGGCCCAAGATCATCATTCAACTCTGCAGGCTTCTGAACTAGAGCATTCTGGAGCAGCATTGCACCCTGGGAAGCCACTGTGCTATCCTTCTCCGCTTCCGTTGCATCTGAACCATTCCAAATGCCATCAGCTGTCTCTGATTGTGGCGACTCATCCAACTTGATTTGGACTGTTAGTTCTCTATTGCTGCACTTAGAGGCTACACAGCCACATGATACGCCACAGCTGCCACCCGTGGATCGACATCTGCATTTCATCGTCTTGCACAAAGAACTCTTACTGCATGAGCAGCACAATGTTGATGCAGTTTTAACTTTTGCAACATTCAAGTTTTCTGATGGAGAGGAGGTGTTGTCGTCCACTAACTTGTAACTGTTACTCCCAACAGAAATGGAATGTTGACTCACAGTCCCCTGATTATCAGATATCATAACTGAAGGTGTGAGAATACAGGAAATCATGGTTTGTATTTCTAATCGGGTCATATAGTTGTATTTCATTAAGAACAATGCAACTAATTCAGTTTTCCTCAAACCACTACATGATTCAAGCTCCAGAACGAAGATGAACTTTAGTTCAAAAATCAACAACACGAAACATGGATCCGCATTTAAGTGCACTAACCTGTGACTTATTTCCAATATCAAGCTCAGCCTTGTTCAGTCTTAGTTGTCCAACCAAACTACTGAGACTAACGAATTGTTCCTTCAGATCTGTTATACCTAAATCCTTCTCCAAGTAGTCAACCTCTTGCTCCTGGCATGTGCACCTTAAGATGGCAGGGGCAAAGGGGCACGTTTCAGAAGCAAAATACATAGGAATAGTTTACAACAACCTTGCAGGAACAGAGTTCAGAAGCAAAACTTCTGACCTCGACTTTTCTTGCTGATGTGCTTCTGCTTCATCCTTAAGGTTTGCAGCTTCCTCAGCCATCCTACAAATCCAAAATGAGAAAGATGACTTTCATAATTTCATTGTTTTGGAAATTTTGTCCCGTGAGAACTCTTAAGCAAATCATTCAAATAAATTCCAACAAGTATTAGAATAAAACACAACAATTACGTAAATCAGTCATGCATACTATATCATGGAACACGTAGTACACCTTAAGAGGTTTGAAGAAAAATTTAACAAAGGAATGCAAAATTTAGTTTTCAAAAACGTCATTTTAGTGATGGATTATTGAACTCCAATTGTTATCTGAGTTATTCTCAACTCTGGTTTGAGAAAGTTTGTTCCCCTATATTAACTTGGGATTACTTTCATCCATGATGTTATCCCGGATATATGTACTTCTCATCTAATATATTTAAATTTCTTAACTTATTATCGATTTATTTCTAGAGTTTTGCATAAAGAAAATAGTTTTGACCATTGGTAAGGTATCAGTCCCTCAAGAATGTAGTACTCAGTAAGTTTTATCTTTCATTGCAGTGGCAAAATTCAATCAAGTAGTATGCCAGATGGATTTACTCGGTGTTTGACACTTGATTAGATGTAGCAGAATTTAAAAGGATCCACCAGTCTAACCCACTTATACCAGATAAGAGAAATTTGGATCAACAATTTCAATGGAAAGATTTATTGTCCTGTGAGTCTAGAATGAAATGCCAATCATGTTCTTTTAGTTAGATTCCTGAAGACTAGAGAGATTCTCTGCAAGCTAATGATTGCATCAAAACATGATATATAGTTCTACAAAATATTGTTAAATCTTTTGTGCCTAAGCTCTCTACAAGCGTACCTTGAAAATATAAGTGAGCAAAATACTGTATGCGATATGCATACATAAGTATACAGTTTCTAGCAGCAGTTTTCATATTTAAAGAGATTATAGAATAAATGGACAAATGATTGCAATCCGAAGACAGAGGTTTCAACAAATCTTTGGGACTCACTCCTCTATTTGACGTTCATACTGAGCACATAGTTCGTGTAATTCTGCCGTTTCTTCAAACTCATGCTCAATACCCTGCACAAGTTGTGTAAATTGTGTCAAGACTCAAGAGTACTGATATGATTGTGTTAGAATGAAGTCCTAAGATACTTTTCATCTTTGAAGATGAAATGAAGGGAATGCCATTTCCAATTCAGAGTACACGTGATACAAATATACAGCAATTAAACTAATGAATCAGTTTACAAGTATACATGAAGGAGCAAACCCACCAAAAACACACACATGCACAGACAAGCACATATTCAACAATTCATTGTTTGGTTATGAAATACCTGAATTGCTGCAATCTTCCCATTTCTAGCACCTACATGATTTGTAAACCAAAATGAGGGGGAAAGCTAACTACTATACAAATTCAACATAAATGTAAGCCAACTCTCAAGGTTTCTGTTCTGACCATCTTTTTTGTGTGACAAAGCCTTGCGAGATTCTAACAGTTGTCTGAGCCGTTTAGTGGCCATGAATGCTTCCATATTCTTCCGATGCAAAACCTGAAGCAGAAAGACCAACACTAAGAGAATTGATTCTACACAATTTGTAACTACTGGATAGGTTCCATCAAGCTGTTCATCTATAGGATCTTATATAAAACAAATACAAATTTACCGTCTTTAGTCTTTGGTTGGAGTCCAATAGCTTAAGCATCCCATGTTTATTCTTCCTACTCTCTTTTTTGAGCTGTTGATGCATAACGATATCCAAAAGGATTTCAAATACCTTGATATAATATAAGTTCCGGATAAACTATTCAACACTTTTCCACACATACTAAGCAGACTTAGCTAGTAGATACACACACACACACACACACACACACACACATATATAGATCAAAAGATATAGTGCCAAAAATGTTTTATCTCAAATGTGCTAAGTTAATACGTTAGGGAGAAACATGTACCTGAAGAACTTCTTTTTCCAGTGAAGCCTTTTGCAATCTGAACTGCACAGACTCTAACTTCATTTTACATTGCAGTTGAACCTAAACAGCACAAAATTCGCTAATATTGAAAACACAAAATTTAACAAAATTCATGCAATAAAGCCTCGTAGTAACTAACAAAATGTCACCTTCTGAGCCTTCAACCTCTGAATCTCGAAATGCAACTGTTTTGTGGGCTCATCACCCCTTCTTCTTAGGACAGAGAGTTGAGATTGAGCATCTAGCTTCTTCGTCAACACCGCAACCTGCGAAAATGAAATTATAGATATAGAACATGCAAAACCATTATTGAACACCTCGTCACAACTCCGAGCATAAAATCCACCTGATCCTCAAGGAAAGTCAGCTTTTGAATGTATTCCCCTCTGAGCTTCTGAGCACTGCTCTCACAAGAAGTGGATGAACCATTTGCAAGCTTGAATCTCAGCTCCTCAACCTCCTTCTGCCAATCGAAACCAGAAATCAAAATTAATAGATTTTCGTACATTATAAACTGAACAAATCAGAATCTAAACAAAAATTGGTTGCCAGATCGATTCAATTACATATATTCACTTTGCAAAATGCAATTCAAACGAACAAACTCAAATCTAGGATTCCAATTTTCTTTTCTTTTCACAAACATTTCTCGGCAACCAAGCAGGCTCCCTTAAAATCACAACAAAACAAATATAGGAAACAAAAATAGAGTGAAGGAGCGACCTGATACGCTTGATTTTCAAGCTCCAATTGTTGAAATTTCTTCTCGTAATCATCGGTGGTGGATGCGTCGACGGTTTGCTTTGCGCGGCGGTTGCCTTTCTTCATCTTATGGCTTCAACTATCCGATCAATTTGCCGGAAAATTGGGAAATTTGAAACCCTAATCGGCGAGTCCGAGTGTGGGTAAGGATCGGATCCGAAGGCAGCAGTGGAGTAAAAGTGTTAATGTGCGCTGAAGAAGAAGAGGAGGGACGGACGAGGACCCACCAATATACCCTGTAATAATTAAAAAAATAAAAGAGGGAAACCTCTCATTCAAATCTGCCACGTGTGAGTTAAGTGAACGTTGACTCATCATTATTTTTTTTTAAACTCAAAAATTCAAATTAAAAAAAAAATTGAAATGCGATATGTTAATTCGTGAGCAAGTCGTGTCGTGTCATTTTTTTAATTTAAACTTACCATTAACAAAATATTCTTTTGTTAAAATATATATATATATATATATTCTGAAAATTAAAAAAACGTAAAAAAATTGAATTAATTTTGTCAATAAAACTAAAGAAAAATAATCAAGACAAAAGTTATGGGCAATGTAACAAACAAAATTTACCTTTTTTTTTCAAATGCTCAAGGCCAGTTAACTATATCACTTGCCTCCATTTTCTCTTTCACATTTTTCACCCAAATAAAATAAACTTTAGTGACGAAATAGTTATTCAAAAACAGTTGCTAAAGATATGAAGTTGTGAACAACCTATTCAGTTACGAAAAATCGTTTGAAGATCGTTACCAAAATCTTTAGCAACCATTTTATATCTCTCTTTGTAAATTCTATTTTCAAAATTTTAATAAGTACATGCATAACGTGTGTACAGTTGTTAATTTTTAGAATGTCCAGCCCTAAACTAGTATCTTATCCAAAAAGTAAATAAAGTTTTCAATTCATGCAAGTCAAACTTTAAAAGATTGCTAATTTGTGTTACCAAACCACCCTAATTTTGGTATTGGGCTGAGAAGCTTTACAATGTTCAATGATGCCCTATTAGCTAAGCAGTGCTGGAGGCTGATTGTGGAGCCAAACTCCCTGTGGGCGTCAGTGCTTAAGGCCAGGTACTTCCCGAATTGCTCTTTCCTTGAGGCTAAGCGGGGTGGTAGAGCATCGTGGATTTGGTCTAGTCTACTTGCTGGAAGGGAGATCCTTCGCAATGGTGCTCACTGGCAAATTATGAATGGTAATGATACTCGGGTATGGGTGGATTGGTGGCTCCCATCTCTTCCCTTAGGGAGACCTATCCCTCTGGGTCCGGTGCAGGTTTCTAAAAACTTGAAAGTCAAATCTTTAATTTGCCAGGAGAGTGGGGAATGGGACATTGATTTTCTGAAGCCTTTCCTTGTGGATGTGGAGTTAGCGGCGATATTGGAGACTATACCGGGAGACCCGTTGCTGAAGGATAGGCTGATTTGGCCCTATGAGAGAAGGGGCTCCTATTCAGTAAAATCGGGTTACTATTGGTGCTTGACCCGGAGCAGGGGGAGGATCCCTCCGCCCAGTTTAGCCACAAACTGCCCCAAAACGCTATGGAAAATCATATGGAAGCTGGAGACACCACCGAAAATCCGAAATTTCTTGTGGAGAACTATGCACGGGGCAATTGCCACAATGGCGAATTTATACCAACGTCGTTCTTCTCCTTCTCCTCTGTGCCCCATTTGTAAAGCATATGATGAATCAGTTGAGCACATGCTTCTTAAATGTCCTTGGGTGGAAGGGATCTGGTTCGGGGGTATGCTGAGTATCAGAGCACATAGGCAGCAGGCCTCAAACTGGGCAAATTGGCTTCTCCTGATGATGGAGTCGGCTAATGGGTTAAGGGAGGTTCGGATTATGCTTTTATCTTATATTGCCTTTACTTGTTGGCATATTTGGAAAGCCAGATGCGAATTTCTGTTCAATAATCTGAATCTTAACCCAAGGCGGGTTTTGGATGCTATCTCTCTCTCTGTATCAGTTTATAAAGACTCAATTCCTACAACGGGGACAAATCTGGTGCACAGTTCAAGAAACGGGAATGGGACGCTGCCCAGTCCAAGAATTGGGGAAGTGGAAGTCCGCTGGGCGCCGCCGAACCCGGGTACTATAAAAATCAACGTTGATGCAAGTTGGGTAGCAAGTTCGGGGATAGGTTACACTGGGGTGGTGGCAAGAAACAGCGAGGGTGGTTTCATGGCGGCTTGCAGGTATCGCATAAGGGCTAATAGTGTTGCTATGGCTGAGGCTTTGGCAATTTTACATGGGTGTGAGCTAGGAGCTACTAAGGGCTGGGATTCTATTATGGTGGAATCTGACTCTCTTGAATCAATTTCCTGCCTTAGAGATCTGGCAAGGAAGGGCAGTTGGGAGGCTTTTCCCATTCTAAGGAAATGCTCTAGAATGGAATCAGGTTTCCAAGATTGCCGCTGGTCTTGGATCCCAAGACTGGCCAACTTGGCTGCGGACCTTTTGGCGTCGCGGAAGTGTAGGAAAGAATGTGACTTCGTTTGGGTTGACAGACCCCCATCTTCTCTGATTCATGTTCTGTGTAATGATGGGCTTCCTTGTCCCCCTTGATTTGTGGTTTTGGTTGTGTGTGAAGGGACGCTCTAGCTTTAGTAGCGGCGTCATGGTTCCTGCCTACCTTTTCGCACCACTCTTCTGTGTAGAATTAATTGTGTTTGTTTGCCTCTTTGTAGGCTTTCTTGTATCTTTCTGGCATCTTTGCCCGGGTAGTGAATCTCCTGATTTCCAAAAAAAAAAAAAAAAAAAACCACCCTAATTTTTTATTTTTTTTTGGTAAATCGACAAAATTTGTGAGAGTAATGTCCTCCCTCTTCTACACCAAGTTGAAATTTCTCTCGAAAGTTAGATAAATGTAATTTGAATTATGTTGTCCGGGAGAAAACTATAAACTTCATGAAACCCATGATTTTCTTTGAGGAGTATTATTGACACTCCAAAAATCTCATTCTATACTTCTTACAAGTTTATTTTTCTTTCCTAATATAAAAAGTTTGGAGTATGGAATGAGATTTTTGGAGTGCTCATAACAATTCCCTTTTCTTTTTCATTATTTTAATTAAAATAATTAAGGAAAAGTGGTGTATAATTTCATTAGAAACTTTTTATTTTCAACATTAATGTAAAACAAGCAAGAGTTATAGAGAATGATTGTCTAGAGATTAGAGCAGTATGTTCTCCCGCTTGCAATTTTGATGCTCACACCATTAAAAAAACTTTCATTATTTTTTTTTTAGTACAACGATATATTTTATACTAAGGGGAAGGGGTAGTTCAGTTATGCCATATTATAGACAACCTAATTTAGTACCAAATTCATCATCCACGATACGCAAACCTAAGACCTCTCACTCACAAGTGAAGGAGAATACCACCAGACCGTAGTACTGAATAGCAAAAACTTCTATTATTTGAATATTGCATTTTTGGGTGCTATATTATGAGCTTGTTTGGAAGAGTTTGTAAAATAAGTAAAAACGCTTTTTGCGGAAATGTTTTTTAAACCAATCTTTTAAAATCCAAGATCCTGGAAAAAGTACTTAATGTTTCCTACAATAAACACACATATATATATAGTGCTTCTTTCAAAAAAAACACTTAAAGTCCTTTTGGAAACCAAAATCATTTTCAGTAAAAGCACTTTCAATCATTTTAAAAGCACTTCCAAATCAGCCGTATATGTTTTCATTAATTACTTCCCCCAGATGATTAGTCCTCTGCACAGTTCCGTGCCTGATTTAATGGAAAACCATGTTAATCTCATTGGTGTGCTCTGAGTGTATCTACAAAATGCCATTAAAAATGGTGGATAGAGAACTAACAATATCAACACTCCTGAGTCCTGAGCAACACCGTCTAAGCAACAGAGCCAACAAAGGCCAAACCACCTACATCTCTCTCTTCTATCTTCAACAATCAAACACAAATCAGGGCTCCAGATCGATAAATCCTCATGGGCGGCCACCTCAAATCCTACATCGCTACGACGACCTGCTTCAAACTTCTGGTATAAGACAATGCCAATGAGAGAGAGGCAACCAAGTTCAAAGGTGGTTTTCCTTCTCATCTGTTGTTCTCTTCTGCCGGAGAGGACTTGTTGGTGCCGCAGGAATTCCAGCTTCCTTGTTGGCGCCCGATTGTTCAGGTTTTTCGGCATTCCTTTCTCTAAATGGGTTGCCAACGTTTGATGCAGCAACTGATCGCATGGCCCTTGGTAGCTTCATAGGGATGCTTGCCTCATGTCCTTTGTTATCTGGCCTTCGAGGTGCTTCAGCAACTTCTGGCTGCGGGGGAGGCGGAGCATTTGTAACAAGTTGAATTGTGGATTTTCGCCACTTCTTTCTCTGGTTAGGCTTTGGTGCGTTGGATTTGACCTTCAGTTGATAAAACCATCAAAATGTAAGCCAAAATAAGTCTGAGAATTGTGAAATAATTAAATTCTAACCCCTAAAGACTTTGCACAGATGATAAGGGAAGAGTGAAAAGCAATTCGATTAGACAATCCCTCTAAATAAGTCTATCAGGCGAGACTAAAGTATACCAACGTATTTCCAATTTCGGAAAGAGCCTTCCTTCTTAGTTCACCATCATCAGTTGTCTCGCTAGAGTTATCAGCTAATGCATTCTGAAGCAACCTTGCACCATGAGTAACAAGAATCTGATTCTTCTCTTCTTCATCAGTCCCTATCTCGTTTCTAATCACTTCAGACACCTCCGCGTGTGCAGATTCTTGCGCCACAAGTGAAGCTGATTCTCTATTTGAACACTTTGCAGCCGCGCAGCCACATGATGACCCACAAGTGCCTCTGGAAGACCGGCATTCGCATTTGCTAGTTTTGCATGAGGAGCTTTTGCTGCAAGAGCAGCATACGCCTGATTCACTTTTCTTCACAGACACAATCCCCTCACCTGAAGCATCTAATTTGAAGCCTCCAACATTCTTAATTTCTGACTCATTATATCCTCCCCCACTTGAACTTCCACTTTTGGATTTTCTCTTTTTAGATGGTCGTTTTCCTGACATCACCCAGTCGCCATCCTCCGCTTCAGATTTTTCTGAATCAGACGTATCCATATCCTCCCAGATAAACGATGCCCGGTTTTCCTTGATTCACAAAACACATCAGTCATATAAAGATTAACAATTATAAGTCAATTGTAATCAGGAAATAGCAACAAGTATTTTAAAACAAAACAATAAAGAAAACATAGTATCAACCAGCATGAGGAACTTGCAAAAGAGAATGTCACCCTCACTTACCAGTTTGCGCAAATCATACTTGTGTCCACCATTGTTTAGGTCCGCATCCTTGGAACAGTTCATGGCAAATTTCTTCAAGGCTGCATTCTGTTGCAAGCAAAGAATAATCAGATTAAAATATAAAAGAAAAATGAAGACTCTAAAAGCTAGAAATCAGAAACATTATTCAGTAAAGCAAATCTGTCCATAAAATTTAAGAAATTAGAAAGAAAGGAGACCACTACTCAAGGATGAATACCAGGAGTCAGTCGAATAACGACAGGAAGATAGAATATCATGGTTTCACACTGGCAACAACATAATCTAATCTAAGACTTTACCTGATGAACAAGTTCAGACCTCTGCATCTCTGATTTTCTAAGGAAACGACTCAAGCTTACAACTTTTTCCTTCAAATCTCTTATTTCCAAATCCCTCTCTCTGTATGCAACTTCTTTATCTCGCAACAAGCACCTTGAAAGTCAAGGAAACATTTCTTTTTTTCAGCGGCATTCCAAAGTAACTATTGAAGGTAAAATCAATTACGCTGACATGCACACACTAGAGGTTTTTCTTTCAAACATAAATTAGAAGAAATATTTCTATTCCAGGAAAATCTTTGACCTGAGTATAACCTATTACCTGGAGGAAGAAGCTAAATTGAACAAATGATTCATCACATTTTTTGCATCAGCAAGAGACCGAACTTGGTTCCAGCGTGCCCTCCCAGTAAAACCCCGCTCGCGCTCTTCTGCTTCTGATAATTGTGATGCCATAGAAACCAGGGTGCTAGATGAAGTAGCAAGCATGTTTTCAAGTGCATAAATCCTCGAATTTCTTGCACCAGGAGACATAGATTCAGGGTAATCGCTACAATTGGCACAATTCAAAAGAGAGTTATGTATGTCAAGTTAGCACAAAAAAATAAAGAAAATTTGTTCAAATAGAATATTCATCTGCAAAAAAAGCTCACCTGAAATTAG
Source organism: Malus domestica (assembly GCF_042453785.1). Taxonomy (NCBI): domain Eukaryota; kingdom Viridiplantae; phylum Streptophyta; class Magnoliopsida; order Rosales; family Rosaceae; genus Malus; species Malus domestica. Next base: position 48,345,661 of record NC_091675.1, on the reverse strand, counting down.
TTCGTTTTAACATTTCTGCTTCTTCTTTTAGCTTTGCAACCTCCTTGGCCATCCTAGCCCGCCTGAAATTCCAAGAGTTAGTGAAACTGATTCTGCAGAATTGTGACTGAGATAGAATCTCTACACAATCTAACAAACAGGTACAAAAGAATTCAAGGGAAAAAACAGCCAGCATATGATTCTTGGCACAACTAAATACAACATTTCAACTTAATATTAGGCATGGCATCCTTTTCAAGTTAGTCAACTCTATGAATCTCATAGACCATATAAGTAGATTTATAAAGTAGTCTACTAGAATGGAAAGACTTACTCTTCCATTTGACGCTCATACTCAGAACGTACTTCATGCACCCGAACTGTGACTTCAAGCTCATGTTCAATTGCCTGCATCAAAGCCTGTATACAGAAAAATTACATACAGGATAAATACATACCAGTACATAAACAGATAAACTAAGAAGTTACAAGCTGTGAAATGGACTGAAAAGCAAATTTTAACCCTCTCACAAGCCTTGCAGTTTCCACATTATAAGAACACAGGAAAATTCTTCTCTAAATAGCATAGTAAAAATTTCAAAGCAACTGAAGCTGAAGTTTCATTATCAAGCGACATGAAACACATGGGCCTCGTCCAATATGGCATAGATGATGTGACACTATCAATTTGTGTACAGATCTACAACATTATCCATCTCCATATCATGCAAACAAAAAAATCCTTCTGATAAATGACTCTTTTCTTTCTCATTAGATACTTAATAGAGTGACAAGTACCTGAACTCCAGGACCATGTCCACTGCCAGCTCCTGCATAGAGTTGTAATAAATTGTTAATACATTATAATGACAAGAAAATAGAAACAAATAAGGTACATTGCATGACCAAAAGTTTCACGTGAAGAAGTCTTTCGCGATTCTAAAAGCTCTTTTAGCCTTTTTGTGGCCATAGAAGCTTCTTCTGTCTTCCGTTGCAAAACCTGACATTACGTGTAGAAAAGAGTGAATATCTTTCTATAAATGAAGGAAGCACATCCTAGCAAGCATTTTCTTACCATTTTTTGCCTCTGATTCAAAGCTAATAGTTTATGCATTTCATACTCATTCCTCCTCCCCTCTTTCTTAAGCTGATAATTGGCAAGAAACAAAAAGGAAGATTTCGTTAACTCTCCAGTTTCAAAAATAGATGGTGAAGATAAAACAGAAGACGTCATAGTCATGCAGTAAACTACACTAAAGACTATACATAGCATCTTATAATTGTTAACACAAAAAAGGAACACATGTTTTTTTTTTTTGGTCCGAAAAAAGAGAATTCATGTTATTCATCAGAAAGGGTAGATTTCTGCCAACCCAAAATATATGAAAATGAATAAATAACACTTCAAAAGATAAAATGAACTTTAGATAATTTATAAATTTATCTAAAATGTGATTTCTAGATCACGGTTGCCTTCGAAAATCAAATAATAATAAAATGTGTTTTCCATATCATGATCTGTAAACAGTATTCTACAAAGCACCATCACTGACACACTTGCAGATTCCAAGATCATTCACATGATGAGCATATGACCAGCATGATTTGGCTATACACCACCAGAAGTCAGATAGATGCAAGCTATTTAAAAATTTTATATACCTGAAGAACTTCTTTTTCTCGTGATGTTTTCCATAATCTAAACTGCTCAGACTCTTGTTTGATCTTGTGTTGCAGTTGAACCTAAGAAATAAAAGATTGCATTTAATATTGAAAACAAAACGTTACTAGTATCTTTTTGCATCAATAGGCACATTCTTAGCAAATAGCACCTTTTGAGTCTTTATTCTCTGTATTTCATCCTGAAGTCGCTTTGCAGCCTCATCACTTTTTTGTTTTTGTCTCAAGAGTTGAGCTTGAGCATCTTGCTTCTTTTTGAGCTCAGAAACCTGCAAAGCAAAATTCAGCCCGGCTGCCCAAGACATGAAATTTCCATCAAAAGGTTAAGGCATTTGAACTCACCTGCCCTTCAAGGACATTCAACTTGTGTAGATAATCTTCTTTCAACTTTTGAGCACCATCATCAGAAGTAGATGATATATTTGAAAGATTGTGTCTCAACTCCTCAATCTCTTTCTGCAGAACCAGAATAGGCAGAATTTATAAGCCAGACCTTTGAACAGACCACAAGTATTGCAGAAAGAAAACAAACCTGCAGTGTTTTCTTTTCATGCTCTAACTCCTGAACTTTCTTCTCATAATGTAGTTTAAGAACCGAGGTATCAGAAGTAGTAAACCGCTTCATTTCAGCCTTGAACAAGTCAAAAGTAACCCAATTAGAATAAAATAAAGCAAAATGATGAAACACCCACACCAATAGAAAACAAACAAGCATAACTTAGACAATAGTAGGATGTAAAGAAATACTCTTGAAAGTTAAGTAGACTTCTTTAAGAAAAAACAGTTGGCAACAGTTAGCATGTCATTCAAAATAATATTGAGTGAAAGGTTTCTTCAACTTTATGGATCCTCAAAAATCTATTTCAAAGAAGTAATCCAAAAGGAAAGGATGGAAGCTCAACAATAAATCGCTTTAACATCTCAAATGATTGAAGTTATCCAACTGAAATAGCGCAACAAAGATAATTCTAACACTTTAATCAAAACTTAAGAAACCTTACCTCCTTCTGTTCAAGAGCTTTGTCCAATTCTTTGAGCTCCCTGTCAAATTTTTCTTGAAGAGAAGAAAATTCTTGCTCCTTTTGCTCCTTTTCGTGATCTTCAATCTCGTCAACTAGTAAATTATATGGAAACATAAAAATTTTATTAGGATAATAACAATGGAACAAGTATAGAGAACACTAAAACAACAGCTAACCTACCAGCTGCTAAAACATAACAAAAAGCCAAACATAACAAAAATATAACAATACAACACAGCTATATAACATGAAACATTAAAAGAAGCTTACAATTGGCATGAATGAGAAACAAGGGGATATCAAGAAAATCGAAGCACACAATGATGCCATGTATGAAACTCAATCCCACAAGCCCTTTGTTTCCTTCCCCATAGAATCCTCAAAAATCCTCTTACTTGGTATAAATTGTCTCACATTACATAGACATTACTAGTTTCAATTACAGGAACCCAAAATTATTTGTCCATCCAACCCACAAGCAATCCACAGCTTGAAATACATGCCAGCAAAGAAGACAAATTTTTTCTTTATACACTGAGAACAAAAAAAACATACGAATAAAAAATGAAAAACTGACAAATAGTTGTAAATGAAACAGTACTCATGAACAAAGCTTGGTGTTAGATGAACTTAGAATGTACAACCAAATCAAACAAGTATAAAAAAAGGTCGTACCCAGTGCACAAGGCTCCCGCTTTAAGCAGGGTCTGGGAGAGGTGAATGTCGGCTAACCTTACCCCCATTTATGGAGAGGCTGCTCCCAAGTCTCGAACCCGAGACCTACCGCTTATGGGCGAAGGCACTTGCCATGATAATCAAAAATAAAAAGGCAAAAGATAAAGATTTTTTTTCTACCTGAAATATCCCCAGCTTTAGTATCATAATCAGATGAATATTCATTGATAGAGGGGAATAATATATTCTTAGAGCGAAAGCTGTCATCATCTGACTCAGCACACTCAACAAGTCTCTTGTGCTTTGAGTTGTTTGATTTTTTCAAGCACAATAATTCCCCTTCTAACTCCTGAATTTTTGACACATAACCTTTTAGCAAGTCATAATCCTGCAAAGAGTTTAAAAGCCATGTCAGAGTTCCGATTCTTGATTATTGAGGAGAAAAAAAATTGTGCAACATGAAAAAGAAAACGAATGCCTATACAAAAAGAAAAAACAAATGCATACTACCAAGTAATGAAAGATAAAATTCAAAAAACAAAAAAAATCACTATATACCAACCTGAACTGAATTCGAGTCAATCTCATCCCAAGGTTTACCACTTCGTGCTGATTCAATTATCATGGCCAGTTTATCTTTTTCAACCTAAAATATTGAATATTAGTGAAACCCCATACGAGATTGAACAATGACATAACTTTATAACTATTTATAGAAACCTGAGCCTCAAAAGCACGTTGCTTTAGATGTTCACATGAAACTCGACGTTCTTGAAGCTCGTGACGCAATTCCACATTGCTTTCTTCGAGTAACGATACTTTGTGCTTCAGGATCTAAAAAAGTTGAAGGTCAATGAAAAGTTTGAAAGCAATAAACACATAATCTCACTGAGAAAGAGCGATTGTTATTGCCACTTGTCAATCGTATACCTGAAGTTCCTCATATGGTGCACTAGCATCGCCACGATAAAATAAAAGTTCAGTCTGTAACTGTTCAATCTGGCTTCTCATTGTTTGCAACTGAGCTGCCATGGGATCACGATTGACCTACACAATCAAGAACAAAAGAGAAGATCAGTAGAAGACAAAAAGCAAAAAACCTTAACTAAATCATATTATTGCACAAAAACTTACAACTGCCTTATTCTGGATGTTGCGAGCACGATTAGCATATTTCAAAGTATTCAACGTCTCTTCAGCATTTGTGTCAGCTGGACTAACACAAGCTAGGTAAAGACAATAATTTTAGCAAAATTAGTATTGGATAATTTGAAATGACTATCTTAAATGAAGCTTTACTCTAACAAGAAAAATCAGCATACCAATCATCACTGTCTTACTATTTCCTCCGAGTGAATCCTAAAAATGCACATTGTGAAGATTAGTCAGAAACAGAACTATGGCATCTTTCCTTTTATTTATTTACAATGAGTGAAGACTTCGATTTGGAAAATAACCAATTATATTTTTTTTAAATCAAATTAAATTATATTATTATGTACATTAACACATCAAGAGATCAGGAGTCAAATGCTAGATAAATTATGCTAAATAAATTACGTGGTCAAAGGGAATTAAAATTCTTCAGTCTTCTTTGCGTTGCTACTTTTTTCTCCTTATCTAAATTAAACATGATGATAAATACATCTGAACATAAATGTATTGAAGACAGAAAATATGTCTCTAATTTACAAGCTGTCATAACATGTATCAAAAGAATTCAAAGGAAATTAAGTGATTTGCATGCCTGTAACAAACGTGTTAATTTGCTATCACGATATGGAACATGGCCGCCTTCTTTCCGCTTCTTTTCATCTCCCAAGGCACTTATCACATTGCCAAGAGCAAGTAAACCCTTGTTGATATGAATGCCTAATACAAGGTAAAATATATAAGTAGTAGCCAATTCAAACTAAATGGGAAAAAAACAATCAAAGGATAATTTGTATCTCATTTATTTGAGGACAGTGCGTAAAGCGGGAGCCTTGTGCACTGGGTACGACCTTTTTTTTTTATTTGAGGACAGTGACGTAAGGCTAATGCAGTTAAAGCAATAAATAAAAATGTTATTTTCATACAACCCTATGAGAAAGATTCCATATAAAGTACATCGTAATTACCTTCTTTCAACCGCATTCCGTCAGCACCTGTCCGTTTTGCCCGCTCAGACCCTGCTAAATCCACTAAATGGAGCTTGGCGCATAAGATATCATCACCAATATCATCATTATTTGCTCCATTCAGAGAGTGAGCTATCCTCTTCTGCTCCATAGTTATTGTAAATATTGCATGTGAACGGCTGCAATGTGAGAAGAAGAAAATATAAAGGATAATATGTTAGTTCATCCGGTATGAATTCAGCCTTAAAGTAAGAACAACTAAATTGTAATATAATTATGCTACTACAAAATCAAATCATAACTAAAACAGATATAGAGTTCAAAACACCCTGAAAAGAAAGTATCTTTATTCAGAAAAAAAAAATTACACATATTACTTACTATAAAACCATCTAATCCCAACTAATAGAAAGCGCAGGCATCGCACCTTGACTGGCTGTTCATATTGGTGCTCCCAGTAGCACGAGATAATGATCCACGAGTGAGATATGATGCCATCTCTTCTTTTGTTCTAACCTCTGCCTCAGTGACACCAGCAAGAGTTATCCCTCCATTCACTGTTTCTCTAATTTGTATAGGCACTCTTGCTGGGACAGGCTTTGCAGGTGCTGCCCCTTCGTTTTTGTGGAGTGATGATGAATTTGGGTCAAGCAAATCAAATACTTCCTCCTTAAATATCTGCCATAATACACATTCAATATCAACATATAACTTAATAATTTAAAGAGATATACTATTAAGGCTTTTTAGGCAAAATGGTCCTTGAAATTTGAAATCAATAGAAGTGGTCCCTAAGTTTGTCACCAGCAATCATTTTAGTCCTTCCATGAAAAATTATACTAAATAAGGATCAAAATAACAAAAATGCCCTCAATTTAATAAACAATGGGCCAAATGATTTGACAAAAATTGAGGGTATTTTTGTCATTTTAGCCTTATTTAATGGAAATTTTCATGGAATGACCAAAACGATTGCTGGTGGACAAACTCATGGACTATTTTATTGATTTCAAATCTTAGGGACCAAAGTGAGGAGTTGTGCAAATCTTAGGGACTATTTTGGCTAAACATCCTACTCTTCATCAACTAATGGGAATCTTCATACCTCAATAAATGATACCCTGATCAAAAACTCCGTGTTATCTTTCGTTGTCTCCACTTTCTTAAATATACTTTCCATCACTTTGGGTACTATTCCACCATTACTTCCTTCTCCAGTATAGTTAGTCCCCATTGTATATGTCTTACCGGAACCCGTCTGCAATATTAAACGAATTCAATGTGGCTACTTTGTTTTAACTCAAACATGAAGTAAAACAAACCCAACAACAGTTTTCATAAACATTATACCTGTCCATAAGCGAGTACAGTCGCATTGTATCCATGGAAAAGGGCATCAACAAGCGGAGCAACACAATCGTCATACACCGCATTGGAAGGAAGTCCGGAGCTACCATACACATAATCATATGTGAATGAATGTGTCCCAATTTGCACCTGTTCACATATCCCAATCATAAATCATTCGTTACAAACACATTCATATTTCAATTATCAAAAAAAATTGAACATGCATTACACATATATTATCTTACACTTCAAAAATCAAGTAAAAGTAACAGTAAGCAGCTAAATAGACACATTTGACATTCGAAAAACCAAGAACCAAAAGTTTAACCTAAAAAATTGAGAAGAAATTACCTGGGGTTCACCGGGAACGACGGAAATGCAATCTGTGCAGCCTACCAGAAGCTCGGAGGTAATCAAGGGCCTCACATTGACAGCCACTTGAACACATTCCGAACTATCCATCTCGACCTAATGCGAAAACCCCTCGATCCCAAATCAAAATATCCTAAATCCTCCGCCACGCCTCCAGATTGAAAAATCGAATCCCTAATCACAATCAAACACCACCGCATTAAAAATCATCAAACAAAAATCAACAGAAGATAAAAAAAATCCGATACGAATTGAGATTGATAGCAATAGAAAAGAGGAAGGGGAGATGAAAACGGATCTGGGAGTAGCTTTACCTGAAGGAGGCGGACGAAAAGTGGGATTTGCTTCCTTCCTGCCTTCCAATCTCGTTCGTTTTTGGTTTTTGAATGCGTTGTGCGGTGGGAGGGGAGAGAGAGAGAGAGAGAGAGAGAGAGAGAGAGAGAGAGAGAGAGAGAGAGAGAGAGAGGAAATTTTGAAAGCGGGCGATTGGGGTTGAATTAAAGCGGGTTTTAGAGAAGGCGGACAAGTAGGAATTCAAAAACTATCGGGGGTCACGTGACCAGCGCGTGAGGTAGCGAACGGTAACTATTATCATTAGCGGGGTTTAAATGGAAGTGATCCGGGACAGGCTGGCCCACTGTAACGGGTGGTGGCGGGGGAAAGGGTGTGTGCGGGTTTGAGTTGGGCCAACCGCTCTTCTTTGCTTCAAGTCAACTTTTGAGTTTTGATGGACACCCCAACAATTAGTTTAATTTTTAATCTGGAGTATTTCAGATTAAATCAAACAGTTGTATCTATTTGAATTTGAATCACACGGCTGTGTTTGCTGTGAAAAAGCATTCGGTTGCCTGTCTATCTATCTGAACGGCCTACACTATTTTCACGTCAATTTTGCAATTTTATTCGGGTAATTAACATTACAAAATTCTCTTACGTTTGAGATTTTACACTAATACTTTCTTTAATTTCAATTTACTTACATATAACCCCTTAGTCAAAATTCTGCTAATAAATTGACAACTTTATCTTTATAACTAATTATTTAAACAACAACAACAAAATATTAGAAAAAGAAAATATTTTAAAAAATAAATTAAACACTAAAAGAATAAATTCATTAAAAATAACTTTAAACAATAAAAGAATAAATTAAACATTAAAAATAATTATAATATTGAGAACTTCCTCCACACCCACCTTCATTTGGGGATGGGTAACGGTTATGGCAGATGGGTAACCGCGGTTATTTACTCATAACCGTTTATGTTCATACCCGTATAACCATTTACCCGTTGGGTAATTACCTAAACTATTATACTCATACCCATAACTGTTTATAAATGGCTAACCATATCCATAACCGCATACTCATTTAACCGTAACCGTTTAATAACCGTTTACCCATTTACCCTTTTCAACCCATTTATCTTTTTTTTTTTTACCATTACACCTTTCACCCATCTACATGTTTTTTAACAACTTGAAAATTAAAAAAAAATTATAATTTTCATTTTTTTTGACAATTAAACACCATTATAGGTACATTCATCATACATTTTCGTATTTTAATTTTTTTAAGTCATTATACCATTCCAATAATTGAAATAATAGTTTATGGACGATATTTTTAACTGTTACCAATAAAGGTAATATAATATTTGTTTAGTATTCTTGGGTTACGAAAACTGTTTAGAAGACAGTATTCTTAAAGCAATTCCACCCTAAAGACTTTGCGCCAGCACCCAACGATTTATCCACTCAAGTGAACAGTAATATATTTCAGTGAACAGTAATAAACCAAAGCATCTCCACCCCTAAAAATATGCGTTGGCACCCAGTCTAAAAATTCGTTGGCACAAAAGATCTTCATCCCTACAAAATGCGCTAGCACCCAGCCCATTTAAAATATTTTATATTTTTTTAAAAATAATAAATAAATAAATATTTTTATTTTCAAATAAGATTTTTGACCAATTTCGGATAAAATTTCAAATAAACTTAAAAAAAACACACTAAAATAAAATTACATACTCATCAAATAAACTTAAAAAAAAAACACACTAAAATAAAATTACATAAACTCATCAAATAAACTAAAAAAAAACACACACACTAAAATAAAATTACATAAACTCTTCAAATACACTTTATTCTTCAACCACAAGCTTATTTTAATTATCTTCACCTTCTTGCAATCCCCACTGGTGCTCAATCAAGTCATTCTGGCTGGTTACATGCCAATATGGCTCTTGCACATCAGTGTACCGCTGAACAATCAATTCATTGTAATGTCCATCCCGTTCCAACGGCTCGTGTTGCACGGGATCTTCGGTCCGATCATAAGCACAGTAAATACGTGTTCTTGAGTTGTTCATCAGATCCGGCTCATATTCATCGACGGCATCATAAATCATATTCATCTTCCACAATCATGTTGTGGAGAATAATACACATCATCATGATGGATCGAAAAGCCTCGACATCAAACATTCTAGCTGCAGCCCTGACAATTGCCCAACGAGCTTGCAGGATGCCAAAACAACATTCCACATCCTTCCTACACCCCTCTTGACATTTTGCGAAGTGTTTTTCTTTTTCAGTCCGTGGATGTGACACTGTTTTGACAAACGTAGCCCACCTTGGTTAAATACCATCTGCAAGGTAGTATGGTCCGTCGTATTTAGTGTCATTAACCCAATATGTGCATTTCGATGATTTTCCTTGCAGCAGATCCTCGAACACTGGAGATTGAGCAAGGACATTTAGGTCATTATGAGCTCCTGGAACACCAAAAAAAGCATGTCAAATCCATGTATCAAATGAAGTCACCGTTTCCAAAATGATACTTTTGGCTTATTTTCTGTCGCCATGAGCTTCTTGCCATGCACTTGGACAATTTTTCCAAGTCCAGTGCATGCAATCGATGATTCCAATCATGCCAAGGAAGCCTCGCATCTCACCCTTCCTTAGAAGCCTTCGCATGTCTCTTGGCGTGGGTGTCCGGAGGTACTCATTGGTGTACAGGGCTTCAATTGCAAAGCAAAACCGCATCAGAGACTCTAGAACAGTTGTTTTTCCCATCCTCACGATCTTATCCACTTGATCTGCAGATACTCCATATACAAGCATTCACAAGGCAGCCGTAATTTTTTGCTCTGGAAGAAGACCTAGAACACGAAAAGTATCATCTTTTTGCACAAAATATGGATCATGGTTGCAAATAGCACTCATGACTTTGTTGAACAAACTTCATTGCATTCTAAAACGATCTCTAAAAACATGATCAAGGAATACGTTGTTGGGAATAAAATAATCTTCCAAGAGATCTTTACCTCGTCTTTCCCTTTTTCTATCGAAGTTTGCGGCACGTCTGGGTTTGGCTATTTGACCTACAACTTCCATGACACGGTGGGAATGTGAGGCCCTCTGCCTTCTATGGCCATCATCCGATTCCTCCTCCATTGCAAAAGCCTCATCTCCACCTCCACCTTCCTCGAGATTGATCAATTCTTCTTGTTGTGCCAACAATCTTTTCTATTGCTCCACAAATTGTTTATGCACTCTCCTTGAAGAAGACATTGTAAAAGAAAACTCAAGATTTGAAAACGATGAAGATGGATGTAGGAATGTATGGTTTATATGGACAAACAAATTAAGGATGAGCTTTTTGGTAATTTTTTTCAAACAAAAAGTATATGAAAGCTTTGTTAGAAAGTGTAGAAAATATTGAAATGTGGTGTAAGGTGGAAGATGAGGGTTAGGTATTTATAGAAAAAAATAACTTTTTTAAAAATTTTCTATATTTTAAAAAAAAAATTATGTATTTTTTCATAATTTTTCTGTATTTTTTCATAATTTTTAATAAAATTTAATATAGTTAATTATTCTGGACTGTTGAATTTGAAAAATATTCAAATCTAAGAGTCAAGGCGCTGCCACGTGGCCAACGGTCATAATTCTGACCGTTGGGCCTTTTTTATCTTTTTTATTTTTATTTTTTGTGAAAAAAAAAGGACCGTTGATCTGTGATCGGACGATCCATTTTAAAAGTCAACTTTAAATTTTTTTACCGATGGAAATCCAACAGTCTACAAAAACTAGCCGTTGGAAATCCAACGGCATTGAGAGGGCCACGTCGCCTCCTTCCGAGTGAAGCACAAGTGGGCTGACAGCGGGCCCCGCCGCCTGCACCCTTGTCCCCTACTCGCACCCACTCGTGAGTGAGCTGCACGCGCCGGGCAAATAGCCCAGCTCCTTGGTCAGTCAATTTTGGGCTAACCCAGATACCAGCTTGGGCTGGGTGCCAGGCAAGTTGCTGGGCTGGAGTGAATTGACAAGGTGTCAGCCTAGTTTTTTTACTGAGTGCTGGGCTATTCCACCTCCGGTGGAACTACTCTTAGGTTATTTAACTCATAATGTAAAGTATTAACATAATATATATAATTAGCTACATTATATTATAATTAGCTATATAAACCATGCACTATAGTCCATAACATTGATCTAAGTTTTGTCTTATAGAGAAGATTAGGGCTAGTTCAGTATGGGATATCGAACAGAAACTAGTATCCCGAATCCCAAACTGATATTTTTTAAGACGAAAATTTGAAGACCAATCCCAAACCAAATTTTCGGGAATCCCAAATTTCAAGAATCTCAAAATATTTTCAAGATTTCGGGACAAATCGGGAATCCCAAATTAAAATATGAAATTATGAATTGTTCTTCAAATCGGGAATCCCCAGTTCCCCATAATCTTGACTAGAAGTCAGATCTTGAAGGCAAAAGATGAAGCCAATTAATGATAATTCCATCTTTTGCCTTCAAGATCTGACTTCCATCTTATGGGGTGCATCAGTTGATGGCTAATTCCATCTTATTCCTTGGAGAAACACCACCACACCATCCACTCTCGCTAGCTTATATGGCAACGCTTAGCGCATCCTGTTTGCTGGCTTCTTCTGAGAGTTGCAGTAGACGGTGGAAATTGGCAGTCCAAGGTCGAGCTGCACCACGAAGAAGCAGGTGTTGAAATGGGCACGAGATCAGGGTGGCTGCTCCACCAACCCTTGTTCTAATGTTTATTTTTTTTGTGATATTTACTTTTTCTAATAGAATTTTTTATTGTTTAAGAAATTAGTTATAAGGCAAACTTGTCATTTCATTGCCAAAATTTTAACTGAAGGGAGTTATGTGAAAGTGAATCAAAACCTGATGGGGTGTTAGTGTAATGTCTCAAACTTGAAGGAGTTTTGTAAAAACTCGATAAACCTCAGGGGTGTTAGTGTAATTAACTCAACTTTATTCATACAAACTTCCGAGAGACAAACACAAAGAAGTTTGTCAAAATCAAAATTTTGGTGCTTATTTTATCCCTATGCATACTTGAGCAAATTTAGCTCCCTAATCCTTGAAATGATGTTTGTCTTGTTTGTTATGCTGGAGTTGGTTACTTATCAAGCCTACATAAGGCACATTTTCAGACGGTTATGTCTTTACTATTATGGATACCGCAATATCTTGGTGTTATACTTAATAGACCTTACTTGCAATGTTTTAGAATCATGCCAAGCTCATTGCTTTACATAAGTCACACATTGTTAAGGATATCGAAGTACATACGAATTTTCATCCATCATTGTGTCCCAAAAGTTCTTCTTCACTTGCCAGCAAAGCATCAAAAGATTGAAATAAAGCAAATCCATTTTCAACACAACATCGCCGATGTCGATATCTACCTTCCAAAAGCTTACTAAGGTATTGGATTGTGTAAACTCTCTCTGTTGCAACGCTAATAGTTATGAGGAAGAGTTTTGTCAAACTTATGGGGTGTAACCTTACCATAGAAAGAGAAAGTTATTACAAGGTAAGGACAACTCCAAAAGAGAGTCCAAGGCCAAGCAAAACCCCAATTCCATAACAGAAAATTATAATAAAATAGGCCCAAAGTGAGCAGCCCATAGCAGCAAACAAACGAAAAAACCTAGACATGAAAATGTAAAGTAGCCACCTCCACCAAAACAATGAGTAATGATAATTGATAAGCAATCACATGAAATGTTGCCAATTTTCATCATTTGAATAAAATTTGAGAAATGCTAAGGAGACTCTCTGAAAGTGAGACTCTTTATGGACGCTTCGCCATCTAATGTTTTTTGGCGCAAGGTTTCATAATGTTATGATGGGAATTGTGCCAAACACATGAGGTGATGGAAAGTTCATAAAGAGCTTCACTTTTGAGAGTCTTCTTAGCATTTCCCATAAAAATTTGCTAGCATCTGAATAAAAAAATTTGGTTATTTTTTTTTTCAATTGCCTATTCAGATACTTTCTATGTTATTATAATCATGAAGAACCCCATGCTTATTTTATCACTATGCATCCTTGAGCAAATTTAGCTCCCTAATCCTTGAATGATGCTTGTCTTGTTTGTTATGATGAAGTTGACTACTTATCAAACTTGCATAAAGCACATTTTCAAACGGTTATGTCTTTACTATTATGGATACCGCAATATCTTGGTGTTCTATTTAATGGACCATAGCTGCAATGTTTTAGAATCATGGCAAGCTCATTGCTTTACACAAGTCACACATTGTTAAGGATATCGAAGCACATACGGATTTTCATCCATCATTGTGTCCCAAAAGTTCTTCTTTACTTGCCAGCAAAGCAACGAAATATTGAAATAAAGCATATCCGTTTTCAAGACAACATCGCCGATCTCTACACAATGTCGGTGTTGATATCTACCTTCCAAAAGCTTACTAAGGTATTGAATTGTGTTAACTCTCTCTTTTGCAACACTAATAGTTCTGAGGAAAAGTTTTATCGAACTAATGGAGTGTATCCTGAAGTATACTAAGTTGATCTAACTTGTTCTTTTTCCATTAGATTAGTAGCATTTTCTCATTGGATTTTTGCTACCTGTCAAGGTTTTGATTAAGCACCCACATTGAGCTGGTCATACTATTGCACATGTCGTTCTACAACTTGCTTGCATCCTAAAGATGTCAAATATCGACATATTCCATTAATTAACATTTTTCTTTGTAGACCACGGTTTGTCGTACCGAGTTTACCAGAACAAGGTTTTGGTGAGATTATGCTCCTGTATGTATTCCCACTTAGAGACTCACATATGCGTTGCTTTTACCAAACAAGACGACTTTATCATCTACTTCCTCATTTGCATGAAGACTTGATGTGACTACTTCTGAAGTTATACATACTTAAGAAAAAAGTGTTGTATAGGAATGTAATTATGTAAATTAGAAGTTGGTTATAGGATCTAAAAGATCATTTTCTTGTAAGATTTGTATTACTTAGGAATCAAGTAATTATCTCCCTTAAACAGTACAAATAAAGGCACTAGACACAAGAGATAACGCACATATTTCGAGTGCTTTTTCTCTCTGTCGTCCCTCCCTACTCTCTCTACAATTATTTTATTACAATTTTTAATTTGAAATTAATTAGAAGGGCAAATTCTTCATTTAACGCAATTATTTTATAACAATTTGTAATTTGTTTGGTTTTTCTATCTAGTTACTACGGCCTTTTATATTTGAAATTAATTATAAGGGCAAATTCTTCATTTAACTACAATTATTTTATAACAATTTTTAATTTGTTTGGTTTTTCTATCTAGTTACCACGGCCTTTTATATTTGAAATTAATTATAAGGGCAAATTCTTCATTTATGAGTGATGTGAAAGTGGATTAAAATATGAAGGGATGTTAGTATAATTTCAAAAATTCGAGTGTTTTTTTATAAAACTATGATAAACCTCATGAGGTATTAGTAAAATTAATATTTTTAACACTATTAATATTTGTTAAAAAAACACTACTAGTAAAATTCCCAAGTTTTCTAAATGAGACAAAAAAATTGAAGAAAATCTACTTGCGCTACATGGTGCAATCTGACCTTTAGAAAACGGAGGAGGATTCTCTCCCCTCCTAATTTATCTCTCATTCTCTCCTCTCTTACTTGAACGGTTACCGTTAAACCACGTCAATATCTTATATTAATTTTTTAATAGAGACTAGCATTTACGTACACACTTTGTGTGTATGAATACATTTTTTTAGAAAATGAGAAGGAGAAAGGGAGAGAGAGAACGTGGGGGAGTGAGATGTTTTTGTTTTTGGTTTTTTTTTTAATTTTTTTTTAAATTTCAATATTAGAGATATTTTAACATCACCTGTAGGTGAGACTTCAATAAAAAATAATCAAATTTGGTCTTGTGAAATTACATTATTGCCCATCATTTTTTTTGGATGATAGAAAACAAAATTGTTTTTTCACCATCTTTTGGTTGACAAATAAGGTTTCATTAATTAGTAGAGATAATAAGATAAAAAATAAAGTGTGAAAGAATAGAAAGAAAGAGGACAAAAATAAGAAGTGAGAAAATCCTATTCTTTAACTAGATCTCATTGGTGCCACCTAAACGAAAAAAGAACATAAAAGAGGATGAGGTTAACCGTTTCTTAGGACTAGGATCCTCCCCGAAGGGCTAGGATCCTTTCCAGATCCAACCATGCGGAGCCTCCTGACCACGCAATCTTGATGGCTCATACAAACTAAAAATCAATTAAGATTTTTTTAATTTTTTCACAAACCGACCCATCAATATAGGATGAATTCCAAAATAATACGCAAACAGCATCAACACACCATAAAAACATGTTGGAAAATGATAGTGACTAGGGGAATGGACAAAAGATAATTCCCCCTCAAAATGTATGGTCATAGAGTAATCAACTAAACAATGCAGGAGGAAACAACTCATGTCAAATACGCACAGCGCGCAAGTTAACGCTCCATGCGCTACGTAAACGACATCCCCTCACAGATGAACAGAGTAACTTCGCGGGTCCACGCAGCCTCACTCAAAATCCAAAACGCTGCACTTCCATTTGACCACGCTGTCCACCGCGGACGCGGAAGCCCTGTTACCTTGTACCTCCCGGCGCACGTTACCCCTTCCCCACGGTTACCTTGTACCTTCTCTCTCTCTCTCTCTCTCTCTCTCTAAACCAGTTTCCACTACAAGAAAGCTTCTGCGAGAGAAGTCGGGAAGTTATCCTCTGCTTCGCTGCATTTGGTAATTCTACTTACTTATTTCCTTGTGAATTTTCCAGCTATTGCTTTTCCTTCCTTAGAAAATAGAATTTCTAGTCTTTTTTTAACCATTAATCTCTGTTTTAGTTCTGAATTTTGGTTTATTATTTCATTGTCTTTTCACTAATTTTTGTAAGGATTTTATCTGTGTAATTTGTTGTAAGATTTTAAGAAACCAAGAAAAAGTTAAACGTAAAATTCACTGGCCTGCTTTAAATTGCAAATTTTTCACACTAGAAGAAGAAATTTAAGATTACTAAGGAATTTTAAAATGACGAGATTTTCTTTTCTAGAATTCGTGAATTTTCTTGTTTGGTTAAGCTAAAAGAAAAATGGAATTGAATATGAAATTTGTTATTTTTAAACTCTCAATAATAGAAATTGGGAAATGACACCTATTTACATGGAATTTAAACTTAGGAATTGAAGGTCCCAAATTCCAAGTTTTTTTACGTGGAAATTTTAAATTTCTATGTTTATGAATTCAAACGAAGGAATTGGTGCATGTCAATTTATAAATTCTGACTTTTACCCAAATTCCAAGTTTATTTCTCTCATCCAAACATGGTGTAACTTTATAATCTGTATAATTCTGGGTTATTGTTTAGGATTTGAACATAAAGTGAGAAGTTGAATTTTGAGTTTCGCAGGTGTTGGTGTTCATATTTGCTAATGTGAGACTGAGCCCCATAATTTGAAGACATAGTATGATTAGGGTGAAAGGAGTAATCTGATTTTCGACGACATTATCTTATTTGTGCTCAAAGTTACACCTCTACTGGTTGAGAATCGGCCATGCCTCATGCGGCTGCTACGCGGTTTTTGCATGATTGGAGAAGCCACAGTAATCGTGGATGCCGTAATCCTGATGCTGTATGTGAGATTTCTTTGTAGTCTTCATTGCTTCGTGCTATCTTCGCGCTTAAGAGTTTACTTTTTTATGGAGTACTAATGGAGTTTTGTAATTTTTCTTTGATTAAAAGTGTCTTGTAGGAAAGGGTCGAGTACATATGGTTGGCATCAATCTTCCGTCGCATGGTTTGGTATGGTTTTCTCATTGGTGCAGTTATTTTTATCTTTTCAGTTGCTGTTCGGTGATTTGGCATGCATAATTATCATTAGAGTTCTGGTTTTCTTTTTTCCCTTCGTGGAACTGTGGTGTGCATGCTCGTGTGAAATTTACTCATCATTCATTGTTTCAAGGTTTTGTTGAGTGGATGATTGATTCTAGTGTAGTGCTTGCTTGGTCTGCGTGTGTGAGTTTAAGGGGTTTTTCCTGAATAGAGTTTGAGGCCACGGAAATTCATTTTCTTTTGTTACGTTTGATTGTCAGCGACAGGGTGCCTGCAGTCTCCATCTTTTAAGCAGTGTACGCGTCCCAATAGGTCCAGTTTCTTCCAGATGCAATGTTTTCTTGTGCAGATCTGTTTTAGGTCCAGGTGGACGAAATGGAGTTCCTGTTGTGAAATCTGCTACTCTTGTCTTAACAAGGTATGTGGACACGTTCCCAATTGAATTCTCAATCCCTTTTTTGTTTTGATTCGACAACTGCACACAACAGCGTACAAGGTTCTAAATTTTGGGTATTCCATTCTGTTTAATTGGAAGCAATGCCTCACCATGTTTTCTCTCGCATTAGTATGGAAATGTTTGGTGTCTAAAGAAATATACATGTTGACATATTATGCAGGTCCTATGATGCTTTACGTGGAAGCCCTGCTTTGCTTAAATTGATCCCAGCAGCGGCTATCATTGCTTTTGCTGTTTGGGGTATTGGGCCACTATTGCGTCTCGGCAGGGTTATTTTTCTTCGAGTATGTTATTCTTGCATCGCACCTTGCCTGTAGACATTGTTTGATTATGTTATTGAGCTGATTAATTCTTCCATGGTGAGTTTCTGCAGCGGAATGATAATACTTGGAAGAAAAGTAGGTCCCACTATGTCATGACTTCTTACCTTCGGCCCTTGCTTCTCTGGACTGGAGTGATACTTTTGTGCAGGTTCACTTCTACAGTAGAAGTAGTTAGTTTCAAATTACACTTCAGGGAACGAAAAATGATGTAACCTATTCGCTTGTTTTGTTTCCTGCCGCGATGTTCATTTCAGAGCATTGGATCCTGTAGTCCTACCTTCAGAAGCAAGCCAGGCTGTCAAGCAACGTCTTATAAATTTTACACAATCGTTATCAACAGTGCTGGCATTTGCCTATTGTTTGTCAAGGTGAGTACAGTTCTCTGCTCTTATTGTGTCTCAAAAATATTTATTTCATGATTCCATCGGTCAACTAATAGATTGGTCTCCGATGAATTGCATTTTGATATTTGTTTCTTCCAGAAGTAGTGAAGCAACTTCTTATATTAGTTAAAAGTAATTTGAACATTGAGAATGGCCAAAGGGCCTCGTTCAATAAGTTTAGTTCTTCTGCCACGATGTAGTAATTTCATTTGTTGGCATAGTTTTTTATTTTGCTGCTATGCTCTATACGCAGATGTGTCTGTGTGAGTGTTATTTTTATTTTTACCGCACTGGTCTTTTTCTTTTGTCCACACTGGTCCTGTAATCACTGTGCTCGTTGATTGTGATGGCTCTGGTTCTGCGGTTTAAAGTTTGATTTTCAACAGCGATACTTTTTGTTTACAGCTTAATTCAACAAGCACAAAAGTTCTTTACGGAGACAAATGACACAAGAAATGTATGTTTTCTTACTTTCTCAGTAGGCAACTCCTGTATTTACTTGTTTTAATGTTATGTTTTCATTAGGTCGTATGCATTCGTTTGCATTCATACTTTGTTTTGGCAAAAATTAACTTTCCTTTTCAATTTGCAGCACTGAAAAGGACAATGTCATTAGTACCTCTGCAAATGATAACAAAATGTTCCTCGCTATCATATACATTACCTTCTTTTTACCTTTTTGTAATATATGTAGCATAGTTTTTCTTTTCCTGTCAAATTTCTGTTATTGTGTGATTTTGTAATAAATAATATAGTAATATAACTATCTTGGTGGCACTTATATCGCGTAATATCATTTTTCTTTACAAAAATTGTCTCTTGCTTGGGCAGATGGGCTTCAGTTTCGCTGGAAAGGCTGTTTATTCTGCAGTTTGGGTTGCTGCGGTATCATTGTTCATGGAATTGCTGGGATTCTCAACCCAGAGATGGGTAACGGCTGGGGGTCTTGGCACAGTATTGCTCACCCTTGCTGGTCGTGAGGTAGTGATCTTCTTCCCCTGACATTGTAAACTGAAATAGCTGCAGTTCATTGATCATAACTACAAATTCTTGATTATCTATGTGTATACTTTTGTTCAAATACTATTAAAATTTATAGTTTCTTTCAAGGTTTTTCTGATCGCGTTGACGTTAATATTTATTTTTTGACTCAGATATTCACAAACTTCCTTTCAAGTGTAATGATTCATGCCACACGCCCATTTGTTGCTAATGAATGGATTCAGACTAAGATTCAAGGTTACGAAGTTTCTGGTACTGTTGAGGTTTGTATATATCTTTGTTAATCCATCATATGAGAACAACAGGGAGGAGGAAAAACATAATGTATGTGCATAATATCTTTGATTGCTTCCACCTTAAACATAAGTGGGGTTCAACAATTTAGTTCTTTCTGCAAAACAAATATTTGGAAGTGAATTTCTTATCTGCAATTTGGCCCTTTTTATTTATTTTTTGATGAATTTGTTTTGTTTTACCAGCATGTGGGTTGGTGGTCCCCAACAATTATAAGGGGCGATGATCGTGAAGCAGTTCACATTCCAAATCACAAGTTCACTGTAACTGTTGTCCGGAATCTTAGCCAGAAAACTCATTGGCGAATCAAGACCCACCTCGCAGTCAGTCACTTGGATGTAAATAAAATTCATGTGAGCATTCATTTTGTTCACTGGTTTGTTACTTGTTCTCTGGAATATTGTTTCTTCTATCATGTCATACGGTAACCTCGGTGGCATTGCTGTCTACAGACTATAGTAGCTGATATGCGTAAGGTTCTGGCAAAAAATCCTCAAGTAGAGCAGCAAAGGTTGCATAGAAGAGTTTTTCTGGACGATATTAATCCGGAAAACCAGGCTCTTATGGTAAGACTTTTATGCTGTCATTCTTTTGAAGTTACGAATTTTTTCAACTTTAAAAATACATGACGGAAACTTTTGGTCTTCCAATTCTTCACTTTCATTCCCAAGGTCTTCATAGAGTAAATGGGAAAACTCATTTGATTTTCCAGTGGATCTTCAATCTCTATATAATACGCTCCTCTCTTTTGTTTTTGTTTTTATCAACTTATTTATTTAATAATTGTTCTTATCTCAAGTTTATGTCTCATAAGCGTACAATTTTGTTACAGATTTTGGTGTCTTGCTTTGTTAAAACATCTCGTTTCGAGGAGTATCTCTGCGTGAAGGTAATACTTTTTTTATTGGTAGAAGCTTTAGGAATGGACGTCGATTCAAACTATATAAAGTAATGATGTCTGAAAAGCAAAATTATACAATAGAATCAGAAATAGTATAAATCTTGATCAACTTTGAAATGGACGTCGTTACAAATTTTTGTATAATTCGTGTTGTTTGCTAATTCTGGTTTCTGAGTGCCTGTGGTCTGCCTGTACTTTGCAGTTGTTGTTTATGGATATCGCAATGCCTTTAAATCTTTCATTGTTAATTATAGGCTGTGAGGAAACCTTGAATGTCTGTCTCATGGACTATATTGATGAAATAATACAGGAGGCAATACTTATGGATCTTCTTAGAGTTATTAGCCATCACCGTGCCCGGCTTGCCACACCCATCCGCACAGTCCAGAAATATTACAGTGAGGCCGACTTGGAAAATGTGCCATTCGCTGACACCGTTTTCACTCGTTCTAGGGCATCCACTAATCGTCCGCATCTACTTATTGAACCATCTTACAAAATCAGTAGTGACGACAAGGGCAAGGCTTCAACTCACACAACGCATACAAATGGAGAAAAACAGGCTGAAGCGGCCTCAACATCTGACTCCAAGGGATCAAATACTAAAGCTGGGCCAGCAGTAACTCATGCACAAACTGACGACAAGGCTGTAGTGACTTCAAGTTCCAACTCAAGCACAACCTCTAAGGCCTCCGAAATGCCGCCATCTGAACCCCAAACAAGGAATTCCGCATCTGATGGTTCAGTTCAAAATAACTCTGAGATGGTGCGGTCCAAGAACGAGAGTACAAAACATGCAGGGAAGGATACAACAGGAGTTCATTCCAAGGAGGCATCTCCACAAAAGGTGACGTCTAAGAAGCCCTCTGTTGCTTCACCCGAGACTGGTAGCGAAAAAGCAGATATTCCTTTGACCACTACGCAGACAAAGCAAGATGGCGAGAAACCTGTCGCAGCACCATCAGCAGCTAGGCCTCCGTTAGAAGAGAATATTATCCTTGGTGTTGCTTTGGAGGGTTCAAAGCGAACGCTTCCAATTGAGGAAGATACGAATCCATCTCCCACTGCAGGATCAAAAGAGTTCAGTGCCAGTCGTAATGGTAACGGGTCTCCTTCCGTTGGCACGGATGCGAAGGATGGTTGAATGGTTGTGGTTTCCAGAGCCATGGCAATGAATAGCAGAACCGAGAAGGCTACGATGTCATATTCTAAAGCAGTTATTGTAAGTAAAAAATTGTATGCCGCTGAGTTTTTGAAGGTGGCATTACATGGGAGAAACTGGTCGTTTCTCCCATCACTGTAATGAATAGCTCAAAGTAATGAAGAAAAAAGGTAATTAATAAACACTTGGGGTTTGTCAATTATTTTGTTTTCAATTTTTTGTTTTAACGTTTTCTTAAAATGAAAACTAAAATCTTGTTTAGTAAGTGAACCAACTCTTAGGCCTCGTTTGACAGCTCGGACTGTACTGACTATTTCAGTCAAATAAGATAATTTGTCATCGGATAGTACTGACTATTTAGTCGAGCGTACTGACTAGTTTAGGTTTAGATAATTTGGCAGCTCGGACTGTACTGACTATTTCAGTCAGATAAGATAATTCTCCCTTTTATTAATTTTTACTAGCAATTGTACACATGCTATGCAAGTGCTTATTAAAAATTTGAAAAATAAAATTCACAAAGAGAGAAAATAAAATGGTGGCTAAAACTTCTTGGTGACGGCCTTCAATGATTTTTCATCATTGAAGAGGCTATTCATATATTTAGCGACTATTTCTAGATAACTATTTCATCACTGAAAATTTATTTTATTTGGGAGAAAAACGTGAAAGAGAAAATAGTGGTTATTTGACTGTAAGGCTTTGAAAAGAAATAGTAAAATTATTTTGTGTTTAATTTATTATATTTCCCATTACTTTTATTTTAATTAATTTTCTTTAATTTTGTTGACAACTTTAACATAGTTTGGAAAAAAATGAAAAACATTTGGAAAATAAAAAAAATTGGCTGGACTTGGCCCTGAGTCCGAGAAGGCCCGGTTCGTGGGCCCATTTTACATACCAGTGCCCAATTTAATTTAACTTGAGTCCTGACCCAATTTAATTTATAGCCGTTGTACAACCACAAGCCCAACCAAACTCAACTCTCTCTCTCTTCGCGCGCTCGCGCTCGCGCTCGCTCTCTCTCTCTGTGAATTCAGTCCCGCCCTCTATTTGCTCTCCTCCATCATCTCTCTCTCGATCGCTACAGTTTGATAACGACGGTGCTTGAGTGACTTTGGCGGAGGCCGTCGCTGTGGCCGTTATCAGCCGAGCAGCCTCCTCCTCGTTTGTCGTTTGTGGAGGTAAATATCTCTTTCTCCTTGTTCTCTCTATTTCTTGATGGAATATTTTGTTCAGTAGTTCGATTTGTTGAATTTTTTTATTTTTTCAGTTTGTTTAATCTGTCAGAGTTTTCCCTAACCTCTGAATTTTGCCCTAATCTCTGAATTTTGCCCTAATTTGTGAATTTTGCAATGGAACCTAATTTTCCGGCCGCCGATCCTTAGTCGGAATTTCTAAGAAATGTGCATAACATTGTCAGGGAGTCGGTGGCGAGTAATAAGAGTCTTGTTCTTGACATTTTTTTCTGTAAACGATGTCAGGGAAGAAGTTGAGAGGTTCAAGAGAACCCCTTTTGCACAGAAGGCGGAGAGGGACCAAAATGTAAAAATCGTTATGTCTTTTGTTTAATTAAAAGTTTCTTGGAGGAAAAGGTTGAATACATATGGTTAGCATCAATTTCCATCACATGGTTTGATATGGTTTTCTTATTGGTTTAGTCACACACACACGCATATACACATATATTGTCCAGGTGCTGTTCTTTGATTTGGTATGTATACTTGTCACTAGGCTTCCGGTTTTTCTTTGCCCCTTTGCGGCATTGTTGTGTGCGTGTTCGTGTTTCTAAAATTTGCTCATCATTCTTTATTTCAAGGTTTTGTCGAGTTCATGTATACTGCTTGCTTGGTCTCTGTATGTGTGAGTTGATTTGAGGAGGAAGAGGAGTGGGGGGGGGGGGGGGGGGGTTGGTTTCTAAATAGAGCTAGGAGGCTTGAAAGGGAAGGACATCCGGCGAAAAAGGTTGTCTTTACCTTTGGACTTACTCAAGTGTTGTAACTCTTTTAATTATTTTGCATAAACTTGGCATACAGCAAGGTTTCCTTCTTAGCTAACATCCTTGGTTGTGTTATTTTCAGTTTACTGTTTATATGATTTTTGTTTAATTTTGAAGTTCTAAAGGAGTGCGAGTCATAATTTTAAATTTGTATCATATTTGCTTGATAAATATGTTGGTATATGTTGGGTGACCAATTCGGACTTAAAGTTTGTAATTTTACTGTGTTTCTATTTTGTTTAGATAGAGGGTTGGATTTCTCTTTGTAGATTGATGCTGCTTTGTGTGGTTTACATGCAGGAATATTTAATGACAGTTGTTTTTGGGATATATAGGTGAGACCATCAATGCAAGGAGTGTACAGCCAGCAGGGGTTCCTGCACACCATCCACAGAGACCAGTCCCCAATCCTCCCTTAGACCACCACCTGCCACGAGTAATCAGTCCCCATCATCCCAAGTGAGTATTTTGTTTCAGTGTCCAATATGTAGTTTCTGCACATGTGCGAATAAATATGTAACGTAAACGTGCTCTACCATAACTGATAAGGTGATATGTGTTGCCTGCTAAGGCTTTTCTGATTGGTTTTATTGATGAAGTTAGTTTTTTAACTTCAACATACTGTTAGTGCTTGCATCTTCTCCAGTTGTCCGTCTGTTTGGTTCATATGAATGCCTGGACATTCTACATTTTAGGGAAGCAAAGAAATGATTGGCGTCGCACTGTTAGGTTCGTTGTTCCTCAAAGGATTTGATGATGAAGATTTACAAACATGTTTTAGTGTTGTTTCTTTTTCTTCAGTATTGCACAAGATGAACATGCCTGGCTTTGGTGCCATTTATTTTTATACGTTACAATTTCAGTTTACATTCTTTTGTCCTCTAAACTCACAACATAAACAGAAAGAAATGGTATTGTAAGGAATATTTGACACAATTTGTTATTGTTAAGATCAATTTCGTATAATTAACTGTTAGTTATCGTTTTCCTGATCTCGTTGAAATAAAAATACGTAAAACACATGTAGCGCCCTTTGATTAAAGTACACCTTCATACATTACGCATACAGCTCCATTTAGCAAGCGTGGGAGCGTGTGTAGAAAGGCTAGTTCTAAATTACTCTAAGCCAAAAAATTCACTGTATTGAAATGGAACAGTCTGTCGGAGTCGTGGTACGCAAGGCGATTTCGTCGCTGGATCTCTCTTTCTGCTGGTGAGAAACAATGGTTGCCCATCGACACATAAGAAGCAGAATGTACAATATAATTAGGTCAATGAAGCCTATACAAAAATGGGATTGGATAACTCCAACACATTAATTGATTTCAATTAAGATTGACACATGCAATCAGGAGCAGGGTATGTATAGATCGACTGCTTCTCCTTCCTCAGCCTCATCTGCCCCTGTCTGGTTTTGTGTCCATCCGAAACCGCGCGTTGGAAATCAGACCATTCCATGCTCTTATTCACGAAAAGCTTGCCCAACAATGCCATGTTTGGTCTAATAGTCTTCAAGTTCATATAAGCCCGGTGACCCACCTGACGATACAAGTTTAATCCTGTCAGCTCAGAATTTCATATATATTTTTAAGGAAACAATTCTTCTCTAGTGACACTGATTTTATAACAGGGCAAAAACATGCTATTTACAACGGCAAAATTGATGACGTGATAATCGGAACTATTCCCCCGCCATCTTAAAGAAGACAAATATTTACCAAGTACTGAACTCGATATGCTTACCAGTGCATTGTGCATATTTCCGGGAGAAGCAGAAATGAAGATGTCGCTTTGCATGCTCACGTAATAGTCAACAGCGGCCAACAAAGAAGCCTTGCCTTCAACTTTGGCCCTTTCCTCTGCAGAGGCAAGGCCCTTCTTATCATCCATATCTGGAAATAATCTTCTCAAAGTCGAGATCCTTGCTTCTCCACCGTAAACCTAAAAAAAGGAACGTAAAATTGTTTCTCCAATTTCAAACCATCATGAAGACATGATGTCAACATTTAGTGAGAAGGAACCTAAGGAATCGCATGAGATGCTTGGGGCTCGTTTGTCAACATTTTCAATTTGTTTCTATTGAAGAGAGAGGGAAATGAAAATGACTGAGGCGAAGAGAAGGAGAATATCTAAACAAAACTTTTCTGAGTATTATTTTGTAACCATTCTATGGTTTTTTTTTTATCTTTATAGAGTTATTTTATTTTATTTTTTTAAATAAAAACAAATCAACAAACGATCCCCTTGCCATTAGCCCCTAAATAACAGCATAGACATTCTGCTTTAAGACAAACCTTGTGAGAAGCAAGATAGAGTCGGGTCGTATTGTTGAAGCCCAAAGCGGCCAGCAGCAATCCAATCTCTTCAGGAGTCAATGGGCAACGCCCCTGATTTCTTAACTCCTCGTCTGTGAACTGAGATTTTAGGACCCTACCCTGCCAGATTACTTGCCGATATTTTGCAAGGGCAAGTTTCTCAGCTTTACCACCACCAAAATCACAGGCTGAATGGGCAGCCATATCCTGTGTGTATGTGCATGCAAAGAAGATATTAGGAAATACTAATCCTACAGATGTAATTAAGATTCTTAGGACAAGCTTTAAGATTCTCCAAAAATTATTTTGGGCAACATATATTTCAAAACACTTAAATCAGCTCAAAGACTCCGAAACGATTACATAATCAAACATGCCAAGGATATAAAGCTAATTAAGAACATACTTTATCGAAGCGTAGATGCAAAACAACATATTTCCCAGCTCCCTGTTTCTCAATTTCATTTGCTTTGTCCTGCGAGCCAGTACCTGCCTTTTGGTTTCTATTCGGATAGCGGAGACGATTAACAAGGGTTTCTCCCAATTTCCTGATATGAGGAACAAAGGCTAAAGCTTCAAAGTTGACTTTACAACGTAGGTGCTGTATGCTTGGAGGCAAGTTTTCAAAAGCCAAACGATGAGAAAATGGGGAGATAGCAGCAACTCCATATCTGTGGCAGTGAAACACCTTTTAAGTCATGAAAAGATATTTGGTTAAAATTTAGGTCCCAAAAAGCAACCTATTGTAGTGAATCATATGCATGTGCTTCAGATTGGTAGCTCAAGTTGTGCCCAGAAAAGACACTCTAACATAATACCAAAGGATATTTCTGGCTTACAGTTAGACCTAGAAAACCGTGCTCTTTCCGTCCACAAATGACTGTCTTGAAGTAGTTCCTTCATCTTTCTTGCCTTGGAGCAGCAAGAAGTACACGGTAATCAATTTCTGTAATTTAATATACCTTCCCTTCGAGATCCCTTCTGAAGGTGCAAACATCTATACTATTATTAAGAGAACCTTCCTTGTCAACTTTTTTTCCTATTTTGCCCTCACTTTTGATACACAATACTTACATAAGGAGGGCAAAATAGTAATTTTGTATCTTTTGCCCCTTTTTGCCTATTTTGCCCTCACTTTTGATACACAATACTTACAAGGAGGGCAAAATAGTAATTTTGTATCTTTTGAGAAAATGACAATCATATCCCTATTTTTCCTATTTTACCCTTATTTTTTATACACAATATTTATATAAGGAGGACAAAACAGTAATTATGTAATATTAAGATAAAATATGCACTTATTAAGAGAAATTGTCCCACCATCATTTTTTCATACTTTTTTTTAAAATTTTAAAAACTAATCACACTCCTTAATAAAAAAAACAAAAAATAAAATGAAATTGTTCACACACAAAGTGTGTGCTCATCGGCTGGTATATAATGAATAGAAGTGAATTCCGCTTATGGTATTGAAATTTTTAAAACATTGGCTCGATCCCTCCAAGGTTATTTATTGAAATCCCAAGACATAATAAAGCTTGAAAACCCAATGCCTTGACGTGCAGAGACAGAAGTATTTCTGTGGTGCACTACTAAGCTATAAATATATACGATACACATTAGCCAAACAACCAATTTCCCAAAGTTATGTCCCTAACATCATAATATTACTATGCCAAAACTTTCCTTGTTATGACAGCTTCTTTCTGCTATTTACCCCAGTAAAGAGATGACAACTTATGTCCAAGTTTATAACAGAAGCTATCACAATAAAAAATTTAAGAAACGTACACAGCATGATCCAATACAAGATGGAATCTAAACTTTAGGACCTACAACATATATGATACGGGCAATGGTATACGATACAACTTAGCTCTCAATAAAGGGTCAAAGCATTTACTGACCTCTGCAATATGGGCAGGACGTTTTCCAGATACCAATCAGAAGAAGCATGAACAGGTGCTGTTTTTATTCTTGTAATCCGTATGCCAGTAGCATAATACTCCCTAGTGCTCCAAGAAAATTCAATAGGAAGGGCTTTAACTATAGAAACTTCACCCTGTAGGGCTTCAATAAAGTGACCCACATCAAAAATGTCCTCAAAGGAACTGCAAAAGCACAAGGAGTTTCACATCAATGGCTCCCCTTTGGATAAAAATAATAATTTCTAGGGATGGTTCCAGGTTAGCATACCCACTATATACCTCGAATCTTGCCACACAGGATTAACTTCAAGGTGTGGAATAACCAAGGTGGCATTCAAAATTTTAGCAACAGCAACTGCATCACAAATCTTTTTTATGAAAAAAAAAAAGACCAAATAAATTAAATTAGATAATCTCATTTTGTACACCCATCTGACTATAGAATTACATGTAATAGCAAGACTTTCCTCATAAACTTATTAAAACTCACCCCCATTTTCTGCTGGTTCAAGCCTCCATCAAGGAACACCTGAATATACCCAGTAGATTCTTTTGGCGACGCTGCAAGAAAATGAACGGTAGTACATCAGATAACAATCAATACAATGTAACATATAATATGGCCTTATCTTTAATACTCACATGATAAACTTCTAGGCTCTTCAGGACAATGCTTCCATCCTTGGTCGGGCAACGGAGCCCAAAGCTTGCTCTGTTGATCCACAGACTACACAAATTCAAAACCAACATGCAAATACATGTAATCAGATCAATTGTTCATAAGCAAACATCAAATCAAAGGCACAAAAAAAAAAAAAAAGAAGGAAAAGGAACTGACAGATTGAAGAAGTAAAGCCGGACTTAGAAGGCGCGAATGCCGGGGTTGCGGGGCATTCCACTCCTGCAGAAAAAACCCATTTCAGTTTAATAATTATTCAACAAAATTACGCATTTCCATTAACAAAAACTTCAAACCTGTGGGAGTGGTTTGCTGGGAAGGAACTTACCGAGAAGATGGAAGGAGAGGCGTGGCCCAATGGGCCAAAGAGGTTTGGCAGGAAGGCCGGAAAGAGGACCACCAAAAGGCCGGCTAAAGCGGCTCTCTGAGACTGGTTGGGGTAGTAGTAGCCATAGTAGTCTTTGTGAAGCTTCATGGGTTGGTTTGATTTTGATCGAAGACCTAAAGTTTCACCATTGATTGCGGGTTTTGGTTGAGGGGGAAGGGAGGGCGGTGGAGAAGCTCACCGTCGTCAACGAGGACTGTGAATCGGATCTAATTTTAACGCGAGAAAACTGATAAGGGAAGGTGTATTAAGGCTTACGGTTTGATTAAGTGGAATCCGGATCCTCTTTGTGAGGTTCTCGGGCACCATCAATTTTGTCCGCTCATTTTAATATCATGCGGTGAGAAATTATTTTAAATATTTTTAATTAAAATTAAACATACAGTATTTGATACAAATTGATCGCACGATGTAAATAAGCGGATAAGCGGATAAAATTTACGGATTCCATAATTCTCACCAAAAGGATCCTGTTGGGATTAAGTGCGTGTGAAATATTTTACTTTTGTTTCTAATTTCATATCAAAGTTCATAATCTCATAAATTCATACGAAGCAAAACGTTAAGCTTATGTTCATACCACCAATGTTCACAATCGCCTACCAAACTACTTAATTAAAAGTGCATGCAACCAAAATGGAATAAATTATTTTTGGGATTTATGTCTATCCACTGTATAAATCTCAAAAATTAAACTCATTTAACATAGTAGATAGTGATGAGTAAAAAATATTCATTTATTTTAACTTTGGGTAATGATAGGAAACTAAAATTTTAAAATAAATTTTACAAATTAAATGATGTTGGTAATGATTAATTTAATAATTAAGTATTTATTGACTTTCTTATTCTTTATTGATAAGAAATGATTTTTCATAAAAAAATCTTGAGCAAACCCGAAAATCAAAAAAGAAAAAGGAAAAGAGAAGGAAATTGTCCCTGATTGGGTGAACTACAAATTTAAAGCAACACGCTTCATCGTGGAAAAAAACCCCCTCCCCTCGTCTTCGGCTCTCACACACTCTGCTTTCTCTCTCCGATTTGACCCAGCTTCACAACCCCGTCTATGCTCACTCGCTGAGTCAATTTGACTCGCCCGAGTTTCCACTCCAAACCCGTTACCTTCGCGATGAAGACTAGCGGCCTCGAAGTCTTCGACTTCAGCGAGGAGGACGAGCACTCGGAATCGGTCCAGGGGAAGTATTTGGGGAGGTTCAAAAACCCTAGCCTCGATACCAATCGGATTTTCAAGTGCGATTTTCTCCAGAATGGTACGTTTGCTTTCTGTAATGTCTGAAATTAGTAAGCTACATTTCTGTGTCTGGTTCCCGAGAATCCGTGGGAAAATAATCTGGTGTGAAATGAATGAAAGTTCAATAATTTTGTCGGAATTTTTATGTTAATGCTTCGAATTACAACTTTGGAACTTGCTGCTATGATAATTCATCGTTTGGAAATTGTTACTTAGTAAGGTTTGAGCCACGATGGAAATTTGGCCTGTTTGGATTCGATCTTTGTCGATAAGCTAATAGTTTTGTAGGATTAAGAAGTTTTTTTTTGAGTTTCTGGTTAATTATTCTCACAGGTTTATTTGTGCTAAAATGTTGGGATATGTATACAATTTACTATCTCATACTTAAAATCATCTTCATATGAATGTTGAAAATTTTGATAATATGGTGGTTGATTTCTGAGTTACCGCATTGTTTAATCTGTAAGTTAAGGTTGATCATATCGTAGAAAGGGGTGGAGATTGTTTGGCGAAGTTGGATATATGTTTGAAAGAACTAGGTAATTACAGATGGATCTCCCTATAATCCTAGTATCATATATGGTAACGTTTGACAGTTAGGGCTGGCTTGGCATTGCTGAAATTATTTTAAAAGCAGCTTTTTAAAAAAGCTGGGGCTAAAATTGTGTTTGGTAAATGAAAAAAGAGTGCTTTTTGTCAAAATCATGGGTCCAAAACAGCAGAAAGCAGAAGCAGCTCTACCCCTGCTTCTGAAAACAGCGTTCTATTTCACAGCACAGCAACCCCAAACTAGCTTAGTAATCAGTTTGCATGCAGTAGGCTACTTACAGTTGTGTATTTGCATAATGTGGTAAATAAGTAACATTGTTGTCAGGTCTGTCTGTATGTCAAATCTGCATTCCAGTCCCTTGTTTACAACGGTTTCTCACCTTTTTGTAAATGCTGATTTATGTGTTGATTCTTCCAGTTTTGCTTGATGTAATAATCAAGCCACTAATCTTCTGACATCTGTCAACACTCCCCCTCAATCTCAACTGGGGAATCCCAGTTTGAGATTGGAAGAGTATTTAGAAAATACGGGACTATGAACCCCTTTTGAACAAAATGTCTGCAACTGGTCATCAGTTGGATTGTACTGCACATTTGTATCTCCCTAAAGCACCCTTTAACGAACAAAGTGGTTGTCAGCGTTTATTTTTCTTTTTCTCTGTCAGCTGAAAACTAAAGATGGTTGATCTATATCATCAGTGTCTTTGTATAAACTATGCTAATTCATCTAAATATTTTTCTAGTTGCCCAGGGAGCCAAACTTCAAACAAAAGATATCAGCAGCATCCCTTGCGTAAATGTTGATTCAGTTGACCGTGATCATTGTTGTGATAATGCTATTTCACATTCCCCCATAGGAACAATTGAAGAGAGCCTGGCTACCAAGAAAGAGTATATGGAATTGGATGCTGCACCACAATTCAAATGTTTGAGTCATGAACAACAATCTGATTCCAAATTAGATAGTCATGGATCCAGAAGTTTTGTTTCTGAGCCAGAGAGAAGAGGTTCAAATGCTACGTCATCATCGTCTTGGGAAAGCCAGTTACACTTTGCCCTTGCAGTGTCTCTGTCCAGTGTATGTCAACTGTCATTTATCTGCTGAAGTATATCCTTAAAGGAGAGATTAACAATCAAAATTATGCTTTCTAAATTTTGTTGTTGTGTTCTTTTTTTTCTCAGAATGAGCCAACTGATATGATTTTAGATGCTGATGAAAGCACAAGTGACTCTCCATCAAGTCCTGCTTCTGAAATTGAAGAGGATGACGGTATTTCCTTGTTAATTGGAGGATTGCTAATCCTTAGTTTGTGCCTTCCTTGGGTATTTCTGTCATGCACCAAGGTGTTCTTACCATCATTTGTTGTTCACTTTCAGATTCTTTGGGTTCTTATAAATCATATCATTGCTCTGGTGATTTGGAAATGGTAATCTCTTTTCTCTTTTATTAGCGGTCCAATACATGTGAGATTGCTTCTTACATAAACTACATATTTGGGGTTGTAAAAACAGAAAAATAAAGAAGTATTTTATTTTTGTTGATGTTTAAACAAAATAACTGTCAAGAAAGAAAGTGGGGTTGTCTGTGTGATTTTCTAAATAGTGTAATGGGTACTTTTTATTTTCATGTCACAAATACAAAGAATAATTTTGTGAGGTAACACAGAAGTAAGACTGAAGTATGCACCATCAAAACATGTTTCGGTGACACTATCTATGCTTTGAATAAGTGTATGCAACAAAATAAAGAAGAAAAAAAATATCTTCTTCATGTGCACAATGTTACTTGCCTTCTAAATAAGTGTTCTATACCAATTTTATTTTTGGTGCAGATTTTTTAATACTTTGTTTATCCACTATTAGAAGGTTTTCTTAGTTGTGACTTTTATACTGTTGCATAATTTGCAGGATAATACAAATATGACGGTTGTTCTTTATCCTGATTATGTTATATATCGGGATAGTTATTGTACAGAACCTCGGTTGACCTTTTCTCCCAGTTGCTTCAAAGTCAGTGGTTCAACATCTGAATGCCCTGGAACCTTTAGTTCTGAATGGGAAGTTGACGATCTCATTGATGTAGAGTGTCAGTGGTTTCAAAAAGTGAGTCCTGAAACTCTCCTATTGGATGTCACCATTTACTATTTATACTTTGTATTGAATATGTACAGTTTATTGTACTACATTCAGGTTGAATTTGTCATGATAAAACTTCGTGTTGTAGCAAAGGATGCCACTGAAGATGATAGTGCACCCAATACTTCTGGTCAGTGCACTTTTACGAACAAGCTTTTTTCTCTTTGTTGGTTTTTGCATTCATTTAGTGGGATTAGTGCTGCAAGTGTATTTTTGGGGGACTTCTCTTTCATGAAATTCTACCAGATTTTTTACGTGTAGATTATTTAACTTGCTGTTCACTTGTTGAAACTAATGTGATCCTTCTGAAAAAGTTTGGTCAATTTTCACTCTGGTTCTATACAAGCTCTCAGATCTCATTCGATGATGTTTAAGCTATGAAGTGAGGACACTGATAGAGAGGGTTTAGGGTTACATGTTGTGTATACATTATATAGTCTTATGGCGAGGACACTATGTAATCATACTATATGTGACTTTAAAAATATTTGTGACTTAAGTGTTATAAGTAAGATGAACTAGTACTTTGTAATCCAAGTATTAATGATGCACCTTCAAGTACTTCAGATTACTTTTAGCAAGTAGTATGTGTCATATGGGAAAATGTGCTTCTTTGTAATTCAGAAAAGAAAATAAAGTTCTTGATTTTTAGTCTTGTTTTTGAACAGTGTGGTTTAAATTCTGTCCAAACTCGTTAGTGTTGTGTCTTAATAGTTTTATTTTCTTTATGGGACTTGAAACTCTTAAGCTGAGTGTGGCTTCTCTCTTTTTTTTGACATTATCTGCTATCAAAACTTCTCCTAGGCATTGAAGAGTTGAAGATTGCAATTGTTGAACCCAACTGGATCAAGCAACAGGAAAGGATAATGTCTTTGAATGCGAAATATATCAATTCATGGGTTTTGCATGAGTAAGTTTGTTTATGTTGCATTGGCTAATACAATAATATAATTCATATTTCTTGATGTTCTAATCTTTATGCCAAGTAGCTACGTAATTTGATGGCGTATACTCTGATAATACCGTTTCTTTTTTCTTCTACTTACACGGTTAAGACTAATTGTATTTGAATTGAACTGTGGAAATGACAGCATGTTTCTTTTTGGTAACATGTTTCCTTTTTCTCTTTTGTATAGAAAGGCAATATTTGATAATTTTGTAAAAGGAACAGGATATTGTGCTGATTTTTACTTGAGATAGACGAGGATATTATGTGTTTAGTCGTCTTAGTTTCAGGCTTTCAGTTCCGCACAGATGTTTGATTACTGTACCTTAATACGTTCAATATGCTTTTTATAGTCTTAACTAGATTTAAAGTTCCATATTTCTCTTTACTCTCAGTTTGTACCAACATTGACAAAAGTATAGCCACCAACATACTTAAATTGGAGACAGCTTTTCTAAAACAATATCCAAGATATGGTCAATGTAATATGATTTAAGATTTACGCTTTGTCAGTACAATGAAATTCAATCTCATCAAGATCATAAATTTCTTTTTTGTGTTTTCAAAGGGTTAGTGTTAAGATGAAATGAACTAAATGGCAATTTTGGGGATTACAATGGAAGATTTAAGGGGATACATAGTTCAGTAGCAAAATGGATTGCTGTGAGAGCCATCTGATGTCCACTCTTGAATTTAGAACTTCTAAGTAATAGTGTGAAGTGAACCATCTAGCTTGTGGTTTTATTATAAGAATTTATGCTGAAAGAAACTCAGTAAACATTAAATCTTAAGGCTCTTGGTTTATAACTATGTTTTATTACATTAGTGCTGAGTTTGTATGCATTTAATTTATACGGTATCTGTTCAACCATGCTGCTGTACTGCTGTGGGCTGGGCATAGTGTCCAGTTGTTTTTCCTCTTCAAAAGGATGGTGTACTTCTGTGGTGATAAGTGTTGCGTGTCTTGTTAGTGGTTTGCAAATTAGAATGGTTCAACAGTACATTTGTGGTGAAATTTTTGTTTGTGCATATTCTCTCTCTCTGTCCACATATATCTAGCTTAGAAATGCAAGGTAAATTGTCTGGATTCAGATTGTATTTTTTCCTTGGTGAATTATTTGCCACAATTGTAAAATATGTACTAGTTCTTCTGTGTATTATGTATTAAATTAGTTTATTTTACTTCAGTAATACTGCACAATCTTAAATTCATCTTTTTTTCCCATTTTGATACAAGTAGCATGCACACGGAAACAGATGAGGAGGATTCACTTGGACAGAGGCATCATTTTCCGAAGTGAGTTAAAATGATCCTAGTTCCTTTCTATGTAACTATGGATATACAAACTAGATTGCTTTCTGTATAATTACTAGTTAAATGATGTTTCCTTAACCCTCCTTTTCCTTTCTTTGTTTTCAGATTCTTTGTTTTGTCCTTTTGAGTTCTTTAATTGTTTACCGTTCTTATGCTTTCTAGTCTTTCTTTTTCTTTTCTTTTCTCACTTATATGGTGAGTATTGGATAAAGTATTGAACTCTTTGTTTCTCGGTATCACGTAATGTGGATGTATGCTGTTTTAACTTTAGCTCATATCCGTGGCCCAAAATCCATCATTAGCTATACCATCATTCAGTTTTGCCTCATACAACAAACAGATGAAGGATCAATTTAAAGAGACTGAAAATCACTTTATGTGGTCCCTTTTCTTGTTACCACCTGTGGAACTATAAGTATTTATGGAGTTGGACTCTGGTGGAAACTGTTTGCGTTTATGTTGCTTAGTAATATACCAAATGGTAGAATTGATTTGGTTTTTACAGTTCAGTTCCTATTTCTTTCTTGGTGTTGTTTTCTAATGTATTCTAAACATATTTCAAATGTTATACAGTTTTGATGAGCCTTTTGAAGATGTTGTATATCCAAAAGGGGACTCAGATGCTGTTTCCATCAGCAAGAGAGATGTTGATCTCTTACAGCCAGAGACATTTATTAATGATACAATTATTGACTTCTATATCAAGTAAGCTTGCGTGGATACGGTCACATGCATAATTTATATTCTTGATATTAAAAACTTGCATGTTTGGGGTTCTGAATATTTAGTTCCATTATGGACGACATCTATTTCTGGGACTTGGTTTTGTTAGTTTTATTAATAAGAGTTTAATGTCAAAATTCTCACACATGAGATATGAGAACTTTGTGTGTTTGTTAAGGTAAATGGTTTTGTATAGCTATATATATTTTTTAATTGCATAGTTCTTAATCATTCAAAAGGAAAATATAACTACTATTAAATTCATGATTTTACTAATAAATAAAGCTAATTTAGTATTTATTTGTGTTCAAGTGACTCTTGCATACCTTAATATAAACAAATGCCTATAATCACATACTAATAATCATTTCGTTGTTAGGGGTCAGCAAATAAAGCAAGTTAAGCAACTTGGCCAGTTTGATAACCGTTTTATTTTCAGGTTGAGCAACTTAGTTTTCACTTTTTTGTTAGGAATATAGGTGAAAGACAATGAAAAATGGGATGAGCAAGGGTAGAGGAAGGATGGTCGGAAAAAAGTGGAACAAAGTACACAGTGAAAATCAAAAACAAAAAACTGAAAACGATTGTAGTATGTTTTCTTTTATAATTATTGCTACTTTGATCTTCATTTCTCTCTCCTCCCTTCCTCCACCCTTCTTCATTCCTTATTCCTCCATATAGATTTCTTCCTCTATGAAGAAAATATGAATCCTAAAACTAGAAAACGACATGGGTATCAAACGAGTCCTTACTTTCAGAAATTTATCTTTACTTTGTAATTCTTTCATCTGGTTAGTCCCACACTGGATCAATCTTCTCTACCATCAATATCCTCGCCATCCTCAACAAAACCCTTGGGTTTGCTTTATAGGAACTTTTAAATTGCTATACGTTTTTTGCCTGACTATATAAATAAATAATATATTTCAGGTAAATTGGTATATAGGTCATGGGAATCGTAGATGAAAGCGTTGAGAAACTCTTAATTTTGATGTTTCTGCATTTTATGAACCGTTAATGAATTTAAAGACAAGATAATTAGAGTCCATAATGTAATGATTTAAGTTCATTGAAATACTAATACTTTGAAGTTTGAAACAGCATTTGAAAATGTAATAAATTATAATTGCTATTACCAAAAGACAATGCTAAGGCCCGACAAAGCTAATGCTAATTGCTATTGCCTTTATTAGCAATTAGAATTATAATGTGATTGTAGGTTTTGAATTTGTTTCATAATTCACCTGCTAAAATGTACTCTATTGACAGGTATCTGAAGAATCAGATTCAACCTGAGAAACGGCTTAGGTACCACTTTTTCAATAGTTTTTTCTTTCGGAAGCTGGCTGACCTGGACAAAGATCCATCCAGTGTTTCTGATGGCAGAGCTGCTTTTGAACGAGTTCGTAAATGGACGAGGAAAGTGGATTTATTTGAAAAGGATTACATCTTCATTCCTATAAACTTCAAGTATGACCCTTTGACCGAACTTTTTGACTTTTGTAATATGCTCAATTTTCTGGAGTGCTGATACGTGGCTTTTGTGCTTTTTAATGTCAGTCTACACTGGAGCCTAATAGTCATATGCCATCTTGGTGAAGTGCCTAAACATAATGGTAACTTTTTCTTTGATTGTGCAATGCGCATCTCAACTATTATTCGTCCTGTCATTTATGTACTTTTGCTATGTTCAGGTGGAGACTCAGGAAATTTACTTAAAGTACCTTGTATTTTACACATGGATTCTATCAAAGGAAGTCATACGGGTCTGAAAAATCTAATTCAAAGGTATCTATTTGCTATTAAAGTTAATTTTATTGAAGTTCTTCCTTTTCGGATTTCTCTAACTATTCATGTATTCTCATGCAAAGTTTGACTTTTAAGAAGTGAATAGCCAGTTGGGATTTTGGTTGAAGCTGTAAAAGTGGGTGAGATATTGGAGAATTTGGGTTAGATGCTTCCAATATACCAAAGGAGGAAAAAGAACAAAATATGAAATTTATGTGACAGGATCTACTTTGGACAAAATATTAACTATAAGAAAGAGTGTCATTTCACTTGTAACTTCCCTTTGATTGGTAGAATAATGACAATTTTAAATCAATTGAAATGTTTGACCTTGGACACGCACAATATCCTTTTAATACTATTCTAACCACATAATCTCTTGACTCTTGTTATTAATTATATGAAAACTTAATGACATTAGAAATAGTGTGGTTATTGTGATATAGATAACCATGGGATCAATAATACAAGCGTTAAGTTAGGTTGAAGTTTGTTATTTTTTTGGGAGGATGGACAATTGTCAAGTCAGTAGATATGGGTTGTCTAGTTTTTTAATGGGATAATATTGGATTTTGTGTGTTTCTGTTTGATGGTTTGATTTTGTGTGTTTCTAAATTGTGACTTCAAAATTTGATCTTGAAATGATAGTTATCTGTGGGAAGAGTGGAAAGAAAGGAAAAAGGAGACATCTGAAGAAATCTCATCAAAGTTTCACAACCTGCGGTTTGTCCCACTTGAGGTATTGCTCCAGTCTAGTGAAACAGTTTTAGAGAGGGAAAACAATAAAGAACCTGAATTAGTTGGGTATATTTGAGTTTTATGATCATATTGTTGTGTATGCTTACTACCCTTGTGGTTTAGTAGGCCACATGGAAGAATGATTTCATAGGACACTGAAGTAGAGATAATTTGATTTATCATATATAAATGCTACCGTTCTTGTCTTATTAAAAAGTGCTACTACTTGTGTAAGTTTTTTGTCCAATGTCCTTGTTTCATTGGCACGGGATGCCAAGTGGCGGTGTAGTCGTTCCATGTAGGTTGTTTTCTAAGTGAAGGGCATTACTATCTTGAAACCACCTTTTTTTTTTTCAAAGAAACATATATAAAGAAATTTGTGGATATTAAGATTGTCTTTTATTTTTATGGGGCCGAATTATTTTGATTGCCTGGTATTAAATATATGCACTAAACCATTATAGGTTAGGTTCTAGATACAGTATGGTAAATTGATAATTTTTTTAACAATAAAACCTACTAAAATGTTCTTCTCCTTTTGGTCTAATTTTTTATAAATAAATATCAGATGTATGGAATTGCTAAGATGCACGTGTGCATCTTCATTTGTGATCATTCTGTCTTTGTGTTGCTGCAATAGATATATGCTCTCTTTGTTCGTGAGATAATTTTTGTCACTTTAAAGTTTTATCATTTGCTTCCTCATTTTTAGGTGTGGTTTTAGATAAAGAAGTTTTGAATAGTTTTTCCTGATGTTACTCTTAGCTTCTGACACTGGTTCATGTTCTTATTAGCTACCGCAACAGGAAAATTCATTCGATTGTGGCCTGTTTTTACTCCACTATTTGGAGCTCTTTTTGGCAGATGCTCCTGTTCATTTCAGCCCTTTCAAAATAACCAAGTTTTCCAACTTTGTAAGTGGTCTACTTTGTCTTTTGTTTTTGCTTAATTTAACCAAGTCTTTTAAATTTTACCGTTTACTTTGTTGAAATTCTTGATGTGGCATGTGAATTTTATATATCTGATATTCAACCCTAATGTTTAATATTTAAAATTGTTCCGCCCACCACCGGGTTGTGTACGTACGTTGTTTTTTTTTACAAATTAGGGTGATGCTTGTGAATGCTTGTTGGAAGCCATTCTGAGGGGAAAATCAAATATTGTTCTCTTGTTCGTTTGTATTATTAATTTGTTGCATACATATGGAGGAGTGTCCAATCACTAAGCAATTTAAGAGGAAACAAAGCACATTCAAAGCCATTGGATGCAAATCTCATGGTTTAAAAGACAAATGACTGAGAGCACTTACTTTCTATTAACTGCTGGATGAAAACCCAACTAAGATAGCATACTTTAAGCCTTCATTTGCATGTATTCCTATTAATTGGTGGATGAAAAGTCAAACATATCAACAATTACTTGGTGTATATTTGAATTCTTGAAAGTCCTTAATGCCAAGTGTTTGAATGCTTCTGCAAACATATCTGTGTTAGTATGTTGCTTTACAGATTCTAGCATGCATCACGTCCGAAGATTGTAGGATTTTCTTTTTCTCAAATAGAAAGTCTTTTGGGTTCTGTTGCCTAATAATGAATTGGGACCGAAACAGATATTACATGCAAATGTTGGAACTTTAAATGGGGTTTCTGTGCTTAAAACTCATGTACCCTTTTCCCATTATTTCTTGTTGCCTTTTAAATATGATCCTCCTGTAATTTAATTGCATGCTTTATGTTTCAAGTTTTTGTTATATATAATCACAATTTCTGTTGCCAGCTTAATGCAAATTGGTTTCTTCCGTCCGAGGCATCTCTGAAGCGTACTCTTATTCAAAGGTTAATTTTTGAGCTCCTTGAAGATCGTTGTCGGGGAGTCTCTTCAGCGGCTTCCAGTGATGAAGACCAGGCTAAGTTTCCAGAATGTAACAAGCATGAAACTGGTGTGCAATCTTTTTCAGGAAGATGTGGTCCTGCTATAGCTTGTCAAGAAAATATGTCAAGTTCTCAAGCAGGCCAGGGGATTGAAATTACTCTG
This sequence comes from Malus domestica, assembly GCF_042453785.1. NCBI lineage: Eukaryota > Viridiplantae > Streptophyta > Magnoliopsida > Rosales > Rosaceae > Malus > Malus domestica. The sequence goes on along the minus strand of NC_091675.1, from coordinate 48,304,947 downwards.
TTATCCTCAACTTCTCTAAGGAGTTCTGAGTGCGTTAAAGATGCAGGCTTTGTTATCCAGGAACTTTTTGAGCCAGGAGCCACCCCAAATTCACTATTTGGAGAATATCAATCATTTGACCAAAAGTCATCTTTTTGCCGTCTTAATGGAGCTGTACCACTGTTGGAGGTAACATTACTCATCTTGTTCTGTTTGGAACAGTATATGTTTTACTATGAGATAGTTGGGATTGAAAAGCATGAGCATGACTAGTGTTGACTTTTGAGGCTGTTTTGAAGTTCTTTTGGGTGTTGCTTTTTAGTGCATGTGTGTGTTTGGGAGAGAGAGGTATTGGAAGGGCCATGTTATAGGTTTTCTTTTTATCTCTTGCTTAAAAATTACTTTAAAATGATCTTCCTTTTTTTTTTATGAGAAATTGGAGTATTAGTCTGACACCCAATTGGAGCCTTGGTCCCCAAACTAAAAACCTGTTAGTATTGGTCCCGAAACATGTTACAACGTGTAGCAATGGTCCTTTTGGGTAAAACATTTTATAAGGAGTTAAGGGATGGAAGTTCTAATGGAGTTACCCAAAAGGATCATTTGTCCAAGTTGTGACAAGTTCAAAAACCATTACTCACATATTTTCAATTCAAGGATCAATGCTCCATATATCTATTATTTTAATTTTCTTTTAACCAATAAATGCTTTGAGAATCATTTCTGTCATTATTCAGAAATCCTTGATTTATGTAGACCTGTGATACAGGCCGGTACACTTTTTTTTGGGTTCTGTTATGGGCAAAGAACTGTATAGGACAAAAGAAAAACATATTATAAAGGGATACCTGTTTTACATGATTTCATTTAAGAGACTGCAATACTTGCACTTAACCATTTGTTTCATAACAGGAAGACACCAAAACTGGAGAGCAGTTTGCTTTTTTGCCTACAGGAGAGACTGGTTTTCAGCAAATAACTGGAATTACATCTCAAACTTGTGACATTCCGTATACATCAAGAGCTTATGGCGTTGAGACTTCCTTTGACTTGGCACAAACGGAAAATGAAAACACCGATTCATCCCCTAAACTATCTATGTGTGTCTCTGACCACGCTGAAGATATAGAGGTCATTGAGGATTATCCAGTTGGGGAAGGTTTGGGTCTGAGCCAGAAAGAAAAAATGGATGTAAACCATTCTCAATCAGTGGAAAACGTCACACGTTTAACAGATTTCCTTGTTTCTGCTCCGGGCAAGATGCAGGGCGCTTCCATTATAGAATTGGAAGGTTCTCAAGATCATGATAAGGTGTATGACGGGAATGAAAGTGGAGATTCTCAAGGCCCTGATGGCAACGAAAGCTGTCAAGAACATGATAAGGGGCATGATGGCAACAAAAATGGAGGTTCTGAAGACCATGGTAAGATTGATGGAAAAAGTGGAGGTTCTCAAGACCATGATGTAGTGCAGGATGCCGATGAAAATATGGGTTTTCAAGACCATGATAAGGTGCATGATGGCAATGTAAATGAAGCTTCTCAAGACCATGATAAGGTGCAGGATGGCAGCAAAAGTAGAGGCTCTCATGACCATGATAAGGAGCAGGATGGCAAAGAAAATGGAGGTTCTCGAGACCATGATAAGGAGCATGATGGCTACGAAAATGGAGGTTCTCAAGACCATGATCTGGTGCAGGATGTCAATGAAAATGGAGGCTCTCAAGGCCATGATAAGGTGCAGGATGGTGACGAAAATGGAGGCTCTCAAGACCATGATAAGGTGCAGGATGGTGACGAAAATGGAGGCTCTCAAGACCATGAAAAGGTGCAGGATGTTGACGAAACTGGAGGCTCTCAAAACCATGATAAGGTGCAGGATGGCAACAAAAATGGTGCTTCTCAAGACCATGATATGGTGCAGGAAGCAGCTCCAATTCCCTCGTGCCAAGAAAATCCTGACATACAAATGGATCAAGACTCCGATATGGTAGACAACAGGACTGTCTCATGTGATGATGTTCAAATGGCTGATAGTCCGCCGCCTGATGATGTTCTGATGCCCGAATCGCTAGAGCAACGTGCTGCAAAAAGGCTGCGGCTTACACCTCCAGTTGAAGGGGATAAATGTGTTACATGAAGCCTTGTTGAAGATTGAAAGTTGTGAGGCCACCAATGCTCTTTTTGGCATTTCACTAGGCGTTTGACTTGATTGATCTGGCCACATGAGGTATGTGGGATGTATTTAGAGAAGAATAGTTAGATACTAGGATGCATAATCTAAAATGTTAGTGAATTTAATTCCTCCCAAAAAAAGAGATTTGATAAAATCTTGCTGAATGCTGAAGCGAAGGGTAAGAAAAAAACATGGAGAAGTCATGGCCTACTTGGATTTTTGAGGTTGTGTGCATACTCTATAGGAGTAGGATTCTCTTCCCTCTTTTTCTCTAGCTCCGCTTGAACTAGGGCTAGGCGTGGGTTGGATTAGTTTGGTTTTGGATGTAAATTGCGTACTAAGCCGCACGCTGCGGTTTTGCCTAAATTCCAAACCACAATTGAACCGCAACAGCTTAGAACCAATGTTGGGGTATGGTTTGTAAATGCTATAGTTTTTAAACCCGTCAATTTATAAGAAAATTCAACTTCAAATTGTTAATCTTATAATTTTAATTTACGATCTCACAACCTCAAAATACACTACTCATAACTCAAAAAAGTATCCAATTCCAACCTCTGAACTTGATGATGAGTTTAGTAAAATAGTAAATTATAATATAATGGAAATTGTTATTAGCACTCTAAATTTTTCATTTTACACTCCAAACTTTCTATATTTAGAAAGAAAAATACACTTGTGAGAAGTATAGAATGAGATTTTTGGAGTGCTAATAACACTTACCAATATAATTATACGACTTGTAGGTGGATGGGAATATACAGCTTGTAACACTACTGCATCGTCTAATGACTCAACCAATTTTTTGTCTTGAAGTTTACCACATAAAAAGGGCATAATCCACTTTCTCTCACTTCTTTATTCTAGCATTGACATGTGCTATCATATATCTTTGTATCGGTTAAATTTGTGAGTTGGAGATAAGCGGACTCGAACCGTTGACATCCGCCATAGGGTAAACTACCGCCTCTAATCAAATTCCAGATTGAAGTTTGGTTAACGACACCCGTTGCCCAACCTTTTCCAATCCCATCGTGGTTGGTGTAAGCCCTTCCTTCTTCCCTATTCCAAGCAACGTCAATACAAGGCAGAGTACCGCCTAGCTGATCTATTCGAAGCTGCCACCGGCATGAGAATGATGCATAATTATTTTTGTATCGGAGGAGTAGCGGCCGATCTACCTCATGGCTGCTCAAAGTTAAAGTTTCTCTTGACCTGAAGTTGCCTTCGTATTCGTACTTCTTGACCAAATAAAATATGCTTCTCACCCCAATGGTTGATAATTTAGGTCCTGTAGAAACTCACACAACATCAACAGAGAGCTCGTAGGCCTTATTCTTCAAATCAAAGATCGATGTAATTCCACGAAGTAGTCTTTTAGTATAGAACATAGACTCTTTGAGCCGACTAGGCGTAGAGGACCCACACCAATCCATCTTGAACTTGGTGGTTAAACTTTACTGCTGTAACGATACTGTAGGGGAGGTCCTGGCTTTTGAGGTGCTGAACGAAGTGAAGCGGGAGACTACTACACCTATGTTAGCTTTACCTGACTTTATTATTTGAAACATAGATTTTTTTAATCGAATAACGACCGTAACAGATGTCAGCTCAATCCGAAGGAAATTATGCAGAAGCTTTACAAGATTATTATGAAGCTATGCGATTAGAAATTGATCCTTATGATTGAAGTTATATACTCTATAACATAGACCTTACCATCGCTCGAATGGCGGATCCACGGAGCTATTATAACTATAAGATATAAGAAGTAGAAAAAAGCCTACTTGGAGCATGTTCATCTTCCTCTCGTACGTTCATGGACGTTCATGGACGTTCCAAAAATGGGTACTATCGGGTCGGGTGAATTGAATTCAATAATAGACGCCTGTTGACAGTCCAACCAAAAGTCAAACCATTTGTATGCACCACCTCTATATTCCCACTTGAGACCATCTTTATCAAATTGTCTTAGTTCATCACCATGCACTACCTTAAAAGTGAAGATATCAACATCATCTACAAAAGCACACAATCAAATGCAACATAGGAATTAAAAATGTAGCATAGAAAATTAGAAATTAGAGATGGATTAGTGTGATTTCTATTGGTATGCAAAGATTTCCATGGGGAAGGATCCTCGGCAACTCAGCACAGCTCCCCAAGGGATTGGCACTTTGGACGTGTAGTCGGGCTCCTGCTTGTTGCTTTGCTACAAGAAGAGGATAAAGTTAGTTCTGAAAGGTGCATTTGTTAGGCCTTAGGTGTAGGCCTTGAAGCTCGCAATCAAAACTAAGTAAGTGCTAGGCGTGCCACTGCTATCTCAGTATAGTCGATGTAGAACAAGTGTATTTTAGTCGATTACTTGCGCCCCAAGTTACTCGGACTTCTTGTTATTAAAGGATTGTTGTGGATGGGTTAAGTCCACATTAAGTTCTTTTTCTTGCATTGTGACAAAGGACTTTTAGTTCATAGTCTTGAAGGGAGTCCATATCACCATTAAGCCATTTAGCCGTTTGCTTGGTTCTTGATTGATTTTAATGATAACATATCCATTAAACTAACCAGATCTAGATGCAAATGAGACTTTTAAAGTAGGAAAACAGGTGAATATGACTTGAATACATACTGGAGAATGCATTACGTAATAGATCAACAAATGTAAGTACAAACACAAGGAAGTCGGGCAAGATTTCACTTTGTTTGTCAAGGTTGAACCTTTTGTAGCCACTTCTCTTTGAGTTTACAGAGGTTTGTATGCTGGAAAGGGATGGATGGTAAATAGGTTTACACGTGGGAATCGATACTACGCCACTAAGGGAGGTAGCAGAGCTTTTAAACTAGGGAAAGATAGGCTTTCTAAGGAGATCTAAACAAGAGATAGCTTGTAACTAAAAAAAACAAGAGATAGCTTGTTGCTAAAAAAAGATCTGAGATCTGGGCTGATATAGCTTTTGGGTGCAAATCTGGCTTGAGAGCAGAGTTTGTATGTTTGTTTGTTTGATTGGTTGAATGTCCTTATCTCTAGGGCCTCTTCCTCCTTTTATAGACCAATTAGCCCGACTGCTGTGACCTTGCTCTTGCCCGAAAGCATTTTGAGGGTAGTGACTCATCATATTTTTACTTGTATTGCCACTAAAAAGTGTTTTTTAGCTGATTGTGAGTTGGTCTTCATCACTTGACATTTAAATCATAGACACATGATCTATGCATTAATGGGGAGGCGCCAATTTATCTCTAGGCCAGGTGCCAAGCTTCGGGCACGTCTTCTTTTAATTGCCATCTCTGGGCTTCCTCACATTGGCAGCCTAATGTTCAAATATTAACCCAAACAATTTCACTAACATATATACAAGACTAGCATAAACCCCCAATGCAACATAATTTAATCAGGCTTAGTTATAGTTTAATCCACATGTGATTATTATAATTGCTCTTTGTAGTGTGGTAGCTCTGTTTTTTAAGGGTGTTGCTTTGTCTCTACTTCACAATGAAAATATACCTTCCAAAAAGCTACATACAGCCACACATAGAACCCTACCTCACTAACCTCGCTAAACCCCTTTAACCCAACAAACAGTCAAACAAATGCACACGGACAAGCACACAGAGACCACAAGTTTCTTTTATATCCTGAGATCCCAAATACAACCTGAAAAGCACTCTCAAACAGCATATTGCACAATAAAATACTCATACATATAAACTCCAAACATACAATAATCCCTAAAACCCACGACCCCAACCAAATCACAATCCACAAGCATAGTTTAAGGTCTAAACTTACCATAATCTGGTTGAGGAGCTCCAAGTTCTCTTGGGATTGTCATTTTCAATTCTTCTCTTATTCACAGATATTTCAATCACCATACTTATAATATAACATAATTGCAAAAAATAATATAAGCCGAATCTATAATTCGAAAAGCGTAATATTATGGTTAATGCATCATGGTGAATGTTTCATGTAATAAAGGCTAATTAGAACATTGAAATTAAAACCGTGTTTTAAAAGGTACTTGATTGATGATGAAGATTGTGAAAGGATTTGTAGAAAAATCACCTGCAACTCCAGAGCTCCTTCTTCATTGAGTTGCATCACGTCCAACATAAACATTGAAACAAGGAGTACTTAAAGTAATAACAAGTAGATCAATTTAATAAAATAAAAAGTTAATCATAGTAAGAATGATTGAAACATAATACTCCTCTAATTGAAGATGGACAAACTCTCTTTAGAGTATGGCATTAAGAGCATGTTGAAAACATGTTATAGGCTATTTTTGGGAGAAAGAGGAAAGGGAAATCGACAGAGAAAAAAATGAGAGAAAAGAAAGGCTTGTAGAATTTTGTATTAATACTCCTCATGCCTTATGATCTTTTAGATCTCATAGAATTCCTATACATAACCTACTAGGATTTACAGAATCACATTCCTAATTAAATAAGAAAAACGACAACCTTCTAATTTCTTTTTTTTCTTTCTTATGTGGAATTTAAAAAAAGGATAATGTTGGGAGACTAATTTGTAAACTAAATATGACAAGCAAGTTGATGATTAGATTATTATTTAAGTGTTGATTTATGCGTTTATTTCTTATTAGTGATACATCATTTGGTCTGCAAATTTTGGTCTACCTAGTTTGCTCTCTTAAAAATGATTCTTAACCCTTTGAGAATTGTTACTTTACTTTTATTGTAGTCCTTTTATTTTCATTATTATTTAAAAAAAAGAAGACATATACATGAGCATAAATGTGGATTTAAGGCTTGTCAAGTCATCATTTAACGAATTGATGAACAAAAATCTGACATTGCATTGAATTTGACTTTGTGTATGAAATTGCAATGTTTATTGGATGAGATCAGTTTGTAATGTCACTCAAGCTTGGGGTTACTGTAATTAACAAAAAAAAACAAAAATATTAGCTAAGCAAGAGCATGTGAGGAGCCATTGTTATTTATTGATAAACTTTTTATATTTAAAAAGAAAAATACACTTGTTTTCATTATTTTTTGTATATCTTAGATTTGTTTTTTTTGAGACTTAGTGATTGCTTTCATATAACGATTTGAAAAATTTGTGCAACACTTTCAGCTTATGCTCAAGTGGGAGGATGTTAAAATGAATACTCAAGTATTTTGGCCAAATATTTGAGTTCAAATTAGTTTATAAAAGTTTAAAGTAAAGAACATTACATAGAGATTTGGACGAAGAAACTACATATATTATGGGATAGGATTAAGGAACAAAGTTTTGATAAACATTTTAACTTTTTTTTTTAGCCGTTAGATTACATAGTGTCCAAGGTCTTCATTTAATCATTAAGTGATATAGATGCTTACGTGGATTTTAATTAACATTAAAAAAAACATAAAAAATAAAAACTAAAAAATAATTAAAATCTAAAATGAGGAATAAACCTTGCGTACAAAGGCCTGCACTGATTTGTGCAAAATATCATCAAGTCTTTTGAGTCTTTAGTCTCATCTTTGGGTAAAAAACCCAAAAACCTCTTTTGACTCTATATCAAATCCACAGAGGTTTAATTGTATGAAAAAAAAATATGAGGGAGGAAGTGAAAGTTGTTGATTTAGGTTTAGTTTTGTAAACTGGGGGAGTGTAGTCAATTTGAATTTTAAAGAATTTTAACTAACTTTTTTAAGTGAGATTTTAAATGATTTTAATAGACTCTACAATCTGATATGATTTTGGCATATTTATGTGGATTTCTATTTGTAGATTTCTATGAATTATTTTTTTCATGGATTTCTTAGGATTTAATTCTCCTACAACATAAAATGATTTTTTTTTTCCCAGTGCACAATTTGAAAGGAACATAAACATATACATACATACATATAAGAGAAAATTGTAGCAATGATCCCTCAACTTTAATTTTAGGTCCTTCAACTTTATTTTCTTGACCATTGGTCCAAATTCGTCAAAATGTGCAGTTATGGTCATTTTCGTTAACACCGTCAATAGTTCCGTTAAATTCATTCAAGTGCGTCGCACATTAGACTGATTGTAGGGGCAATTAGGAAAACAATAATATTTCTTGTGGGTTGAATTCTATCGAACGCCGAACCCATCCCCAATTGAAACTTCCTCCCATCCCCAATTAAAACTTCCTCCATGTCCATCCTCACATTCCTCAAATTCCCACCATGTATTGCAATAATCAGCCTTTAGTGAAGGAAGATAACAGCAGAAACTAACCAGTTTGGTGCAAAATATCGGTGAATTCGAAGCAGGTATGACGATGTGGTATGGAGAGCTTTGCTTCACTGGTATAGACTGGTATAGAGGAGAAGGCATGGAGGAGCAGGCAATTCACTTAACCTTAAGAGCAAAATGGACGATTTGGAAGCCACTGCCGATAAGGAGAAGACATATGGTAACATCAACTAATCGAGGCCTTCTTGGTCCATGAACATAAAAAAAACAAGCACCAATATCGTCTATTTCAAAGCCTCCATCGTCTTTCCATCTTTGCAGAAGCTTGTGTCCTAGAACTTTGATCCACAAATCCATGTAAATCTAGTCTTGCTTGGTTTCCCATCCCCTTGTATCGACTTCAACCCACGGGAAACAATGTTTCCTTAATTACCCCTACAATCAGTTTCATGTGCCACGCACGTGATTGTATTTAACGGATTTATTGACAGTGTTAACGAAAAGGACCATAGCTGCATATTTTGACGAGTTGAGAGACTAATGATCATGAAAATAAAGTTGAGGAATCATTGCTTCAATTGGATTAAAGTTGAAGGACCATTGCTACAATTTCATCTACATATAAATATATATAATTACCAAATAGTGGGAGACTGATCATTTCCAATACCAGAAGATATACAATAAAACTCTCATCAAGTCCCCTACGTCCTTTTCATCAAACTTGTAACAGACGCAACACGAGCATCTCTTGCAAAATGCATCTTCTCGAATTAAGGTAGCTTTGCAAGCTGAGTTTTTGCAGAATTTAGTTTGGCGAGGTCACTCCCACTTCTATTGTTAGAAACACTATTCTCCGGAACATGTAGTCGAGATGGATTCTTAATTTTCCTATGCCTTCTAGTAGTTCTTTGGCCGGTGGCATTAGATGACTGGTTTAAGGTCTGTTCCATCCTCACTTTCCCCTGGTTCCTTTTCAGACGCAACTTTTAGAAGGTGCCCTATTATTTTCATGACTGTAACACTTCAGAGGCACCATGTGACCATTTTGATACCTCATAGACAAGCTTTTCTCTTTTTATCCTTGCTTAACTTGCTGCTGTTTGATTGATCAAGTCCAAGTCCTAAAGCCAAGAAGAAGGCAACGTTTATGAAAGTAGAATCGTTGAACAGAAGATAAAAGCTTGAAAAGAAATCCTAGGAGTGGAGATAGGATTCTTCAGATTTTTATGGACTATCCTAAAAGTCTTTTAAAATTATAATTGACTACATATGAATTTAGATATATTCTTTGAAATTCTATGAAATCCTACTTTGACTAAAGCATGATTTCAAAATATTTTAAAATTCTAATTGACTACACACTAATTCTAAAGTCTATTAAAATTCTTTCAAATGTTAATTTGACTACACCGCCTTCATGACAGAGTGAGGAACAAAGACTTACACATGCTGATACTTGATTTATTATTGTATTGGAATTTTGTATCGATCAACTAAAGAAATGGCGTCGAGTTTGACAGCGTGAGTGATAGGAATGCAAGGTGTTGCGGTTGGATGAAGCAATTCGGATCGTCGTGGTTAACAATACTTGTAGACAAAATATAGTCTATGTCTGCAGCATCAACGATATCAGCAATAACGATGTCGATGATGTATTTGATTTGATTGCATTAACGACAACATGTCGGCATATAAACAATTGCAGTTAGACTATATATATATGTATAGGTTAAAGTGAAATCAGGCTGACACCTAAAACTTTACAAGGGCCAAAAGTTCAGCCTTAAGGCTCATGTGTCATGGACTAAGGGCTGGTTTGGTATTGCTGTGCTTTGAAAAAAAACTGCTGTGAGAATAAGCGGCTGTGCTGTGAGAATAAGCGGCTGTGAAATAAATCAGCAAAGTGTTTGGTAAACTTTTTTGTAAAAGTGCTTTTGGAAAAAAAAGAAGTCTGATAGTGGGTCTTTTCATTAAAGGAGCACCGTAGTTCTGTGTGCTTTGAAAAAAAACCAGTTTTCCAAAGCTACAAATGGCAGCTTCAGCTTTTTCCTTTGATTTCAGCTTATTCTCATAGCAGCTTCCAAAATAAGCCTTTTTTTTTTAGTTTACCAAACACCAAAAACACTCCCAGCTTTTTTTCACAGCAGCTTTTTTTAAAATCACCTCAACCCCAAACTGGGGCTAAGATTCTCTTCATTTCTCTTTCCATCCTATTTCATCCACTTCTCTCACATTCTTTTTTTTTTTTCTTTCGCTTCCTATAAAAAATTAATATAAGATGTTGGTATGACTTAACCGTGACCGTTCAAATAGGAGGGGATGGAAGGTGAGAGGAAAAAAGAGGAGAGAGAATCCTACTCCGTTAATCACAGAATGGTCAAATAAGAGATTAGCTATCGTTACTCAGCAGAATGGTTTATGGGGCTGTGATTATCACCTCATATGCCAATAAGAGATTAGGAGGTTTTAGGTTTCAACTGTATTGCATGTGGTTTTATTTTTACACAATTCAAATTTCCCTTTGAAAAGTAAATGAAATTGCACCGATACTTTCAAGTAACCTACTATTTTCATGGCTACAGAATATCAATCCAAAGTTCAATATAAAGTGACCGAGAATATTACCTATCTATCGATTTGATAAAGCATAGAGTTGAGGGTAAAAAGTGTAAACAGAGAGAGAAAGAAAACATATGTATTATTCCTTTTCTTTTCAACAACATTTTAACACTGATTACATTGTGTATATATATCGCTACATTGCTTAGCTACTAAGCTAACATAAGACTCTTAAGATGTTGACACTTGTCACAACCTTACACCATAGACTCTTAACCAACTTAACTACCTCACATACATCCTAACCATCTCACACACATGCACATATTATAGTTATCATCCTCCCTCAATCTCAGAGTGTAGCTTGCCAAGTTTGAGATTGTAGCAGTGTGTTTGATATAGAGGAGTAGACAAACCCTTTGTAAGGATATCAGCAAACTGCTCATTTGAGGAAACAAAGTGCACTTGCAGAAGCTTCTTTGCCACCCTTTCGTGGACAAAATGAACATCAACCTCAATATGTTTGGTCCGCTGATGCATGACGGGATTGTATGCAAGGGCTATAGCAGAAAGATTATCACAATATAGGGTTGTCGGACAAGGAACATCAACTTTCATAAAGTGAAGAATCTGTTTGATCCAATCAATTTCTGCAAAAGTACTTGAGAGTGCTCGGTATTCAGCTTCTGTAGATGAACGAGAAACTGTATTCTATTTCTTGGACGACCAAGAAATGGGATTTGGCCTGAGAAACACAACTAAACCAGTAGTAGACCTTCTGTCATTAGGGTCTCCAGCCCAATCAGTATCAATGAATGCATGAAGATTCAAGTCTCATTTGCTAAACTGAATGCCAAGGTCTATAGTACCTTTTAAATATCTAAGAATCCTCTTCACAGCAGCATAATGAGAGTCCATAGGACAGTGCATCAATTGACAAACCTGATGAACCGAGAAAGAGATATCGGGCCTGGTGAAAGTGAGATATTGAAGAGCACCCATAATGCTTCTATAGAGAGAAGGATTATTGAAAGGATGTCCATCATCTTTCAATAACCTATTATATGGTAAACAAGGTGTTGAGCACGGTTTAGAATGGACCATGTCAGCTTTAACCAACAAATCAGACACATATTTAGACTAAGAGAGAAACATTCCACTTGCATTCTGTGTGATTTGGATCCCAATTCCTCAGTCAAAGCTTTAATCACTGCAGCAATAGGTACAAAATTACTCCCTGTGATGATAATATCATCCACATAAAGGAAGAGAATGACCACAGAATGTCCATCATGCTTGACAAATAAAGACGGATCAGAATATGTTGAAAGGAACCCCAAAGAAGGAGGAAAATATGTGAACCTCTCATTCCATGCTCTCGGGGCTTGTTTTAAGCCATACAAAGACTTATGCAATCTGCAAACATGTGTAGGATTATGTGGATCACTAAACCCTAGTGGCTGGGACATATACACTTCCTCATTAAGAATGCCACGAAGAAATGCATTCTTCACATCGAGTTGACGCAAAGACCACCCAAAATTTGCTGCCAAGGCTATGACCAACCTCACAGTTGTAGGTTTGACAACTGGACTAAAAGTTTCTCCATAGTCAATACCCTCTTCTTGGTTAAAACCTTTGGCAACAAGCTTTGCTTTGTACCTGGAAATAGTCCCATCAGCATGTCTCTTAATCTTGAATACCCACTTGCAGCCTACCAAATTCTTGTTATGAGGTAATGGGACCAACGACCAAGTATGTTGTGTTTTAAGAGCAACCAACTCTTCTTCCCTAGCAGAAAACCATAATGGAGGCTTTAGAGCAGACTTATAGGTGGCAGGTTCCATTTGAGAGAGATCAACTGATTCAGCATCTTGAACCACTGAAAGACAAGCTTTCTTCTTCAAAATACCATTTTTGGCTCTTGTTTGCATATAATGAGTGTTCATAGAAGGAATAGGAAGAAGGACATGCAATCTGTCAGGTTGAAATTCATGTTGTATGGCAACACCAGGAGCACTCGAAGTTGTAGTAGTAGACTCATGAAAGATCTCAGAACAGGACCCATTTGGAATCGCAGGAGCCACAGGGAATGAAGAAGAGGATTGTTGGCCTGTTGATGCAATAATGGACTGTAATGGAGTAGAAGTATCACTGTGTTGATTAGAACATGGATGTGCCATAGTCTCTGGCATAATAGGTGTCCTAGATTTTGGGAGGGACACAATATGATTGGTACCATTGACTAATATGAATGGAGATGGTGAAGAGGGTACAGATGTAGATTTGGAGTTAATGGAGACAAGACATGTAACAGACAAGGTGAGATATGGAAATTCTGACTCATCAAACATTACATGTCTGGAAATATAAAAACCGGGTATGAACAATGTCATAGCAAATGAAACCTTTGTAACTGGAAGCATAGCTTAGAAAAATGCATTTGATTGTCTTGGGTTGTAACTTGGTACTGTTATATGGTTTTAGTAACGGAAATACTGAGCAACCAAATATTCTTAGGTGATGAACATCTGGAATATCATTAAACAATAGTTCAAAAGGAGATTTATTATAAAGTGTAAGTGAGGGCATTCGATTGATAAGGTAAACAGCAGTTTGGACAGCAAAATACCAGAAAATTGGGGGTAAGGAAGCTGTTTGTAATAGGGTTATAGCAGTTTCAATGATATGCCTATGCTTCCTTTTGGCTAACCCGTTTTGCTCAGGTGTGTAAGGGCATGATAGTTGATGTTTGATTCCTTTGTCCAACAAAACCTTTTGAAAAGATTTACTAAGATATTCTCCTTCACCATCACTCTGTAATGTTTTAATGGAAGTGGAAAAATGATTGGAGACAAAATTAGAAAAACCAACAAAGGTAGAGAAAACATCACTTTTATTAAGAATGAGAAACAACCAACGATGCCTAGTGCATTCATCAATGAAGGTCACATAGTACCGAAAACCATCTATCGAAGTACAAGGAGAAGGACCCCATACATCACTATGAATGACTTCAAATGGGTGGAGAGACTTAGACACAGATTTAACAAAGGGCAATTTACAAAATTTTCCTTCTAGACATGTATGACACATTACAGGCAAGGAATCAGGTAAGACAGACAGATTACACTTCTTTAACATGACAGAAATCACAAAATTAGATGGGTGACCTAATCTACTATGCCAAAGACTAGAAGATACTTGACGGCCAAGATAGGCAGCTTGAGGCTGAGAAGAGATAGCTCGAACTCTTGCTGGAAGTGGTATGGGATACAATCCATTACTGTATTTTCCTTGAAAGAGAATCTTCCCTGTGGCTTTGTTCTGGATCCAAAAACAAAAGGCATCATTTATCAACCAACAATGATTATCTAAGTACAATTTATCGACAGATAAAAGGTTCTGAGATAATCCAGGAACACAAAGAACTGAATTCAATTGCAATGGTTTTAAAGGAGTATGAATAGTGGAGGAACCAATATGAGATATTGATAAACCTGCACCACTCGCAGTCTGAATGGTTTCATCGGCAGGGTATGGAGATGCCAGGGACATATTACTCAAGTCAGCTGTCATATGGGAGGATGCTCCAAAATCAGTGAGCCAAAGTTGATGAGGAGGAGCACTTGGCTGATGATGTTGTGATGAAGAAACATGCAAAGCAGTTGGAGCTTGAGTAGAAGGGTTAGAGTTCCTGAAATGATAATATTTAGCATTATGATTCTTCTTCCCACATATTTGACAACCCTCAGAAATGGCACTATCAGAATTCCGGAATCTGCAGGTAAGAGCGAAGTGTTCAAACTTGCCACAAATTTGACAAAAGTTACTAGAAAAACCCTATTGCTTTGGTGGAGAAGAACCAAGGATGCCAGGAGCTGAATTCACATTATAATTTTCATAAGTGGACTTGGAATTTCCAAAACGAGACTGAGTATTATACTAAAATTTCCCTTTGTATTTGTTCTTGCTGTGGTTTGGCTTGAACACAGAAGTACCAGAGGAATCAAATGTAGACTGAGAAGAACCACCATAAGGAGTATTAGTCAAATGACCTTCAGGTTTAGAGACACTGCCATTATTTCGAGCAACCATAGCAGACAAGAAAGGTGTAATGGGAATGCTTTCAACCATTACTTCCTCAACAAGTAACTGAGATCGGAGATCTTTCATGGAAATGACATTTTCACGGCCTCGAATAATAGATCTCAGAGTATTATATTCAGAGGAGAGACCATTCAAGGTCAAAATCACAATATCATCATCATCGAACTGAACTCCAGCAGCAAACAGATAATCACAAGCTTCTTTAATGCGTTGCAAATATATCGAAATCGAATCAGTACCTTTCTTGATGTTTTGTAATTCAGATTTCATCTGAAAGATCGTTGCTCGAGTGATAATCGAAAATTGTTCTTTAAGACACTGCCACAGATCCTGAGCGCTGGAACTACCGATTGCACAAGAAACTGCTGAAGGAGATAAAGTAGCTGTGAGTAATTGCATCAATGCCCGATCGTGCATTTTCCAAACCTTGAATTCATCACTTTCATTCGAAGATGAAACATCACTTGAAGGGACAGATGAACCCTTAGAAATAGGTACATTGAATCGAGCAGGACATGGATGAGACCCATCTACAAAACCCATAAGGCCATGGCATTCAAGTAGCAATTCGATCTGGAAATTCCAAGTTAGATAATTGGAATCATCCAGTTTGACAGTCACAAAAGAAGAAATTGTTGATATGAGAGACATGATAGGAGATTGAAGAATCTACAGTTGAGCAGAAGTCACCATTGCAGACGAAGAAGGAAGAAACCCAGATGAAGAATTTCTCAGAGGAATTATAACAAACACTTGGTGTGCAAAGAGAAAGATGCACCCAGTCGAAGACACAGAGAGCAATCAAGACCCCGAGAAGAAGAAGACAGATCGTTGATGCAGAGTATTGAGCAGAAGCAGAAGAACAAGATCGAGAAACCTTCAAGCCGAAGCTTTTCAGGCGAAAGATACCATGTAAACAGAGAGAAAGAAAGAGATATAGAGAGAGAAAGAAAACATATGTATTATTCCTTTTCTTTTCAACAACATTTTAACACTGATTACATTGTGTATATATCTAGCTACATTGCTTAGCTACTAAGCTAACATAAGACTCTTAAGATGTTGACACTTGTCACAACTTTACACCACAGACTCTTAACCAACTTAACTACCTCACATACATCCTAACCATCTCACACACATGCACATATTATAGTTATAAAAAAGATAGGAGCTGGATTGTCCCCCTTCCATTTCCATACTCTTCCCATCACCTCCTGTTTTGTGTGGTCATGGTTAAGCCACGTCAACATTTTATATTCCTATTACTTTTTGTTTTATTATTTTTATAAAAAAATCAATATAAAATGTTGACGTGGCTTAATTGTGACCACACAAACACGAGGGGATGAGAAGAGTATGAAAATGGGAGGGCAGACAATCCACCTCCAAAAAGATAAGTCTCTTTCCCCTCTCAGCCTCTCTTGTCTCTCCCTTTTTGGGTCTACCCTATGGTGCAATCAAACTGATTTCGAATAGACATCAACCAATTTGGTGAGACGTAAGAGGTCGGGGTGGAGATATTTTTTGGGTATTGCTAACCACACCCATTTTACCTTTAACTCACCATTTTTAATTTTTAGCCATTGGATTGAATAATTTGAATATGATCAACGACAAAAAATTAACAAGTGTGTAGGAGGTGAAAGTGCATGTGTGAAACACTATCCTATTTTTTGGGTAAATTACATAGTAGCCCTTCAGGTTTGAGGTCTATTACAACCCCATACAACATCTTTAAAACATTTTACTTTCATACCTCACGTACTATTTTATTTCAAAATAATACCTCCGATACATTTTCCATCAATTGATCCGTTAAACGCTGACGTAGCTGCCACATTTGTGCCACGTGGCAAAAAACAATTTTTTATTTTTATTTTTAAAACCTGAATCTTCTAAATAAAAATAATTAAAAAAAAACCAAAACCAAAAGCTGAAAACACACCTCCCCACAACCTCCACTTCGTCTTCCCTCCCTCCCTCACCCCATCCAACCTGCAACCCAGAAGAAGAAGAAGGGGTAGGGTGATGAGATCTGGGTTTTCTAAGTTTTTTTTTTTATGTTGAAGATTTAGGTTTTTAAAAAAAAAAATTAAAAAATTATTTTTTTTGCCACATGGCACAAATGTGGCAATCACATAGTGCTTAACGGATCAAAGGATGAAAAATGGAACAGATGTATTATTTTGAAATAAAATAGTACGTGATGTATGAAAGTGAAATGTTTTAAAGATTTTGTATAGGGTTGCAATAGACCTCAAACCTAAGGGGCTACTATGTAATTTACCATATTTTTTTGTCATTAATTTATCACGCAACAAGTGTTTATTAGACGAATGATTTACCTTTTAAATTGGGTAAATTGTCGTTTGACCCCCTAAACTCTTACTCTAGTTGAAATTGACTCCCTAAACTATTTTTTTGCTAAACTAACCCCCTAAACTATTTGAAATAAGCCAATTAACTCATTGTCATTATATTTCGTCCATTATTCTGTCAAATTCAAGGGCAAATTAGTCTTTTATCATTAATTCTTCCATGTCACTTATAACTACCAATAAAATTAGACTTTTTGACTTTTTAGCCAACATGATCTCTGAGATTTGCATAACACATAACTTTGGTCCTTGAGATTGAAAATCAATAGAAATGGTCTCTGAGATTGTCCACCATCCATTATTTTGGTCGTTTCGTTAAAAATTCTGTTAAGTGGTCCCGGAGCTCATACTGGAAACTGAGATTTTTGGCCTGAAGTTTGGGCAATTTTCACAGCTTCGTAACTCAATCGTTTCTTAACCAAATTCAATCCATAATATATCAAAATGAAGATAGGAAAGTGTTGAACAAGATTATACCTATTTGGAAGCCCAATAGTTTCCGGAGATGGCCGGGAAATAGCCTGAAAGGTGACTGGTCAGCGGGAAAACTAGAAAACTCGCCAAAAACTAGGTAAACTTTAAATGTTCATACTTCTTCAATACTCAACGAAATCGAGTGATTAAAAAAAAATCATACTTCTCGACGAGACGAAGAGAATGGTACCTTTTCAATGGCTAAATCTTTGTGGTTTGGCAAAAAATAGCCTGAAAGTTGACTGGTCTATAGCAAAATTGGAAAACTAGTCGGAAACTGGGTAAACTTTAAATATTCATATCTTCTTCAACACTCAACGAAATCAAGTGATTGAAAACTGAAAATCATACTTCTCAACGAAATTAAGAGAATGGTAGCTATCTCGACGGCTAACTCGCCCTTTTTTGGCCGGAAAATGGCTCGAAATTTGCTGTCTTTGTCTTATCAAGTTAGCCAAGTTCGAGCTCTTTTTTCAGCCAAACCACGAAGAGTTAGCAGTCGAGAAAGGTACCATTCTCTTTGTCTCATTGAGAAGTATGATTTGCGATTTTGAATCACTCGATTTCGTTGAGTATTGAAGAAGTTATGAAGGTTTAAAGTTTACCCCGTTTCCAGCGAGTTTCCTAGTTTTTCCTCCGACCAGTCACCTTTCAAGCTTTGAAAATTGCCCAAACTTCCGGCAAAAAATCCCAGTTTCCAGTATGAGCTTTGGGACCACTTAATAGAGTTTTTTAACGAAATGACCAAAATAATGGATAGTGGACAATCTCAGGGACCATTTCTATTGATTTTCAATCTCAGGGACTAAAGTTATGTGTTATGCAAATCTCAGGAACCATTTTGGCTAAAAAGCCATAAAATTATGACTTGTGGACATATAATAATGTTTAATGACCATATGAAATTGTCTTTATGTAAACGTTTCGTTTCTTTATGTTTCTTACTATGCTACAAGTTTTTGAAATATTCCATGTCAATGTGTCATTATTTTATTCTGGTTATAACTGACAAGTAAGAATTGATGATGAAAAGACTAATTTGCCCTTGAATTTGACGGATTAGTCAACGGAAATCTAACGACAAGGGGTTAATTGACTGATTTTAAATAGTTCAGGGGGTTAATTTAAAAAAAAAAATAGTTCAGGGGGGCAATTTCAACTAAGGTAACAGTTTAGGGGGTCAAACTGCAATTTACCCTTTTAAACTATGACAACTATCTATTTAAAGGATGATTCCGCTCACATGGTGTATTTGGTTGCAAGAAAGTTTTTTCCTAAAGGTGAATATTGTTGCCAGCATTTGATAGATGTAAATTATGTATTTTGCTTTATTTTTTTTAAATACATACGATATAATCCATAATATGAGGTGGAAGAGTGAGTTAAGCCACACAATGAGATAGCCATAATAATCTGTAGGATGATTCCACTCACATGGTGTATTTGGTTGCAAGAAAGTTTTTTCCTAAAGGTGAATATTGTTGCAATCATTTGATAAGATGTAAATTATGTATTTTGCTTTATTTTTTTTTAAATACATACGATATAATCCATAATATGAGGTGGAAGAGTGAGTTAAGCCACACAATGAGATAGCCATAATAATCTATTTTAAATTTACTTTTAATCAGAATCAAAACTAAGACCTCTTACTTATAAGTGAAGATGAATCTTACTGGACAGTAATACTAAGTGGTGGTATTTCATTTTTTTTTTATTACAAGCAATATTCCTATTCTGAGCTAGAAAAAGAAGGGGGAAGGGAGGGGGAAGGTTTGAATTCGAGACGCAGTGGGTTGATGCCGAGAGCCCTAATCACCAGGGTAATTCATCACTTGTAACTATATTTCGTTTTAGAATTTTAGTTTAGATCAATAATATAATTCGTATTTTGAGGTGAATGATCATTTCATTTTCTAGTATAGGTAAACTGAAACAGCTTTAGCTTTTGGTAAAGTCAATAGAATCAATTGTTTCTCTCCAATTAAGGTGAATACCCAATCCTAAAAAGAAAAAAATGTTAATTTATCATTTTTGTTCAAAATATTTTGCGACCTAAAAGAAATTGTCCCATTTATTTTTTATGGGTTTATGTTACCAGATGTGCATATACGCTTTAAGAAATGAACTTACTCGAGATATCGTAGTGTACTACGTACACACTTTTGAATTGTCAATTTGTGAATATTGTATGTTGGGTCTTGCGGCTCAAAATTAGGATGATACTAAAATTAGATTTGTGTTACCTGTTTTGTTTGTGTTACCTGTTTTGTTTTGGTGTCTTATTTGGGTTTGAATTTGACTTTTTGGTTGGATTCCTTGCTTGGTGATGAGATTTTGTTAATTACCTATTGAGTAATGTTAGGTAGACTAAATTTGCAAACTAAATGACGTGTCACAAATGAGAAATAATCACGTTAATCAACACTTAAGTAATAATCAAATCATCAACTTCCATGTTATTTAGTTTATAAAAGTTAGTCTACACATCTAGTCTCTCTAACATTATCATGATCTATTTAATTAGGATTTGCATTTACTTCCAATTATGATTAAGATTCTCATTGTAACCTAAGTCTTATGCACCATAAATAGGATCTTAGGGTTAGTTTAGTTTGGGTGCCAACACCATTAGTATGCTCTCTTTTGGTTTTGGGTGGAGGTCACCGTTTGGAGTCATGAGTGTGTGGCAAATTCATAGCTCATTAGTTTGGCAATTTGGTGAAATCAATTTATGAGTTTGTGAGTTAGAGAGCAATTTGGGAATTTCCTCCGTTTGTTCGAGTTCTCTACTCGTTTGGTTTAGTGTTTGTAATTTGTGGGATTTGGGTTGTGTAGGGGTGGGCACTTGAAATCGAAAATCGAAACAGAAACACGAATCAAATCAAACCACATCTACCGGTTCGGTTTTGCGTTCTGAAATGGTTATGATTTTGAAACCGATCTGCAGAGTAGGAAACAATTTGATTTCGATTTTGGCTTTTGAAAACCGCACTGAAACCGAAACCGCACCTTAAATTTAAATGTCATGTTTTAATGGTTGTTTGTTAGAGTCCATACATTTAGTATGGACTCAACCACACTAGAATGTCATCCTTTTCGATCCTTATTCTATTCGACAATTATCACTTATCAATATAACCTTTCAAAGAGGAAGAGTTATCTTGCATTTCTTTAGGAAACTGAAGAGTAGATTAACAAAATCCTCCCCAGCTTCTGCATAACAAACCAAGTTCTTAGATTTGATAACCACAAACTTAACAGTAGATAGTGCAAATTAACACTTGCATTAGGATTAACATGTAATTTTATTGTGCAATTTATACATATTTTTTTGGTATTATACCATGTTAGTAATTAACATATAAAGGTGCAAAAATAGGTGACATATAGGCTTTATTAAGCTAATCAGCCTTTGCTGTAAAATACAAATATCCTTTGTGGCCAAGTGAAAACATGCAGACGATCCTGTTTTATTAATTCTCAGATAAATTAACACTTGCATAAGATAGGTGTAACATGTATTACGTGGAAAATGAGAACGTCTTACGCGTAGATATGTGTAAATTTAAACTGCACATTTTTTTCTCAAAAACCAAACCGACACCATTTGAAACCACATTGAACCGAACCAAACGATTTAGTTTTATTTCGGTTTTGGCTTCAAAACAGCATAGAAGCACACTGCAAAAAGTTTCGGTTTTGGTTGCGGTTTCACTCAAAGCCGCACCGAACCAAACCGTGCCCATCCCTAGGATTGTGAGAGTTAAAACTCTTTTGTAATCTCCGTTTATTTAGTGAAAGTGCTTGCCGTGCTTCACCCATGGACGTAGGCTTTTATGCCGAACCATGTAAATCTCTTATGTTATTTTGAGATTGTTTGGTTTAGTTTTCGCCTACAACATTGATACTTGGTTTTGTTTGAATTCCCTTTCATTTGCGCATAAAAGTACAACATTGTATATACGTCTATTTTTACTAGACCTGGCATTCGTGTCGTGTTTTTCGTGTTCGTGTTGTTTTCGTGTCATACCCGATATCTTAATGCTCGTGTCGTGTAACACCCGTTAAAATAAACGGGTAAAATGACCCGACCCCGAAATCGACTCGATAATATTAATAGGTAATATGACCCAACCCGTTACCCGTTAAGGAAAATATATTTTAAACAAATAAATAATCAAATGAAAAACATAATACTAAATAAGTATATACATACCATATTGTCACATCCAAAACATAAAAACGCATTTTTCTTTTAAGTATATTTTCACTTACCTAAAGTCTTTAATAATTTTTTAATTAATGTAGAAGTGTAAAAAAAATATAGAAAAAAATAATAAAAACTCATAATGACAAGCTTTACAACTTTCATGAAGAGCTTAACTTCGAAATTCGCCACTATAATCATATAAATCATAGATCAAAATTTAACCGTTGATTATTGTTTACATTTATGCTTCATTGTGCTCATCAAATTTTATTTTTTTCAGATTTTGTTTTTCAAAAACTTGATCTATTAGAGGATGCAAGAAGATGAACGGTTTGAATCGTTGATATTATATTCAGAGTTTTACGGTTAGTGAAAATATTGCTTGATGTTTATAAAGTTTCCACAAACTATATGACATTGACTCATATTTCAGTTAACCGTAAATATCAAAACGTGATATCAAAGATCTGAACAATTCATCTTCTTACATCTGCCAGATGATCATGTTTTCAAAAAAGAAAATTTTAAAAATGAAATTCAGTAAGAAGAATAAAGTGTAAATGACAATCGACGGTTAAATATAAATTTAAGGTTTATGAACTATAGTGTTGGATTTCGAAGTTGACCCCTTCATGAAAGTTGTAAAGTTTATCACTATGAGTGATTGTATATTTTTTTTACATTTTTTTACACTTCTACAATAATTATTATTAATTTTATTAATTTTGCCCTCAAATAAAAAACATTATTCACAAAGGTTTGGAGGATTTTAAAAATCTAAACGATAATGCAAGTGTAACCATTATTCTACTCGTGGAGGAATAATGATGAATCACGAGTGTTTATATATTCTTTCACATTTTTCATATGTGTATGTATGTCTTCTTAGTTCTTCCTATACAAATACTATATTAATTTATTTTAATTTTGGACAACAACATATTAAGTAAAATTTATCTTAGTAATGATAATAAGGAACTTTCATAATAAAAATAAACAATGACAAAAACTTTTTTTTTAAACTTGTATAGAATAATAATACAAAACTATATATTTAATATAGAATATATTGTATATATTAATATGGCTATTGTGTTTTATAATAAATCTTTTAGTAATTAAACTTTAAAATTATCAAAATAAATTTTTTCTTAACGGGTTACCCACGTGTTACCCGCGTGTATACCCTTTAAGAACCCGTTATTAATGGGTTCTTAACGGGTCACCCGATAATGACCCGATAAGTTATCATGTTAACCCGAAACCCGTTATTTTCATGTCGTGTCAGAAACTGCCGGGTCTAATTTTTACAGCTAAACTATCCTTTTTACAACTCACAAAACTAATATCAAAACAATAAAAGTGGAGACTAAGCATGAGTGTTAGATTTGATCTCTCCATATCAACAAACAACTTATCTTTATTCAATAAGAAAATACTCTAACCAACTATGAGATAGCGAGAATCTCCAATAATACTAGCTCAATTTTTGTTATTAACTAGTCAAATGACTCAAATGTCATTCGGGACTAGATTAATCACATTCCAATCCTTAATCTCATCAATGCATCAAGCAAGTTTCGCAGCAAGAGAATTTTCATCGGTCTTAGACGTGGTGTCATAGTAAGGTGGTGCTCCGATTAGTGCAGTGGAAATCTTTATAAACACTAAGTTTAGGGGTTAACATTTTTTCTACAATGTTATCAAGGTGGTTTAAAGCCACTTAACGCCACAAACTTATTCATGTTTGACTCCGATACTCATTAACTTCAAGTTGGTTTACTACGGAAATCTTGTCGGATAAAAGGAAGCAAAGGATGAAAAATTCTAAGTATTTTACTCTAACATGATTGAAGACTTGAGTGAAATAAACTTAACAAAATATCTCCTAAAGCATCTATGTTCTTCCATGGATAAAGCAAAATAGGCGCATTTTGTCTTGCATCTAGCTTTTCAACTATGCATTTGAAACTCCGACCAGGGGTCTATAATATGGTTTAGAACTCCAAAAGATTAGATCTTTGAGCAAGCAAGCATGACTAGCCTGATTAGCTAGCTTCGAATCAAATAAGCAATCCCAAGTTCATTTTGATACGCAGTCTGGAAGGGTCATTCTGGAATGATTCACTCATGGTTTGTTGGTAACTATCCACCTTCGAGCGGAAAATACTCCCACAAGCATAGTTAGGTGCATTTATGGGATTATGAATTTTGTGCCCCTAACATGTGGCACCTCAGGTGGCAAGAAAGATCGGAATTCCCATAGCCTATAACTCTCAGACTATAGGACTAGTCAGACTTTTTAGTCGGATCGGACGTAGCCTTAGTTTGTTACTTCTGTTGCATGTCTCCTAAGTGAGAAACTCCTAATTCAAGTCAAATTAGGATATCTTGGGGATTAGGCAAGGTAATCATAATCCTAGTAGGATTGGATATCTTACCTAGATTCTCTCCTGATTTAGTTGAGATTACTTTCTCAAAATCTCTATAAATATCCTCCTGAATAATTATCTCTCTAAATCTCTCATGGTGGACATACAACATACATTTTCTACACCTGACATAGATTCACATATTCTCTCATACACATCGTTCGTCTACGTGTAGACATAGAAAAGTATCTCCTACATGGCTCGCCTAGGTTATTCATCAAGGATGTATTCTGATGAGCACACATCATACATACTCATTTCTTAGAACTAAACTAGTAATTTGATTCTCATTTTTCTAGAGATATATAGGCAGTTTGATCATGGATTCCAACACCCCCTGATCAATCTCATTCTCTCCTCAATAGAGTTCATGGGCAATTCTGACTAAATTACGTCTCTATATGTGGATGTGTGTAATTTTGGCTCCAACACAGGCCAATGAGTGGTTTTGTTTCACTTTACAGCCAAGGAAATCCTCTTGTCTAAGATATTTTTGCTTCACAATTTGCACCCACCAATTGTTAGGCTTGTTAGGACTTTCCAGCCTAGCTTGGCTAGGCATACATTAAAATGGTCAATTCCTTTAATTTCGAGGTCATTTGCATCCTTGCGAGAACAAACATTATTTCAGGCACCTGGGTTCACCTTATTATCCTTACTCTAGAAGAACTTCCTACATTATTTGTTCAATTTACCATCTGATATACCACGGCACTTAAAAGAGATATGACATGGTTAGGCATTCCAGTAGGATTCAACTTGATAAAGGTACTAGCCTACTTTAGATAAAGTATTTGTTTTCCAAACATCCATCTTCTGTTTAATTCTCAACATTAATTATTTTCAATTTGTGGGATCATGATTTTCTATCTGATGACACGTGGTACTTCGAGTGGCAAGAATAGCCGGAATGCCCATAGCCTATAGATCGTAGTCTGATAGGCTAGGCTTAAGGCCTATTGAAGATATTATTTGTCTTCCAAAGTAAAGAATCCCTAATTCAAATCAAATTAGGATATCTTGAGAATTAGGCAAATGTAATCATAATCCTAGGAGAATTGGATATCTCCAAGGTAATCTCCCGATTGAATTGGAATTACTTCTCCTACAAAGACCCTTAAGACCTCTATAAATACTTCTAGCTTGAGTATTTATCAAGGAACTCGACTCAACTCTGGATTCTTTAATCGATCACAATTAGTGTTCTAAAAAGCGACCTAAGCGGCCACCTAGGAGCTCGGCGACAGAGCCTCACCATGACTAACCCAGAATCATTTTAAAAATGGGCAAGGCTATTAGGCGGCCGATTGGAGGGACTATGTGGCATCTGGGCGGGCTAAGTGGTTCTCGGCAGCTGGGTGGGATGAGTCAGGTGCAAATGAGGTTGATTGAGCGGTCTGAGGAGACGTTAGATGACCGTTGCAAAGAAGAGGTGGCAGTTTGAGAAGGCGGTCGATGACCGTTGCAGATGAAGTGCGATGTGAGCAGTCAGTGGATGTAACAACGAGAGAGAGAGAGAGAAAGAGAGAGAGAGAGACGAGATTTGTTGCAGTTAGCGAGAAAAAGAGAGAAACGAGATCTGCTGTAGTTTTGAGAAAATGATAAGGTCATAAGGGGGATTATCCACCTTTTTCACGTAACCAACTGCTTCATTTATTTATTTTTACTTTATTTTTAATTGCTATTCAATCAGATCATTTGATTTGAAAATACCGGAGGCGGAGCCCCTTTGTGGCAGTTAGCACTTTAACTAATAAAGTAATGTATCACTAATATGTATTGTATGTTACATATTAGATAATAAATTAAATAATAATAATAAATCTAAATTTCAATACCGGTCTAGTTTTATTTATTTATTTATTTTTATTGTAAATAAACATTTATTTATATCATATATTATAAATTTACTTAAATCCGGCTAACCCGCCTAAGCGTTAGGTCTCAGCCTGCCATAGGCTCATCTCTTCCTACGTTGTTGTTTACATGTAGAAACATCCATAGAGAATTCATCTTCCTAACGGCCTAGACTATTCGTCAAGAATGGTTCACGATTTATTTCACATCAAACTTATTTCTTAAAATTGCACGAGTGGTTTGATTCTCCTTCCAAGAGATATGTAGACAATCCAATTTGGATTCAACCACATCCCCCAATCAACCTCATTCTCCATCCCGGAGATCGTGGGTAATTATGACTGGATTTTTCCTATGTTTGTGGATGATTAATTATGAGATTTAGGCCTAATCTAGTTGGACATAACCCAAATTGGTTTCCACTTCTTCTAGACTAGTTTGCATTTTAGAAAAAAAAAAAAAAACATATTTGTTTTAAAGAAAAAAAGGCTCATTCAAACTTGTTTTGGCTCATTCAAACTTATTTACTAAGGAATACATGCAACTTTGGAGAACTCATGGAGTTCTATAAAAAAAGAAAAAGAAAAAAAGAATATGAGTTGCACGAGGCGCTTTATTGCAGTGGTGGAAAATAATTATGTCTATACATTTTTTTACGGGTTTCGATACCTACCTATTCCCTTCTCCCTTAACAACTAACTATTTAGCCAACTAACACTATCATTCTACTACAAAAAGAGTATCTTGTATGGTGTTTTAATTAAATATTTATTTTATTTATTGGCTGTTTGGTAAAATTTTGTTTCTAGTTTTAGTGTTTGTATTAAAACTTGTTTGGTAGCTTTCTTTCTTTTTTTTTTTTTAGCTTTTTCAAAATTTAACTTTCAGTTTTCTTGATTTCCAATTTTATTTAATAGTATTTCAAACAAATTTTAGTTTAAAAAAAATGAAAAAATAAAAATCTAAAATAACAAATTTACTCGCACAAAACCGACACTTGTTTATATACTTTTTAGGGTTTTTATAACAAATAGTCTTTGAAATTGACCCACGATGATCCTAAAATTAAAAATCGATCAATGTAATCTTTGAAAATAAGTCTTGCAAGTCAATGTGGTTCTTTTCGTTATAGTTCCATAAAAAATTATGTTACGTGATAGTGTCACATCTCGGCCCAGGCCCCCACCACGTATCGTTATAGCACGATGGATGACGATAGTGTCACATCCACATATCATTATAGCAGGATGTTGTCCGCTTTAGGCCCCGACCACGCTTTTAAGGTTTTGTTTGTGAGAACTCACACGAGAACTTCCCAGTGGCTCACCCATCCTGGGATTACTCTCGCGCGAACTCACTTAACTTTGGAGTTCTGATGGAACCCGAAGCCAGTAAGCTCCCAAAAAGCCTCGTGTTAGGTACAGATGAGAATATACATATAAGTCTTACAAGAGGCGATGTGGGATGTTACAATCCACCCTCCTTAGGTGCCCGACGTCCTAGTCGGCACACTTCCGGCTAGGGATTGGCTTTGATACCAAATTGTCACATCCCGGCCCGGACCCCTACCACATCCCGGGCTTGACTCCACCGTAGCACGATATTGTCCGCTTTGGGTCCCAACCACGCCCTCACAGTTTTGTTTCTGGGAACTCATACGAGAACTTCCCAGTGGGTCACCCAATCTGGGATTGCTCTCGCGCGAACTCGCTTAACTTTGGAGTTCCAATGGAACCCGAAGCCAGTGAGCTCCCAAAAGGCCTCGTGGTAAGTAGAGATGGGAATATACATATAAGACTTACAGGATCTACTCTTCTAGGATGATGTGGAATGTTACAGATAGTGTGGTACATAACTTGATCCTACAAATCTAATTAAATATGACACATAATTGGAGAAAGGGGAAGTGAGAGAGAGAATGTGCCGGTGGGATGGTTTCCCACAAAGGAAAACATTTCTTTAAATAGAAATGTCCCACACTAGAAACAAATTAGATATTTCTAAACATGAAACAAATATTTTCCAAACTAGTAACCCCCCTAAATGGAAAGTTCACGTGTAGAAAATTCCCCTAGTGAAAAATTATTGTTTTACTTTGAGCTTAAAATGAGTGTCATATCTTAGTTGCAAGTACAATTTTCGTACGGTTTGTGCTCACGCGATCGTGATGACGAGTACTATAAAAATATGGCAAGAAAGGAGACAACATACTACGTGAGCTCAAATGTCCACATATGATTCCACTTAGCCCAACAATTGTATGTGTCAATTTACAACTTTGGAAAAGGAAGATTACATAAATTTAGGGACGGGTCGTCATATCCTCCTTGAAAATCATACTTGCTTACTTTGCCCCATAAAACTCATTTTTTTTCTTCTCGTTTAACCCCCAAAAAGTATGCTATATATATATATATATATATCTCTCTCTCTCTCTCTCACTACGGCACCATTTGCATCCAATTCTGTCAAATAAACATTAGAATGACTTCTATTGCGCGCATGTGGGCTCATATGTCAGCATTATTTGAGGTAATATCGTCATTTCACGAACAAACCCATTGGATACATCAAATAGAATTTATTTTTTTTCTTCCACAATTTGGGTTTTGAAAGTGGAGCAATTTGTCAGGTTTGAGAGAGGGGTTTGCTCGAAATCTGGGACATTAAGCTCAATCGAGAGTTGTGGTCGACATTAAGAGTGTGATTCGAAGAAGATGAAGTCGAGCCCTAATTTTTTTTTTCAATTTCTTTAATTCACTGAAGTCTTTGATGATGAGTAAACAATGAATATTCGTACTATGATATTGTTTGTCTTTATGAGAATATTCGTGCTATGATGTTGTTTGTCTATATGGTTGTTGTGGCAAGTTGTTTTGTTTTCTTATTTCATTTTATTTAATTCTTTTGTAGACGAGGGGAATTAATCTCTACCTTGAAGATCTTATATATAAAACCAACACAAAAGGTCAATAGTGATTTTGGTGTCACCATACTTCAACAAAAAGATTTGAACAAAAATGGTCCCAAGACAAAAAAACTTCAAAAGCATTCCAAAATAATGCAGCAAATAAGATAGGGACATTTTCGTCATTTTAATAGTTCTTTTTTTAATAATTAATTTTTTGTATTTTTGTATTTCTTTTTATTTTTTTATTTTATAATTAGTACCTCATAATATGCTAACAATAATGTGATTCAATTTCTCTATTTTTAAATATGTTCAAAACATCTTAAGAGACGTGTAATGCCGGTTAGAAAAAAGATTTTTCGCACGCGGATAATAATATGATTAAATTAGTTGTCAAATGATTTTTTTTTAAACAAATGATATTATTTACACTAAGAAATAGGGGATGGACTTAGCCTCATAATGGGCTAGCAATAATGTGATTCAATCAATTGTTTATTAACTATTATTTTTTCTATTCTTAATGTAAATTTTGTAGAAACCGATTTTATTATGTGAATTCAACTATTTTAATTAATTTATGAGAGTTTCTTCTAGTATAAACATAATCTATAATTATTTATTTACTAAAATCATTTCAAGACATTTAACTTATAAGCCAAAGAGTAAAAGGGTCCCCTGAGCAAGACAGAGTGAATTGTCGCATCCCATGATACAGAAAGCATGAGCTGTAATGAAAGCCATCATCCACACACAACTAAAAGACAAAACGGAAAAGAAAGAGGGATACATTTTTTATTTGGTGAAAATACACAGAGGATGCGGCATCACTTCTAGAACAATCTCTTCCTCAGTCGCTGCTTGTGCAGTTGACACGTAGCTGACCAATGTAAGAGCCATCTGTTTTTACTTGAGAGATTATATTTAGGCTTATTATATTAATATCTTACAAGTTGTTGAAGAAACTTCACGTATTTAATACACCTTATATTTTTTTTTCAATTAAAAATTATCTTAATACACCTTGTATATTTCTTCATAATACCCTCACAGCCCACATTCTTAATATACACCTTACATTTTCTATATGCACCTCATATTTTCTATACACTCCATATTTCTTAAATCTTATAAAGCTTTTAATTTGGACAAATAATGCTGACTAAAATTTTGACAAAAGATACTGCCTGGGATTTAAAGCATATGTGGGTTATTTTCAATTCCACCATTAAAATCCATGTCGTATGTTTTTAATATTTGGTGGTAATTTTATGTGTTTAATTTTTCTTGTAATCTTTGTGATCCCTAAAAGATGAATACGAATATAGAAGCTTGAATAATGCATCAAAAACAAAATTAAATAATTATCGATGTCTTCAAAATCACTAAAACAATAAATAATATTAAGTCTTACCTCATGTGAAGCTTCTGAAACATCAATTTCGTGTTTCATTTGTCAAAAATAATTTTTCACAGTCAACATGTTTGCAGTTTCATTGGATAAAGTTTTGTTCAACAATAGAGGGTCGAAGGAGTTTTGATAGTTAAAGAAGATAAATAATATGTTAAAAGTGATTTGAGATGTATATAGAATTTTTTATTTTTTATTTAATCTAATAAGGTCAAAATTTTCATTGCATAATAGGATAAATAAGTGATTTAATATTAAATTTTAATATAGGGTCCATTCAATATTTTGTGAGATACTAATATAAAAAAACATTATATTTACACATTCCAAATTACTTCTCTTATATCCTATTGACACACCCCGATCCGGAATGTCCACTAGGATCCTGAATCGAGCTGTGCTGGCCGCCACCTGGAAGGTGACGAAGCCATAAAGTGATGATAAGGAAAAAAAATGCGAATAATTTTAAACCTAAAGGTGCCTGATAACAGAGTGCATTGTGCGTGGGTATGAACCCAAATCACACGTGATGTCAGAGCATAGTCAAGTACAACAATGTAGGTAGAAACCGTACCCACAAAAGTAGCCACCTTAACAGGGACATGCCACGAATCCTCGTCGATAAGGAACTTTGCTACTAGAACCTGGAGGGACGCAAAACAGAAAATGTGAGTGGGCGAAAATAAAGCTTTTCAAAACATCTCATTTATTCAACATTTATAACCCCTCTCTGAAAAACCTGTATACTTTCCCAGAAAATAATATATAATCGTATATAAACATATATATATCATCAAAAGCTCAAATCACAATCCTTCAACGCTTTTAAGAAAGAATATGCCATGCCATGCCATGCCATATGCCAAAATATAATATGAATGCATTAATATAAATCAGGTGAAATAATAAATCAACCGAAGACCCTATAGTGGTCTTATACGGCTGATTCTATAACTCAATATCCCATCCAGCCGGAGTCACCAACTGTGACCTGTACGGCCCTACACTGCACATAAGTCGGAACTACCTATAGTAGTCTGTACGACTAAGATGGTGAAATAATACGCTCTAGTGCTTCTCTCATCAATCATCTGAGCACATAATCTAAAGTCACCTACCAGTCGGAACACCTCTAATGGTATGTACGACTGGCATGTCGGAACCACCTTTAGTGGTCTGTACGACTAGCATCTACTTGGATCCAAGGTGAGCATGTGATGCAGGGTGAATAACATAAGCACTAACACCTGAGGTGCAGGTTATGAGCTCTCAACACAATTCACATCATCAATAAATCACATGAACAACATAAACCTCACCTGATACTCACATGTGCGTCCACATCACCATTTCACATATATGCATCATATACCAAATCATATAATTCATATAATTTCTATGCATGGCATTTCAAAACTCATTTCATAACGCATTTCATTTAAACTCGATTTCTGGGAAAATCAATAGTATATAGATATATATAGAAAACAAATGCCCACTCACCTAGGGTCCGCGCTACGACTCCCTAACATCAGAACCAAGGCGTCCCGAACGCTCGGCTTCTAAAACAGTTATCAAACCACGTCTCAGAACTCTTATCCATAGAATATGAAATTCACATAACACACATCCACAAGGGCATTCAAGAATAATGCGAGACCCGTTGATCAAAGGTCAACTGTCGACTAAGTTCGAAGGTAGGGTCATAACCCCACATAACTCAATCTGAAAGATCCACAACTCAGATTTCCGATCCGTCACTTCCCAAGATACACATTAAGCTTCTAGAACAACATACTAAAATTTCGTTACGATCCGACGGTTGGATCTCCGCCAATTTCCAAAACCGAGTGGCGTTTAACCTTTTATTTTTATGAACTTACAAATCCAATTCGGGAAGATCCATACGTAGGATTTCCAATCCATAAGTTCCTGCATTCTTCAAATATTACATACTACTACGTATCAAAGTTTGGTGACGATCCGACGGTTAGATCGTCAATTCACCTTTTAGGCTAACCATGAATCGTATCGAAATTAAGTCCAAATGATCAACTAACGTTAAACCACTATCATAACTGAACTCAAGACATCAAATATAACTTAAAAATAACATTGGCGGCCCACTGGCCACGTGCCGCCGTGGGTGGTGGTCGGCCGCCCCGGCTCGCCGGAAAATCCAACTATTTCAAAAAATTACCAAAATTTACAAAAATGAATATCTTAATGAGTAGAGCAACTTTCATACCTGTGGCCAAGGCCAATTCGGTCGGCAAGGCCTCGAATTTCAACAAAACCCGTCGGAAACCCTAGGTTTTGGGTGTGCTCAATCCGTCCTCAAATCAACTTCGCCGTCCCAACCATTGCTAAGGCTTTGTTCTAGGCCTCAAGAGGATGCCATGGGTGGTGGAAATTGAAAGAAATTGCTTCGGGATTGGGTGATTCAAAGCCAAGGCCGCCGCATCCTTCCTCGCGGGTTCCTCCATTTTCAAGACCAAATCTCTCCAAATTTGAGATGGAATGGATAGAGGGAAGGTCGTGGAGAAGTTCCCAAGTAATTTCTTGCAGCAAGTCGACGGAAAAATGAGTGAAAATCGTCGAAATTACACACAAATGCCAACCGGGTTAAACACGAGTTGCGGGTTCTCTCAACCCGTTTCCTCTCTTTTCCTCCGCTTCTCACCCTCTCTCCTTTCCTCCCTTCCCTGTTCTGATTGGTCAGTCTTTCTCTCTTTTCCTCCCGGAGTTCCTACATCTCTCCCTCTGGTTGGGCAGCTTGCCCAACCTCTTCTTTTTCTTTCTTTCCTTTCCATCCGCACCATCCATTTCTTCTTCTTTAAATCTGGGCCATCCAAATAGCACACCAGATTTTATAAAGGAAGAATTCATATTTTCAGAAATTAATAAAATTGATCAAATTTCAAACTTTAATAACTTCTTCGATATAGCTCCAAATCATGAACCACTTGCGCCCACGCGTCCGTAGTGACGAGTACTACGGGGATAGGCCAAGAAAGAAATTTTTAGGTGACACGATACCGTAAATAATCTTAGTCAACACACGTGTCTCAAAAGGAAATTTCGTAAAATCACTTAATAAAATTATAGAAATCAATATTTTCCGGGACGGGCTGTCACAATCTTCCCCCCTTTAAAAATTTCGTCCCCGAAATTTCAAATAACTTGCTAGATGCAAAATACTCAAAAAAAAAAAGAAGAGTACCATTATATAAAAATACTTACACAAGGAAGAGATCAAGTTAGAGCGGTTGCATAAAAGAGAGTGTCATTCCGTCGCGATCGGATTGCAATTATTCCTCTTTCATGCCTCCAAACTCACACCTTTTTCCTTCCTCATCAGTGTAGTAATATAACATCCACAAAATCCGTCAAGTAAGAATACCACTTACCCCGTAATGGCTTAAGAAAAGTTTACGGATATCAAAAACAACTATCAATATAGAAACCTTCAGTTCAGATACTTGCGCCAAACTTAAAACCAAGAGTAGAAATAACTCACTCAACATTTGCAAAATCAGAAATACTCAAATAAATAGAATAGTCTCATAGAAGATGCTTACACACAAAAATCAAGATTCAAAATGAAAATGGTCCTTGCCAAACATTTGTCGTGACACGAACTTCGGGAAAGTCTGAAATATAACTAATTAGTAACTACTATTAAAAATGAGCCGTCTTGCCCACTAGCTTAGAGAACCCAAAATTAAGCCATTGATATTATTGTTTGCGGCCTGAATTGTCGATAGTTCAATGTTGTTTCAATAAGTTAGTAAGAATCATCTTGCTCCTTGAATGCAATTATGTCCAAATCATCCAATTCGTGTCTTGATCACAACGTCATAAAATCTTCAAGTGCATCAATCTAACTATTAGGAGTGTTTGATACCCATGAACTCCCCAAATTATCAATTCCTGGAATGACGTCCTGAAAAGATGCGTATAGAAAACATATATCCTCAAATATTTCCTTCACGATTATTCACTAGTATCGCTCACCGAATCAAGAATATAACCTCTGAAATCCAAAATTTGAGAATCCAAATCTTTATCAACAACATTCAAGCGACAATTGTAATCTCAACCTTACATGAAGAGTGTCGTCAATATTACTAGGCTTCATACCTTCACCAATACTCAGCTGAAATCCATTCAATTCTCAATACCACATGAAATTCCTTTTTGGTAAGTCCAATAAACTCATGAGGAGATTGTACTTCAAGATTTCTTGTACACATCGATATAAAACTGGCGCACGCCTTCGCCGAGACAATGTATCGAATTACTCATCGATCGAGTGAAAAATCATGTCAAGAAGGTTAAAGCATACTCGAAAATCCGAGAACCCCAAACAAGGTCGTCACATTCAAAGTTCATGATATCCAACTGATTGGTTGTCCTTACCCTTACCAAAAACAACTTCCAGAATACTCAATCACCAATGGTAATAATCTAATCCACAAAGTAATCGACAGGTGATTGAGGAATTAACGATTCCAACTAGATTTCAATATCCAAGAAATTTTTCTCGAATGACTATCTGTCCTTTAAAATAGTGTGAACTGTAATAGGGTAGGCATGTACCAAAGTTGACCAAATACACTCTTAGCACAAGGAATGAATACGAAGTCATGACCAGATATGATGTTGACCAAAATGCCAACTAACCAATAAATTCAAGAATAGGTAATTTTAACAAGTGGTCCAACTGTAGCTCCCTCAGAATTAATGGAAGAATGGTTTGATTGCCAAGTCAATCCATAAACATCAAGGCATCACTATCACTCCACATGTACCAAAATACTTCTTACCAAGAGCTTATAGTAATTATCCCGTTTGCATCCGGATGTGGTAAGTGATGTAACCCATTTAGACAATTTCTTGAAGAATCCAAATAACATTGCAACGATACTCAAGAGGTCATCTATAATGAAATGAGGGAGACTAAAATACTTAGGATAAAAACCATATGTGCTACGATGTTCAGTAATTACGTTTGCACAACCGGGATAATACACGATAGTGCAATCATAGGCGTTGATTTAATCCTTCCAATGTTGTTGCCAGCAACTCACTCTGTCCAAAAGTAAGTGTAATTAAAAAGCTCCAAGTTAATGAAGATTTTGGACACACTTCTCCATGAAGAAGTACCAAACCGTATTCAAATGAAAAATGACCATTGTTACCTCCAAACACATATAAGATGATTCATCTTTATTGGTTCCACTGCTAGGAAGCATAACTGTTACCCCATCTTGATGCATTTACCTAACCAACATCCGAGAAAAACGTCACCTTAATTTCCAAAATTTCTCACTGCTACCAAAGGATGTAAAAATCATATGAAGAAAAGGCAACACTTAAACTGTCAGAGATCTTTATTCACAACTCACATCACACACTAAACCAACTTCTTCGATCAAAAGTGATGCAGAACACTATAACTGTAAGTTCGCCCATCAATAGTCGATAACCTCAATAAGACCAAGAATATCTTAAATCTCACGACACTTTATGACGATTTCGACCTTCATCCCTATAACTCTTTTTGAAATGAGAAAAGAATACCATCTGTGAAGATCACACTTTCCGATATAAGTACCAGTCTGAATAAAACTGGTGTCTGAGGAAAATAACTCCAACCGTCACTTAAGAAAGTGACTAAATCTAAGTAAAATCCCAAAGTTCAAAGTTCCCTAATTAGAAGACTTGGTTGAATACATTCCTTAGTTGATAAACTTTAGAACGCCACATCTGAATAAAGCCTTGCTTGTGTTCACGTACTACCTTTTCAAACATCGTGTCAAAATCATAAAATTTCTATGACACAATCTTGATCCTCCAAATACCTGATTACGATGCTCCTCCACAATTCACGTATTATCCAGTACTCATAACCTCAGGAAAGACTTTTCAATTCTTGAAATAAAACATGCAATACGGCTAATTACAATTATATCCAAATAATAATCTAGTTCGATTTCTAATTGTCCGAACTAGTATAAAAGTCCAAAGTAGCTCTCTCATAATGCCATCATCCTTTGGAAACAACCAATAAGAAACTGTGGTTGCCCAGGAAGTTGAACTGTATATCCTCAAACATTCTTCTGCTTTAACCAAAGGCAGGCTCGCCTAGACTGAGAATTTCCTTCAATCACATCAGGTGGAGCCTCGACTTTTAATTCCTTTTATATCTCCACACCTGATTGGATCGTGAACACGGACTTTTATATAACAAGGTGAGAGAAAATCAATAACAACTCACCTTTCTATCTCAGTTGATCCACCGATGCTGGTCGTCGAAATTCTAACGCCCTTTTAAAGGAAAGAAAACATCGCTAATAGTTTAAGCTTTAGGGCTGGAAGAATACAGCTTTCCACTTAAGTAAAGCTACCATCCACTGAAACACCATATAAGCATAGCATAGGTTCAACACCATGACTATTGATTCTCACATCCTTTACACATACAAGATACTTTGTACTAAGAGTGTACAATATCACTTTCCAAGTCCAATCATACACCAAAGTGATCTTTCTAAAGTGCTTTTCCATTAAATGCTATTACTTTGGCACCATCGTCACACGAGACTGTCTTTGAGTCTAAACAAGGTAAACTTCACAAGAATTCCAATAGGTAATAATCCAATAGGTACTGTCAAGGAATCAAACAACTCCGAAATTCAAATCTCAACAGTTTAATGCGGATGGCTAGAGGATAAGTATCGAATTAATTGGCAAAGCATCTGATAACACCCAATGCTGCGCTAACCATAATTTAGGCCATCTTCTTTCCTCTGATTCGCTTCTTGATAGAGAACTTCTTCACTTCAATTATGAGAACATTCACCGGAGTGCTCTTCTAAAACATCAAGAGGTCAACCCAACTACCAAAACTTAGAAGAGCTACTACATTATCTCGTAATCGACGAGGTGGCAAGATCCAAAAGTAGACACGAAAACCAAGAATGCTCACATCACGTGTGTGATGAACGCAAGACTGCCCAACTTATGCTCTGATACCAAACTGACACACCCCGATCCGGAATATCCACTAGGATCCCGAATCGAGCTATGCTGGGCGCCACCTGGAAGGTGACGAAGCCATAAAGTGATGATAAGGAAAAAAAATGCGAATAATTTTAAACCTAAAGGTGCCTGATAACAGAGTGCACTGTGCGTGGGTATGAACCCAAATCACACGTGATGTCAGAGCATAGTCAAGTACAATAATGTAGGTAGAAACCATACCCACAAAAGTAGCCACCTTAACAGGGACATGCCACAAATCCTCGTCGATAAGGAACTTTGCTACTAGAACCTGGAGGGGCGCAAAACAGAAAACGTGAGTGGGCGAAAATAAAGCTTTTCAAAACATCTCATTTATTCAACATTTATAACCCCTCTCTGAAAAACTTGTATACTTTCCCAGAAAATAATATATAATCGTATATAAACATATATATATCATCAAAAGCTCAAATCACAATCCTTCAACGCTTTTAAGAAAGAATATGCCATGCCATGCCATATGCCAAAATATAATATGAATGCATCAATATAAATCAGGTGAAATAATAAATCAACCGAAGACCCTATAGTGGTCCTGTACGGCTGATTCTATAGCTCAATATCCCATCTAGTCGGAGTCACCAACTGTGACTTGTACGGCCCTGCCGGAGTCACCAACTGTGACCTGTACGGCACTACACTGCACATAAGTCGGAACTACCTATAGTAGTCTGTACGACTAAGATGGTGAAATAATACGCTCTAGTGCTTCTCTCATCAATCATCTGTGCACATAATCTAAAGTCACCTACCAGTCGGAACCCCTCTAATGGTCTGTACGACTGGCATGTCGGAACCACCTTTAGTGGTCTGTACGACTAGCATCTACTTGGATCCAAGGTGAACGTGTGATGCAGGGTGAATAACATAAGCACTAACACCGGGGGTGCATGTTATGAGCTCTCAACACAATTCACATCATCAATAAATCACATGAACAACATAAACCTCACCTGATACTCACATGTGCGTCCACATCACCATTTCACATATATGCATCATATACCAAATCATATAATTCATATAATTTCTATGCATGGCATTTCAAAACTCATTTCATAACGCATTTCATTTAAACTCGATTTCTGGGAAAATCAATAGTATATAGATATATATAGAAAACAAATGCCCACTCACCTGGGGTCCGCGCTACGACTCCCTAACATCAGAACCAAGGCATCCCGAACGCTCGGCTTCTAAAATAGTTATCAAACCACGTCTCAGAACTCTTATCCATAGAATATGAAATTCACATAACACACATCCACAAGGGAATTCAAGAATAATGCGAGACTCGTTGATCAAAGGTCAACCGTCGACTAAGTTCGACGGTAAGGTCATAACCCCACATAACTCAATCTGAAAGATTCACAACTCAGATTTCCGATCCGTCACTTCCCAAGATACACATTAAGCTTCTAGAACAACATACTAAAATTTCGTTACGATCCGACGGTTGGATCTCTGCCAATTTCCAAAACCGAGTGGCGGTTAACCTTTTATTTTTATGAACTTACAAATCCAATTCGGGAAGATCCATACGTAGGATTTCCAATCCGTAAGTTCCTGAATTCTTAAAATATTACTTACTACTACGTATCAAAGTTTGGTGACGATCCGACGGTTAGATCATCAATTCATCTTTTAGCCTAACCATGAATCGTATCGAAATTAAGTCCAAATGATCAACTAACGTTAAACCACTATCATAACTGAACTCAAGACATCAAATATAACTTAAAAATAACATTGGCGGCCCACTGGCCACGTGCCGCCGCACGCGCCGCCGTGGGTGGCGGTCGGCCGCCCCGGCTCGCCGGAAAATCCAACTATTTCTAAAAATTACCAAAATTTACAGAAATGAAGATCTTAATGAGTAGAGCAACTTGCATACCTGTGGCCAAGGCCAATTCGGTCGGCAAGGCCTCCAATTTCAACAAAACCCGTCGGAAACCCTAGGTTTTGGGTGTGCTCAATCCGTCCTCAAATCAACTTCGCCATCCCAACCGTTGCTTGGGCTTTGTTCTAGGCCTCAAGAGGATGCCATGGGTGGTGGAAATTGAAAGAAATTGCTTTTGGATTAGGTGATTCGAAGCCAAGGCCACCGCACCCTTCCCCGCGGGTTCCTCCATTTTCAAGACCAATTCTCTCCAAATTTGAGATGGAATGGATAGAGGGAAGGTCGTGGAGGAGTTCCCAAGTAATTTCTTGCAGCAATTCGACGGAAAAATGAGTGAAAATCGTCGAAATTACACAAGGGTGCCGACCGGGTTGAACATGGGTTGCGGGTTCTCTCAACCCGTTTCCCCTCTTTTCCTCCGCTTCTCACCCTCTCTCCTTTCCTCCCTTCCTTGTTTCGATTGGTCAGTCTTTCTCTCCTTTCCTCCTGGAGCTCCTGCATCTCTCCTTCTGGTTGGGCAGCTTGCCCAACCTCTTCTTTTTCTTTCTTTCCTTTCCATCCGCACCATCCATTTCTTCTTCTTTAAATCTGGGCCATCCAAATAGCACACCAGATTTTATAAAGGAAGAATCCATATTTTCAGAAATTAATAAAATTGATCAAATTTCAAACTTTAATAACTTCTTCGATATAGCTCCAAATCATGAACTACTTGCGCCCACGCGTCCGTAGTGACGAGTACTACGGGGATAGGCCAAGAAAGAAATGTTTAGGTGACACGATACCGTAAATAATCTTAGTCAACACACGTGTCTCGAAAGGAAATTTCGTAAAATCACTTAATAAAATTATAGAAATCAATATTTTCCGGGACGGGTTGTCACACTATTATTTTTTAAATATTTTTTTTTTTGAAATTTTACACACTAATACTTGATAAAAAAAATATTAAAAAAATTAAAAGAATCTGAAAAAAATAATTTAAGATATGTGAATATAATCTTTCTATTTACTTATACTCCCTTGACATTCTTTGAATTTGCCCCACCAGCCACTCACCCCATTCCTCTCGCCTCCCATCCTATGCTTAAACCCAGAAGGAAATTTAAACAAAGTTCAATAGCCAATTAAATATCTATACTTTTCCAGTTAATTACATGCTACCTATCTCTTTCTACCATCTCTCCCTTCCCTCCACAGCCGCATTTCCTTCCTTTTTGTCAGGTTGCCCGCTTCCCTCAACCGCTCATATTCGCAGCGATTGCTTGCTGCTACCGAGAGAGAGACGGAGTGG
Source organism: Malus domestica (assembly GCF_042453785.1). NCBI lineage: Eukaryota > Viridiplantae > Streptophyta > Magnoliopsida > Rosales > Rosaceae > Malus > Malus domestica. The sequence continues at coordinate 48,263,978 of NC_091675.1, read as the reverse complement.
GTAAGGCGAATCAACGATTGGCAAATGGGTAATTACACTGAAAACGCATGGCAAAAGGGCATCTACGTCTTACGTGTCAACTGCACAACTGAGGAAGAGGCTCTTATAGGGGAGATTTTTCAATGTGACCGGTACACGGGATGATACACCATATGTCACTATATAAATGATGGAATATGTGCGCGCGCTAAAAAGTTAATAATTTAAAAAATAAAATTTTTCACCACTTCTATTAAAACAAGTAATGTACCACTTGTGTTCATGTTATAACTAAATTTTTTTCCCCTTCTAGCAATGTGATGCTAGCATCCCTTAAAAAAGTGTCCATAAAAGAAGAATCCGGAGAGATCCGGATTCTCTTTGCTCCGAAATTTATAAATTGTGTCTGACATCGTGCATCATATCATACAATAAAAATTTGGGATACTTTGGATGCGGTCCTTAATCCTTAACATTTTTTTATTAAAATCTTAATAATATTTAAAGTTTGATCAATGCCCCTTGACTTTGTACACCTCATTATATTACTATTCATTTTTATAGTTTTATAGTTTTGACATTAATTGTTTGATATTTTATGAGATTTATAATCCTATAAATTTAAAATCCCTCATTATAATACTATTAGAAATGGTTACAATAAAAAAATTCAAACATTTTGATTGAATAAATGGATAAAAACTATGTAAAAATAATAAATAATAAATGGCAAAAGAATGTATCCATAGTGTTAAAAAAATTGGTACATTTTACAAACAAATTGGTACATTTCATTTCACATATAACAAAATGGTACATTAATAAAGAAGAATGGGTACATTAGAAATAAATTAGGGTACATATAAAAGATTAAAAATTATGAATACAAATGAATTTTAAAAATATAGGTGCTAAAAGAAATTAATACATGGGTACAAAATATAACTAAAAAGAAAATACTACAAATTAAAAAAAAATGTTGCAAATTAAAAGTGGGTACAAACTAAAAATATAAATATATGATACAAAGTTTAGGCATAAAACATAAATATACCATATGTAATTTTTCTATCATTGATTAAATGTCACGTGACAGTATACACATGGGTACAAACACAAATAAAACTTTAAAAAATATGGGCTAAAAAAGAAACTAATAAATAGGTACAAATTAAAAATGAAAAGAAAATTGGTACAAATTAAAAAATATTTGCAAATTCAAAATAGTTACAAACTAAAAATAAAAATATTATACTAATTGTAACATTTTTAACATTAAAGGAGTATATTTAAAAATAAAAATATTTTATTATTCAAATAATTAATGATGTTATTAATACCCAATGACCTTGATCAAAAATTGAAAATGAATAGGATTTTAATCAATAGAATAACAAAAATAAGGATGTGAGCCTAATTTTTCCTAAAAAATTATTTTAAAATTAAATAAAAAAAATCCGGAAAAGAATGGATAAAACAATGGGCTAAACTGACAGTGCTCGGGTAGGACTTCTACTACCGTCTTCTTTTTGGACAAGGATTATCTGTCCTCCTTGTTTCTATTCTCTTTCATGTCGTCCTGTTTGTGTGGTTACGGCTAAGTCATGTTAACATTTTATATTACTTTTCATTTTTGTCTTATTATCTCTATAAAAAAATAATATAAAATGTTGATGTGACTTAACCATAACCACACAAAACAAGAGAGCATGAGAACAGGGAAGGCAGACAATCCTTGTCCCTCCTTTCTTTTTCTCTCCCTCTTTTTTTTTTTTCAGTTTTTCACACTTTTATTCTAGGTATTTTTTTTAATAAGATATTAACGTGATTTAATTTTATTTGTTTAAATACGGGTAGAGAAAATGAGAGGGAGATTAAAAGGGAAGAGTCTTATTCCGTAACTAAGAGATTCCACATTTTTACTATCGTCTCGTCCACATAGAAACGATGGCGATAGCATTCATCACACCAACTGCATCGGTTACCATTGATTTACGTTCCATGTTTCTTATCTTATTTCCTCCGAAAAATATCTATAAAGAAAAAAGAAACGAACAGCGGAAAGATACAACCAGGTTTTTCCATAAATGGGAAATTTCCTTTAGGAACCTTTCCTTTCCTGAACGACCAGCAGCACGAACGCGCTGTCTCTCCTCTGTCTTCTTCTCTTTCCAAAATTGCTGGCTTTCACTACTCTGGAAATTTCTAGGTCAGACCAAAAACTTCAGACCTGAAAGGCCCCAACGAAGGTAAACAAAAAAACAGAGGTAAACCCAGTAATTAATTTATGTATGGTTTTCCTTTTTATTCCCTTCTATTAATGGTAAATACTAAATATTCTAGGCTTGTTGGACAATTGATTGTGGTTGGTAGGTTGATCTGGCTTTTGTTTTACTTATTTAGATCTGAGATATGCTAGGGTTTGAGGTCAATAGTCCTTAAGAAACCCAGAAAAGATAAGGTAGTTTTGAGCTTCTGAACATTTATATATATATTGAAATTTAAAGTGATTGGTTAATTTTATTTTATTTCAATTATTGTTTCTGAAGGGGTAGGAAGAAATAGTGAAAATGATGAGGGAGAAGATACAGATCAAGAAGATCGACTACTTGCCGGCAAGGCAGGTGACCTTCTCAAAGAGGAGAAGGGGGATTTTCAAGAAAGCTGGAGAGCTGTCGGTTCTGTGCGACTCTGAAGTAGCTGTTATCATCTTTTCTCAAACTGGCAAGCTCTTTGATTTCTCAAGCTCCAGGTACTAATACAATATCCCACTTCATAAATTCTTTCAAATTTTCTAACTTGAACAAATATATATACCAAGTACATGACTTGACTTCTCTCTCTGTGTGTGAGAGAGAGATTCAGTCATTTGGGTCAAAAAGTTATATATAGGCTTAATCGGATAAATGGTCTCCGTGGTCATAAGGTATTCGGATGATAGCCCATGTGGTAAAAAAATTCGGATTTAAACCCCTGTGATCTAAGTTTGTTAGGATTTAAACCCCTGTGGTCTAAGTCTGTTAGGATTTATGCTCTTCTGTTAAATAATGTTGACGTGGCTGCCACATATATGCCACGTGGCTGCCAAATGTCTGCCACGTGGCAAAAATAGTAATTTTTAATTTTTTTTTAAAACCTGAATTTTTACAAAAAAAAAAAAAAAAAAAAAAACCAGAAGCTCCCCCCGCCCCTCGCCGGACTTCTTCTTCTTCTTCTTCTTCCCGCCGGAGACCAGCTCCCCCCCCCCCCGCCAGAGCCCTCTCCTCGCGCGACCCTCCTCCCTCTCCTTCTTCCCTCTTCTTCTTCTTCTCGCCGGTCTCCCCGCGCGACTCCTCCCTCTCCCTCTTCCTTCTTCTTCTTCTTCTTCTTCCTGCCGGAGACCAGCTCCCCCCCTCGCCGGAGCCCTCTCCCCGCGCGACCCTCCTCCCTCTCCCTTTTCCTTCTTCTTCTTGCAGATATGGGGTTTTTTTTTGTTTGTAAAAATTCAGGTTTTTTTAAAAAAAAATTAAAAATTATTATTTTTGCCACGTGGCAGACATTTAGCAGCCACGTGGCATATATGTGGCAGCCACGTCAGCATTATTTAACAGAAGGGCATAAATCCTAACAGATTTAGACCACAAGGGTTTAAATCCGAATTTTTTTACCATAGGGGCTATCATCCGAATACCTTATGACCACGGGGACCATTTATCCGATTAGGCCTTATATATATATACACACACACATATTAAGAGGAGAGAGTGCTAACTAGCATAATCCATGCATGTACACAATGACACATTAGAAAAGACACAGAAGAAAGGCTATAGAATCCAAAAGCTTTAACACAGAGAGAGAGAGAGAGAGATGAGAGAGAGAGAGAGAGAGAGAGAGAAAGAGAGTCTTAACTAGAGGAATGCTATCCAAAAATCCGGTGCAGGAGAGTGAGGTGTACTTTTGATTGAGACAACTTCTTGCTAGGTGTCCAAGTTTGAGAAACATTTTATTAGTTTACATGCTTTCAATCTGTGAAGTATTATTTGTACGTGACTTGGTGATGCTGCTCTCTTTGCTTTTCATTCTACATGCAATTAGTCGTGTATGCCATGCAGAACTCTTTGCATATGAGAGCCCCTTGTCTAGTGAATTATGTAATCTTTTTGCAATTTTACAGTTTCATAGTTTATCTTGCCGCTTTGATCTGATCTTCTCCACCTATCACAAATTGATTGTAGATAATAATATATAAAATGAGGAATATATATCACAAATTGGTTGTACACCGTTTCACTTGTTAGATACACGGTATATTATTTTCTTAGACCATCATTCTTACCAAAATTTAGATAATGAATTCTAAATAAATAATCTAACAACATAAAGTGATAGATAAAATACTCTAGCTATAGGCAGGATGAAATTCTTTATAGTCTTTTTGGGTCCCGAAATGGTGAATAATTGTGGCTTGCTACTAGTTGTTTCCCTTTTAAAAAATAGAAAGAAAAAAAAAAAAAAAAAAACTCTAGCTAGTAAAAGAGTGTATCACTCTCTGCAAACCACATATATAATATATGCAATATGTGTATGTATATCCATGCCAACTTCAACTCATGATGTTGGGTTATGTTCCAAAAGTCGTCCTTTATTCTCCCACCTAAACTAAAATGCATGTAGATGAATACGGTGAACTTGTTAAGGACTTAAAATACGAACATTCAATTATATATGCGTTGCATTTTTCTTACAAGGAATAAAGTGATATGATGAGAACTTGGGAATTCATCATACAAGCCTTGAAGATCCTTTCAGAAGGAATACGCATGCATGCGTCAAGTAGGGCAATGAATGGTGCACCTATGGCATAACCTGTTTTTTCATAAGCATGCATGAAATTACGAACGAACTTAGGTATACTTGCGAAGATTAAGTGGAAATGTAACTGTGGAATAAGAACTTAGATAAATTTGTGCTTTGTTTTAGTTAAAAAAATAAAAGTCGATCCATATAGTGAGTGATGACCTCATTTTTATTAATAAAACTAGAAACACCACATTTAAAGTGGTTCTTTTAACCTGAAATGTGCTATAAGTACTAGTTTGGTACTGATGTGTTTTTATAAAAAACGGCTATTAAAAAAAGTTGAGCTCAAAAAGGTGTTTGGTAAACACTTAAAAACAGCTTATTTTCACAGTTTTGAGTGAAAAAAAGTTGAAAACGTGAAGTAGCAAAAATGAGTTTATTCTCACAGCACAACATAATCAATTTTTTTTTCAAAGCATAGTAATACCAAACCAGCCATAAGAATTAGTATATCATTATGTGATCCCAAATCAGTGTGCATAGAAAAGATGCTCTTATTGTATGGTGGTGTCCTTTAACTTGTCTATTGCGTAAGAAGAAAAGTTTTCTGAAGCTAGCTTCTTAGAGGTTAATACGTTTATGTGCTATAGAATGAATAAGCTTGTTGTCATCTAAAGCTTCCTATTTTTACTATTCGACATTCTTTACCTATATATTTCTGAATCGAATCATCACCTAGTTGCTCCTTTGAATTCACTAATAGCAGAAACACAATCTTCCTTTTGAGATTCTCCTTTATAGTGTCTATCAACCTACACATGTTTCTATCATGTTGTACTGAATTATAGACTATTTCCCTTGCAGACTTATTGCCACAATATAATTTCATATCATAGCTTATTTTGGTTTGAAACCCATACATCCTAACAGTTTACGTAATTAAAGAAGCTCACCATATTCCTTGTGCCATACCTTTATATTCCGCTTAGAAGACTTTGACAACACTTTATTTTTTTGCGACGCCATGTAACCAAGTTACCTCCAACAAATATACAATACCCTGATGTAGAGCGTTTGTTAGTAATATTACTAGTCCAATTTACATCCGTAAAACCTTCAACCCCAACGTGCCCATGTTAGCTATATAATATCTTTATACCTATTGTAGACTTCAAATACGCCAAAATTACTAACTCAAAACTCACAACAAATGTATATCAGGACGAGTGTAAGCTAGATAAAGTAGTCTCCCCACAAGCCTTTGATACATACCCTTATCAACAAGAACCTGATTAGGATAAATACCCAAGTGATGCTTTTCTTCAATGAGAGTATCCACATATTTATGTCCTAACATGCTAGTTTATTTCAGCAAATTCAACACATATTTTTGCTGAGGCAAGAATATACCTTTAGTAGAGTTGGCAACCTCAACTTCGAGAAAGTACTTTAACTCATCCAAATCTTTCATCTCAAATTCAAATGCAAGATTTTTCTGTAACCTCTGAATCTCTTTCGAATCATCATCGGTAATAATTATATCCCTTCCACATAAATAATTAAAGCTGTCATTTTACCACCTGTACGCTTCAGGAACAAAGTGTGATATGGATGACTTTGGCATTCTTATATTTCTTCATTGGTTGAATAAACCTATTGAACCACGCCATGGATGATTGCTTAAGTCCAAAGACAAATGCAATCTGCACATTCCAATATTACCACTCACACCATAACCTGGTGGGAACACATAATACACTTCCTTTTTCAGGCTCCCATGAAGGAATGCATTTTTCACATCAAACTATTTAAGAGGCAAATCCATATTTGCAACTAAAGAAATCAAAGTACATGCCGTATTCATTTTCGCTACTGGAGAAAAAGTTTCTTAGTGTATCCACTTGAGGTCTTGTAAAGCTTCTTCCACCTGGATTGGAACCTTAATGGGACTCCATAGGATTTACCGGTACTTTCTGTTAAGGTGAAATGTGCTCACAAGATAGATAATTTGCAATTGAATACCTCACCTTTCCTTTTGGAGAGAACCTATCAAGTGGCACACCTCGATTCTGTCTTGGAGGCAATTTATATGTACTCACAACAATATTATGCTTAGTTGAATTATCATTTAAAACACTTACCTCTAGGATATTCAATGGAGATGGATCATGCACTAAAGGATTAGATAGAGAGAGGTTATTATTGAAGATGAGACGGGGCTTGCCTTTGCTGTACCTTGATTGTTATGTTAGAAAATGGTGGGCTATTTGGTATAGTCCTACTGAAATGGGCACGGTTGTTCGATATGGTCATGTCAAAATCAGCTGGTATTTTCAGTAGAGTTCTGTCGAACTATGCTGTTATTTTCGGTATAGTCCTGCTAAACTAGGCTGGTACTTTTTATAGAGTTCTATCGCATTGCGCTAGTATTCTTGGCACAGTCAAGCCGAAGTAGGGTAGTATTTTCGGTAGGATCCTACTGAACTAGGCATTGCTGTTTGGTATAGTCCTGCCAAACTGGACCGTCCTATTTGTTGAGCTGTTGGACTACATTCTCCATTTCTCTCCCTGAAGTACAATCTAACCAATGTAGATCATCCAAATCATCACTCTCCCTCGAAAAACGTTTGAACTCGAAAAACGTAACATCCATTGTAACATATGAATCCCTGCTGCTGACTTCCAAAACCCAAAAAAACACATTGAAGTGTACACAGATCAAGTTCTCTGTGATGAAGTTTTTGGATGTGAACATAAACCACACAACCAAACATCTGAGATGACAAAGTATGTGTAGAAACCACTGGAGCATGTTGAGTAAACTTTTGAAGTGGTGTTCGAAAATTCAAGACCCGAGAGGGCATACAGTTCATAACATAAACTGCATATATAACCGATGCAAGCCAAAAGCGTTTGGGAGCAGATGCACCAAAGAAAACAACATGTTGTCTCCAGGATATGATGATTCTTCTTTTCTGTCACCCCATTTTGTTGTGGGGTATGATGACAAATAGTTTTATGAACAATCTCATGATCTTGTAGGAATCAGGATAACTCAGAATTTATGTTATCTCTACCATTTTCAGAACCCAAAATTTTAATATTACAAGAATACTGAGTTTTAACCATCTGGTGAAACATACAAAACACATCACTAACATCACTTTTATTTTTCAATACATACGGGTGCAATCATCACGAAAGTAACAAGCTACTTGATTCCAAAAATTAGTACTAATAGGGGAAGGCCCCAAACATCAGAGTGTACTAGCGCAAACGGAAATAACTTTTTATTCATATTTTATGAGAATGAAGTACACAGACTTTTAGCTAAAACACATACTTTACACTTTAATTTGAAGTCTTTAATACCATTAAACAAACTAGGTAACATATGCTTCAACTAACCAAAAGATGCATGCCGCAAACAACGATGCAATAACCATAAATTCTATAGGTTACCATCACACGATGCACGAACCAAATTAGCTCTCTCAAGAATCACACCATCCACATAATATAGTCCCTCTCTTTTAGTGCCACGCCCAATGATCTTCTTTGTTTGAATATCCTGAAGCAAGCAAAATAAAGGATAAATTAATACATTGCAATCCAATTGTTTAGTGACTTGTGGTACATAGACAATAAAGATTAGGACAATTATAGATGCAATAAACAATGGTGCAAGGAAAGACAGGGTGTAAGGCACACGGTTCCCACTCCAACAACAAGAGCAGTAATATCATTGGCAATTGCCACACACTTTCTATGAGGACATATCATAGATTAAAACAAGTGTTTATCATAGTGCATATGATTCGTTTCATCGAATTCTAAAATCCAACAAGTATTCGCTATTATACTAACACACAAGACAGTAGGGTATGACAACAACAAAGGATACGGTGATGGGAAAGGGATACAGCCGCAATAGAGGATACACATGCCTTGTTCCATAAGTAAACGAATCACAAAAGATTAGAATTAATTATAAATTGTAATCCGACCGAATATAGGACTCTTAAAATACTTACAATAAAAACTCACGTCAACAAAAGCCCTCACACCCCAGCACCTTTTGAGATGGCAAAAGTGGATCAGATTTGGTGCCTAAAGGTTAGCAAAACTATGTGTAGTTTAGACGTGGTGTATCTGTACTCCATTGTCTGTGCCAACTGAGTGCAAAGCTATGTTTTACCCAACCACTTTTTTTTTTTCTCAAACACCTACTGGTCCCTTCTGCCTAACAAGAAACCCAAAACCAAAGCTCCCTTTTTAGTCGGCCCTAACTTTGGTTGGGGTTGACCGCAACCCCTTCAATCTGCCTTTTGAGCTCTTGTCTTAGTTTTCTGAGTTTTTGTCTCTATTGTTCTGTGAGTGTCTCAGATTTGAGTGCTATGACCATTTTGTGGTTTTTTTTCTTGTATATGTTCTTCCTCCACTTCTTTCTTTCATCCTTGCCATACCCACTCCATCACTTTGTTCTCTGACCCCACCACATATTTTCCCTCTTTCCCTTCTTTAACCCCTTAGATATCATGCCCTAGATTTTTCAGTTTATTATTCCTCTTTGCCCTGGATTGATGTTGGTGCACATCCCACCCTTATTTATGGACTTCATATCTACGCTGGTCGTTTAGGTGGATTGAAGGTCATTTTGACCCTTTTTTTGATCGATTGAGAATGACACAGATTGGCTCAAGTACGAAACTCCCAACACATCCTCTACATATTTCTTGTTGATGCTTGTTATTGGCCTCTGCCTTGGTTGTTGACGGCGATGGTGGCGGTTTGGTATAGAAGGAGTAGTTAGAGTTCTTAGGGTTTGTTCTTTTGTTTTGGGCTTGGACCCTTTATTTTGTTACTTGGTTGGTTCATATTTTGTATTTGTGCTTAACTTTGTATTAGGACCTTTTATGTACCTTTATTTATGATAATGAATTATCGTTTCCATAAAAATAAAATTAAAAAAAAGCTATGTGTTGACCCGTTGTGTTTTCACTCTCCATCACCTGTATTGAGCCACATGTTAACCATCTGTGCCCTCTCCCATGAGTACTTAAGACAGTCATCTCCAACAAACAGGTTAGACTCACTTCCACTGGAGTTACTCGCCATTTCTCTCACCTCTCCCATTCCTCTTGTAAGAGTCTCCTAAATCTAAGAGATTTTCATGTAAGCAATATACATATCAGATAATTAAATATAACTCGAAGTTGATGTAGCCCATCTAAGGTTAACACTCAAATCTCTTCGTCTTGTGCTGCCTGCTAAAGCTCACGTCAGCTCGGTCTGCTACCATTCTTTTCTTTAACTTTGACCCAAAGTTCTGTGTTAACCTCCCCAAGACACCCGTCTAGAAACATTATCTACATTACTGAAGGAACAAATTGAAAATCCTGTAAATTAAGAAACAAAAAACTACTTTGGAGGCTTTCCCATAATGGGTAATATTTCGTTCCCTTTTTTTTACCCATTGAAAGTAAGCCATTTGCAGTGTCTTTTTTCATCAATAAGATATAAAGATTCCAACATCCAAGCAAGTAGTTTCCAACACCTCTTTTTACACACCATAAATGAGAACTTCTAAACCTCCATATATGTTTGTTGTTTTTTTCTTTCTTTCTAGCGCCTCATTTTTACTCACCAGAAACAAGACAGCCTTTAAATCTATATACTTGGTGTCTATTAACAAAACAAGAGGAGAGGATTCTGGTGCTGCAAGCATAAGCATCAAGTGTTTTCTGTTAAGAGTGTCAAACAAAATAGACTAATAAACCAAAAAAATATGAAACTACTATATACTCGGTATGAATCACAACCAGATAAACTACAATAATAACTGTGTACACGTTAACTATAAACAACGAAGTAAAACTTACTTTGCCTTAAAAAAAATAAAGTAAGAAAGATGTGGTGATTGAGGCTTGGATGCATGCAATCTTCTTAAGAAGAATTTCACACCTACTATTATGCTTGTAGCTCTATAGGCATCCATCTCTCATGACACAACAATCAATATCAAAAATTAAAGCACACAGTGTGTCAAAACATTCTACATGTGTACTCTCACTACACTTGAAAGAACTGTGGCAATTAACAAGATGAGCTTTGTGGATAAACTCAATAATTTGTTATGGGAGTGAATTCTTTGTTCTATATAGACTTCAAGCCACCCCTTTAAACCAAATGTATCTTTTGCATGAAGTCTTTATGTAAGGATGCAACTCATGCATCATGATATCAGATGCGTCCTCGGCAAACCACACAACTTTTCATTGATAGCATGTCATTGGTCTTAAAACACATAGACATGATTTGAACAATCCAACTTCTTAAAACTCAATTGACTTAACCGACATTTTTCATTCAAATATATATTACCTTATGAAACAAATATCAATATTAAAATTTCAACACGAATGCTTTGTGCTGCATCCCTTTTAACGAATGTGAAAGAAGATTTCTCATTCGACAATCTTGTGTAGCAAGAGTTGAGCATGATACATCAATGAAGTATATCCGTGGTTAAGTGCATATTATGTAATACCCAAGTAATTGCGTGTTAAGTTATATATGCTATATAATGGATAGTTCATAAACACTAGTTTGGAGGGGAGTTAAGCATATGTGATGTCCGTACCTAATGAAATATTTTCTGAACAGGTGTAACGTTGTTCAACGTTTATAAGAGTGATGTCAAATGTTCAACGTTTACTTAGAATAGGGGAGTTAAAACTCTGCAAGACTGCAAGGTTGTTTTGGTCGTTTAGCAATTGTGATTCTTTAATCTTTTCTTAACAATTTGCTAGCATAAAAAAATATTTTTAAAACTTTGGCCATTTTTATAATTTAATTATTTTGTATATGTATAGAATATGTGAATTTTATATGTATTATTAAAAATATGTGCAAGTGATGCGTATTAAATGTGTAAAGTATGTCGTACGTGAGGTGTTTCAAGAAATTCATGAGACTTGTGGTCAGGAGGAGGTTAAAATGTTTCTGTGAGTTTTTTTGGCCTTCGCGTGGTTTGCCATCAGTTGTCTCCATTTAAAAAAAAAAATCTAGTTATGACGTGTACATAAAACAAAAATATTTTACAAAATACATATATAATACACGTATTAAGCGAATTTTGCTAACTTGTAAGCATTGACAAATTCAATGTAGTCAAGCCACCCAAAAAGTGGCCATGACAAATATAATAACTAAAGCATATTTGCAATGATGTCCGAGTTGATGTAAGAGGAAATTTTGGACTTTTTAGGCCAACTTTTGTGAGAATTTTGGGAATCTTTAAATTGTGTTTGTTTATTGTAAATCGTGCGATCAATTTTTATTAGGTACTGTTTATATTTAATTTTAAATAAAAATATTAAAAATTATTTTATACCGCATAATATACGATGAATGTACACGATTTGAGGATCCCTAAGATATTCACAAAGAGAATTCAAGGAAAATCCTCACAAAGAAAATCCAGAAATGATTCTCGGTTAACTTGGTAGTCCCCAACGTTGGTTTTGCCTTCTTGATGATCTCATAATATTCCGACGTGACATTTTGATCTGGGTAACCAGACCAAGCAATAAGGCATCCAAAAAGCTTTGCCCTAATGTTTTGGGCCTTTTGGCTGGTTGGTTTGCAACAGACTATCTCCACAGTGATAGTTGTTGTGGCTGGTTAATCTAGATGAATTATCTCCAAACCTGTATTAATTGGTATTTCTGAATTTTGTCTTCTGATTGGTAAATTAGATCTGCATTTCACTGTGGATGATTTTTCTGGGGGTATTTTATTTTAGAAGTTATTCTGTTTGCATGTATGTTTAAAGGTGGTTGATTTCAGTCTCAGTTTTTAAAGTTATATTTAAAAAGAAATTAAACCAGAAAAGAATAGAGTAAATGACAATCTCGTACAAAACGAAATACAGCATGCATGTACTAATTTATTGGGCTTATTGCAAAAGTATTCGCAAACCAGAAGTATGGAAATTGGGCTACATTGTCCTTCTATTGTTTTTTGTTATCTATGCTTAGTCACATGTATTAATTTAACTTTCTGCATCTTTTTTTTTTTGTTGGATTAAATTTTCTGTCTAAAAATTTATAAATAATAATGAAAATGCTAAGTATATTTATCCTTTTATGTTGTGAAGTACCAAGGATGTGATTGCAAGGTACAACTCACGTACTGGTAGGGAAAACTCGGATCAGCCCACGCTTGATCAGTTGCAGGTAATTAAGTTCAATATTGGTTTTCTTTTTCCCATCCTAGTTGCTCTTTAATTTCCATTTTAATGGTATGACAAGTAATTGTGTCAAGTGAATGTAACATATTCTGTGATCTGCACTAGAAACTTCAGAATGTATTTTTACACCATCTTAAAGGTTTAATTATTTAACATTAATAAAAATAAATAGATGTTAGACTTCTATATATGCATGCAGCAGGGTTGGCCTCTTGGGCTTAATATGTGCAAGTGCTTGGGGTTGAGTAATGACTCCAAGTTATAATTTTAACTTTTATTGAACGTTCTAAGCTGTATTATTAGTTGATATTAATTAGAATCATTGAGGTTTTCTCTCGGAAAGAAGTTTCATATTTCGGCTGAAGAATCAATCATCCCAAAATATGGTTGCTTGATAGTGACCTGGAGATTGCTACATGTTGTAAATCCGTGCATGCTCTAGTATGTTTCAGTAATCCATCTTTTTCCCTTTTTTCGCTCTTTCCTCCACTTTGAAGGAAATGTATGAAGGAAACATCTTTTGCCACAAGTTTTTGTTTCTTTCTTATTTATTTTTGGCCTGATGTTTATAAGCTTTTACATGTGACAAATTAGATTTATCTAAATGACAGTTCGGTATAAATATGTTTCTCATTTAATTAGTTGGAGAAAAAAAACAAGATCAGGCTGAGTAAGGAACTCGAGGATAAAAGCCACAAGCTGAGGTAATTATAATTTATTGATTTGCTTGTAAGATATATGGTGGTTATTTAAGCTGATATGATCGTTTACGAGAGTGCTGAAATTGGTTTGGCATTCAACAGGCAGATGAAGGGCGAGGACCTTGAAGACTTGGATCTCGATGAACTGCAGAAGTTAGAAAAATTGGTGAAAGTAAGCCTTGGCCGTGTGATTCAAACTAAGGTCAGTGCTAGCTAGCTAATTTATTCTGTTACAGGTGAATACAGGTGCCCATGGCTTCTAAAAACTAGGTACCCCTCAGATAGAGGAGCACATTGTGAGGCTTAATGTGTATTATTTTGCTATTGTTCGGAAGATCTATTGTTTAATTAGTCTGTGTTCAAATATCGCTCTGCAATGAATTTAAGACATGTCTTAATTCGGTTTAAATAGAAAATTTATTATTAGCACTCCATAAAAGTAATACCGCACTTCCTCTAATTTTTTTTTTCTTTCACTATGCATAAGTGAACTACCGGCCTGGCTTAATCAAATAAATAGATCGACACATTGTGCTCGTAGACACCGTACTTAACACCGTACAACAACAACAACAACAACAACAAAGCCTTTTCCCACTAAGTGGGGTCGGCTATATGAATCCTAGAACGCCATTGCGCTCGGTTTTGTGTCATGTCCTCCGTTAGATCCAAGTACTCAAGTATTTTCCTAGGGTCTATTCCAAAGTTTTCCTAGGTCTTCCTCTACCCCTTCGGCCCTGAACCTCTGTCCCGTAGTCACATTTTCGAACCGGAGCGTCAGTAGGCCTTCTTTGCACATGTCCAAACCACCGGAACCGATTTTCTCTCATATTTCCTTCAATTTTGGCTACTCCTACTTTACCTCGGGTATCCTCATTCTCAATCTTATCCTTTCTCGTGTGCCCATACCTCCCACGAAGCATCCTCATCTCCGCTACACCCATTTTGTGTACGTGTTGATGCTTCACCGCCCAACATTCTGTGCCATACAACATCGCGGCCTTATTGCCGTCCTATAAAATTTTCCCTTGAGCTTCAGTGGCCTACGACGGTCACACAAACACGCCGGATGCACTCTTACACTTCATCCATCCAGCTTGTATTATATGGTTGAGATCTCCATCTAAGTCTCCGTTCTCTTGCAAGATAGATCCTAGTTAGCGAAAACGGTCACTTTTTGTGATCTTCGCTAGATTGCTCCGGTCATTAGTGTGGATAAGTATATAAATGGATAGAGATAGGAAAGCAAACACAAGATGTACATGGTTCACCCAGATTGGCTACGTCCACGGAATAGATGAGTTCTCATTAATTGTGAAGGGTTTACACAAGTACATAGGTTCAAGCTCTCCTTTAGTGAGTACAAGTGAATGATTTAGTACAAATGACATTAGGAAATATTGTGGGAGAATGATCTCGTAACCACGAAACTTCTAAGTACCGGAGTGTGGTATCGTCTTGACTTGCCTTATCTGTCTCATAGGTAGATGTGGCATCTTCTCTGGAAGTACTCTTCCTCCATCCAGGGGTGGTATCTGTAACTGGTGGAGATGCACAAGGTAATGTATCAATTTCACTTGAAGCTTACTTGTAGTTTCAGGCTTGGTCAAGCGCGATACAAACCATGTAGTAAGAGTCCCCCAAGTCGCCGAGCTAGAGGATCTGCTGGAAGAGGTGACAGACAAGGTAAGCAATCAGAGCTCCGGCTGATTGTTCACATTCTCCCTATCTTGCAGGCAGCATGAAGGATAAAGAGAAGAAAAATGAGAAGAGATGATATGGGATACTTTTGCTTTTGAAGAAGTAACTTTCCACAGGCTTATTCTTGAACTGGGCTGGAGGGTTTTCTAGTTTCCTCCAGAGTATAAGGCCGACTGAAGAATTTGAGGGTCAAAACAAGTCCATCAAATCTAGAGTACGTTCGACCCTGCTGATATGGGATACTTTTGATTTTGACAGAGTAGTGGATGTATCGGCACGTGTGCTGTTACGCTTGTCTCCACATGCTTCCTTGTATCCTTCTCACTTGCCCTATCTGTTCCTCAGGCAGATGCGGTATCTTCCCTGGAAGCATAAGATGTTGAAGATGAGTACTCGAGAGCAATGCCAGGTAAGTAATCAAGTAAGGGGTTCCAGGCAGTCAGTTCCTGGCTGGAAGCTTGATTCCAAGTGCTGACTGATTGCTCTCATTCTCCTTGTCTTGCAGGTAAGAACAAGGCCAAAGGAAAAGACAGGGAAAAAGCATGATATGGGATACTCTTGCTTTTAACCCTGATGATATGAGATATTCTTGCTCTAGTATAGCTTGTTTACAGAGGTATTATCGGGGGGAAAGAAAGCTGAATATTTCGAAAGGCTTCGTTGGGAGTGCCCTCTCAGATAAGAGGAAGGGTTGAGCATGTTTGCAGGTCTGCCTGTCCGTTGGGGATGGAGGTCAACATATATAGGAGTCTCCCTAACATCAAGTAATAATGCTATTCCTTTACCCTGCTTGGTCATAGCACGGTAGTGGGAGCTGCCAGCTTCACATGTTTTAACTCTGTCAGAGCACTTTGAAAAAGTGGTCTGTGGTATCTGGAAAGCTGATGTTACGTGTGAAGATTACAGACAAGCTTTATCCAAGGAGATCCAGCTCTTAAAGTTGGGAAAGTGGTGCCTCTTCGGTTTTTGAACAAGCAATCCTGTCGGGGATCTGGCTCTCGAGATTCGGAGAACGATGCCTCTTCGATTTTTGAGAAAGCAATCTTGCTGGGGGTCTGGCTCTCGAGATTCAGAGAGCGGTGTCTCTTCGATTTTTGAGAAAGTAATCATGTTGGGAGTCTGGCTCTCGAGATTCGGAGGGCGGTGCCTCTTCGATTTTGGAGCAAGCAATCTTGTTGGGAGTGTTTTCTCAAATGTGAGTAAAGGTTGGGCATGTTTGCTAGTCTACCTTGCCACGAAGCACAGAGGTTGACACACAGGGACTTTCTAATTATCCAGCAGTGGTACTGTTCCTTTACCCTCTCTTCGATTTTTTTTAGAAAGTAATCATGTTGGGAGTCTGGCTCTCGAGATTCGGAGGGCTGTGCCTCTTCGATTTTGGAGCAAGAAATCTTGTTGGGAGTGTTTTCTCGAATGTGAGTAAAGGTTGGGCATGTTTGCTAGTCTACCTTGCCACGAAGCACAGAGGTTGACACACCGGGACTTTCCAATTATCCAGCAGTGGTACTGTTCCTTTACCCTTGTGGGTAATAATATGGTAGCTAGACCTTCAAAATTTATGTGTCTAAACTTTGTTAGTGTTGTTTCTTTACTATTCTTTTACCCTTCTTGGTCAGAGCGATGTAGTGAGAGCTGCAAGGTTCACGTGTCTCAACTTTGTCAGAGAATTTGGCAAAGTTATCTGTGGTACCCATGAGATACTGTTGCGTGTGGGAAGTGGGTGATTGAACAGTACAATTCATGTGCTTTCTACTTCGCCAGAAATCTTCGACATAATGCCCATAATTTCCGCAAAGCTGAGTGTGCGTGTGACAGGTGCTGACAAGGCTGGAAAAGTAGATGCCTCTTCGATTTCTGAGATTGGCCCTCGTGGTCTCTGAGCAGCCCAGCTTTTGAGAAAGTAAGCCTCTTCGATTTCTGAGATCAGCCTTCGTGGTCTTTGAGCAGCCCAGCTTTTGAGAAAGCAAACGCCTCTTCGATTTCTGAGATCGACCCTCGTGGTATCTGAGCAGCCCAGCTTTTGAGAAAGCAAACGCCTCTTCGATTTCTGAGCAGGCGTCTCTTCGATTTCTGAAGCTTCGTCGAGTGCAGATTTTTATAGGGGCTGACATTAAGTTCCAAAGCACACTTGAATATCCACCAGTAAAAGCTCCATTCTTGCACTTCTAAAATCTTGATTTGTCCGACCTCTTCTCTCTTCAACACCTTTGAAAATGTCTGGCCCCTCCGACCATCGTTTTGACTTGAACCTTGTTGAAGAGGCAGCCTCGCCTTCTCCAGACAACATATGGCGCCCATCCTTCGTCTCCCCTACTGGTCATCTTACCGTTGGGGATTTCGTGATGAAGAATGATATGACCGCTGCGGTAGTGGCCATGAACCTTCTCACTCCCAAAGATAATAGACTACTTTCCAAACGGTCTGATGAGTTGGCTGTTAAGGATTCTCTGGCTCTCAGTGTTCAGTGTGCAGGTTCTATGTCTAATATGGCCCAACACCTATTTGCTCGAACCCGCTAAGTTGAATCATTAGCGGCTGAAGTGATGAGTCTCAAACAGGAGATTAGAGGGCTCAAGCATGAGAATAAACAGTTGCACCGGCTCGCACATGACTATGCTACAAACATGAAGAGGAAGCTTGACCAGATGAAGGAATCTGATGGTCAGGTTTTACTTGATCATCAGAGATTTATGGGTTTGTTCCAAAGGCATTTATTGTCTTCGTCTTCTGGGGCTGTACCGCTTAATGAAGCTCCAAATGATCAACCTCTGATGCCTTCTCCTTCTAGGGTTCTGTCCAGTACTGAGGCTCCGAATGATCCCCCTTCAGTGCCTTCTCTTCCTGGGGCTCTACCGACTGCTGAGACTTCTCCTAAGCAACCTTTGTGAAGGCTCCCTCTTGTTTGTTTATTTTGACTCAAGTATATGTACATATTTGTAACTTATCGGGGATATCAATAAATAAGCTTTCCTTCATTTCAACGTATTGTGTTAAATACACCAAAGCCTTCTTCGCTAAGTTCTTTGAATTTTCTTTTGTTGAAGCTTGTATGTTGAAGCTTTGTGAGTGGAGCATGTAGGTTGAGGTAGTGTTCCCTTAATTTCCCGAGTGAGGAAAACTTCTCGGTTGGAGACTTGGAAAATCCAAGTCACTGAGTGGGATCGGCTATATGAATCTTAGAACGCCATTGTGTTATGTCCTATGTCATGTCCTCCGTTAGATCCAAGTACTCTAAGTCTTTTCTTAGGGTCTCTTCCAAAGTTTTCCTAGGTCTTCCTCTACCCCTTCGGCCCTGAACCTCTGTCCCATAGTCGTATCTTCTAATCGGAGCGTCAGTAGGCCTTCTTTGCACATGTCCAAACCACCGTAACCGATTTTCTCTCATCTTTCCTTCAATTTCGGCTACTCCTACTTTACCCCGAATATCCTCATTCCTAATCTTATCCTTTCTCGTGTGCCCACACATCCAACGAAGCATCCTCATCTCCGCTACACCCATTTTGTGTACGTGTTGATGCTTCACCGCCCAACATTCTGTGCCATACAGCATCGCCGGCCTTATTGCCGTCCTATAAAATTTTCCCTTGAGCTTTAGTGGCATACGGCGGTCACACAACACGCCTGATGCACTCTTCCACTTCATCCATCCAGCTTGTATTCTATGGTTGAGATCTCCATCTAATTCTCCGTTCTTTTGCAAGATAGATCCTAGGTAACGAAAACGGTCACTCTTTGTTATTTCTTGATCTCCGATCCTCACCCCTAACTCGTTTTGGCCTCCATTTGCACTGAACTTGCACTCCATATATTCTGTCTTTGATCGGCTTAGGCGAAGACCTTTAGATTCCAACACTTCTCTCCAAAGGTTAAGCTTTGCATTTACCCCTTCCTGAGTTTCATCTATCAACACTATATCGTCTGCGAAAAGCATACACCAAGGAATATCATCTTGAATATGTCCTATTAACTCATCCATTACCAACGCAAAAAGGTAAGGACTTAAGGATGAACCTTGATGTAATCCTACAGTTATGGGAAATAAAATTGGCTATTCTTTTGCAGGCATATCTTTGATTTTAGACTTTGTTCAATTTGAATGAAGGCTTGACCTTTTTTTTTTTGGTTGTAAGGACTTGACGTAAGTATTTTCTGTACTTTAACTAGGTTATTTTACAATAGACATACAGCAACATCTAATTTTTTCCATTCATTTCAGAGAAACAAGATTATGAGTGAGATTATGGCACTTGAGAAAAAGGTTTGTAGTTAAATAGATGATTGTTGTCTGTGTCTATATATGAAATAACCACAAATATAAACAATAGTCAAGAATTTCCAAAAAAGAAAATAATAAACATTAAATTTAATTATCATTAATGAATTTTTGATTTATTGTCCTCTTCCTTGCACTGACTATACATGCAGGGAGCTGAGTTGATAGAAGCTAATAACCAGCAAAGGCAGAGGGTAAGCAGCTACCACCATCAACGAGTATTTTTCTTCTATTTTTTTAAATGAAAACCAAATAACTCTAAATTAGTAAATCACATCTCGGGTTTTTTTTTATTTTTTATTTTATCGCATCTCGGGTATTTTTATCTTTGTTGTGTTTGCATATGGCAGATGGTGATGTTATCCGGAGGAGATATCGGACCTGCGGCCATCATGGAGTTGGAAAACCTGAATAATATTGGAGAAGAAGGCGTGACATCTGAATCAGCCACAAATGCCACCACCTGCTCCACAAATGCTCTTTCTCTTGAAGATGACTGCTCCGACATCTTGTCTCTCAAACTCGGGTAAGGCGCTTTAACTTGCTAGCTAATATATATGCTATTTGCTTTTGGCTTCTGCTTCCGACTTTTGGCTTCTGCTTTTTTGGCTTTTTCTTTTTTCTTATTTGATGGTACGACTGCGAAGAATAAAGTTTAGGGAGGGATATTTTGTTGTCCCAATGCGAAGGTTTTGCTTACTTAAATCATGTGTTGTTCTCTCAAGCTAATTCATTTCAGCATGATCAGGTCGATTTTTACACATTACCAATTTTAAGAATAATTTTCGTTTCTTTTAAGAAAAAAAGCCATTTAGGGAAGGTCTTAATAAAATCTCTGATTGGGCATAGTTCTTATCCTTTGTGGTTTAAGCTTGTGTTCAATGATACTAAGGGTGCGTTTGGTACGCGGGATGGGATGAGGCGTTCCGTCTCACATTTGGTGTGCCTAAAATGAGTGGAACGCGCTGTTCCACGGAACAAGTTTTTGATGATTTTTCGTTCCGCCTCCCCCTGGAACGAACTCGTTCCCCATCCGTGGAACACAAAATTATAACGTTTTTGTCTCCTTCTTCCATCTCACTTCCATCTGAGGGCATGGGGAGCTAATAGAAACTGCGGCCGTGGCGGGGACCAAAGCGGCATCAGCAATGGCGACGCTGGCGGCGCCCCGGTGGACAAATGCGTCGACTTTGCCAACTACTTATGCACCTACACCTTCCTCTACCACCAAAAGGAGAAGCTCTCCGATCAACTTTGCCAACTACTTCTGCACCTACGACTTCGCCAATTTACTGAAAAAATTTCGAAATCGAGAGGTACCCACTTGGCCGATCAGGGGTTGTGATAGGACGGATGAGAAGTCAAAGTCGACGATCTGGGTTTTGTTTATTGATCAATATTTGCGATAAGATATGTTGGTTTTTATTGAAATGGCCTGTGGATTCGTGGGTTTTAGGGGGTTTTCGTTTTTGATGAAAATGTTCGAGGATTTATGAACTGGGTTCTTGAATTTACATGCAGACACTTTAGATTCTTGAATCAGATGCAAGAAGATCCAATCTGAATTGGGTTTTGCAATTAAGTTTATTATGCTTCATTATCTGGTTTGTGGATTTATCAGTTCCAAGTGACTCGTTCTCACAGTCTCTGCACCTCTGGTTGTGGCTCTGCAGTCATTTGCGTTCCGTCCAACGCGTATCAAACGCAAAACGGAACAACCAACATGTTCCGTCCTGCGCGTACCAAACATACACGGAACCTTCATCTCATCCCGTTCTGTCCCATCCTGTCATGTCCTGTTTGCGTACCAAACGCACCCTAATGGATTGCCATGCTTTCTTTGACGTTGAATTTTGGTGTAGGTTTTTTGTTTTTATTCTAGCCCGTGATTACTTAAGAAGCGAAAATTAATGTTTAGAAAAAGAATAGTGCTACACTTACCATCTATTTGTACTATTTCTCTAATAGAGCTAGAATCTACCAACGCATGTGGGTCCCATCTTTATTACATAGATGTACAAATGATGGAATCTGGATCCTCACTAGATCCTCTTTATGAGGATCCCAGGAATCCATGAATTATATTCGTTCATCGTATATCGTGCGGTCAAAAATCATTTTAAATATTTTAATTTAAAATTAAACACAAATAGTAGCTGACAAAAACTGACCGCACATACAATGATCGGACAGGATTTACGAATCCTTTGGATCATCATCAAAAGGATCCGGAGAGGATTGTGTTGGCAAATGATGGTACAACTAGATGGTAAGATTTTTGTTAGAAAAATCGACTAGTTTGTATCAAGACAAAAAAAAAAAATCCCAACAACAACAACAACTGATTGCAAAACTGATGATTTAATTCCTATTTTTTCTATATTATATTATTACATGAATAAATGTCTTTTACCATGCACTTCAGTAAAAAAGCCCTTGCCAATTTAAAAATAGTTTCAATATAAAAATTTATTCTTCCTATCATTACTCTTTCAGTAATATAAGTATATGGTATTAAGTAATTTAATATGGGCCTAATCTGATAAATGGTATCCATGCTCATAAGGTATTCGGAAAATAGCTCATATGGTCAAAAAATTCAGATTTAAACCCATATGGTCTAGGTCTATTAGGATTTATGCCCGTAATTATAACTTATGTCATTCCTCCGCTAGTAGCTTGCAGGTGAGTCTTACGGGTAAGACTAAGATGGTCATTTCATCCTTTCCATTGTTGATCTCCTTTCAAAACAATGAAAGGATGACATGGTCATTCCATTTCATCCCTTCAAAAAAAAAAAGTACAACAAAAATTCAAGGGATCAATATATAACAACACTTACACTTGGCACGATGCTTGCTTCTGGTTGGTTTTCTAGCACCTGACAGCAAAATTTCTGGGTGAACCGAAATACTAATACCACTACCTTCTAGTTTAGCTACATTGATCAAAACCCACATTCATAATTAATGTAGTATTAATACCAAGATTTAAAATTCAAGTAATCAAACTAACAAAAGTTAAGTTTTTGCTATAAATTTGCACATACCAGGAGGATGCATTTTGAAGCCGACGAGCAGCAAGTAAATAAAAATAAATAAATAAATAAAAGGCTGCAAAGAGAAAAGCCCAGAACCATAATTTGTTCCTGGCGATTCGACCGAGCCTTTTTCCTTTGCGAACAAGGCGAGTGCCGTGCTCACTTAGATACTTCAATGACGCTCCGATTATACCTTCCCTCATCTCCTCCGGCAACATCAATTCGTCGTCATTGTTTATGTAATTGTTTTAATGGCGAGTTTGGAAAGGATGAAATGGAATGACCGTTTCATCGTTCTGAAAGGAGATCAATGGAAGGGATGAAATGGAAATAATGAAATGACCATCTTAGTCTTATCTGTGGGACCCACCTACAAGTTACTAATGGAAAGTTTTAATTTCAAGCATAAATTCTAACAAACTTTGACTATATGAGTTTAAATCCGAATTTTTTTTACTATATGGACTATTGTCCAAATATCTTATGACCACGGAGACCATTTATCCGATTTGATCTTAAATATGAGAGGAGGGATTGCTTTTGGTTCGGTAATCGAACAGAAACACATGTATCGACTACCGAACCGAAGTTTTTGGAATGGCCATTTTCAAAACAGATAACGATACCAACGAAGTAGATTACCGATTTTCGATAAACCAATTTCGTCGTTTCAGTTTGGTCGGTGGCGACAGAACCGATGGCATTTGAAGGCAATGGACAAGCAAATCATGGGGCTGTGGTGGCTTGGAGGTCGTGGTGTGAGAGAGATGGAGATGGAGGCCGGGGCGGTGGCTTGGACTCGACCTGCAAGTGGGTTGTTTGATGAGAATTGCAAGGTAGATGAGAATGCAATGAGATGTTTACATATTAAGATGGGCGGACGGAATAATTGTTGGTGACTGAAATGCAGTGGTGGTAGTGGCTAAATTGCGTGGTGATTGGGATAACGAGGAATCTTGGTCAAGGTGGCTGATTTGTGGTGGATGGGGTCGACAGAGAAGAGTAAAGACCTTAAGGGTGTGTTTGTTGCACCGGATTATTTCGGACTGGACTAGCTTTAGGGACTAAGTTGGACTGGCTTAGATTAGATTAAGCTGGACTGACTTGGTGAAGCGTTTAATACAATGTAGGACTAAAAAATAGAATAACTATTAAATTTAAATACTATATTATTTAATCTCTATTTATTAAATATAAATAATATATTATTTAATCTCTATTTTTCCAAGCATATCACTGTTACCCATTCCACTTTCCTCTGCTACTCTCTCCCTCCCCTCTCCCTCTTTTTATCTGGTTCACCATTTTTTAGATTTCTCTTCCACTCTCTATATACATCTCTCTATTTTACTCTGCCCATCTCCCTCCCATCTCCTCTTTTCCACCATCCACTCTCTCCCCAACCTCTCCCTTTTTTCCTTATGTAGAGGATTCACCAGAGTTCACCACCCAACGCCTCCTTTGATTCTCTCGAAAAATCTCGGGATTTTCTGGTGATTTTGCATTTTTGTTTTGAATTTGTTCGGGAGATTTGTTTGCATGTGCTTTTGGGGGAATTTTAGATGTTGGATTTTGAGGTTTTTGTTTTGAATTTGTTCTGGAGATTCGTTTGCATGTGTTTTTGGGGAAATTTTAGATGTTGAATTTTGAGATTTAAGCAGTGGTTGGTGGTGGGTTTCAGATCTGGACAATTGTAAGTGAGTAGGAGTTACAGACAACAATGTGCAAACGATGTTGGAGACGGGATTAGCAATCCCGTTGTTTTTGGGGGGTCTCACTAGGGCGACTTAGTGAAGCTCTCAGTCGGACCGAGTCTGACTTAATCCCATTAAAGTTTAGTCCAGCTTGCACCAAACACATGATTAGTAGTCTTAGCAAAGTAGTCCAATCCAGTGAACTTTAACGAGGGCAAACAAACACACCCTAAGAGAGAAAGACGATTTTAAATGGGGGTTAAGATTCAATCTCAACGAAATCTAACGGTTGATATTTAGTTTTTAATAAATAATTAAGAAAGGCATTTTTGGTTCTACTTTACCCAACAAACCAACCCTTCATGGAAGCCAAATACCATATCGAAATTTACGTCAAGTTTTAGTTTCGGTTACAGAAGGCTTTAGGATTATGGACCTGGATTGTCTGCCCTCCCCATCCCATATCATTTCCATTCTTTTCTATGATCACGGTTAAACCACGTCAACATTTTATATTCCCATAACTTTTTGTCTTATTATTTCTATAAAAAAATCAATATAAAATGTTGACGTGACTTAATCGTGACCACATAACTATCTCATATCCTTCACATCCCCTCGTATTTCTGTGGTCACGGTTAAGCCACGTCAACATTTTATATTCCCATTGCTTTTTATCTTATTATTTCTATAAAAAAATCAATATAAAATGTTGATGTGGCTTAATCGTGACCACAGAAATACAAGGGGATGTGAAGGGAATGAGATGGGGGAGGGCAGACAATCCAGGTCCTTGGTTTATTGGGTCCGATATAGGTCTGGTTCAAATTTTTAGGGTTTAGGATTATTGGGTCCTATATAAGAGAGACTGAGGTTTTTTGGTGTGTATGATTAGCTCCAAGGCTGGCCTTGGCCTAGTGCGAGCAGGGTGATCGTTCAGAGCCTATGAGAATCGGGGACACCAAATATGTTAAGCTATTTAGATGAGTTAATGTTATATTCTTATAAATAGTAAATAGTTTGATTCATCGTTAAAGTGTATTTTTAGCAACAACTATTTGCTGCATTTAGTATATATGGGTTTTCGTGTTTGATCCTTTATAATGTCTCTCCTTTCTTTATTTTCTTAAATTATTTATCACACATGATCATTTTTCCTTTTTTTTTAACAGGCACCAAATTATTTCTCAATTATTTTGTCCATATGTATATATTAAAACGAAAAACAAATATTAGCAAATGAACAGTCTTCCTTTTTTTTAAGAAAATCAGTAAATGAACAATACCTACTTTCTAAAAAAATTTGAATTTAAATTTTTCTTTCATCTAATTAGTAATTCAATGGCAAATTTTTTATTGTTTTATTTTTATTTTTTATGAATCATCAAATTGACATCCAAATTCAAAACTTTGTCATCTTGATTTTTGCAACCATGCTGCTGCCAAAAAGTTTGAGTGTTTTGTATTTGAATTAAGCTTTGATTTTATAAATTGAAAAGAGACGATAGAGTACATTTCTCCTCTTGGATTTGATTACTCAACAAATAAGAATGAGCAAGATGACTGTTACCACCCCACTTAGGCGTACAACATAACTCATGTACACAGCACATGTACAACTTAAGATATACAGTTGCCATAACAATTGTCATTCCTATGAGCTAGTTTTAATCTTAGCCATTCATTACAAACAATAACATATGAACAAATAAACTCATAAATTCAATATTTATGCAAAGTGTAATATGCACAAATGCTTACATCTTTTCTACAATTGTAGGGTTTTGATTGTTAGAAAATATTCATCTTGGTGTATTCAATTGAGAATTTCCGTGATTTTAATAGATTTATAAATCTATGGATTTTTATGGAGTTTAATTGATTTGTAGAGATTCCATATAAAATTTTGATTCAATTCCCTCGAAATCTCATGGGAAGATGTGAGATTTGTGGATATTTAAAATACACTACAAAATCTCTCCAATTCCCTCCAATTTCTCAACTTTCTCAAATTCTTTAAAATCAATTTCTAATTGAATACACCTGAAATGTTATAAATTTCTTTAAAATCCTAATTGAATACACTGAGATTTCTAAGGATTTTAATAAACTATCATAAAATTCTAATTGAATACAACTTGAATTTCAGATAGTCACTTAAAATCCTGATTGAATACCCCTAGATTCATTAAAAGAATTAAAATCCCTTAAAATCTCAATTGAATGCACCCCTCTCAATCTATAGTTGTCCAATTTATTTTATTTTGACTTTTAATATTAGCATCGTTATGTATTTAGTTGTGTGCTCTAGATCGCATAGGTATCCTCCCTGATTAGCACAAAGTGCTCATCTGGGCTTTGCTGTGTTTTCCTTTTTCTTGTGCCTCATGTTTCTTTGGCCCGTTTGGCTCCTTTCCTCACCAAAAGAAAATTTTGGAGAAAACCTAAGGGAAATAGTAGAGGATAGCACAGATTATGTGCTATTTATCATTGAAAGTTGAACTAAAATTGTTTATTTTTCTAAAAATATTGTTGTCTGAATGGTCCAACCTACTGGGTTAGCATGATGGTCTAAAAGGTTATCATATTGCAAAAGATTACCTGCATGTCTTTGTTTTATCTAACGTAAATCATCTGCATGACTTCATGTCAACTAGTGGTCTAGCAGAATTTTTACAGTGATAATCACCGTTATTCAATAAAAAATATGGGATAAAATCCACTCCACACTCTCGAATTCGCAATACTATGACATCATACGGCATAAAATCACTTGCATGATTTCGTACGAGATCGCAAATTCTTGATGTTCCGTAAGTATAATTGTACTGCTAGTATATATGCTTTTATTCTTCAACATCTTCAATGAAATTGCTAATCAGTTTTGTGTTCTGTATTTTCAGGCTTCCTTAGTTTCCCTGGTTACGAAGTGGAGACAGATGGAAAGTTGCACTTCCTTATAATTACTAAATAAAGTCGAGTTATTGTAAGATTCGAGTGATCCGTGTGTCCTTAATCTCGAAAACAAATTGGAACACATTTATGGTGAAGTGTGACTGTGTATTATATGTAAAACTCTATTTATATTCCTAGTAGCCTGACATTGCTCTAGAATAACTTGTAGGGTGCATTTGTTTGCACTTGCTAGTGTTTACTGGATTGGATTGGACTAAGTTGCAGTGCAGTCCTGTGTTTGTTCCACGCCAGGACAAGTTTTAACGAAACTCGCCCCGACTAAACAAGAGTAAGGGCTTCACTAAAGGGTCTTAGCGAGGCCCCCCGAAATTGGCTAGATTGCTAAGACCAACTCCCTACTTTGCCCCTCTCGAAACTAAGATCCCCTCTAGTAACTCTGCCCTACTTCTCCACTCGCATCTACCATTTACAAACCTAAATCCCACAAAAATCGAAACAAAAATGGCAAAGAATTCTACAATCTTTCCATTTTCATAACCAGATCCAAACCCAAAATTTGAAACAAAAAAGCACAAAGAAAATTACAAAATCACTGTGTGTTTCATTACACACAGCAATTGTCCAATCACACATGCACAACAGTTGTTCTAATCACACATGTCCAGACTCTTTGATCGTAGACCTTCGTCGTTGATGTCGGAGAAGCAGGCCGATGAATACGCAGATGACCTAGACGTTGATCTGGGTTCTGATTTGCCAATTGTTTTCTAGAAAAATTAGAAAAAACAAAAAAAGGGATTAGGACGAAGAAAAATTAGGAAGAAACAGAGGGAGAGGAGAGTAAAAGAGGGCGAGGAAGGTTTCTCAAATGGAAAAAACAGGATAAAAGTAAGAATACAATAATAATAAATATGAATTAAATAATAAATAATAATAATAATAATAATAAATTAATTAAATAATATAATATTAGATTTTGTTATTGTTCTGTTCTTTAGTCCGACGCTACATCAAACGCTTTACTAAGTCAATCCAACTTAATCTAGTTTAAGTCAGTCTAACTTAGTTTCTAAAATTAGTATAGGCTGAGATAATCTTGTGCAAGAAAAACACCCGTATTGTATCTAAAGCTTTATATTAAATGCAAGCCTACTAATTTGGATTGTAGTTCAGTTTTGTGTTGGGTTCTACGTAATTGGAATTAACCAATTAGGTTTATGACATAATCTAGAAATTGATCATTGGTCCAATTTGAGTTGGGCTGGGGATGACAAGCCGAAGTTATGAAGCTTTCTAATTAGGTTTCGTTAACCCTCAAGATTACAGCCTACTAACAACTCGGCCGAAAATGAATTTAATCTTCTTTTAATTTAACGACTCCAAATATATGGGAACATAAAGCAAAATTCGGTATCTACAGGCTTAAATAATCATTTGTCCCCTAAAACAAACCTTGAGCTTCATTGTGCACCTAAAAAGTTGGTATTTAACCTCCAAAACTTACATTTGTGTTTCATTTTGCCTTTTACAATATATAGGTACATATGCGTTATTATATAAGGAATATAATTATAAAAAAACAAGGAAACTAAATTCCCATGATTACAAATCCTAATCCTACCTAAAATAGGACTCCAAGAATATTTACAATTAAGACTCAAATCAACTTCCCCTCAAGTTGGTGCATAGATATCATACATACCCAACTTGATAATTGAGTCTTGGAAAACTTTACTAGATACTGCATGAGTAAGAATATCAGCCAACTGCTCTTCTATACTTACAAACGGTATAGACACAATCTTCCTTTCAAGATTTTCCTTGACAAAATGTCGATCAACCTCCACATGCTTTGTTCAATCATGTTGTATTGGATTATTAGTTATCCCCCTTTCAAATTTATTGTCACAATATAACTCAATAGCCTTCTTTGGTTCAAAACCAAGAAATCTCAAAAGTTTACATAACCAAGGAAGTTCACATATTATGTGTGTCATACCTCTATACTCAGCTTATGAATATGACATTGACACAACTTTCTGCTTCTTACTAGCCACATAACCAAATTACCTCCAACAAAAGTAAAATACTCAGATGTAGACTGTCTGTCAGTAACATTGCTAGCCCGATCTGCATATGTAAACCCCTCAACTTTTAGATGCCCATGTTTTCCATAAAGTATTATTGTACCAGGTGTACACTTCAGATATACCAAAATTTGCATTACCGCCGCCATGTGATCTTCACTGGGTGAGTGCATAAACTGACTTACAACATTCACATCATGTGTAATGTCAGGACGAATATGAGGTAAATAAATTAATCTCCCTACAAGTCTTTGATATCTACCTCTATCAATAGGAACATGATATGGATAAATACCCAAGTCATGCTTTTCTACCATAGGAGTATCCACATGTTTACACCTCAACATACCAGTCTCTTGAAGCAAATCCAACACATATTTTCGCTGCAATAAGAAAATACCTTTAGTTGAATGGGCGACCTTAACTCCAAGGAAGTACTTCAATTCTCCCAAATCTTTCATCTCAAATTTAGATGCAAGATTTACTTGTAACTTTTAAATTTCTTTTGAATCATCTACTGTAATAATCACATCATCCACATAAATAATTAAAGCAGTCAATTTGCCATGACTACACTTTAGAAACAGAGTGTGAACTGAATGACTCCGGCGATACCCATATTTCTTCATTGCTTGAGTAAATCTATTAAACCAAGCACGGGGTGATTGCTTGAGCCCATAAAGAGATTTACGCAACCTGTACACTCTTGTATTATCACCCGCACCATATCCTGGTGGAAATACCATATACATTTCCTCTTCCAAGTTCCCATAAAGAAATGCATTCTTCACATCAAACTGTTTAAGAAGCCAATCTATATTTGTAGCTAAGGAAATCAAAACACGTATTGTATTCATCTTTGATACGGGTGAAAAGGTTTCTTGGTAATCTGCACCATACATCTAAGTACCCCTTAGCCACTAACCTTGCTTTGTGCCTATCTTGATCCATCAGCCTTGTACTTGATTGTAAACACCTAATGATAACCAACATGTTTCTCTTCTTTTGGTAACTAAATTGTCTCCCATGTTTTATTTTTTTGCAAAGTTGACATCTTTTCATCCATCGCGTATATCCACTTAGGGTCTCGTATGGCTTATTTTACCTGAGTTGGAATTTTGAGCGATTATGTATGATTTACCAACGTCTTACGTTCTGGAGAACATCGCTCACATGATACATAGTTAGCAATTGGATATTTGACCTTTCCTTCCTAAGAAAACTTGTTAGGTGGCACATCATGATTCTGTTTTGCTTGCAATTTATAAGTACTCATACCAATATTAGGATTAGTTGTATTATCATTTACAATACTTACCTCTTTGATATATTCAGAGGTGATGGAACGAGCACTATTGGAGAGAGAGGGTACTACAGACATACTAGGTAATTAGGTAGGTTCATGTTGAACTGAGCTGTACTGTTTGCTAGGGCATATCCCATCTATGTGGTACTCTTTGGTAAGACTCTATCGATCTGGGCTGGGATCTTTGGTAAGGCTATGCCGAACATCTTTATTTTCTTCGGCTGCAGGCTGCTAAAATAGGCTGTTTGGTTTAGTGAGAGTGTATTGAACTGAGTTACTAGGTTCGATAGGTTCCTGCAAAACAACTGGGCCTATTTCCACAACTTCAGTTTCTTCCCCCCTGAAGTATACTCCAACCAACTTAGATCACCAATATCACTAATCAACCCTTGGTGATCTAAATTGGATACTGATGAATAATAAAAATATTTAGACTCCAATAAGGTCACATCCATGGTTATAAATGTACGTTGACTAGCAGGATGATAACATTTGAATCTTTTTTTATATGAGGCAAATCCAAGAAAGGCACAATGGAGTGTACATGGATCAAGCTTACTACGATGAGCTTCTAAATGTGAACATAGACCACAAAACAAAAAATCCGAGGTGACAACGTCGTTTTGTAGAAACCACTGGAACATGTTAAGTAAGCTCCTGAAGTGGTGTTCGATAATTCAAGACTCGAGAAAGCATATGATTCATAACATAAATTTCATATACAACTACTTCAAGCCATAAACATTTGGGAGCAGATTCATCAATAAGCAAAGCACAAGCTGTCTTTAGGATATGACGATTCTTTCTTTTTACCACCTTATTTTGTTGTGGGGTATGCAAACAGGTAGTTTCATGAACAATCCTACAGTCTTGTAGAAACCGGGATAACTTAGAATTTTTGTACTCTTCACCATTGTTAGAACGCAAAACTTTAATATCAGAGGAATATTGAGTTTTAACCATCTGATGAAACAGACGAAATACATTACAAACCTCACTTTTATTTTTCAACACATACAACCACATTATACGAGTGCAATCATCCATGAAAGTAACAAACTACTTAATTCTTGAAGTAGTACTAACATGGGAAAGCCCTCACACATCAGAGTGTACTAGCGCAAACGGAAAAGACCTTTTATTCGTGGAATAAAGCATGATGACTTTTGGCTAAATACATACCTCACACTTCAATTCTGAGTCTTTAATACCACTAAACAAATCAGGTAACACATGTTTCAAATAACCAAATGACGATGCAACACAATACCTTATATAGACTACTATTATGTGATGCACGAACCAAATTAGCTCTTTCTGGAACCACGTCATCCATACAATATAGCCCATCTCTCTTAGTGGCACGCCAATGATCTCCTTTGTTTAAATATCTTGAAGTATGTAAAATGAAGGATATATTTCTACAACACAATCCAATTGTTTAATGACTAGTGGTACATACAATAAGTGATAGGACAATGACAGAACCAATAAACAATTATGTAAAGGGAGAGAGGGTGTAAGCACATTGTTCCCGCTCCAACAACAGGTGTAGTAATATCAGTGGCGGTTGCCACACTCTTTCTATGAGGATGTTTCATAGATTGAAACAAGTAGAAATACATTAAATTTACTTCATTACGTTATTCATCTTCTAGGGTTTACAATATATAGGTACATAGGCCTTATTCTTTAAGGAATATAATCATAAAAATAAGGAAACTAAATCCCCAAGATTACAAATCCTAATCCTACCTAAAATAGGACTCCAAGAATATTTACAATTAAGACTCAAATCAAAATTTTTCCTCAACATCTTTTTGGCCACACATGAAATAGTGGGTCCCCGTTATTCCTATTGCGAATAGAATTATTCTAGGAATGTGAATACATCAACCTAAAGTAGAATTCAATAGGATCGAGAAGTTCTTATCATATTATGATGGGGGTGAAGTAAAATTCTTCTTGTATTAATATGGATAAAGACACAAGGTCAAGGGAAAAATACGCATATCATAAACAGCCTAGGCCATTACCAAGTATATACCTTGTTAAGTCTAGAACTTACAATAGGTTTGGCTTTCCTTGTACAAGCATTAATCTTTATACTTCTATTATCACACCAAGCTCAATGTTAGGATTAATGTGGAGCCAAAAATAATCAAGAGGTGACACGTGAATTTTTGGGTTAAAAAGACAAAATTACCCTCAAGGCACACCGGAATTCCTATGTGCGAGCAGTGAACAATCATCCCTTAATCAAGTCAAAAGTGCCCGAATAGGTATTTATTTATAACCTATTTCATCCATCCTTCATCATATCTTTTGCACAAGGTAACCCCCCTAAATCATTCCTTTTTTTATTATATTAATTAGCTAATTAATTGATTAATTATTCAATTAACTTACTAATTAAACACAAACCATGAACTTAACCCACAAATCCATCCAAGTGGCCGGTCCATCTCCTCCCAAGGTGGCCGGCCACACCCTTATATAAACAACTTCATCCAATCCAAAATGGAATTCCAATTCTCTTGCTAAATTCTCTAAATTCTCCAAACATTTTCCCCTCAAAATTCTAACTTTGGCATCAGAGGTTCTTCGGCCAAAACCCCTCCGTTCATCGTGGGCGTGTGAGGCTCTTAGCCTTGACCTAAGGTGTTATTTGTTTTGTAGGTGCAATTTTGTCCAAGAACAAGGAGGAAGAAATTTGCATCCACAAATTAGTGATTTCATTGAGAGTTGAGTCACACGCTCGTAGAAGACTTTTGCATATAAGGTTTTTTTGTTCCTTTGCTTATTTGTAGATTTTTCGTATGTTCTTATTTTTTGAATTTTTATTTCTAAAAATTCTTTGATAAACCTCGACAAACAAAAATTCCAACGTTCAAGGATTAAGACCGCGACAATTTATAAGGCTCAACATAGAGGTGAGTGGAGCGGCACTTACCACCATGGCAACCACCACGGTGGCCACCATGGCAACCACCTTTGGCAAAACCCAAGGCTCCAACGCCACGACCTAAGTCATGCCATTTCAACCTTCAAGGGCCCAAGCCCTAGCCGAGCCGGCCCGTGCCATCCAAACCCAACAAAAGCCCAACGCGTTGCCAAGCCGAGCCCAAGCCTTGCACCAGCGACCACCACATGCCGAGCAGCCCACTTCCGCAGTCTAGCCTGCTCTCGTGGCTTTCCAAGCAGCCTAAATCGGTCCAAGATTAGTTCCACTGTCCCGGCTTCAAGTTTCTAGGCCTACAATTGAATCGAGGACATTTTCACCACACTTCTATACGGATTTGACATTGCCCAATTAGAATCTCGTGCCCGGAGTCTACCACACTTCCACTGCTCAAAGAGATGCATTCTAAGCTCTTCCAATCCGAATGGCGAACAACATTTGTCCCTACAAGTCATAGAGTTGACGAGCGTCATCGTACAACAGATGACCTTGGTGAATCAACTCTTGCAACGTGCCCCAAACGAGGTGTCTCGAAGTAGGACAAAGGCAGACGAATAGCCTTTCCAGCAGCATCCTGGCAAACAGCCCCTCAACCAACCACGTACCAAGCGTTTGGGTTGTGTAGACTCCCGATTGGGCCTTCGAGATAACATATAATCCCGTCTTAACACACGGATAAGCGTGCACTCTCGGCTAGGCCTACGGACTAGCATACACTCACGGTTGGGGCCACATTCCAATAATCAACATGAGCAGCTTAGTGTTCATTAGCGGCTAGGCCCATAAGGAGCATCTTCCACATCACATTGGAGTAAGCAGCATGATGGACGAAGAGAAACAGTCACTCAGTCTAGCTCAAACTCAACCAGCAACCTACGAAGAATTCCCTCACTTGTTAAGAACGAACCACATACACCGCAACCGCTACATAGACAAGTCGAGCACGTAAAAGAGTAACCTAGACCATTAGGTCACGATTGGGGGCAGCCGAAAGCTCCGCTACCCCCAACAAAGGCAGATTCAGGAAGAGGTAGAGAGGCTTTTAAACCAGCGATTGTGCGATTTCCAACGTAATGAAGTCACCGATGAAGCATTACAACGAGACATGACCAACATGAGCAGGTCACCCTTCATGGATGAGATCGAGCAGGCAGAGCCTCCACTTAAGTTTAGCATGCCACATTTCACATCTTTCAAAGAAGATGAAGATCTAGAGAGGCACTTGAAGCACTACCGAAGCACGATGGTCTTTTACCGGAACAACGATGCTCTTATGTGTAAGATATTCGCCACCACTTTGCAAAGCGAGACGCAAGATTGGTTCCATACCTTGCCGTCACGATCTATTCAGAGTTTTGATGGTCTTTCCTTGGTTTTCACCAAAGAACACTCATTCTACTGCTCGATCAAGAAAAAGTTTGACCATTTGTTCAATGTGAAGAAGAATCCAAAAGAGTCGCTATGCGACTACGTAAAGAGGTTCGAAGCAAAGAAGGCAAAGATAGTCGGATGTGACGACTCGATAGCAAACGCAGCCTTAAAAAAATGACTCCTAGGAGACCATTCACTGTTCGGAGAATTGATCATGAAAGAAGATCTAACTCTGGCAGATTCTTTCGCTTTGGCAGAGAAGCATGCACTTTGGGATGAGGCTCATCGTTGCGCATTCAAGGACTTGAAGAAGTAGCCGACATCACCTCCCTACTATCCAAACTAGAAGCAGTAGAGGAATTATTTGCATGTTTGACGGTATCTGAAGCAGCAATAAACTTTACCATCATACGAGAAGAATTGGGGGCCCGACAACCTGTATTCCATAGTTCAAAAGCTCTCATCAATGCTACCAGAAAGTCAAAAGTTAACTTTGGTGATAGTTGTAACCAAAAGCTCAAGTTATACCTTCAAACGCACATAGTCATCCTTATGATGCACTATTCTGCCCAATCCAGAAGCGCGATGATAAAGGCGTAGACACTGACGCATGCAAAGTTTTTTAACAAACGCAACAAATCGGCCTAAAAAGCACGCCAAGGGCAGACAAATACTAGAATGATACACTCAGAAGGAAATTTTATCCTTGTCGCCCCTAAAGATTCTACATAGAAGCAACATGTACCGGTAGTTGAACATTACATCCTGGTACGCGTCACACGACCCCAGCCGATCCTTGCTCCATAATTCAACTTTAGAATGGTCCAATACCGGGAGTTGATCATTTTATGCTGCGTGTAACATGATCCCAGCTCCACGGCTCCCTACTGTGCCTTTACGCCTAGCTTAAGCAACATAATAGAGCAGCCCAATGATGCCCTGGAGGTAGCCGAGCACGTCCTAGCCAGCTTAAGCTTCGCCTTGACTACCAACTTAAGGTGTTTCAGACTTACACCCTCACTCAAGTTCAGCGGGCAAACAACGTTCACCCGGACGCACTAGTAGGCCTAAGCTTCGCCTTGACCACCAACTTAAACACCCTATTTCAGTGGAGTATCTAGACAAGCCAAGCATAGAGGCGAAGCCAACAGCCGAGGTGTCACAGGTTAGTACAACTCCAAACTGGCAAGATTCCATTATAAACTACCTGGTCAATGACACACTCCCCATAGAAAGAGTGGAGTCTAAAAAGCTCCAAATAAAGGCAGCACGCTACTACATGTGGAATGGCATTCTCATCTGAAGATTCTACATTGGACCACGTCTCCGTTGCTTAGTGCTTCCCAATGACCTAAAGGTTCTAAGCTCAATCCACTAAGACGTTTGTGGAAATCATTCCAGAGGCCAATCCTTAGCACATAAGGCTCTAAACACAGGCTACTACTGTCTACCATGCACCAAGACGTTAAGGAGTTAGTACAAAAGTACGACTGCTGCCAACGCTACAAGTCGTTACCAGTACTGCCTGCTAGCAAATTACACCTGCAGACGAGTCCTTGGCTGTTCATGTAGTGATCAATCGACTTGGTAGGGCCAATGTCACCAGCTACTCGGGGAAAAGGCATGACGATCGTGGTAACTGATTACTTCACCAAATGGTTAAAAGTAGAGCCCATGACTACCATGACACAGATGGACATAGAGCGCTTCATATGAAGGAACATCATTTGCTGATTTGGCATCCCTCAATCCATCGTCACAGACAACGCCTAACAATTTATGGGTAAAGATTTGGCGAAGTTCTTCTAAAAATATGACATCAAGCAGCACATGTCCACGCCAAGATATCCTCAAGGCAATGGGCGGGCCGAAGCATTCAACAAGATGATTCTCGACTGCCTCAAGAAATCCTTAACTAACAAGAAGGGAAAATGGCCAGACGAACTCCCCGGATGTCTATGGGCATATCGCACCACCAAAAGACGAGCAACCGATGAGACTCATTTCTCTTCGGCATTTGGCTTAGAAGCAATCATTTATCCTAATGTCATTGTGCCAAGTATCAGCACTTTACTGCCAATCATTGAGCAGAACAGTAAGGAGATGGCCATAATCTCAGATCTGGTAGAGGATAAGCGTGAGCAGACCATTACCCGCATCGCAGCCTACCACTAGCAGCTCATTTCCAGCTATAACAAAAGGGCCAAGATCCGATAATTCCAACCCGGAGATCTAATCCTAAGAAAAGCCTTCATCACTGCCCGCAGAGAAGGCTCCAAAAAGATGGATCTCATTTGGGAAGGTCCGTACAATATCAGCAGAATAGGCGGCAAGAGTAGCTATACCCCTGCTACCATGAATGACAAAGAGATAAAAAACAATGTAACTCTTACAATCTGAGGAAGTACTATGTGTTACCTCTCACTACATCAAAGCTTGAAGACTTAAGCAGCTCGATGGGCACTACCTCGTAAGCCGAAGACTATCTAGTTGTTTTGTAGTTCCTACCTTACAACTAAGTTCTTGTTCGTTTCATTTGTTTTTCAATAAGAAATTCAAAAGTAGTTTACAACTTGGCTCAGCTGCATGCTTACAACAAGTAATCATTCCTGCACTTCAAAAGAAGACTGCGCCCTTCTTAGGGACTTATCGTAGGAATTGCGCCTCTCGAGGGGCCAACTATGCTCTTCAGTGTGAGAGGGTAAACCAATTCCCCGACACCCATCTGGGTCTGCTCTCAAATGCGAAAGGATAAACTAATTGCTCTTCAGTGCAATAGGGTAAAACAATTTCCCGACCCACATGGGTCTGTTCTCCAAGGCAGGATGATAAACTTACACTCCAAATATCCAAACGTGGATGAGCTAGGTTGCCCTGGTATAACTAGGGGCACGATGGCTTGCGCCGGGATTCCTAGAAGTAGCCACAATGCTATTTTTCAAGGCTTATCTAATTGAAGGATTTTGGGTCTCTTGGCTTAATCTGTGGGGAACCGAGCCTCAAAGATGGAGGAGGCACATTACGCAGTACGCCCTACAGACGGTTGCCCTGGAACCCTAAAGTTACTATCGAGTGCATTAAGGTAGCCTACAGATTCTGGAAGACTGCCTACGGCTTGCCCTTCAAGCAATAAAGTCGTTAAACTTATACAACTGCACATTCTTATGAAAGGTTAAACAAGCTAGCGTGCATATACGAAGCTTTATCCACTGCCAACATGCTATGTAGTCGATAAGCTTCACCTCTGCCAACTGCGGAACGATCTACACCAAGTTCTAAAGTGTTGTGATACTTGTTACGTAACCTACAGAATTGGAGAAAGCCAAGGTTAACAACCTAGTGGTCATGTGGACTTGTCTGTTTCTGTAAGTAAGGTGTCCGGCTGCCGACCTTATGGCTAACAACTTTGCAAAAGTTCTACACCAACACATACAGTTGCATAGGCTACGCAGCCTGTCTACTTATAGAAAAGTAGCACGCCTGCCACTAGTCTATAAAGTCTAAGGTTAAGGCATGAACTAAAGAAGCGAAGATGGACAAAAGCGAATGAAGCAAGTTTATTAAATTTTCTAGCAAAATTGATAAACGACTAGCAAAGGCCAAATAAGTTCAAGCAAAACAAGAGCAACAAGGAAAATAAAGAAAATCCTAAATGCTACTTAAAAGACTACGCTTTAGTAGCTTGGACATCCCACGACTACTTGGCCGCTACACCTTCAGCAGCCGGAACGCTCCCAGCAGTGGCATCATCCGGCGCTTCACCCCCGGCTGCTTAAACTTGGGCATTAACCTCTCTGACTACTTCACTAATGGAAGCCTCAAAAGTAAAGGCAAACAAGTCTTCCTGAGAAATAGAGAAGGTCTCGAAACCTGGAGCTCAGCCTTCTCACTCTTCAGCTGCTTGTTCTCCTCAAGCAGACCAACAAGGATGTGTTGCAGCTCACCCAGTTCTTTCTTCAAACTTTCGTTGATATTAAGTACACCTTGAGTTCCAACACTTGGGGTTCAAGCCTATCAACGATTCTCTTGAAGTGGATCACTTGATTATAAGTAGCAATCAACTCTTCATCCCTTGCATAAGCAGCAAAACGAAGCTCAGAAACTGCAAACTCAAGATCTTGAATATAAGGTATATAACATTCAATCTCCTTCTTTGCATTTTCATACTTAACTTGAATCACGTCAAGCCTAGTCTTCAAGTCAACAATCTCTTGGCGAGTGGTCTCAAGCTACAGAGAAGTGGAAGCAGAAATATTAAACCCCTTCAAAGTAGCGAGCTCAGATTCCAACCTCTCGATCTTCTCGGTGGAAGAATAAGCTTCGATTGTCATAGCCTTTGCCACCTCCTTGGCAGCTTTGGTATCCTCTTGGTCAAAGAGCATAGACTCGGCTATCAGAATAGCCATTTTCTGCATCATTGCAAGTAAAGCAGTATTCCTATACTCGGCCGTATGATTCGTAAATAAACTTAGGCAAACAATCCCTCTAACGTCATCGACAAACTTGGCACAAACGTACATGTCTTCAAGAAGATTTGGTTTCAAAAACGCATAAATCTCAGTAGCCTCCCCAGAAACAGGCTTAGTGGATTTCTCACAGCTGCCCAAGTGAGCAGTCTCTTCCTTCCCAGCAGGAGAATCAGTCTCAGCAGCAAAGGGAGTGGGTCTTGGCACCACTTTAGCAACAGAGTCTACCTTATCGCTCTTCATAATAGTAAGCCTCTCCAAAAGTGAACCAGACTTAGTTCCTAACGGACATCTTGGTACAAACTTCGGCATTGAGGGCATAACAGAACTTCTACGCTGAGCAATCTTATCAGTAATTATACTAGCCATTCTCGACATGGCAGACACCACATGCTTAGATCTAGTAGCCTTATTTTTCTTCCCATTGGAAAAAGTCATGTCAATCATAAGTTTCTTGGCAGCAGGCGAACCCTCACGAGCAGCGGAGGAAATCTTCAGTTTTTTGTCAACCAACATTTCTTGAGCAGTAGGGAAGATATCTTCTTTCCACCTTCATTCATAGTAGGCTTCATGACATTAATCAGACGAGCCAAGGCATTCGCCTTGATCCTCTTTACCTTCTCTCTCGGGAGCAGCCCACATTTGTCTCGGCGAAGAGAACTAAGTAACCAACACCATTCACAGTACTCAGCAGGGGAGCTCAACCCATACTAGATTTGTCCTCATTTTTTCTCTCAGACTAGCAGGCAAGAGGCTTGCATGCCCAACATTCTAGTAGCCCATGAGGCCTGCGACCTCTTCATTTCTTTCAATCGCCGCCCTGGCCCGCGTTAGGTCCAAGAGCCCAAAGGACATTAGCCATGTGGCTCGCCTAGCACTGCGCCCCAAGGCCACAAACTGAGCCAACTTCTAGCCTCTGCCAGTTGATGTGACGACTCGTCCCTAATTTTACGTTTTTATTAATTTTAAAAGCATGAATTTACGAAAATGCCCTAGAGGCAAGAACTTTTACTTCCGTTGACCATCACCTAGAGAAATGTATGACTTATTCTTTTAGCTTATCCTTATAGTGCTCATCACTACGAACGTGTTGGCGTGAGCGGAATTGAAATCAAAGCTACGGTTAAGTTTTTACGAAACATCGAATCCTGAAAGTAATCGAGTAACATGTGGGGACCGCGCCCCATACCTCCACCACTCCCCGTGCCCATTTTCTTCCTATTTTCCCAGGCCTAACATCTCCCATTTTCTTTCTTGTCAACTTTTTCAACTCTCTCACTTTCTAATATTTTATTTTTCTAAAAAACACTATTTTCTCTCTTTTCCTTATTTCTTTCTCCCTCTTGAAACTCTCTTTTCTCTGCAACAAGGAAAACCAACCCCAAATCTTCACTGTTCGAGCTTAAAAACCTTACCATTGTGTTCACCTTACCTCCACAAACACAACTATACCAATCAAACGAAGAATGGACGAGTTTTGACTCGCCAACTCGAAAGGTCCGAACTCGGACGAGTTGAGTTCGACTTGTTTTCAACCGAGTCACGATGTTTTAGGACTTGAGAAAGCCTCTATGCAACTCCCTAGGGTCCCTAGTCAAGGTTTGAGGAAGCTTTGATGTGAAACAACTCGGTTTTGAGAAGTTCAAGTTTGACCCGTGCCTTTCGAGCCAATTTCTGTCCAAACCACGATGAGTTGACTGGCATGCAAGGTATCAATCTCTTCGTCTCCTTAAGTACTATAACTTTCCTTTTTGTTTCACCCAATTTCGTTGAGTAGTGAAGAAGTTATACTCATTTGAATCTTACCCAGTTTTCGGCGAGTCTGACGACTTTCGAGGTGTTTTTCGGCCAAACCACGGCTAGTTAGACATCGTCCAAGTTACCATTCTCTTTGTATCTTCGAGAACTATAACTTTCGTTTTTATTTCACTCGATTTCGTTGAGTAACGAGGAAGTTGTAAACGTTTAAAGGTTGTGTAGCCCTTCCTCTCCCTTTGGGTCTGGCGACCCATATGTTGGACTCGGGCCAGGCTTTTAAGCCATACCCTTTCAAACCCAGGCCCTTGGGGCCAAGTAAAAGAAGGCCTTTGGCCCGTGACTCTAAACCCAAACCCATAACCCTTTTAACTCTTTTGTTTTTATGTTATTTGTTAAATTGAAGGCCTAAACCCCAAACCCAATTCCTAAAGCCCTAAACCCATTTAGTTTAGGCTGTTAGGCTTCGAACCCTTAAGTCCAACCTATTAAACTAACCCAACCTAATAACCCTTAACCCAAATGAAATATTCCATTAAGGAATATTCCATCTGTTAGAGAATATTCCGTCCTTTAGGGAATATTCATCCTGTTGACTTTTCGGAAATTTAAGCGGGACCCTTCTTAGGGTAATTTGACGTCCTAAATCCATTTTTGACGTCTTTTTTTTTGCCCAAATTCAATTGTTATAGTATAGTTTTATTAATTGTACATTTATATGCTTAGGGGCAATTATTAGTGGCGTTTCCATCTTCGCTAAGTTACATGGCTCGTTAGCGGCGAAGTATCTGTGAGTGGGCAGTTTATTTATACCTATACATATTGATAGTTTCCCTAAATGCGTAGTTACTTCATTTTACGCCTATATTGCCTAGTATCATTATTGTGATATGAATTGTGATAAATGTTGTTATATGGTTAAGATATTACTGTCATGACAATCATACATACTTGTATACATGCTCATCTTGCTCACCTTGGATCCAAGTTAGGTGTCAGTCGTGTCGGGTAGATTGCATTAGGCAATCCGACTTGTATGTGACCGTGCTTCTACAACAATCTTCGCGTGATTGTAGTACTAGAGCGCATTGATTACACCCAGTCCTGTCAGGTAGAATTGCCTTAGGCAGTTCCGACTCGTGTGCTAGCTTAGATGATGAGCAAACTACTTATAATTGATTATCACATGTTTATATTACTTTGGCATTTGATATATCATGACTTGGCATATTTATGGTTATATTGTTGTTATATTAGATTACATACTTACGTAGTATGTTTTGAGGAAACTATACTTATTTTATGGCGAGGGGTTAGTATATTCAAAAATAAAGGTTTTCGTATAAGCATTGTTTTGCTGACCCACTCAACTTGTTTTTCGCCTCTCCAGGTTTAGTAGCGGTGTTTACGTGTATACGAGGATTCTAGCAAATCTCAGGAGATGGTTACCTTCAGTGGTATAACCCTCATCCTATTTGCTATACCGTCTTATACTCTAACATTACGTGTGAAAAGGGTTCAATCCCGCTCACCCGCTCACCCGCTCACTTTTTTGATGAGGCACTTTTAGGTTTAATTTATTCACTTTTTTTCCACATCACTACACTTTATGGCTTCATCACCTTTCAGGTATCGGCCAGCACAACTCGATTTGGAGTTCAAGTAGACATTCTGGGTCGGGGTGTGTCAGCCGACGTGCCGCACCACCCCGACGGCTGCCCAGCGACAGCACTATCTAAGAAGAAGAGAAGGAAAATTAAAGTTTTCTTACCTTGGTGCGGCACGAAGAAGACGAAGCAAGCAACGAAAGACGATCCTTTGCACGGGCAAGATGTAGAAGATTGCTAGAGGAGAGGGAACAAATATCCTCTAAGCTCTCTCTCTCTTGTAGGGTAGAATAAATCTTTCTCTAAAGTTGATTTAATAATCCACTTAAGGTGAACTTAAATAGGCTTTGGGAGAAATTTATTTCCCTTTCCTAGAATGATTTAATTTCTAATTAAAGATGGAATTTACGTCAAAACATGAAACAATCCTAAGTTTGCCAAAACAAGAAGATCTTTACACCTGCTGCCATTTTCGGCGAGTAGCCCAACAGGTGTGGGAGCATTTGTGGAGCCAAAAATAATCAAGAGGTGACACGTGGATTTTTGGGTGAAAATGATAAAATTACCCTTGAGGCACATTGGAATTCCTACGGGTTAGCGGTGGACAATCATCCCTCAATCAAGTCAAAAGTGCCTAAATAGGTATTTATTTATAACCTATTTCATCAATCCCTCATCATATATTATCCACAACGTAACCCATAAATAATTAATTTTTTATTATATTAATCAGCTAATTAATTGATTAATTATTCAATTAATTTGCTAATTAAACACAAATCATGAACTTGACCCACAAATCCATCCAAGTGGCCGGTCCATCTCCTCCCAAGGTGGCCGGCCACACCCCTATATAAATACCATCATTCTCTCCAAAACGGAATTCCAATTCTCTTGCTAAATTCTTTAAATTCTCCAAACACTTTTCCCTTAAAATTCTAACTTTGACATTGGAGATTCTTCGGCTAAAGCCCCTCCCATTCATTGTGGGCGCGTGAGGCTCTTCGTCTTGATCTAATGTGTTATTTGTTTTGTATGTGCAATTTTATCCAAGAATAAGGATGAAGAAATTTACATCCACAATTAA
The DNA here is from genome assembly GCF_042453785.1 of Malus domestica. NCBI lineage: Eukaryota > Viridiplantae > Streptophyta > Magnoliopsida > Rosales > Rosaceae > Malus > Malus domestica. The sequence continues at coordinate 48,219,997 of NC_091675.1, read as the reverse complement.
GTCATAATGATGCAAGTGACGCTACAAAGAATACTTTTGTCTAGTGTTTTTCTGCTAGGTCAAGCATGTGCTCGTGCATGTTTAAAATCACACGTGATCACCACACATTGTTTTATTCATATCCTATCACCTGTTGACATGTGCAATCACTATGAGATGGCTACAGCTTAACGACTTTCATCAAAATATGCACACTCTGAGTTGAAATTTTTGTGTGGTTCTGATGAAGCTTTCAAAAGACCCTAGGTCAGACACTACACATTTTCATGGTTTAGAGAAATTATCTGGGGATATCTCAGAAATCATGCTCATATAAACATTGGAGCAAGTTGATCCCATCTTTAGAACCTTAGGTATAGATTTATTCCAAACTCCCTTATTCTGTTAATGTTCGATTAAGAGAGATTTGTGCTGTTATTGAATTTTCATTTGCATATCATTTAAGTTGCATTCATTCTTTCGTTGGTGTTACAAGTGAAGAAGCTCAAACTTGAATCGTACTCTGTATCTGGCAACTATGCCAGCAACAAACAGTCCCAAAGTAATAGACATATTGTATATACACATAAACTGATCATACATATAAGTGACTAACATAACATAATATTTTGCATATATAACATACACCAACACTGATACGCATATTTCTTCAATGACTACTTGGTCATATTGCAATGAATACCAGAACTCACTACATTTTTTGACATCTATGTCATTAAGAGTAATAATACATACACCCACAGTTCTCCCATGCCTCACAAACCAATTTCACACACACACACACACAGAGTACATACACACATCCACAGTACATAAACACAGTACATACATACATACACACACCCACAGTATACATACATACACCCACAGTTCCCATGCCTCACAAACCAATTTCACACACACACACACACACACACACAAAGAGTACATACACGCACCCACAGTACATACATACATACACACACCCACAGTATACATACATACATACATACACCCAGAGTTCCCATGCCTCACAAACCAACTTCACACACACACACTCACATACACTCACAGGACAGTTTGTTTGTCCGTCCGACATTCGAGAGTGAAAGACTGAGAAAGAAATTGGGAAATTGGGAAATTGGAAATATGGGGGACTGGTTGTTTGTTGTTGGTTGATGGTTGATGGTGGAGGAACGACGATCGAGAGAGATTGGAGAGGAGATGGACGGCAGCGAGAGATCGAGTCTGAGAGAGATTGGAGACGGTTTGAGAGACCGAGAATAGTGAGAGTCTGAGAGAGATCGAGTGGTTGAAGGGAGAGAGGGGTTGGGGGGGGGGGGGGTGGGGGGCAGTGGAAGTCAAATCCATCAGGTGTGGCCGACTCCATGTGAACTCGGATAAACACCGTACCGTATAACTGGAAAACCGGTTCGGTTTTGCACCGTACCAAAGTAAACTGAAAAAAAAAAAAAAAATACCAAACCGATCAGTTATTTTCCGGTTCGATACTGTAACTCCTTTCCGTCCACCGCCCCATTTCCTTTCCTTGTACCAAACACCTGTTACGTGTCAACTGCACAAGCATCGACTGAGGAAGAAGCTGATTTAGCAACTAGCAAGTGATGCTAGCATCTCTCAAAAAAGTGGGACACGTATAAAGAAATAGGCTAAACCGACAATAAACGGTAGGATAGCATTCAGCACACCAACTGCATCGATAACCGTTGATTGAAGTTCCATGTTTCTTACCATATTTGCCCAACAAAATATCCAAAATATCTAAAAATAGAAAAAGAAACAAATAGCGGATATTAATAAAAGATATTTCCAAGTTCTTCCATAAATGGGAAAATTCATTTAGCGACCTTTCCTTTCTGGAACAGCCTGCAGCGCCAACTCTCTCTCTCTCTCTCCCTCCTTCCTCAGTCTTCTCCTCTTTCCAAAATTGCTCGGAAAATTTCCAGTGCAGACCTAAACTTCAGAGGTAAAACCCCCCAACGAAGGTGAACAAAAGAACCAGAGGTGAACCCAGTAATTAGTTTATCTATGTTTTTCATTTCTTTTTTTTTCCTTCTATTAATGGTGAATACTAAATACTCTAGGCTTGTCTGGCAGTTGATTGTGGTTGGTGGGTTGATCTGTGTATTATTTTACTTATTTAGATCTGAGAAATGTTAGGGTTTGAGGTCAATAATCTTAAAATTATCAGAAACCCAGAAAATATATTGTAGTTTGTGAGTTTGTGAAACATTTATATATATGTGGAAATTTAAAGTGATTGGTTTATTTTATTTTATTTGAATTATTGTTTCTGAAGGGGGTAGCAAGAAATAGAGAAAATGAAGATCAAGATAAAAAAGATCGACTACTTGCCGGCAAGGCAGGTGACCTTCTCAAAGAGGAGAAGGGGGATTTTCAAGAAAGCTGGAGAGCTGTCGATTCTGTGTGAATCTGAAGTTGCTGTTATCATCTTTTCTCAAACTGGCAAGCTCTTTGATTTCTCAAGCTCCAGGTACCAATACAACACCCCACCGCGTTTTCAGTTCTTTCGAATTTTCCTAACTTGAACAAATATAACTAAGTACATAACTTGACTTCTCTCTCTTTTTCTGTGAGAGAGAGAGAGGGAGAGAGAGAGAGAGAGAGAGATTCAGTCATCTGGGTCAAAATTATATATATATATATATATATGTATGTATGTATGTATGTAGATAAGCCATGCATGTAATGATCATTTACAGAAAGATACACTAGATGAGGTACAGAAGAAAGGCTAGAGAAACCAAAAGCTTTCACAGAGTGAGAGAGGGAGAGGAAAAAGGAAAGCTATCTAGAATATTCCAGTTCAGGAAACTGGGGCGTACTTTTGATTTTGACAACTTCTAACTAGGTGTCCAAGTTTGAGAAACAATTTATTAGTTTTACGTGCTTTCAATATGTGAAATTACTTGGTGATGCTGACTTCTCTGCTTTTCATGCTAATAAACAATTAATCGTGTCTGGCGTGCAGAACTCTGTAAACTAAGAGTAACTTGTCTAGGGAATTATGTAATCTTATTACAATTTTACAGTTTCATAGTTTATCTAGTGAACTCTGTATATATAAGAGTCACCTATCACAAATTGGTTGTAGATAATAATATCTAAAATATTATTGGGCTTTATGAAAAGAAGGATATAGTCTTTTAATTGGATACACGGTGTATCTATGCCAACTTCAACACCTGATGTTGGGTTATGTTCCAATAGTTGTCCATTCTCCCCACTAAATTAAAATACCTATAAATGAATACGGTGAATTTGCGAAGGACTTAAACCACGAACATCAATTATATATGCTTTGGATTTTTCTTACTAGGAATAAAGTGATATGATGAAAACTTTGGGAATTCATCATATAGAAGCCTTGAAGATCCTTTCAGAAGGAATCTGTATGCATGAGTCAAGTAGGGAATGAGTGGTGCAGCTATGGCCATAACCTGTTTATTCATATGCATGCATGAAATAATGGACGAACTTGACTATACTTGCAAGATTAATATGTAGATATGTAATTGTGGAATAAGAATTTAGATAAAGTTGTGCTTTGTTTTAATTACAAAAAAGTAAAAGTCTCTACACATAGTAAGTGATGATGTAATTTTTATTAATAAAACTAGAAATACCATTTTAAAGTAGCTCCTTTAACCTAGAATGTGTTAAATAGGATTTAGTATATCAATATGTGAGCGTGCATAGAAAAGAGGCTCTTGTTGTAGGGAATCTGTGAGCTTGCACAGAAAATATGCTCTTATTGTAGGGTGGTGTGTATTAACTTGTCTATTGCGTCAAAAGAAAATTCTTTTGAAGCTAGCTTCTAAGCAGTTGATACATCTATTTGCTAGAGTGTGAATAAGCTTTTTGTCATCTAGATCTTCCTATTTTTACTATTTGGCATTCTTTACCTATAACTTTCCGAGTTGAATACATCAATAAGGAGTCGTCACGTATTAGGGCCAACATACTCCCACGTATAGAAAGGCCTTTTTAGGCCATCAAAGGGTCCACCATCGGCAATTCGAGCTGACCTCATTGCCTTGGTTGACTGTGATGAATGACTGGAAAAAGGGACATCATCGAAATCAATCAACTTGACTAGGCTGTGGTCATCACCACCTAAGAACCAAGATGAGTTGGTCTCATTCCCCTTTGTTGATAGCCATGCCATAGAGAGTGATAAGCTGATCATGCATGTCAACCGCCGGTAAACCTGAGCTGAGTTACTGTTGTTCTCATTGTTGATTACTTGTGTAATGGGATAGCAAAGCTTTTGCTCCACCCAACCCCTCTGATTTGCAACCTTATGAGCTCTTGTATCAGTTTTCTAAGATTTTGTCTCAGTTGTTTTGAGCTAGTGTCTCAGATTTGGGTGCTATGCCCATTTTGTGGTTTGTTCTTGTTTCTGTTCTTCCTCCACTTGTTTCTTTCATCCTTGCAACACCCACTCCATCTTCTTCTCTAACCCCCCCCCCCCCCGACACCATATATTTTCCCTCTTTCTGTTCTTTCACTCTTCATCTGTAGATTTTTCAATTTATGCTTCCTCTTTGCCTCAAATTGCTGTTGGTGCTCATCCGCACCCTTACCACATTTGTGGACTTCATGCCTACGGTGGTCTGTCGCGTGGATTGAAGGTCAATTTTAACTCTTTCTTTGATCGAATGAGAAATGACACAGGTTGGCTTGAGTACGAAGCTTTGACCCCATCCTCTAAGATCTCTTGTCGAGGCTTGTTCGTTGCATCTTCCTTGTTTAACTTTTAGGGGTATTAGGGTGCCCATTAGCCTCATTTTTAAAGAATTGTATTCAACAATGTGATCTTGAAGTTCTCTATGCGCTTGGAGATCTTATATGCTAAAAAGGTTGTAAGAAGCCTAGTCTTCTTTGTGAAGAAGTGTTTGAGATCAATAAGTGACTATGACATATCATTGTGACTAGGCAACTTTGTTGTTAGTAGACAATTTTTTTCATGTCTCCTTATTGTTACTTGATATGAATGATCTAAAATATCACAATTATTTCATTTCTCCTTATGATTGCTTGAAACTAATTAATATGAAGTTCCAAGTCATTTGAGTAGATCTATGGAAGAGATTTAGTACAAGATTGTATGTAGTATGATTAAAATAATTAGTAAAACTTATCAAATATAACTTGTAAGGATTGTAAAGTTATACCGGGATAGAGCTCGGCTAATCAACATCGCTTGTTGGTGATGGATGTACATATCCAAAGAGAGAAAAAAAAACAAGACCTTGAAGTGCCCAAGGACTAGATGGTGGAATCTAAAAGGAGAAAAACAAGTCATTTTCAAAGAGAAGGTAATCACCCAATATGTTTGGAATAGAGGGGCAATCTAGCCAAATGTGGGATTCCATGGCTAGTAGTATCCGAAAAGTAAAAAAATGGGTATTAGGAGAGTCCAAGGGTTTTTCTCCACACCAAAAGGAATCTTGGTGGTGGAAGGAGGATGTACAGACAAAAGGTTAAGGCTAAGAAGGAATGTTGTAAAACCTTATACAAGGATATGACCGAAAAAAACGGTGAAAGGTATAGAATAGCGAAGAAGGAGGCGAAGAAAGATGTGAGAGAAGCTAAACTAACAACTTTTGACGATATGTATAAGCGACTAGATACCAAAGAAGGAGAGTTGGATATCTATAAACTAGCTAGAGCAAGGGAAAAGAAGACAAGAGATCTAAACCAAGTGAGGTGCATCAAGGATGAGAATGAAAAGGTTCTTGCTATAGAGAACGCGGTCAAAGACAGACGGAGAGGTTATTTTCATAATCTTTTCAATGAAGGACGGGAAAAGATTACTTCTTTGGGGGACCTTTTCAATAGGATTTTGAAAACGAAGATGCCAAATGAGTGGCGAAAGAGTATTTTGGTGCCTATCCACAAGAATAAAGGCAACGTACAAAGTTTCTTGAACTATATGAGTATTAAGTTAATGAGTCATACAATAAAGCTTTGGGAGAGTAATTGAGCATAGACTGAGGCAAGAGACACGAGTCTCGAACAACCAATTCGGGTTCATGCCAAGACTCTCAACCATGAAGGCAATCTATCTCTTACGAAGATTGATGGAATGATATAGGAATATGAAAAATGATATGCACATGGTCTTTATAGATTTGGAAAAAGCGTATGATAGGGTTCTAAGAGACATTCTTTGGAGGATTTTAGAGAAGAAAAAAGTACGAGTAGCATATATCTAAGCTCTAAAGGATATGTATGATGGAGCAAGGACTACCGTAAGAATTCATGAAGGACAAACCGAAAGCTTCCCCATAACTGTAGGGTTACATCAAGGCTCATCTTTAAGTCCTTACCTTTTTGCATTGGTAATGGATGAGTTAACAGGACATATTCAAGATAATATTCCTTGGTGTATGCTTTTCACAGACGATATAGTGTTGATATTCCTTGTGACCTATAGCCTAAAATCCTCCCTTAGTGTTGTTGGTTACTTGTCAACTCTCCACCATTTTTGTATCCACTCTTGTAACTCATGTTATGTTAGAGCAAAATAAAAAAAGTAATGAAACTACCAAATACTCCAAATAAGAAGCACACTTGATAAAAAAAACAATAATAAGCGTAAATTTACTTCACCTAAAAATAAAAGAAATACTAAGCGACTGAGGCTTGCATTCTTTTTCATTTAAATACGAAATACTACAATATTAAAGGTTTATAAGTGTAGGTTTTAAACATTGTGCAAAGGTTCCTAAGTTTTGATGTCGAATGTGTTTCTTCGTTAATCTTTTCCTAACAATTTGCAAGCATAAAAAATATTTTGAAAACTTTGGGCCATTTTTCTAAATCTTTAAATTTAGTTATTTTTTAATATTAACTATTCTGTATATGTATAGGATATGTGAATGTTATATGTATTATTAAAAATGTGTAGATAATGAGTACTAAATATTAAAAGTACGCACGTAAGTGTATTGTATCTCAAAATTTCAAAAAATTCATGTAATTTAAGACATACAGAAAACAAAAGTATTTTTAAAAAAGATGTACATTTCATTGACAAATTCAGGATAGGTAAACTTCACCAAAAAAAAAAAAATAAATAAATAAATAAAATTCAGGATAGGTAATTAAGCAACCCACCAAAAAGTGGCCATAGCAAATTTGATTATTAAAGCATATTTGCAATGATGTCCGAGTTGATGTTAGGTACATTTTGATATGGGCATCCAGACCAAGCAATAAGGCCTCCAAAAAACTTTTGGTAAAAGAGTTAGTCCCCCTGTTTTAGGAAGGCAACGGTCAAGTAAGGGCAATGAAATTGCCTTAATTATCCACTATAAACAGTAATTGACTTTACGTAATTTTGTATTTTTTCTTTATGTTTTATTGGCCTTATCCTCTATATCTCATTATTTATCAAATAAAGTCTAATTCCAATAATTTATTTCAAATACAAGGAAAAAGCATAGCATTTTAACGAACATAATTAATTTTAATCTGTGTTTTAAAAACGTGCCTTAGGCAGCCTCGAGGGCAGGGTGGTAGCTATTTCGCCTCTTTTGTAGGAGTTGGCAAAAAACACGTCCACGCTGCAATCTAACGAAGACAAGGCCTCGGTCTAATTGCCCTCCCCTTTGGGGACCCGTGGAATTGAATTTCTTGGGTTACGACAATTCAACCTAAATGCCTAGGCATCCCATGCCTTGTTGGACTTGCTCTAAGAGCAACTCCACCGTTGTTTATTACCTTGGGGATAGACAACCCAATCCCCTCTCCTCGCCTCCCTAAAACACTCCAGGCACTTGAACAATTGGACCCAAGGCAAGCCCGATGGAGAAGTCAGGCAATAATCACCTACCCCAGCACCCTGCCTATGTGTCATAAAGTTGTCGTCAGCCACAATTTAAATTATTAAAAATTATTGAAAATTGTAAAAAAAAAACTATTTAAAAATATAAAAAAATTATATATTTTCTTTTTTTATAAAATTACAATACACATAACCATGTTCTTCCAGTTTACACTACATTTCAATATTTTTGAATACATTCAACTAATCTTTTATTATTATTTGAAATTAAAAATAAAGTTATTTGTATTATTGTATAAAATAAAAATACTAATATTTTAATATGAATTGTTTGGGCTATTTAATTTAGGAATGGAGATGCACTTGTGCAATTGTGGTTTATTGCAGGTAATTACTGTTCATTTAAGGGGATTGAGTTGCCTATTGCCCAAGGAAGCCTTCCTATACTGAAAGTGCTCTAATATTTTGGGCCTTTTGGCTGGTTGGTTTGCAACAGACTAGAACCAAATATCTCCAAAGTGATAGTTGTTGAGGCTGGTTAATCTTGATACTCCTAATTTGGATTAATTGGTGAAGAAAGTTGTTTCACTATAAAACCAATTGGTTATATGGAAAGTAGCCAAACTTACTTATAAGCCCATGCAAGGTTCCTTCTTCTATTAATGTGAGACTCATTCTCAACACACCCCTCATGTGCGACGAATTTTCAAGCCTAACACGTGGACAACATAACGGGGTGGCATAGAGCGCGTGTGGCCGTTTGGCTTCACAAGTGGAACAACCTGCTTTGATACCATGAAGAAAATTGAGGTTCCACCATAAAACCAATTGGCTATATGGGGAGTAGCCCAACTTACTTATAAGCCTAAACAAGGTCCCTCATCTCATTATTGTGGGACTCATTGTCAACAATTGGTTCTTCTGATTTTTTTTGTTTTTTGCGTGATAAATTAGTTCTGCATGTCACTGTGCATGATGTTTTGGCTATTTTATTTTACAAGTTATTTTTGGCGTATTTTATTTTAGAAGTTATTATGTTTGCATGCATGTTCAAAGTGGTTGATTTCAGTATCAGTTTTTAAATTACTTTTTGTAAAAAAAAAAAAAAAAAGAAAAAAAAGAAAAGATTAAACCAGAAAAGAACAGAGTAAGTAACAATTTCGTACAAAGCCAAATATAGCATGCATGTACTAATTTATTGGGCTTGTTGGAAACCAGAAAATATGGAAATTGTGTTACATTTTTTTTCTTCTATTGTTATTTTATCTATATGCTTAGTCACATGTATTAATTTATCTTTCTGTCTATTTTCTTTTGTTGAATTTAGTTTTCTGTGTCTAAAAATTTATCCTTTTATGTTGTGAAGCACCAAGGATGTGATTGCAAGGTACAATTCACATATCGGTGGGGAAAAATCGGATCAACCCACGATTCATCAGCTACAGGTAATTGAGTTCAAATTGGTTTTCTTTTTCCCATCTTAATTGCTCTTTAATTTCCATTTTTAATGGTATAACAAGTAATCATTGCTTTAACATAATAAAAATAAATAGGCGTTAGGCTTGTATAGTTGTGTCATTAGTTGGTATTAATTTGAATCATTGAGGTTTTCTCACGGAAAAAAGTTTCATATATTGGCTGAAGAATCAATTGTCCCAAAATATGGTTGCTTGGTAATGACCTGGAGATTGCTACATATTGTAAATCCATGCTCTAGTATGTTTCAGTAATCCATCTTTTGCCGTTTTTTCTTTCTTTCCTATGTATGAAGGAAACATCTTTTGCCATAAGAAACTGGAAACATCCGATTTTTTCCTATTCTCTTGTTTATTTTTGGGCCTGATGTTTATAAGCTTTTCATGTGACAGATTAGATTATGTAATGACGGTTCGGTATAAACATGTTTCCCATTTAATTAGTTGGAGAAAGAAAACAATATCAGGCTGAGGAAGGAACTTGAGGATAAGAGTTGCAAGTTGAGGTAATTATAATTTATTGATTTGCTTGTAAGATATATGGTGGTTAATTAAGCTGGTACGATCGTGTGATGAGAGTGCTGAAATGGTTTGGCATGCAACAGGCAGATGAAGGGTGTGGACCTTGAAGACTTGGATCTGGATGAACTACAGAAGTTAGAAAAATTGGTGGAAGCAAGCCTTGGCCGTGTGATTCAAACTAAGGTATGTGCTAACTACAAATTTATTTTGTTACAAGTGAATACAGGTCATGGCTTCTAAAAACTAGGTATTCCTCAGATAGAGGAGCAAATTGTGAGGTTTAATGTGTATTATTATGCAATAATTCGGAAGATCTTTTTTTTTTTTTAAATTAGTCTTTGTTCAAATATCGTTGTTGCAATGAATTTAAGACAAATGTCTTAATTCTGTTTAAGTAGGAAGTTTGTTATTAGTACTCTATAAAAGTAACATTACACTTCTTCCTCTATTTTTTTTTTCACAATGATGAGTGAACTCCTGTTTTAAATAGATCAACACATTTTGCTTGTAAATATCTGTTTTAATCACCGTGTTTAATCAAAGGGTTAACAAATTTCCAATCTGGCTATTCTTTTGCCCACTATTCTAAAAATCTCCGCCTAGGCGCTAGCGGTTGGCCACTGCTTGATTAATTCTTAAGCGTTAGCAAATTAAGAAAGGGCGTCTAGATGTCCTTAGGCGTCCCCCCTAAGCCGCCTAAGCGCCCTCTTAGCCCTCCTAGGTCGCAACTCTTAGTTAGATAGAAAATTAATAACTTTTATTTTGGATTTTTTTTTGTTTAATAAATTGTGAGGAAGTTGTTGAATATTTGGATGAATACTCATTATATGCTTGTTCTTTATATTTTCAATATGTTACAATATTTTAATCTGTCTTTTTATTGTGTAATTTATAATTATGTTTTTTTGTAAGTATAAATAGGTACTTATTTATACGATATATAATACATATCCTTAAATCTACCAAAACCTCGCCTAGCCGCCCCCCAACATAGCCTAACTAGCGCGTTTTTTAGAACTTTACTTTTGTGTGCATATCTTTAACTTTAGACTTTGGTCAATTTGAATAAAGACTTGACCTTTTCTCTTTTTTGGTTGTAAGGACTCAATGTAATTATTTTTCGTACTTTAATTAGGTTATTTTACTAGAGACATTTTGAATATATGTCTATCCAGAAACATCGATCTAATTCCAAATTTTTCATTCATTTCAGGAAGAAAAGATTATGAGTGAGGTTATGGCACTTGAGAAAAAGGTTTATAGTTAAATAGATGATTGTGGTTTGTGTCTATATATGGAATAACCACAAATATATACAATAGTCAAGAATTTCCAGAAAAGAAAATAATAAACATATATTAAATTTAATTATTATCAATGAATTTTTAATTTGTTGTCCTCTTCCATGTACTGACTATACATGCAGGGAGCTGAGCTGATAGAAGCTAACAACCAGCTAAGCCACAGGGTAAGCAACTACCACCAAGAAGTATATTTCTCCTATATATTTTTTTATTTAACGAAAAATGATATCTGAAGTAGTAAATTAAATCCGGGCGATTGTTTTCTTTGTTGTTTTCGCATATGGCAGATGGTGATGTATCCCAGAGGAGATATCGGACCGGAGGCCATCCTGGAGTTGGAAAACCTGAATAATATTGGAGAAGAAAGCATGACATCTGAATCAACCACAAATGTCACCACCTGCTCCAACAGCTCTCTTTCCCTTGAAGATGATTGCTCCGACATCTTGTCTCTCAAACTGGGGTGAGGTCCTTTTACTTGCTAATATATATGCTATTTGATTTTGGCTTCTGCTTTTGGCTTTTGCGTTTTGAGTATTTGGTGGTACGATTGCGAAGAATAAAGTTAGTAAAATACTAGTGTAGACATTATTTCGGTGAAATAAATACTCATAAACACATTACGATTTCGACATGTCAAGGATTACGTGACTTGCGCCATATGTCTCACAAATAATACACATGACATGTGACTCATCAAAACCTAAAGTCATCAAAAGTGTCACGCATCGATCTTTGGTGGAGTGTGATTACGAAATTATCTTTATTAATTCTTTAATTAGTTTTAATTTAAATCAAACAAATTAATTGATTAAATTTTAAACAAAGAAAAATACCAAAATAAGAATGTCCAAATTAAGGATGAAATGTGATTGATTTATATGATTTAAATCAAAGATTGTTGATTAAATCAAAAGACTATTTGATGAAGTCAAATCACAAGCCTGAATCAAGTCTCAGTTCTTTCGTCAATTAATCAAGTTCAAAATCAACACCAAATCAAAGACTTAGGGAGCCTATAAATACGGGGCTACAAGATAAAAAATTCTTTCTCACACATACATCCTCACCCTTAGACTCTTTAACTCTCAAACACTTTGCACATTTAAAAGATTCAGAAAGCTCTCTGCAGTCTTCGCCGCACTTGTGAAGAATCATCAAGCATTACCATAAGTGCAAGTTCCTTCATCGCTACAAGCCAAATTCTTATGACATTCGTAGTTTGTGATCAAGCCATTATGACCCTTGGATCAACAACCCTACACGCACTACTTATGTTAGAGAATCAGAGGATTGAATCAGAGCACTAGTGTGTCATCAGCCTAGCCTCGGTACCGAAGCATGCTTCTCCTGCACGCGGGGTTCTTCGGGGTCAAAGAATTCAAGTGAGCGTTCGTTATCGATTTTAGATGCGGACTAAAGCACGAGATTGTACTGCAGATCACCAAGCAATGATGATCGCCAGGAGACTTCGCTGACACTTTCGACGTCAGCATGAGAGTCTTACTTTGGTTATGCAAGTTATGACTACCATAACTGCCTCTATGAAGAGAAGCTTGCACAGATGAACGAGACAATTACAAAGTTGACAAGGACCATCGAGGAGAATGATATGCAGATTGCCAACCTCACGAACAAGTTGGAGTTGCAGCATGATAAAGAAGTTAACCTTAACCCAAAGAAGAATCAACATGACGAGGAAACCAGCGAGAATGAGGCACTTTGTGATGACAAGGCTTTATCGATGAGCTCTATCTTCATCCAACAATTTTAGGACATGATGGTAAACACCATCGGAGCACAATACGGAGGTGCTTCTTTGGGATACACTAATATATTCCAAACCATACACCAAGCGAATTGATAGCTTGTGAATGCTGATATGCTACCAACCTTCTAAGACCATGCAATTTGACGAAAAGAAAACTTGAAGCAGTTCGTCGAAACTTGCAACAATGTTGGGACGGAAGGTGACTACCACATGAAACAGGTGTTTGTTCCTTGAAGGGCAATGCATTCGAATGGTACACAAACCTAGAGCCCGAGCCATAAAAAGTTGGGATCAGATGCTTGAATTGTTTCGACAACATTCTTCACCAGCATGATGGAGCTTATAAATATGAAGCAGTGGAATGAAGAGCCAGTTGACTACATCATTCGATGGCGCTCACCAAGTCTCAACTGCAAGGACATGTTTTCAGAGATACCTGCGATCGAGATGTGCGTATAGGTTTAGCATTAGGGATTGTGCTACATTGTCCAAGGCATCAAGCCCAAGACATTTAAGAGCTTTAAGAGCTAGCTTCCTGTGCCTATGACATGGAGTTAAGCATCACTAATCATGGAAGGAAAGACTCGATCGCTGATTACAGTAAAGATAAATTCGTCGGGCAGAAAATAGACAAATCTCGAAAAATGGCTACCAAAGAAGCAATGGCGGTCAACACAACTTCCTTAAAAATCTCTACTTGAGACAAGAAGAAAGAGGTAAAGCAGAGCGAAACTTTTTGTGACCAAGAGAGACATAACCGCACTTTAAATGAGCTAAAAGGAGAAGACATACTTGTTCCTGGCTTTGGGCGGTCGCCATGCTGGATGATCTGCTCGACAAGAAGGTGATTGAATTGCCTAAGTGTAAATGACCAGAAGATATGAATCGAGAGTGAATGATCCGAAGTACTCCAAGTACCATCATATCGTCTGGAGTACCATCATATCGTCAGTCATTTGGTGGACAAGTGCGTTATCCTTAAGGAATTCATCCTTGAAGCTCACTTAAGAATAAGGGATTGAGCCAGACATTAAGGAAGCGGCAACGAAAGACACTACAAGCATCATGTTCGAATTCTTTGATTATATGCTTTTCTACATATTGCCAAGCAAGCCATGGCCGCAGTCGTTAAAGGTAAGTCTTAAAGTGGTAAATGCATGCAAAACGAGCACCATGGACAAAGTAACTTATCTCAATGACATGGACCTCACCAACGGCGAGGAAGGTGCGTAAAACTCAATTGCAAGCTGTTTAACCAAAGAAAGAAAGGCAAAAGGGAAGTTCTCATCGAAACACTGAGAATACCTGCACCAGAGCAGCAACAAGGACGAGAAAACTAGCTCGTAAAGAAGAGCCAAAGGTTCGTTTGCCTCGAACTCTTGTAGTCTTAGACGAATATTTTTCCAAAAGTTCCTTCAACAAAGCTCAACCACAGCCACTCGTTACATGATCGAGGGAGAAAAGTATTCAAATGGCGTTCTACCAAAAAGCAAGAGGAGATTTATGCACAAATAGAAGACTTATCTCTGCACTTTAGTGTGGAAAAGGTGTTGTAGCTCCCTGAAGCAGAACGAAGGGAATTAGTGGAAGTTTTGATGAATCTCAACACTTAGTCTTTGAAGATAGGCAAGGTTAGATATCTAGGGCTTCGATCTCATGAGTGCGGTATGTGTTACGCTATATGTGCTGCCATCAACTTAACCGAATAATATCTATTGCTGGGGTTGAAACCACACAACCGTTCACTCTTCTACGTAAGAGAACAAAACATAGGCCATATGCTCGTCAACGAAGGTTCATTTATAATCATTCTGCCAAAATCATCGATAACAAATCAGGGAATCACAATGGACAAACTATCTTGAAGTCGCCTTCGAATCTAAGGTTTTAATCAAGGCATGCAATAGGCATGATTAGGATCGAGATAGTAATATGAGAACTAAAGTTGAATACGCTGTTTCACGTGATCGATCTTCCATCTACTCTTAGGGAGACCTTGGATTTATGATAATGGAGTTGTACCTCAACCCTGCATCAGTGTCTAAAGTTCAATAGAAATGGAGCGATGAAGATACATGCTGATAGTAAGTCATTCACCGAAGCAGTCACATTTTGCCGACGCCAAGGTTTACATAGATGAGGAAATGGTATATGAGGCTTTCCTCATGAAGATTCAATCAACAGGCAAAGCCATGCCTGAGTAGGAAAAATAAGCAATGTCTCATCTCAAGAAAACTAGCAACAAGTAGCCAGAGCGCTCAATGTCTGAGAAGAGCTAATGATTCTCAAAGGGATCATTAGTGTGGAAGTGACGAAAGAAAAGAAAGAGCTGAAGTCCATTGCACAAACTTCGGTATTTGATAGCTTGATCGGTTCAAGATCTCGAGCTTTTGTGTTGGACCGCATTGAGCTTCTATGCTTAAGAGGTTGACTAGCCCTCATTGACATGAAAGCGTGGTTAGTTATCTTCCACGAAGGTCAGCCTTGGATAGACTTGAAGTCGTAAAAGAACCTTCTAGGAAAGAGCAGCCCCAGTATCATAAAGAAGAAGACATGTCAAGCTAGCCAGGGATGACGAAATTCGTCGTGCAATCCCTTCACACATGAAACGTCATTTGACATTATATTTGAGTTCAGAGTAAAAAAGGATGACGAAGAAATGGTCTAGGACGTCTACCATGTCACGGTCGAAGACGTTGACAAGGAAGAAGTCTTCGAATAAGACATTAAAGAAGCTCCATCACAATTCAAGGATGAGGGGCAAACAACTATTGATGACTTGAAGGAACTCAACTTAGGCATTAGTGAAGAACCAAAGCTCATCTTTGTTGGTGCATTTTTGAGTTCGAACAAAGCTGAGATTGATAAATTGATCGAAGCAGGTTTCATTCGGGAGGTCAAATGCCTTGTATGGATCTCAGATATTATCCTTAAAAATTCAAGGTAACTCTATATTTGCGTAAACTATCAAGCAACACTACATATGTCAATTTGTCCATCTCCACAAGGCAACTCCTTACAACATTCCTGGATTCGAGACCAAGTCTCTACGATCCTCGGATCAACAACCCTACACATATACTTTGCAATTGGGAGATCGAATTAGAGGATCAAAATTTTGTATCACATATTGTAACCTAAACTTACATTAATACAAATTAATACTTTGTAGACATTTTTTTTTTCATTAATCGCAAGAAATTCATGTTCACATCTAGGAAGAGATATTATATTTTGCTATCCTAGTGCGAAGGGTTTGTTAACTTACCATGGTTTGTTCTCTCAAGCTTGATTCATATCAGCATGATCAGGTCGAATTTTATATACATCACCATTTAGGGAAGGTCTTAATAAATGTCGAATCGAGCATAGTCCATCTCCTTTGTGGCGCGGCGGAAGCTTGTGTTCAAATATACTAATGGTATTGCCACGCCTTTTGTTTTTTTTGTTTTTTTTTGTTTTTTAAACAAACGATATTATCTTTACTAAAGGGATGGGGGAATGGGCTAATCTTCATAATGAGTGAGCCATGGTAATATGATTCAAATTCGCCATTGGCAAAAATTGAACCTAAAACATCTCACTTACAAGTGAAGAAGAATACTACTAGACTAGTAGATTTAATATTGTAGGTTTTTTGTTTTGTTTTATCCCGTGATTACTTAATAAGAGAAAATAAATATTTGGAAAGATTGACTAGTTTGTACCAAAATAAATAAAAACCGACTAGTTGCAAACTGATTATTGAATTCCAATTTTTTCTATATATTATATTTTTACATGAATATGTTTTTTTACCACTTCAGTAACAAAGCCCTTGCCAAATTAAGAATAGTTTCAATATATTTCAGTAATATAGGTGGATGGTAAAAATTAGTCTAATATAACAGAGTGATCCTCGGGAAAATCCTTTTTTCTTAATATCCATTACTGTCCTTTCATCCGGAGCTGCCGTAGATGGGGGCTCATCATGCTATACTCCCGATGAAGGGAAAATGAGCACGGTGTTTTGGTGTGTAAATACATAGATTAGCTCTAGTGCTCATCTGGGCTTTTCCTTTTTTCTGCACCTCATGTTTCTTTGGTCCGTTTGGCTCCTTTCCTCACCCAAAAGGAAAAATTTGGAGAAAACCTAAGGGAAGTAGTAGAGGATAGCACAGATTATGTGGTATCCATCGATACTAAAATTGTTTTTGTTTTTCTGAAAGTATTATTATCTGAATGGTCCAACCTACTGCTTTAGCATAATGGTCTAAAAATTCATCATATTGTAAAATATTATACAACCAATTTCATCACTTGCAAATATTTATTTCATCTTATGTAAATCATCTCATGTCAACTAGTAGTCTAATAGATTGTTAGAGTGACGATCACCGTTATTCAATCGAAAATATGGGATAAAATCCATTCCATAGTCTCGACTTCTCAAGCATATGGCATAAAATCACTTGCATGATTTCGTACGAGATCACAAATTCATGATGTTCGTAAGTTTTATTGTACTGCTAGTATGCTTTTATTCTTCAACATCTTCAATGAAATTGCTAATCAGCTTCGTATTCTGTATTTTCAGTCTTCCGTAGTTTCCCTGGTTAAAAAGTGGAGACAGATGGGAAGTTGTACTTCCTTAACTACTAAATAAAGTCGAGTTATTGTAAGATATGACTGACTTGTGTGTTTTAACTCGAAAACAAATTGGAAGGCATTTCTGTGTGAGTGTGACGGTGTGTTATATGTAAAACTATATTTGTGTATTCCATGCAGCCAGACATTGCTGTATATTAAGTTGTATTGTATCCAAATCTGTGTGGTAAATGCAGGCCTACTAATTCAGACTAGTCCAGTTTTGGGTTGGGGATGACAAGCTAAGTTATGAATCTTTCTAATTAGGCTTAAATAATCATTTGTCCCCTAGAACAAAACCCGAGCCTCATTGTGTACCTGAATGGTTGATATTTAACCTCCGAAACTTACATTTGTGTTTCATTTTGCCTTGTTTTCTTCAACATCTTCTTGGCCGCGCATGAAATAATGAGTACACGTCATCCATTTTGTAGATAGAATTATTTTAAGAATGTGATTGTATAAACTTAAAGTAAGGTTTAATCAAAATTTGTATGTGATTAGTATAAATAAGGACACAAAGCCAAAGAAAAAATACACAGCCCACTACCAGGTATATGCCTTTTTCGGCTTGCAGACGCGTAAAATCTTTGTTGCTCTTACATTTGACGTTTGATCAAGGTTGCGTATGATTGCAATTTCTTGAATCTCCAAAATAGCATGTTTACTCGTATTGTATTTATAGAGAGACCACAGTGAGTAAACATGGATGCTGTTTTCTTCACATTATTTGTTCTTTTTAAATTAAAAAAATAATAATAATTAAGTACCTAAAACTCTCAACTTTTTGGTGTGATTTCAAATGGGTGACTTTGATGAGGTTCAAAAATTTTAACTTGCACATTTAAATATGAAAAATAGCACTTCCATGGATAATAATTAAGAAAGTTTATGTCATTCTATATGATACCTATGTCACAGGCTGATAAAATACATTGTATATGTGATAGAGGTATATACAAAAATAAATAAAATTGTAGACATGTAAATTTCGTTGCATACAAAAGGTGCATCATAAAGCTCTACGTGGCATATAACTCATTACAAATGGACAAGTCATCAACGACATGTGGCATAAATCAAGCAAAGGAATTATAAAACCTTCCCAAAAATCGGCACAAGGGAGAAACACCCTTTAAATTCGGCAAAATGGTCTAGACTGGTCATAAAACCGGAAAGAAAGTTAAGGCATCTTCATAAAACAAGCAAGAATTGAAGATTGCTCACAAAATAGGCAACAAGGCCTCATAATTTCGGCCAAAGGAGTAAAGTGGCTGAAATTAAGACACAAAACATGCCTAAATTCTCCCATGGACAAATTAGGACATAAATCAAAGCCAAATCCACCCAAAGGCAAGCTTTGAGAAGCCTATAAATACAAGGTCCTCCCACAAGCATGGAGGTCGGAAAATCTCTACACAGAAGAACCTCTGCCAAACCTTGAAGACTTATACGTTGCCAAAGCTCTCTTCGAAGAACATTCAACCAAAGCCGAAGCTTTCTCTCGACCAAAGCTGAAGCACTCCTTTGAAGAATCAACAAGCGCTCATGCTAATTCCTTCAAGACTTTGTTGCAAGCTTATAAACTTGTAGCAATGTTCGTTTCAAGATCAAGTCTCCAAGACCCTTGAAGTAACGAAATCTGACATCAAACACTACCTTTGCCGCACCCTTGAGGTGAAGATCATCCGCATTGTTTTCAAGCTCAAAACTTGAAGTAATCGTTCAACCGTCCGAGATCAAGTTATCGCGGCCTTTGGATCAACAATCACGCATCTACATCAAATTTGAAGACTGACTAAGAGGAAAATTGTAAACATAGATTGTAACCTACAAATTCAAATCAATAAAAGTTTACTTTGTACACATGTTCTCGTTTCATTGAATACAGAATTTTAGTGTTTACAAAAACTTACTCTATCTAACTATCATCCATGAAAATAGTTCAGAGAAATTTCATCTTCCATACATTCATAAATCTTTATACAAATATATATGTTGATGTATATAGTACTTACGACTAGGGTTTTAAAAATCGACCTTGACGGTGACTAGTCATCGTGATTAAGCTAGAATAAGGAGAAACATCGACAAAGGGATTAGGCAGTTGCCTAGAACAGCTCGCTAGTCTCGATTTTGAAGACAGCTCTCAGATCACATCGAACTCAACTGCCTCGAGTTCTTGGTATTAGATATTGAGGTAAATTACATAAAACTACATGAACTATTGTGTCAGTTACAGTTTCATACCCCATCTTTAAAAAATTTCAATGTCATACCTCATCTACGAATTTTTCACAATTTCATACCTTCCGTCAATTTTCTGTCAATTTTTCCGTTAAATAGTGACATGGCTTAAAAAATTAATAAAATATTAAAAAATTAATTAAATATTTAAAAACTTTAAAAAAATCATTTTTAAATTTTATTTTTGCATGGGGACCCACCCCGTACCCTTTTTTCCCCCTCTCTTTCCTCCCCCACTTCTCTCTCTCGCCGTGCCCAAAACCCCCTAACCCACTTGGGTTTTTTTCATCCGCCATCCTTTTTCCTCCCTATTCTTTATCCCTTTCATGTTGCAACAACAGCTTCGTCGGCCCCAACCTTAACCTTGGATCCCTTCTCCATCTCATCACCTTCACCCCCTAACCTGACCTCGTTGACCCCGTCTGCACCCTCCCTCACTAGATCCCACCCATCTCATATCTTCTGTGCTGATCACTACCTCCTTCCCTCCTTCCCCCTCGTGCCGATCACCCACCTCACCCGCACCATGCCATCGCTTAACTCCCTCCCTCCTTCACTCTGTCCACACCGCTATCGACCGACTCCCTCTTTGATTCCAACTCCGCATTCACCAAATTGGGTCAACCGACCCTTTCTCTACTCTAGTACCACTTTTGCCCTCTTCCTCTGCCCCTCCAAACCCTCAAATATCTTTGCTCCTATACGACGCGGAGGACGCTATGGCGGTGATTGCGCAGGTGGCCAGGTATGAGGAGAGCAAGGAAGAGTTTCAGAGGGTTTCCGGGTTAAGGGTTTTGGCGGATTTATTGGATGTGGCGAAGAGTGGCTACGGAGGAGGGCGTTGGGGAGGTGAGGGAGGAGTGGGTGCACTGAGGGATGTGCCGAAGAATGGTAGCGGGAAGTGGGATCTGGGTTTAGGATGGTATGGCAGCGGGGAGTGGGATCTGGGTTTGAGATGGTATTTGGTTGATTTTGGGTTTGAGGAAGACGGGATGGGGAAGAAAGAGGGGGAAGAAAGGGGGTTATAGGCACCGCGAGAAAGAGAAGTGGGGGAGGAAAGGGTACGGGGTGGGTCCCCGTGCAAAAAAAAATTTAAAAATGAATTTTTTTTTAGTTTTTTAATATTTTATTAATTTTTTTAAGCCATGTCACTATTTCACGGAAAAATTGACAGAAAACTGACGGAATGTATGAAATTGTAAAAAATTTGTAGATGAGGTATGACATTGAAATTTTTTAAAGATGAGGTATGAAACTGTGACTGACCCAATAATTGAGGTAGTTTTATGTAATATACCTTATATATTGGATTGCGTTTTTGTTTTGAAGATTTGAATCATAGATTTGTCCTAAGAACTTTTTGATGGATTTTTGCAATATGTCATTGATTTATAGTGTGACTTGTAAAGTTCATATACGCAGGACCTGGACTTGCAGAGCCACCTTGTAAAGGAGAAGAATGTGAAAAATTGAAACCGTATCTTTTTACCGTCAAAACCTAATCGTTCTAGAGAACTACCTCTTAGTTTGGTTTTCTATTTATACGTGGCATAGTTCCATTCATTTAGACAAAAAGGAAACCAAGATTACATATTTTATAGAATCATAATAGCATTCAATATTCCCTAATAGTATTAAATATTGGGTGATAAGAAGAATGCCCATAGCTCATGAAGTTCAAACAGTCTGACTAGTTAGGTTTTCTAGTCAGAATCAGAGTAAGCTATTCCAACGGGCTTATTAGTCAAAGGCATAGTCAAACAACCATTCCACAATATGCATTTCTTGTCTCTCAAGTAAGGAAACCCTACTTTAAGTCAAAGTAAGATATCTTTGAGATTAGGCAACGCAATCGTAATCCTAGGAGAATTGGATATCTTATCTTAGAATCTCTCATAGACAGGCTCCGAATTTCATTGGGATAACTCTCCCCACAAGGACTTTGAAGATCTATATAAATACCCTAGCTTGGTCATTTATCGAGGGAGATCAATTAATCAATCAATCATAACTGAAAGGACCTTCTCTAGATTCATCATCTCCTCTAAAAGACTACTACACATATATTCTCTCTACACCTAACATGAACTCATCTTAAATCCATGCCACCATATACATGTAAACACGCCCATGGAAAACTTATCTCATTACTGCATGCCATAGGCTATTCGTTGAGGATGATTCACGATGTATTACACATCACACTATTCTTTCTCAAAACTACACATATAGTTTGATTCTCTCTCTCTCAAAGATATGTAGGCAGTCCAATTTGGTTTCAACCATACTCCCTTCCCCAATCAACCCCATTCTTCCATTTTCGGAGATTATGGGCAAATCTGAATGATCTCGTCTCTGTCCGCGGATCTAAGCAAATTTTGTTCTAATAGTAACCCCAGTAAATCAACTTTTAAATGTGATCCTGGAGCATAGGATTAGTATGTCAGGTGCTTTAAAATGAAAGGAGAAATAATCATTTAGTCTCCTCTTCGCCAAGTAATCAGGAAAAGGTTTTGGCTTTTTCAGGTTAAGCTTATCCTTGATGGTATGAAGGATGTTGTTAATTAAAGTTTCCAAAGTAGTATACTGCTTAGGTTAATTCGAACAAAGTTGGCTTATATTTCCGTCTTCTCTTGTCATGCTGATAAGGAGGAAGAGGTGGCGGAGTATCACGCATATTTTGTGTCGTTCAGATTTCTTGTCCTGGTCAAACTAGATCCTTCTTTTGGGCCTCATCGTCTTTGCTTGTCTCATCGTCAAACTCCTCGAGCGTTGCATAGTTGTACTTCTTCTTCTTCAGTTTCTGGCACAAGTGAGAGTGGACACAGGGTGTGTTTGTTTGGACTCACTGTCTTTCACTAAACTGGATTGGACTAAGTTTTAGTCTAGTCCTATGTTTGTTTCCTACCCGGACTAAGTTTAATGGGATTAGTAGGGACTAGCCTCGACTGAGTCCCTTGCTAATGGGTCTTTGCGAGGCCCCTCGATTCGGAGAGGACGGCTAAGCCGCCCTCTAATCTCATCATCTCCCTTCTCCTTTGCACCTTCGCGCATCAATCGCAGCAATTGCAGCTTGCTCCTCGTCCCTTCGCACCTTCGCCCTATAAACAATCGACGACGGACCTGTATCACTGGCGATGGTCTGATCATGTGAGCTTCATTTGCCTTGCATTTCAATGGGTACTTTATCAATTTTCCAAATTCAATTGATTTTTGTTCATTCCTTTCGGTTTTGTTTATGCATTTCAATGGGATTTTTTAGTTTCTTTAGGGTTTTTGGTGATTAACTATAATCCAACATTCATAATTATCAAATTTAGTAGAACGACATTGGGTCACTAACTGCAGCTTGTTTTTTGGATATACTTACTAAGAATTTGACATTCGGGAATCCATTCGCAGCTTATGGATGTTTTCAATTTTTATGGTTGTTCGAGTGGAATGTGTGAGAAATTCACCCTTTTATGGAGATCTTAGTGGTGAATTAGGAATGTATCATGTCCATGATGACTGGTATTGTATTGGCAATGACGGGGTATCTAGTTGGATT
This sequence comes from Malus domestica, assembly GCF_042453785.1. Taxonomy (NCBI): domain Eukaryota; kingdom Viridiplantae; phylum Streptophyta; class Magnoliopsida; order Rosales; family Rosaceae; genus Malus; species Malus domestica. Next base: position 48,196,686 of record NC_091675.1, on the reverse strand, counting down.
GGATATGTTGAACAATTATGCAATGAGCTAAGATTTAAGAAGAAGCCTCTCTACCTGTTCTGATCATACTTGATATTTTTCGAGCTTTGTATTCGAATATTTAACCGTTTCTTCAGCTCCAGACCTAGAAGGAAAACCATTTCTTGAGCCCTTGAGTAGGCCTGGCAATTCCTGACACGACCCGATAACCCGACACGACACGACACGAAATTAACAGGTGTTCGGGTCGACACGATAATGAAACGGGTCGTTATCGGGTAACCCGATAAGCACCTGTTAAGATAACGGGTTTGTTCGGGTATACACGTGGGTAACACGATACACGATAAGCAGAATATTAATTTAATAATTTATAACCCTAAAAAAATACTATAATAATTATATATATATATATTAATTTAACAATTTTATACCCCTAAAAACTATAATTATATATATATATATATATATATATTAAATTAACTATAATAATTATAATAATTATATATACTATAATAATTATACCCAAAATATTAACTATAATAATTATATATATATATATATATATATATTAAATTTTATACCCCTAAAAACTATAATAATTATACATACAAAATAAATAGATTTAAATATACTTAATAAATAAATATATATATATATACACACACACACCATTGAACTTCATGGGATACGAATATACGAAACTAATTTCAACGATCCAACCGTCAAACATGTTTGTATATACTTCAAGATCGCATACGCCAAAAATTGCAAAAAACAAACATTCAGAGAGCAAGTAACGGGACAAAACTTTTCGACGGTTATAAACGAAAAATCACGATTTAACGGTCATTTTAACTCCGATTTTGATGATTTTTTACAACCACACTCCTTGACCCTATATGAATACAATGATTGAATTCGATCTTCAATTTAAAATATTTACACTAGTGGATACCACAAAATCTTATGTTATACTTAATAAAAGTATGAATAAACTCTTAAGTATTAGTGAATCTATTGTTTTGATAGGATACTCATTCTACAAAACTATTTTCAATGATCAAACCGTCAAACATGTTTGTATATACTTCGAGATCACATACGCCAAAAATTGCAAAAAACAAACATTCAGAGATCAAGTAATGGGACAAAAGTTTTCGACGGTTATAAACGAAAAATCACGATTTAACGGTTATTTTAACTCCGATTTTGATGATTTTTTACAACTACACTCCTTGACCCTATATGAATACAAGTAATGAATTCGATCTTCAATTTAAAATATTTACACTAGTGGATACCACAAAATCTTATGTTATACTTAATAAAAGTATGAATAAACTATTTAGTATTAGTGAATTTATTGTTTTGATGGGATACTCATTCTACGAAACTAGTTTCAAAGATCCAACCGTCAAACATGTTTGTATATACTTCGAGATCGCATATGTCAAAAATTACAAAAAACAAACATTCAAAGATCAATTAACGGGACAAAACTTTTCGACGGTTATAAAAAGAAAAATCACGATTTAACGGTCATTTTAACTCTGATTTTGATGATTTTTTGCAGCTACACTCCTTGACCTTATATGAATACAATGATTGAATTCGATCTTCAATTTAAAATATTTACACTAGTGGATACCACAAAATCTTATATTATACTTAATAAAAGTATGAATAAACTATTAAGTATTAGTGAATCTATTGTTTTGATGGGATACTCATTCTACGAAACTAGTTTCAATGATCCAACCGTCAAACATGTTTATATATACTTCAAGATTGCATACGCCAAAAATTGCAAAAAACAAACATTCAGAGATCAAGTAACGGGACAAAACTTTTCGACGGTTATAAACGAAAAATCACGATTTAACGGTCATTTTAACTCCGATTTTGATGATTTTTTACAACTACACTCCTTGACCCTATATGAATACAATGATTGAATTCGATCTTCAATTTAAAATATTTACACTAGTGGAAACCACAAAATCTTATGTCTTACTTAATAAAAGTATGAATAAACTCTTAAGTATTAGTGAATCTATTGTTTTGATGGAATACTCATTCTACGAAACTAGTTTCAATGATCTAACCGTCAAACATGTTTGTATATATTTCGAGATCGCATACGCCAAAAATTGCAAAAAACAAACATTCAGAGAGCACGTAACGGGACAAAAAATTTCGACGGTTATAAACGAAAAATCACGATTTAACGGTTAATTTAACTCCGATTTTGATGATTTTTTACAACTACACTCCTTGACCTTATATGAATACAATGATTTAATTCGATCTTCAATTTAAAATATTTACACTAGTGGATACCACAAAATCTTATGTTTATACTTAATAAAAGTATGGTATAGTACTATTGTTTTATTTTTTTTTCATAATTATTTTGGTAAACTTCTCATAATTTGAATGATTTTTAATGTTTGGTTTTTCTATACTTAGTTTATGCAGAAGATAGTTATGACGTGGAAAACCTTACTGAAAACATCATCAACATAACTCTTGAAGGCAATAGATCAAGCCAAAGTTCCAATGCAATTTCATGATGATCGATGTAAATCGAGGATTTTGTAAATTGAGGTTTAAACTTTTGAGAAAGATTTCACAACCTTGAAAACAAAAACTGTTTCATTTTGCATATCCTTGCACATTTAAAATTTGTAATAGATTAGTAGTGTATGTATTATTTTTTTATTAGGCTCTTATTTTCGAGTGTAGATGTAGTACTTAAACGACAAATGTGTTTTAATGTTTTGAAGTAATATTTATATGGCAATGTGTGGTATGTGCAAATTTAAGAAAAAATATATATTTTTCTTAACGGGTCATAACGGGTCATAACGGGTCGGGTCACTTTACCCGTTGGGTAAAGTGACACGACCTGTTAAGGACCCGTTAAGATAACGGGTGTGACACGACACGACCCGTTAAGATAACAGGTGTTACACGAAAACGACACGAACACGACTGACACGACCCGTTTGCCAGGCCTACCCTTGAGGGTGCCGCTTGTTTTCTAGTGAATATTTAACATATTGGAAGCTTCTCTTTGGAAAATTTTGTGAGTAATCGTTTTCTGAAGCTTTCATCAACGGATTTATCTTATTGGAATGTTCTGCTTGTTGCACATCACCATAGATGTTCTATTATTTTGATCCAAAAGTTTTTCTTTGTTATTCAGATACTCTTAAGCTGTGCATATCTTGGACAATTTAATTATTATAATTTTATACATCAAGGCTCATCCTTAAGTCCTTACTTTTTTGCGTTGGTAATGGATGAGTTAACAGGACATATTCAAGATGATATTCCTTGGTGTATGCTTTTCGCAGATGATATAGTGTTGATAGATGAAACTCAGGAAGGAGTAAATGCGAAGCTTAACCTTTGGAGAGAAGTGTTGGAATCTAAAGGTCTTCGCCTAAGCCGATCAAAGACAGAATATATGGAATGCAAGTTCAGTGCAAATGGAGGCCAAAATGAGTTAGAGGTGAGGATCAGAGATCAGGAAATACCAAAGAGCGATCATTTTCGCTACTTAGGATCTGTCTTGCAAAAGAACGGAGAATTAGATGGAGATCTCAACCATAGAATACAAGCTGGATGGATGAAGTGGAAGAGTGCATCTGGCGTGTTGTGTGACCGCCGTATGCCACTGAAGCTCAAGGAAAAATTTTATAGGATGACAATAAGGCCGGTGATGCTGTATGGCACAGAATGTTGGGCGGTGAAGCATCAACACGTACACAAAATGGGTGTAGCGGAGATGAGGATGCTTCGTTGGATGTGTGGGCACACGAGAAAGGATAAGATTAGGAATGAGGATATCCGAGGTAAAGTATGAGTAGCCGAAATTGTAGGAAAATTGAGAGAAAATCGGTTACGGTGGTTTGGACATGTGCAAAGAAGGCCTACTGACGCTCCGGTTAGAAGATATGACTACAGGACAGAGGTTCAGGGCCGAAGGGGTAGAGGAAGACCTAGGAAAACTTTAGAAGAGACTCTAAGAAAAGACTTAGAGTATTTGGATCTAACGGAGGACATGACACATGACCGAGCACAATGGTGTTCTAAGATTCATATAGCCGACCCCACTCAGTGAAGAAGGCTTTGGTGTATTTAACACAATACGTTGAAATGAAGCAAAGCTTATTTATTGATATCTCCGATAAGTTACAAATATGTACATATACATGAGTCAAAATAAACAAACAAGAGGGAGCCTTCATAAAGGTTGCTTTGGAGAAGTCTCAGCAGTCGGTAGAGCCCCAGAAAGAAAAGGCACCAGAGGGGGATCATTCGAAGCCTCAGTACTGGACAGAACCCTAGAAGGAGGAGGCATCGGAGGTTGATCATTTGGAGCTTCATTACGCGGTACAGCCCCAGAAGATGAAGGCAATAAATGCCTTTGGAACAAACCCACAAACCGCTGATGATCAAGTAAAACCTGACCATTAGATTCCTTCATCTGGTCAAGCTTCCTCTTCATGTTTGTAGCATAGTCATATGCGAGCCGGTGCAACTGTTTATTCTCATGCTTGAGCCCTCTAATCTCCTGTTTGAGACTCATCACTTTAGCCGCCAATGATTCAACTTGGCGAGTTCGAGCAAATAGACGTTGGGCCATATTAGACACAGAACCTGCACACTGAACACTTAGAGCCAGAGAATCCTTAACAGCCAACTCATCAGACCGTTTGGAAAGTAGTCTGTTATCTTTGGGAGTGAGAAGGTTCTTGGCCACCACCACAGCAGTCATATCATTCTTCATCACGGAATCCCCAACGGTAAGAGGACCAGTAGGGGATAAGAAGGATGGGCGCCATATGTTGTCTGGAGAAGGCGTGGCTGCCTCTTCAACAAAGTTTAAGTCAAAACGACGGTCGGAGGGGCCAGACATTTTCAAAGGTGTTGAAGAGAGAAAAGGTCGGACAAATCAAGATCTTAGAAGTGCAAGAATGAAGCTTCTACTGGTGAAGATTCAAGTGTGCTTTGGAACTTAATGCCAGCCTCTATAAAAATCTGCACTCGACGGAGCTTCAGAAATCGAAGAGGCGCCTGCCCAGAAATTGAAGAGGCGTTTGCTTTCTCAAAAGCTGGGCTGCTCAGAGACCATGAGGGCCAATCTCAGAAATAGAAAAGGCGTTTGCTTTCTCAAAAGCTGGGCTGCTCAAAGACCACGAAGGTCGATCTCAGAAATCGAAGAGGCGTTTGCTTTCTCAAAAGCTAGGCTGCTCAGAGACCACGAGGGCTGATCTCAGAAATCGAAGAGGCACCTGCTTTTCTCAGCCTTGTCAGCACCTATCACATGCACACTCAGCTTTGCTGAAATTACGGGCATTCTGTTGAAGATTTCTGGTGAAGTAGAAAGCACGTGAATCTTACTGTTCAATCATCCACTTTACACACGCACCATCAGCTCATGGGTACCACAGATAACCTTGCCAAAGATCTCTGACAAAGTTTAGACACGTGAAGCTTGCAGCTCCCACTACATCGCTATGACCAAGAAGGGTAAAAGAATAGCAAAGAAACAACACTAACAAAGTTTAGACACATAAATTTTGAAGGTCTAGCTACCATATTATTACCCACAAGGGTAAAGGAACAGCACCACTGCTGGATAATTGGAAAGTCCCTATGTGTCAACCTCTGTGCTCTGTGGCAAGGTAGACTAGCAAACATGCCCAACCTTTACTCACATTCGAGAAAACACTCCCAACAAGATTGCTTGCTCCAAAATCGAAGAGGCACCGTCCTCCGAATCTCGAGAGCCAGACTCCCAACATGATTACTTTCTCAAAAATCGAAGAGACATCGCTCTCCGAATCTCGAGAGCCAGACTCCCAACAGGATTGCTCTCTCAAAAATCGAAGAGGCACCGTTCTCCGAATCTCGAGAGCCAGATCCCCGACAAGATTGCTTGTTCGAAAACCGAAGAGGCACCGTTTTCTCAACTTCGAGAGCCAGATCTCCTTGGATAAAGCTTGTCTGTAATCTTCACACGCAACATCAGCTTTCCAGATACCACAGACCACTTTTTCAAAGTGCTCTGACACACGTGAAGCTGGCAGCTCCCACTACCGTGCTATGACCAAGCAGGGTAAATGAATAGCATTACTACTTGTTGTTAGGGAAACTCCTATATATGTCGACCTCCATCCTCAACAGACAGGCAGACCTGCAAAAATGCTCAACCCTTCCTCATATCTGAGAGGGCACTCCCAATGAAGCCTCTCGAAATACTCAGCTTTCTTTCCCCCCGATAATCCCTCTGCAAACAAGCTACACTAGAGCAAGAATATCTCATATCATCAGGGTTAAAGGCAAGAGTATCCTATATCATGCTTTTTCCTTGTCTTTTCCTTTGACCTTGTTCTTACCTGCAAGACAAGGAGAAAAAGAGCAATCAGTCAGCACTTGGAATCAAGCTTCTAGTCAGGAACTGACTGCCTGGAACCCCTTACCTGATTACTTACCTGGCATTGCTTTCGAGTACTCATCTTCAACATCTTATGCTTCCAGAGAAGATACCACATCTGCCTGAGGAACAGATAGGGAAAATGAGAAGGATACAAGGAAGCATTTAGAGACAAGCGTAACAGAACACGTGCCGATACATCCACTACTTTGTCAACAGCAAAAGTATCCCATATCAGCAGGGTCGACCGTACTCTAGAATTGATGGACTTGTTTTGACCTTCAAATTCTTCAGTCGGCCTTATACTCTGGAGGAAACCAGAAAATCCTCCAGCCCAGTTCAAAAATAAGCCTGTGGAAAGTTACTTCTTCAAAAGCAAAAGTATCTCATATCATCTATTCTTTTTTTCTTCTCTTTATCCTTCATGCTGCCTGCAAGATAGGGAGAATGAGAACAATCAGCCGGAACTCGAAATCAAACTTCTGATCTGGGACTGATTGCTTGGAACTCTGATTGCTTACCTTGTCTGTCGCCTCTTTCAGCAGATCCCCTAGCTCCGCGACTTGGGGAACTCCTACTACATGGTTTGTATCGTGGTTGACCAAGCCTGAAACTACAAGTAAGCTTCAAGTGAAATTGATACATTACCTTGTGCATCTCCACCAGTTAAAGATACCACCCCTGGATGGAGGAAAAGTACTTCCAGAGAAGATGTCACATCTACCTATGAGACAGATAAGGCAAGTGAAGACAAGAGCTTGAACCTATGTCATTTGTACTAAATCATTCACTTGAACTCACTAAGGGAGAGCTTGAACCTATGTACTTGTGTAAACCCTTCACAATTAATGAGAACTCCTCTACTCCGTGGACGTAGCCAATCTGGGTGAACCACGTACATCTTGTGTTTGCTTTCCTGTCTCTATCCATTTACATACTTATCCACACTAATGACCAGAGCAATCTAGCAAAGATCACAAACTTAATACTTTCTGTTGTACCAAAGTCCTGATTTTGTGCATCAACAATCCTTAAGTCCTTACCTTTTTGCGTTGGTAATGGATGAGTTAACATGACATATTCAAGATGATATTCCTTGGTGTATGCTTTTTGCAAACGATATAGTGTTGATAGATGAAACTCAGGAGGGGTAAATGCGAAGCTTAACCTTTGGAGAGAAGTGTTGGAATATAAAAGTCTTCGCCTAAGCCGATCAAAGACAGAATATATGGAGTGCAAGTTCAGTGCAAATGGAGGCCAAAATGAGTTAGGGGTGAGGATCGGAGATCAGGAAATACCAAAGAGCGACCGTTTTCGCTACCTAGGATCTATCTTGCAAAAGAACGGAGAATTAGATGGAGATCTCAACCATAGAATACAAGCTGGATGGATGAAGTGGAAGAGTGCATCCGGCGTGTTGTGTGACCGTCGTAGGCCACTAAAGCTCAAGGGAAAATTTTATAGGACGGCAATAAGGCCGGCGATGCTGTATGACACAGAATGTTGGGCGGTGAAGCATCAATACGTACACAAAATGGGTTTGGACATGTGCAAAGAAGGCCTACTGACGCTCCGGTTCGAAGATGTGACTACGGGATAGAGGTTCAGGGCCGAAGGGGTAGAGGAAGACCTAGGAAAACTTTGGAAGAAACCCTAAGAAAAGACTTAGAGTACTTGGATCTAACGGAGGACATGACACAAAACCGAGCGCAATGGCGTTCTAGGATTCATATAGCCGACCCCACTTAGTGGGAAAATGCCTTGTTGTTGTTGTTGTTGTGGAGTTCACCTATCTAAAGGAATATCAAACAAATTGATATTAACAAATCCCCGTGGCGCTAGGAGATCACCAAGTTCGTGTTGAACTTTAAGATTTTGTTATAAACCAGGATACTTGTACATTTGACTATAGTGACTTCTAGTTATCATGGAGAGTTTAGACCTGTCTACTAAAACTTGTACAAGTGATTCAAGCATGTTTTTGCTCCTGTCAGTATTAGTTATTGACTCATTGGACTCCATACACAGTTTCTGTGATGTCTTCTTCCACAATTTTATGGTTCGCAATCCTGCAGAGGTTTTTACTCAATTTAATTGTTTTAATTGTCTCATTGACCCATGCCGTTACACGAAAGAGAGAAATTATGTGTTTATCAGAAAAATCTGGCTAAACCAGCAACACATCACTCAACTTCATTAGAGCATGACAAATTTCACCTTATGGTTCACAAGCCGTACTTCTCTTTGGCATCGTAGATACAATCTTTCCCATTTAAGTTTATTATGATTTATTTGCTAGCTTAAAGTGCAGTTGAATGATGTTGTGCATGGCTATTTGCAGCGCAATGGGCACTTGGGTTTTCTCCGTAGCAGGGGCTTTGTTAGCGATTCCAGTGGGGATAAAAAGGAAACTTTAGCACCGCTTGTGTTCTTCGGCACAACAGGTACCATGCTTGACATTATAATGGGAATCACTCAGTGTGAAAGAGAACATGCAGAACGCCAAGCGAAGCTATTCGAAGCCCAGACTTTTGCAATTGATGCTTCATTTGCTGAGACTGGGGCGGAAACATAGTCTTGACTCCTAAGCATATGCATCATATGCCCGTGTTTGGCTGCTGTCAATTTTCTCTTCAAATTTATTTACCGTAAAAGCTTAATAGTTGAACCTGTTGAATGACCCATTTGCTTGAATTCTGCCTTCCCTGTTTCATGGGTTAATAATCACACGAAAGTTGTTAATGACATAATGTCAGGTTTAATCTCCCTCGCATGGCACGATTCCATGAGTTAATCATTCGAAGCAGAGAATTCTAATTCCTCTGTTTTTATTTATCTTGGAGATACCTGTATGAAAATTACTTTAAAGTTGTTCAGCAGCAAATGTTATGACTTATAATATACGATGTATAATCACGAAGAGAAAGTGGTGACATTACTGTTTTCATTATCCTGCTTTCTAGTCCGACACTGCACCAAACGCTTCACTAAGCTAGTTCAGCTTAGTCTAGTTTAAGCCAGTCCAGCTTTATCCCTAAAGCTAGTCCAGTCTGAGACAGTCTGGTGCAACAAACGCACCCATAAAGTCCTCCCTTGAAAGCCATGACAACGAGCTTCTCATCAGGCCTTTCTACTTTAGCTTAATTTGCTCAGAATCATTCAAGGTAGTTTCTTACACTTTCGTGTTTAGATTGGGGCTTCATGCTAAACATAACTTCGTGGCATTTTTTAACGTCTCGGTACGCAAAGAAGTTTACAGTAAATCTTTAGCTAATGTCTCAAAGTTGCTAACTGAGCGTGAAGGCAACTCTGAATACCATCTCATAGCAGGTTCTTCAATAATGGAAGGAAAAATCTTGCACATCCACACAGTGTTGCTATACATAACGATCCGATAATGCATGATGTGGTTGTCCAGATCGGAATTTCCGCGGTAACCCTTGAATTGGGGCAAAGTAAACTTTTTTCGGAGGAAGAATGGCCTTTATGGAGGAGGAAATAGGACTTTTGACCTTTGCAAAAACCCTACTTGAGACTTGGTTTTGAGCATCTCTCAAAGCGTCCTTAAAGTTATCGCGATTTAGAGGTCTGCGAGCTCATGGTCCTTAGAGGATTCCAGCTCATCGAAGTTAGGGTGCCTGTGCAATACAAGATAAACTATTGTAGTGCCTAAAGGTTTGAGGTACTATTGATTACGGACCCCGCCTTTAGTCGTGTGAGTGACAATTCGATCGCTACGCTGCTCCCGGGGGCTAATTAAGAGTAGGCTTTTTCGTTGAGACTGAAGGAGGAGTTTCAAGCGGGTGTCCTTCTAGAGTTGATGTACTCAGAACCTGAATTTCGAGACTGAAATTTGGGTATATGGGTTAGTTCCGTAAGCATTATCCAAGGCCTTCGTCCATCTCTCTATGTCGACGAAGTCGCTGCGGCTTTCTGCCTGACTAGCCTTATAGATCTTCTGAAAGTTGTCAACAACTTGTGTAACCTTGGTTAAAATCACCATGGGCTGCTCCAGAGTCGAAAGAGCGTCTTTGACCGAATTAGGATTGCTTCATGCAAGAAATAGAAACAAATCGTGAATTCATTAGGCACCCGTTAGGTACTATCCAATGGTTCTCTAACGGTCAAGTTAGTGTAAATATCTTAGAACTTAAGAAGTAGGCAATATAGCGAATATGAAAGCAAAATATGTGTTACCATGTTAATCCATTTGAGGGTATATTTATAGTAGTCATGGGAGACCTTTTAGGATAGTGAATCTTTATAAATCCGAAAGAATCCTAGCAGATATCTAGTAATAAATATTTCTTTCTTTGTAGGATTGTGATTACTTGAGTCTTAAGTCAATCCGTAGATTGTAGGACTATCCAAAATTATAAGAAAATAGTCAATCGAAATAAATCTTGTATCTTACGGAGCAAGCATTGTCATTCTCAATAAGATTTGCCGGCCTTGCCAACCATTTTGGAGCCCAACAGGGTGTGGTGGCATCGTTTTTCCCTTTGTACAGCCGAGCCCAATCGAAGCTAGTTAGCCCATGACCAGACTTAGTATGCACTTGTATTCCGATACGTCTTACTTCGACTCAGGAAAATTCATGTTCCCCAAGTCATCTATTGTAAGCATGATCATGCTACATCCTTTTAAGCCTAACCTAGATGAGAGTTGATTTAGACTAGTTATAAACTATGGTCCCTTTGAGCAACTCCAACGGGACATATAGCCCGATGGACCGATGACTTTTTTGACCCAATAGCCCTAGCTATTTGCTTCAGCCCGTGCGGGCATGTGGGCTGAGGGGGGGCCCGAGTTAAAGGCCCGGCTCGAATTGGTGGCCCGAGAGCCTGAGGCCAATCACGTTATAAAATTAATAAAAAATGTAAAAATTAATAAAAAAATGTAAAAAAGCAATAAACAATTAATAAAAAAATAAAAAAATGTAAACAATTAATAAAAAATCAGAAAAAAAAAGATTTAATTTTTCTATAAATATCTTATCATTATCTTCCACCTTACACCACAATTTTATATTTTCTCAAATATTTTGGGTTGTAATTTCTTATTTAATGAAACGTGGTACAACGAGACCGATTAAAAATCATATCGGAAATTTGAAATAAAATTATTTTTTTATTATTTTATAAAATAAAAAAATACTAATGTTTTATTGCATATTGCCATGGCTATTCAGTTTAAAGGTAGAGATGCAAAATGCAATTACTGTTCATTAAAGACAATTACTGTTCACTGGGGGCTATTCAATTGCATGTTGCCCTAAGGGGCCTTGATATGCTGGAGTTGCTCTTAAGAAGTGCGGTGTTGTTACATTCCCAATTTCTTGATCTGAAGAAGGTAATATTAATTAGAGTAATGACATTGGGTCATGGTCTTTCAAAATAGGGTAATGCTAGGAAGACTAAATTTTTAAACCAAATTTGCAAATGAAAACTAACGAAAAGTAAAAAAAAAAAACTTCATTTTTAATGAAAATCTCTTTTTAAATGTATAGTGAATAGTGACAGTTAAAGGTAAAAATGTGGTTTTTCGTTAAAAGTTAACAGTACCGGGGGTGTTTTGTTAAAACTCCTAATTTGCAAACTAAATGATGTGTCATCAATAGAAAATAAACACGTTAATAAATAATTAAGTAATAATCCAATCATTAAAATCCACATCATTTGGTTTACAGAATTGATCTCCCTGACATTATTCTTCAAAATATAAATTTGCACGATTTAATTTAATTTTTTTTTGAATTTTTATAATCACAATGTCAAAATAAACAGAAGCGTATGAAATAGAAAAAATACCGTGAAACCACATGAACTAGACAACTCTCACGCTTCCGTGCACTTTGTTTTACGCCCACCATTTCCATAGCCCCGATTCCGATTCGAAAACAGTGCGTCAGCGAAGGGAGAGACGATCATGCCATATTTTATTATTTATTAAATGACGAAAACAGCCCGTACCAAAAGTAATCGAGCTCTAAAATTCCCTGCCATTGAATGCAAAATCTAGACCCAATCAATAACACTCTGCAAGTGGAAGTAGAAACATCTCCGCTTCCAATTTCCCCATTTCGGTATTTGGCATTTGGCATTTGCTTTTCCCAGAATTCCGAAGCCAGGGAATCCATGGATCCAAACAGGGTAGAAGCCGAGCGGTTGCTCGGAATCGCCGAGAAGCTTCTACACAGCCGGGATCTCAGCAGCTGCCGCGACTTCGCAATTCTAGCTCAGGAGACCGAGCCGTTGCTGGAGGGCTCAGATCAGATCTTGGCCGTCGCCGATGTGCTCTTAGCCGCCGACAAACGCGTCAACAACCACCCCGACTGGTACGCCGTTCTCCTGTCCGATCGCCGATCCGACGACCTCGATCACATCAAGAAATCTTACCGACGGCTAGCGTTACTCCTCCACCCGGACAAGAACAAGTACGCCTACGCCGAGCACGCGTTCAAGCTCGTAGCCGATGCATGGGCGGTTCTGTCCGATCCGGCCAAGAAGCAGATTTACGACAACGAGCTGGGGCCGTTCAGCCGGATCGATCTCGGCTCTTCGATTTCGAACAAATTGCCGGTGCGGCGGGACAGCCGGGCCCGAACCGACGCCGGGGTGGGAAACGACGGCCAGCAGCAGCCGAGGTCGAGATTGTCGACTTTCTGGACGACTTGCCCGTACTGTTACGTGCTGTACGAGTACCCTAGGGTTTACGAGAGCTGCTGTTTGAGGTGTCAGAATTGTAAGAGAGGGTTTGAGGCGGTTGTTGTGCCGAATTTGCCGCCAATGGTGCAGGGACAGGAGGCTTACTACTGCTGTTGGGGGTTTTTTCCGATGGGATTTGTTGGCGGGAGCGGGGCGAAGGGTAAGTCCACGGCCGCAGCCACTGCGGCCTTTCCCAATTGGATGCCACCTGTCTTTACAACCCCGCAGAGTAAAACTTCGGTGACTGCAGCGTCAGTGCCCCCGGCGGTGCCCGTGGTGCCGAATTCAGGTGGAGTGGTGGATGTTTCGGATGGGACCCCGGGATTGGGGACTAATCGGATTCCGAAGAAGAGAGGACGACCCAAGAAGTATGCATGAGCAGAAGAAGACTCGTTGTAATGGAATGCTTTAGGACTGGCAGAGAGAAATTTTTAGGTTGGTTTTTTGAAGCTGCTGAGTTTCGAAAACTCGGAAGGTAACTCTTTACAGTCTTTACTTTTGCTGTTGTTGATTTTTCTTTAGAATGTAATTGTTGGTTGTAGATGTTCGGATGTTCTCTTCTTAAGTTATGAAACTGACTGCATTTATAGATTTTGTAGTTGATGTGTAATCAGTAATATCCTTGTTCTGTATTTTGCCCAATGTCGTTTCATTAAGCGTTGTCAACCTGTCTATTGAGCCTCTTGTTCTTGTTGTCGTGTTCGGATATATATTGTTGGTGTGTTCGGTGATATTGAATGAATGCACATGTACATTCTGTTGGGACATGTCTGATCGGGTTAGCTGATTAGCTGAACCATCTTAGGCGTTTTAGTTTGTACGAGTTTCTCGGTTCACTTCTACCAACATAACTGAGACCTTGTTTTTAACACTTTGAGTTGTATGATTTTCTGTTGACGATAATGTTTGTAATTGTTCTTTTGCTAAGGTAGTTATTGTGTGATATTCAATAGGTAACAGAATGCAGAAGTTGACAGACAAACAAGAAGACTTAAATTAAATAGGGTAAAACACAATTTTGATCCCATTGTTATGACTGGGAATCATGCTTGATCATTGTCATTTTGTTGTTACCAATTTTGTCGCGGTAATTGACTCCGGTAGCAATTTAAGTCCACCATTGAACTTATGTCACTTATGTCAATTGAATTGAACCTAGAATATGAATTTACCAAATTAAAACATTCGATTAGAAAGGAAAGAAAGTTAGAATTATAACTTTGAATCGAAGATACAGATAGAGAATTTCCAAGTGTTGCTTCGTATCAGATCATATGTCAATGAGTATTCAACCCATTAGGTAAAATGATATCTAATCCCCTAAACTATTAATTCAATTAATGGAAGTTACAAATTGGACGTAATTGCTAACTGAGAACCCCCTTGACCAATACTGGAAAACTAAAACAATGACAGTAGTGATTTTGTATCAAAACGCAGTCACCAAAATTGTGTCTACCCAAATAAATGAACAGAGGCTAAAGTGCGTATCGTAGAGCTGTCGAATTGCAAGTACTGCTTAAATTCCCTTTCAGTCAGGCAATTCTAACCAGTCCAACCAGTCAATAACCGAGTGATTATTTATTCATTTCCATTTCCACATCTTCCGTCTCGATGTACTTCTAGGAATAATCTTCACTCCATACATTGTATAATTACTTCTATAGTTGCAGCGGCTGCGTGATAGCAGCTACTGCATCCTCTGTTATGAATGAATTGAGTGACTGATTTTGCTGCAGCTGCTGAAGTATGCTAGTTAGCTATGCTTCATACTGTTATGTGGTAATAGTGTAAAGTGATTTTGTAAGTTCAGTTTGATTTTGAACATCTAATAGGCTAAACCAGAAACCCGTAGGCTATAAAGGGTTGACCGCTAGACATCCTACTGAATGTGGAAGACATATTAGTTGTTTACAGACTCTAGAGGGAGGTGTAAGGTTAAAGCAATAATATCTACTTGGTACATGTAAGACTACAAGCCATTGCGGTGATTCGTAACTCATACAGTTGCATAAACTTTACTGGTTTCACCTTTCCTAGATTGAGACAGCATTTTGATAGTAACATCATTGTCGTTATTTCTTTGCCATTCTGAGCGTCGTGCATATCCGTATTAATTCTCTTCTTATCAGATCAATTCCTTCGATTTTATAAAGTAGAACATTGCCAAAAGTATGCACATATGGTTTGATAAGATTTCTATTTGCATAGTACGGAAAACATCGAACGTTTCGCTAGAATTAGTGTGTGACTTGTCTTCTTCTTTTCGGTTTCTTCTTTTTTTTGGGTCTGGATTTGTTGGCCCTTTTGTAATGTTACTGGGTAAGCAGGAAGGTGTGAAGTTCCAGCAACTGCTAATTGAGACACCTCTAAGCCAAGGTGGCTATATCTCAAACCTATCAGGCACCACCGCCCATATGCTTTAACTTGCTTGCATGACATTGCGTGATTGGTTGAGAATACTGTCACCTCAGCATCGCAGTTTCATGTAATAGTTATTACTAAGTACATACGTACACTCCTCGAACTCGGTTCTTCCATCACGACTCGTTCCAGCCTTGAGCCTTTGTAAGGTAAAAGAAATATGCATAGTAAAATCGTGGCCACTGGCTAGTCAAGCTCAAGAATTTGAATTTAGTTACCCATATCCAATTCCAAATAAAAATCCAGGTTTCCAATTTTAACCGGATTCTGCAGAGACCTGGGTCTTTCATCTCATTTCGTATGTGATCTTAATGATGAATCATGTACACATATGGGAATATTTGGTAGAGAGAAATGATATATCAAACTTCCTATAAAATTAGCCATATATCCAAGTCTCCATAATGAATTTTAGCCCCGTTTTAAGAATTTTACAATTTTAACCAAACTATAGGTTAAAAATCTTAAATGCCTTTAGAGAAAGATGTAAATGGAATGAATTCACCGTTATCGTGACGTCTCGTTCTAATAAAATTGTTTTTATTTTATAGATCTGAGATGGCACATGGTAGTGAATCCGTTTAATGTAAATTGCTTTCTCGTCTCTGATTTAGAATATAAGAAATGATAAACGTGCACTTTTCTTTTTCTCCTACACATCTTTTTTTTTTTAACGTTTAATTTCAATGGCCAGAAATAAAGAAGGGTGTGAGAAATAAAAAATGATGTGTAAAAATAAACTCCTGAAAATTAGCCGTATTCAACTCCCCTTATTGAATTTTTGCCCCATTTTTAGAATCTTACAAATTGAACCAAACTAGAGGTTTAAAAGGCTTAAGAGTATCTCAAAAGGAGTTCCTAATTACAATTGATGGAGGATTTAAAATATTCGACTTCAATTATGCTCCGTATCCACATCCTAAGATAGGGATCCATCAAGGAACCCCTAAATCCTAACATAGGGAGGGAGAAAGGAGCCCTGGCGGCTCTCTATAATTAATGCAAACCGTTTAAATATTGTTTTAAATAACTAATTAATTCTTATTGACTAATTATTGACTCATAGTTATTATAACTCTCTAAAATAGAGAGTATGGTTGAAGTACAACTCTTTTAGAGAATTATTTTAACTAAAATTTTGCTATATAGCAGAGAGCGTGATTGAAGATGCTCTAAATGCCTTTGAATGGAAAGCTCTCTATTGTTTATTACAAATTGAGACTCTTATACTGGTCAAAATGTTTATGGTGTCCGGCAGAAAATGTAGCAGTTGATCCTTCTAGGCGTGACTCCATTCGTAATCACTCGATGAAAAATCAGCAAACAGATTCTTCAGACTTGGTAGGTTCTGGAAGTGGCCCTTTACCACAATGGTGAGAAGGTGTTGAGCCTTTGCAAGACAACGTGAGTTCAAACCTCGTTGGTTGCAGAATGCCGAAGCTCAAAGAACGGAAATTTCTGTGAGTTTCTTTAGCTGGTCTATGGTTACATATTTATCTTCAAATACTGCATTGTCATAATTCTTGGCATTATCCATATAAATCTGCTGTTAGGTAAGGGTTTCTCCAAGAAAGCGAAATGTCATGATACTACAAAAGTATGGTGGAGCAGAAGAATCTAGTTGCACGAAGGGTTGAAAATGCAAATGGGAAAGCTTCCAAGCGAGGTGGGGCAGACGTGTTATCAATGTCCAGAGAAGTGAGTGCTCGGAGATTGAGAGTGATGCAACAGCTTGGACTGATTGCTCCTTTGGGATCTTCATTCCACAAAAAATGGACTAATTTGAGTCTGTTGCTTGAGGAGGTAATGCTAGACTTCAAATTCGGAACATGAACCATTCGGACTCATCCTGTTTTTCGTTGGGGGCAGATGGATGCTAGCTGCTAGCTTTTGATGTAAGAATTGCATTGTTGATGCATCGGCTTCTGCTGTAACGCCGCCTGACAAAGTAAGCCTAATTGCTCTTGGCTAATTGGTTTTTTGATCTCTTTTTGTTTTTGGGGGCTTTTGTGGGGTGGTTGCAAAAATCTAGTGGATTGTGCTGAAGTTTCTTTTTTGTACATACCAAGTTTGAAACCAGTTAGTGAAATTGAAGCGCTAAGAATTTATTTCATCCTTTGCATCGAGTCCCAAGTGTGATTGCCTCGTTGTTAATATAAAAAATTTCAACCACTTGTGTTATGACACTTGCAAAAGCACATTGCGCTTGCCTTGATAACAAACCCAATGCTAAAAAAGACCTTGCCACTCCCGCATGTCTGCTAATAAGAGCGTGTTGACATCGAAGTTTGTATCAAACGAAACTAAAATTGTAGCAATCAATTTCGCTTCTTTTTATGTAAGTAGAGTCGATCTGCCATAAAAGAGTTACTTTTCTCTCTTGAAGGAGTTTTATGTTCAAAAGAAAAAGGGTTAACTACATTTCAGACCCTCAAGGTTTGAGATGATTTTTAAAATACAAAGGAAAAAAGGTTAACTACATTTTAGACCTTCAAGGTTTGAGATTATTTTTAAAATAGACCACGAGGTTTCAATTTTCTTACATTATCTCCTAAGGTTTTGAAATTGTATCAATTTATCTTTTGGATATTTGAATGTCAAAATATCAATTAACTTGATGAGTTTTTTTTAGTCAATGTAGTGCAAGTATGGCTTATATATCATCACAATAGCGGGTTTCAAGCGCACCAAATTATCATATTAATAAAAATTCAAATAATTCTTAGACAAAAGGTGCAAATTGATACAATTTCAAAACCTTAGTAATGTAAAAAAATTGAAACCTTGTGGTCCATTTTGAAAAGAATAATGTTAGGGAGACCAAATTTACAAACCAAAAGATGTGTCATCAATAGGTAATAAGCATGTTAATCAAGACTTATGTAATAATCTAATCATTTACATCTACATCAATTGGTTTAGATATTTGATCTCCTAGCATTACCCTTTTGAAAATCACCCCAAACATTGGAGACCATATAATGTAGTTAGACCGAAAAACATTATACTTTCTCACATGCGTAACGTTAATAAATAATTAACCAAAAGGAGTTGTTATGACAATCCAAGTTATCATGAATTTTTTTACCATAAAAACATAGAAAAAAATTTGCAAGTGAGTATCACATGTATTTTTAAAGTGTCAATAATAATTCCTTTAAGCAAATACGCAACAAATCAAACATTTTTCTTCTCCTGAGTGGTTGGGGGAGGAAATTAGTGATGAACTAGTTAGATAGGTTTATAGAACACTAATTGTTAAATTGATCATTTTGTGGTATTTCCCTTTGGGATGTGTTATCCACACACCCCTTTTTACTTTTTACACACCCCTTGTTAATTTATGTTTGTTGATCTTCTTCAATTTATCCGATCCGATAGCCGAAAACCAAAAAAGTTTGGGAAAAGTAAAAAGGGGTTTGTGGATATCACACCCCTTTCCCTTTTATATTTGGGTAAGGGTCATTTTAATTTTTAATAATTAAAAAGTGTTTAGAGACAAAAATTAGATGTAAAAGGAATCACCCATCATAAAATAGGCCTACTAGTGCGTCTACGTGGGCATTTTCTGCTCGTGGAACCTAAGTGAGTGTGTACGCCTGAAACATTGCTAACTACTCTTGTACCTTCTCGAGGTTTGGTTGCTTTGTTGCTACTCCCTTAAGCTTTGGTTAGTGATTAGCTGGGAATCAGAATAGATCGCGAGCTTCTTCATCACTAGGTCTTTCGCCAATCGAAGACATGTTAGTAGGGCTTCATACTCTGCTTCATTGTTTGACACCTTGAAGCTTAGAGTGATCCCTTGCTCGAGCATCGAACCATCAAGAGTAGTGAGAATTAGGCCTACTACCAATCCCTGGTAGTCGGAAATCTTCTGCAGGTAGGGCTGGTGCAGCTATGGTGTGCTCGGTTGCCTATGAGGCATTTCTGGGATGAGTTGTTATGCTCGTGAGAATGTCTGCCAGTTTTCGCGCCTTTAACATTGTGCGTCTAGGTTGTGCGGAATATCACATCATGATGATAACTACGTATGTTTAAAGGTACAACTTGAGTTTAAGGATTGTAACAACTAGCACCAAAATCAAAGTTTTGATTTTCAAGTATCCGGTTTCCGCATCGAGGAGAGCTTTGGTTTCCACATCGAGAAAAGATTTTGAACTGTTGAATACAAGTAGTCAGGCACCCAACTCTTATCGTATGAGGGTAGAACTCATTGCTGCTTCAGATACCGCCATATAAATGCACAGGTCCTCCGCTGCTTCTAGCTTGGATAATAAAGGAGGTGATGTCAAATACTTTTTCAAGTCCTGTAATGCTTTCTCGCACTTCGTTGTTCAATTTGTCTCTCTATGCACCCTGATTGCCTTGAAAAAAGCTTGCATCGGTCAGTAGGTCACGAAAGGAATCGGTTGAGTGCAGCTGCTTGTCAGGTCAAACCTTGGATCTCCTTCAGAGTGGTGAGGGACTTCATATCCAGGATCACTCAGATCATCTTTGGATGCACATTCTGCGTAGTCTGATTGCTGTTTAGGGTTAAGGGAGATGTGCTCGGTATTTTCTTCGGGTTTCCATCCTAATTCATCTGCCAGGGCATTATCAACCTTGGCACCATCTTCCCGACTAGCCTGCTGTAATTGCTATTTGATGGAGGTAGAATCGTCTTTTTGCACTTCAGCTACTACTGCTAGGGCGAAAGACTTCTTCTTCGTCTCCTTAAGAACTTGTACAGTGCATAACCAAGACTTTGGCCTGGTCGCTTTTATCTCTCTAACTGCTCATCCTGGGATGCGAAATCAAATCTTCTGGTACTCGATCAAGGTCACAACTCCAATCTTCACTAGCCAGGGTCGGCCCAATATCTCATTATGGGGAGATGGATTGTTGACAATCATGAAGGTCTGCGATAAGACAATCAGTAGGTAGGTTACGTCAAGTGTGATAGTGCCAATGACAGTTGAGGTGACCCCGTTGAATCCAGTCAAAACCTTTGATTTGCCCGTGCATTCCAAGCCCATCTTCTGGATGACTGACAGTTGTAGGATGGTGATTGAGTTACGATTGTTGACCATAATTCTATCAACGATGGCGTGGGATAGTCAAACATAAATCAACAAGGTGTCGTTGTGGGGAAAGTCAACTCCCTCAGCATCTTGCTCGATGAAGCCGGCGATTGGTACAACATCCACGTTGTGCAATAATTAACTATGTGTTCGAGGTCTCTGTGGAATGCACAGTACTTGGCTTGGTCCATCTTGGAAGGCTCCCTCCTTATTGGTGGCGGCAGCTTGAACCACAGCTTGTCCTTGAGGTCGTGAAAGATCTGGTTGATCGAGATCGAGAACTTGGTGTACGTCTTGGGCGCCGTGCTTCCCTTCATTGGGGATCGGTCCCTACATTTGCTCTCTGGCTTGTTTTTATCGTTGAGCAGTTTATCGCTCACCTTCTTCTGAGTCGGCTCTACGTCTTTGCACAGCTACTCAAGCGCCTTCTGAGAGTGCTTTTCCTTATCCCAGAGGGAGTGCTTTTCTGCCAAAGCATAAGAGTTTTCCAGGGTCAAGTTCTCGCCCATGATCAATTCTTCAAAAAATAGGTGATCTGCTAGGAGCCCATTTCAGAAAGCTAAGCATGCGATGTTATCATCATATCTGACGATCTTTGCCTTTTTCACCTTGAACCTCTTGACGTATGTGCGGAGTGACTCATTCGGGTCATTCTTCATGTTGAAGAAGTGGTTAAACTTCTTCTTGATCGAGCAATGGGATGAATATTCCTTTGTGAAAACCAAGGAAAATTCACTGAAGTTTCGAATTGAGCGTGGCGACAGGGTGTGGAACCAGTTTTGTGCCTCGTCTTGGACCGTCGTGGCAAAGAATTTGGACATAAGAGCGTTGTTGTTGGCGTAAAGGGTCATGGCGCCTTAGTAGTGCATCAAGTGCATGTTCGGATCTTCATCTCATTTGAACAAGGTGAAATATGGCCGGCTGAACTTCCACAGTGGCTCCGTTTGCTCGATCTCGTCTGTAAAAGGTGACCTGCTTAGGTTGGCCACGTCTCTACAAAGGGCATCGTTGGTAGTGTCAATGCGTTAGAATTCATGCAACTACTTCACTACAAGCCTTTGTAGTTCTTCCTGGACTTGCGCTTGGTGGAGCAGCAGAAGCTCGAGCTGCCCCCAGTGTTGAACTGCTACTCTATGTTGCTATTCAACATGTCCAGCTCGTCTGTGTTGTGGTCGCGATGCACATGGTTCGTCTTGTGCTGCTCACCGTCATGTTTAGCGGGGGCTGCCAGTTGAACTTGAGCTGGATTACTTTCGTACTCTATTCTACCCGTCATGCGGCTGCTTACTCTAGTGCCTCGTAGGAAGATCTCATTGTAGGCTTAGCTTCGTGTGGACGCTTCTCCTAGAATGTCCTGAGTGCTCGTCGGAGTGTGAACCCAACCTTGAATGCACATTAACTCCTGAGTCCAGTCAGGAATGAACGATTCTCTGCACATCTAAGAGGGAGAAGACGTTTTCCCGAATGCCCAAACGAAGGTGCAGACTACCCGAACGCACGGTTCATGGTGAGCTGAGCATTTCTTTGCCGGGACGTCACTAGAATTTGTCACGTTCTTCTACCCTTATCTTGCTTTGGGACACTTCATCTGGGGCGCGCTGCATCTCGATGTGCTGGTTCACCAAGGTGGTCTACTGCGTGAGGGCGCTTGTTAAATTGGTGACCTGCAAGGGCAGGTGGCGCTCGCAATTTGAATTGGAAGAGTTTGGATAATAGACATCTCTATGTGTGGTGGAAGTATAGTGGACTGCAGGTACAAAACTTAAGCTCAAAGTGGGCATTCCTGCTGAAAAGTAGGGTGAAAATAACCTTGAATCGATCGCAGGACCTGTGGCAGAAATCTGGATCGCTAGAGGTGGCCTTGGATTAGATTGGGCCGTGGGCTGGGACATCGGAACGGGTTGATGGGCGTGCCAACTAGGCTGGGTAGTCAGGCCTTGCGCTACGCGTTAGGCCAACGTTTGCTTGTCTTGGGCCTACACGGGATTAGGCTCTCTTGGCCATTGGGCTGCTAAGTCATGGCCTACCGACTGGGTGGCTTAGGCTTAGGCCCTTTGGGCTGCCTAGCTGGCAGCAACTGCTGAGGTTTGGGCTCAGGTCTAGGCTTGTTGTGCAACAAGGCCTATTGCTGCGGTGGGATGGGCCTCATGGGCTTGTCATGGCAATTGGCGTGGGTTGGGCCTCCTACCCGTAGCCTGCTTATGCCCTAGCAGTGTTGTGGGCCGCTGCAGCAAGCGTCTGGGCCTCGGGTTGGGCTGCTACTACGGTGATCCTTGCTATGGGCTGTAAGGTGATGGCCGTGGTGGTGGCGTGGCTCCTCCTGCCGTAGTGATGAGCCTCGATGATCTCCGTCGTGGGGCTATGTCCTTGTCTCCACTCTTCGGTCCAAATCCTTGCACGTATGGGGTTTCGTTTGTCGTGGTTTCCTAATTTCCTACCATTGTATCCTTTCCCCAGGGATTGATCAATAAATTTTTCTAAGAAAAATTAATTGATACAACGTGTGGAAAATTCAACGTAACAGAAAATTCAAGAAATCAATGCAAAAGGCTTATTCGAGTATTTGAATCAGCTCTTAATGGAAGCACCAATTTGTTAATGCAAATTTTTGTCGTCTTCAGTCTTGACGAAAATGCATCTGCAAAATAATTAACACATTTGATCAATGATCTAAGCCTCATGTGCCCACGAGGTGGGGGGGGGGGATATTAGGCCAATGGATCTCCGATGCTTAAGTCAGTTTCTCTAAGGGGAATAAAGTGTTTAGGGCTTTTTAAGGGTAGCAAAAGCTTCTAAAATTTGGCAGAATATGGGGTATTTATAAAGATAGGGCTGACCATAGTGTTAGGTTTTACCCTACACGTGGCGGCATCCCATTGGCCAAGTGTTTTATGGAGAAATATTCTCTAAATATTCTCAAGATATTAAATAGGAAATAATATTTTGAGATAATGGAGTAATTATCCCTCATTTATTTAAATTGAGATTACTTACTTGATTGGAGTCAATCTTCAATTAGGAATGCATTAAGGATAGGATTTGGGTAATTAATCCCTATCTTTAATGCTTTGACCTTTCCTTGCCAAGGGCAGGTGAGCTGTGGGCGGTCGAATTCAGCTACAGGGACCTTCAAGGGTGTGAGCTGCGTGTGGGAGTATCTGAGAAGCCTGCTCATTTATTGAGGGCAATCTTGTCTCTCTTGAGCAAAAGTTCACGTGTCGCCTCTAAAATTTTTGGAATTATTTTAGGCTCCACATGCATCATGTTTATGTTAATCAAACCATTCTACCCAGCTGACTAGAAGCGGCCATCACCAAAAGCAGTTGCAGGGCTTGTGGCTAGGTTCTGGCTTTTGTCACTAGTGCCTATACAAATACAATAAGTGTGGTCCAGAAGCAGAAGCCAGAAGCAGAAGCAGCAGCATGGCATGCTCTGAAAATGCTGGAAAGAACCAGACCAATGCAAAAACATGGAATAGGGGTAGACATTAAACAAATATTTATATGATGAGTAGCTAATTTAATTGAAATATGAACCGACCATCCATGCTAGCTAGGCATGAGGCATCATCAGAAATAATAATGTAGAAACATGCCAATTGCAGCATGGAGAAGTCATCCTTCATGCAACTGTTGAAATTTGTATGTAGCCAATAAGAAACATTAACTGCAAACTCTGCGTATCATTTTGACTTCTCAACACTCAGCTCTTGTTGTTCGGCTGCTCTACTCAGATGGAGATGTTGATCTTACTTCTCTCTCTCTACTCTCTCTCTCCAGGGCCTTTTCGATAAAGTTTTATGAGTACCTAGTCACGTAATGTATTATTTCACATGTTAGTTTTAGGATACCATTAAGTGAAATTGGAACACCATGAGCATATTTCAGGTGCATCGAAAAATTGCACAACATTTTCATGCCTCTATGGGTCCATCTAACACCCTCACATGATGAATAACATTTTTGAATGCTATTCTCCTAATTTGAAAACAAAAACCAAAAAATGGATGGTATTTCTGGATGCATTGAGAAAACTAAAGACTAAGGCCAAGGGACAAGGCTTTTCCAGTGATAGGGCAAGTTGGGACAACACAAAGAAGGAGACAACAGAAGATGAGAGAGATTTTTTACCCTTGAGTTATTCCTTCTTCATAATGAAACTTTCATTTTAATTTTGAAACATTTGGAATATCAGTGTTATTTCAGAATTTTCGAAACATAAATTTGTAAATGTAGTTGTGTGTATTTTTTTTTAATTTTAATTTTAATTTTTTTTGCAGATACATATGAGACATAATTAAATTGTATGTAATTATGTATGTTCATAATATACCTACCCATAGAATAGAAAACTCACATTTTTTTACTAATAAAAAAATATTATACTATCTGTTGTAGGCCTATTTGACTTAACTATATTTAGGACTAGAGAGGAAGAGGGCCGGCGGCAAGAGAGAGAAGAGAGAGATTTAATTGTGAGGTGTGTGTTGTATTACCCTATTGTGCCTTTATTTATAGTAATAGGATATGTTAAATCTTTACCCTTATAGGATTACAACTCTAATAGGATAATCGCTACAAAAAGCAATATTCAAAGATATCCCTAGATACACTAGGATTTACACGATCACATTCCTATTCTAAATATGACTGCAACACTCCCCCTTGAGTGTGGAAATACTCAAACAAAACATTGCATCAGATCTTCAGCAGGGTAGAATAGTTGATGAAGTCGTTGGCACAATGGGCGAATGAGAGTCTCAAATTTAAAGAAAGTATGCATTGGTAGTAAAACTCACAAAACCTTGCTATGGTAAAACCTAAGGTATGTAAAAAAACTCATAGACTAAGGAAAAAAATGAGAAGTATGCATAATATCTAAAACAAATGTCATACATGATGAAAGTAGTGAACTCAATGGAGTATGATTATCCCAGTGATGGGTGCCTCATCAAAACCTCGTTACATAGCAAAAACACAGTGGGAAAAATGCTCCTAATCGTAGGAAAAATAGTACATAAAGATCAAGTTAGTATAGTTCAGGATACTCCCCCTAAGTTAGACATAACTTCCAAATAAAAGAACTTCAAGCAATTCAACTCAGATAATTTACGCATACAAATTCCTTAGACGAGCTTCTAAAAAGTAGACTTGGGCAATGACTTAGTAAAGAGATCGGCTAGGTTGTCTTGGGAACATATTTGCTTGACTTTAATGTTCTAATGATGTTGTTGCTGGTGAGAATAAAAGAATTTCGGTGTTATGTGCTTGGTGTTGTCTCCCTTGATGTATCCCTTCTATAACTATTCGATACATGCTGCATTGTCTTCAAAGATCGTCGTAGGAAGGTCAATGATAGTAGTAAGACCACTAGTACTTCGAATATGTTCCATGACTGCTCTCAACCAAAAGCAGTCATGCGATACTTCATGCAAGGAAAGAATCTCAGCATGGTTCTAAGAAGTCGCAACTAGCGTTTGCTTAGTAAACTTCCAAGATATAGCGGTGTTTCCAACGGTAAAGACATAGCCCATTTAAGAATGTGCCATATGTGGGTTCGATAGATATCCATCATCTGCGTAACTAACGAGGCGAGAATCAACCCAAGGACTGAGGGGGCGACGACTCTTTTCTAGGATTCATGGGTGTAGAACAAGCCCAAATCCGTCGTACCTTTGAGGTAGCAAAAAAATGTCTTTAACACCATTCTAGTGTTTGCGTGTAGGCACATTACTGTATCTAGCCAAAAGATTAACAGCGAAAGAGATGTCGGGTTTAGTACATTAAGCCAAGTACAATAAAGAACCAATTACACTTAGGTATGGAACTTCAGGCTCCAAAATCTCTTTCTCGTCTTCCTTGGGAAGGAAGGGATCTCGTTTAGCATCTAGAGTCCAAACGACCATATGAGTACTTGAAGACTTCGCTTTATCCTCATTAAAGTGTCGCAACACCTTTTGGGTGTAGTTCGATTGATGTACTAAGATTCCATCCGAACAATGCTCGATCTCCAGGCTGAGACAATATCGAGTTTTTCTATGATCTTTCATCTAAAATTTCTATTTCAAGGGAACAACAATTTCCTCAAGCTTTGCGGGAGTTCTGATGAGGTTCATGTCATTGACTTAAACTGCAACGATTGCAAATTAGGAATGTGACTTCTTAATGAACATGTATGGGCATAGTTTGTTGTTCACATAACCCTGACTTGTCAAATATTCACTCAGATGGTTATACCACATCCACCCGAATTGTTTCAATCCGTAGAGTGATCTCTTCAATCTAATCGAGAGAGTGTTCCATGGTCTAGAACACTTTGAACCAGTCAATGAAAATCCTTCTGGAACTTTCATGTAGATTTCCGTATCTAGATCCCCATAGAGATACGCGGTTACCATGTTATTCATTTTTTTGAAAACTACCAAACTGACGTCCATTACGCGGGAAAACGTTTTCTCATAATTAATCCTAGGGTGTTGAGATAAGTCTTGTAGCCCACAAGCTTCATATGTGGTGGAGTATGAGCTACAGACCCAAACACCTTACGTTTCACAAGCGAATCGAGTTTGACCAGGATTGCTTGTTTCTAGTTTGACCAATATGTTCTACGTTAACATTCATCAACGAAATGTGGTTCAATGTCATTGTTAAGCATGATGTTAGTAGCTACTACGTAGTAGACCAAAATCTCTCGATTCTCGAGAGGCCAGGTTGTCTTATCTAAGACATCACTGTAATCTAGAATAACCTTATGTGTTGGAACAAATGAGTAAGTGATGGTCTGATTCAGACTAGGATCACTAGTTTATGCCATTTTCCTATTCTGGGGTTATGAATCCTTTGAACCAGGGGGTCTGCCACGCTTCAGGGTAGGAGCAGATGATTGGCTAGCCACCAAAGTACTTGGCCGCGTGGAAGGTGCGGCCACCCCACCTTCAGGGACAGTTCGGCCTTCCTAGGCGGTAATATGGCATACTCGAGGTACATTCATCCTTGCAGGTGCGTTTGCAATGGGTATATATGATCTCGTCACCTTCGCTAGAGGTAAAAACATCCAATATACTTTGAGCAATGCTCTGAAGATCTAAATGAGACATAGTGGGAGCATACCACGATAATTCGCAGTGTTCTACAAGAACATTAGCGTTCTTATCTCCCCTTAATGACGACAAGATTGTCTCATTGAAGTGACAATCTGTAAAACATGCGGTAAAGAGATCTCCTGTCAATGGCTCTAAGTAGCAAATAATTGAAGGTGAATGATAACCGATATAGATTCCCATTTTTCTCTGATGACCCATTTTGGTATGTAGTGGTAGCGTTATTGGCACATAGACTACATACCCAAACACACATAAATGTGAGACGTCAGGTTCGTATCCAATAATCAACTATAACAGTGAATGAGGTTGGGTAGCGATGGGCCTTAAGCGGACCAACATAGCTACGTGCAATATTTCATAGCCCCATACAGATATCGGCAGCTTGGTTCACATAACCAAAGACTGAGTTATCAATTGAATGCGCTTTATGAAAGCTTTTGTCAGGAGAATAAAAGGCTTCTTTAATGGTTAAGACAGTACCCTTAGACAACATTTTACGGGCATTTCCGTATCCTTCAATCAGGTTAGATGATCCTAAAAGGGTTGTTAGAGGTGCATTCTTAGGTACGAAGTTAGTAAAATAGTATCCCTCACACAAGATGGTGTGCATGGTAGCACTATCAGCTAGACAACTAACTTCCCCACTAGTCATACTAGAACTAAATTAATTGAATCAGTCACATGCATAAGTATAATTCCATTCATTCAATTAATCAATCGAGAAATAATATCCATAAAATAATTATCCATAATTCAAAACAAACCAAAACCAAACAAATTATTCCAAATACTTAGAAAAATTGTCCAAAAATTAAACCATAAACCTAAAAATTAGGGGGGTTCGGCCACTAGGGGTAAAAACACCTTAAAAACATGTCTAGAAGAATAAAACTTATTCGTCTATAGGGGCAGATGCCTCTTGAAAATTTGATATCTCTATGGATGTAGTAGCATCTTCAGGATGTTCCACATTGGCAAAGTTAGACTCACGACATGAATGATACTTGGCAATAGCCTTGGGGGTAGCTATGCATACACGTGACCAATGATCCTTTGATCCATAGCGGTAGCACATGCCTATTTCAGTGGAAGCCGATGGAACGGTAGCTTTTTCCTTGTTCTTGAAGTTTAAGGCCTTAGGTGCAAGGGGTTGGCGTTTCTGGGTCAAATTTCCTCCATTGGGTGGCCCTTGGCTCTGTTGACCTTGGGCCCATGGGTGGGCTTGCCACCCATTACCACGGCCACGATGGCTTTTTCATCATTTTTGGTTGCTAGAATTGGTCCCATACACTTTAGGCAAAGTGTTCGAGCTAGTGGGTCAAGCTTGATGATTTCTTATCAAAAGCTGGTTCTGCTTTTCATCGAGAAGTAAAACAAAGATCAAATCTGAAAATTTGGTGAACTTATATCCCTATATTGTTGATGTAGGACAATATTGGTGGCATGGAAGGTCGAATAGGTATTCTCCAGGAGATCTGCATATGTTAAGTCCACTTTATAGAACTTAAGCAGTGATTGGATTCTACAAACTTCATAGTTGTATTCATTCACGGACTTAAAGTCTTGGAAACGGAAATGCTGCCAGTCGTGTCTTGTCTCATGTAAGTAAATGTCTTTCTGATGATTAAAACGATCAGTCAGAGCAAGCCAGAGGGTATGTGGGTCCTCCTCAGCGAGGTATTCGGTCTGTAGTACATCATGGACGTGTCTTCGAATGAAGATCATTGCAGTAGCTTTCTCAACTTCGTCGATGGGGTTGTCGTCAATAGATTCCTCGACGGTGGCTCTAATACCCTTTGTAGTAAGGTGGAGCTTCATGTCTTGAACCCACTTCAGGTAGTTTCTTCCAGATACTTCCAAAGCGGTGAAATCGAGCTTGTTCAAGTTTGACATGTCTTTAAAACGGAGGGTACAACAAAATGTTGTTAGTCATATGGTAATCCATAGACATACATCGTAGAACATTTGGATTCTATGGACATGTATTGGTTTAATTTAAACATGAAAGTTACATGTTTCATGTGGTAAGTTTTGAATGAAAACTTTAGGTTTCAAAGGCACTAAATATGAAACTACAGGTTCAATTTAGTTTTATAAACTATTAGTTCATAAAGGAGAGGTTCTTGTAAGAACACAAAATGCAATATGTTGATTGAAGTGTAATGGATTTGAGTTGCTTTGGGAACTCAAGTGTGAGAGCTTCGGGACCAAATGAGGTTGATTGTGGAAGCAAAATAATGACAGATAAGTCATATTAGCTTTGGTTGGCGATAGGCCAAGTGATAATTAAATTAGAATTAATTGGCGTAACCCAAAGTACCCCAAAAAATATTTAGGTATGAGTTATAACGTGGGATTGCCAAAAATTAGCGTTGGGTTGAAAAAGAGAACGCGGCCTAGCCAAAAAAAAAGGTTGGAGGCGGCGTGGAGATAGGCTATGCAGCACGGCTACAGGCCAGTGGGCATTGGGGAGGGCTACAGGTATCTGGGCCATGTGGTCTGGGTAAAAAATAGGGCACAGATGCAGGACCATCGTGTGCTGGCATGCTGGATGGTGCAAGGAAGCCCAGCCAAAGATGGGGTCCAGGTTTTTGGGTCGGGGCAAGTCAAGCCTAGCAGCATAAGCTGTTGGCGAGTTGGGTCGAAGCTGCGGTGAAGCCCAACAAGCAACATGCTGATGCGGGCAGGCCTGGGCATGAGACATGAAAGGCCTAGCAGCTCTGGGCTACTAGAGTTGGGCCAGGAACGGGCGGGACAAAGCTAAGAAAGCTTCAGGCCTTCTAGGTTTGGGTTGGGGGCTTCAGGCCCGTGATTACCCTATCAGGCCTAGGGCCTGGGTTGTCTGGCGTGAGCAACAAAGTCCAAAAGGCTGCTACTGTGTGGTCCAAGGTGTCAAACAACACCATTCCCATGTTTGCTATACGCGGATGGGTTGTAGGCCAGTTACGGTGGTCGGCGATGGTGCCTAACGGCGGCACGGTGGCGAGCCGTAGCCATGCCTATTTCCCAAGTATTTCTTCTTATTTTTTCCAACTTTTCTAGGGTTTTGAGAACCTAAATTGTTTCAAATTTATTTATATACGTTTCATGCATTACACAATTATTATTTTGCTTTGTGGAATTTGTGAGTCAAAGCATATATAAATATATATATATTGGAAGGAAAATATAAATATAGGGGGTTCATGCATCATGGGGAATGTTTTCATGCTTCGTGGATGTTTCAAATATCTTACTTTATTTTAAGCGTACCTGATTAATCGAAAACAAATAAAAGTCTTTGAATTTTGTAGAAGAAAACCTCCTCATACGATCCTTCAGTTCCTTAGCTTCTGGCAAGAGTGTGCTGATAACATGTTGTAGGCTTATTTAACTGAACTGTATTTAGAACTAGAGAGGGAAAGGGTCGACGACCACCTTATTGTGCCTTTATTTATAGTAATAGGATAGGTTAAATCCTTACCCTTATAGGATTACAACTCTAATAGGATAATAACTACTAAAGGGAATATTCAAAGATATCCCTAGATACACTAGAATTTACACAATCACATTCCTATTCTAAATATGACTGCAACACTATCCTCAATTTTAACACATAATATTTAAAAAAAAAAATTTACTATTATTAGGAGGGGGAGGGAGAGTTCAAAACTATCCTTAATTTTAACATATAAATTATGAAAGTAAGAATTAAATTATAAACAGGACTAATGATAAAGACGATTAAAGTATACTAGCCTCTTGCTGTATACGCGTGTGGCAATTAGCCTTTTTATACTAGACTGTGTCTTTTAAATTTTTTATTTAAATAAAAAATTTAAATTTTTATTAAAAATTATTCAAAAAAACAAAAAAAAAAAAAAGGAAAGAAATGAAGCAAAATTATGAAACCACCCACTAAGTCCAGCTTCAACACTTGGGTTACAACCCAAATTTAGATTTTAAACTAACGCAATCCATCTCCAATAGTTGAGCCTAAAATAAGTTTTGGGTTAAAACTTAAAATTTGGACAAATTTAACTTAGAGTTTCGGTCAGGGGTGTGATATCCACACACCCTTTTTACATCTCACACACCTTTTTAATTTTCAGCTGTCGAATCGAATGAATTAAAGAAGATCGAATGACAGAATCTAACAAAGGGTGTGTGAGAAGTAAAAAAGGGGTGTGTAGATAGCACACCCCTTTCAACTAGGTTAAAAGGCTAGCCTACCACATGCACGTGGACGCGCCTAGAAAAGTGGAGGCCATAACAAGGCGACACGCCCAACATGCGAGTGCTAACAGGAAGTGGGGCCCGCCCCTACCGAGAATGTCGGCCACCCAAAACTAGCCCAGCGACTCTTTTTCGATCCGACGGTTTTAATAATTGGACCTTGGTTAATCCAATGTCTAGATTCAACTTATTTAATTTTTAATTTTTAAATGCATTAAATCCAACGGATGCAATCGAATATGATGAAATCTAAGATCTAGGGCATCCTAATTCAATTGAATGGGATGATTTTCTCATTCGGAATTTGCAAAAACAAAATTTTGATCAAATAACACATTGCAAAATGCTAGGCCTTCTAATAATTTAAGAGATTTGTCTAAAAAGATTTGCGATATAACTAGAAGACGTTTAAAATACCACATATGGGTTACTGGGCATGCCAGTTTGATGTAGCCCATTTTGATATCTTCGATCCGAGAATCAAAAAATTTGACTCTACATTGTTCACAATATCTTGGGTCTTTTTTTCCATCTCCAATTACTTGATAATTTTCACAAGCACAAATCCCACTTTTTATAGTTCCAAAAATTATTTCACAAAATAATCCATCTTCTTCGAATTTATTGGTTTTGAAATGAAAAGTACGGTTTTGTCACCTTTTCAACTATCTCTCCATTAGGTAGGGTTTTTTTTTTGGTCCAAGGACTTATTTGGTGAGGATAAACTAATTCAATTCGAAGTTGTTGATGATTGTATTGATCGATCATAGCAGAAAAATTTTGATTCATTTCATTCCAATAGTAGAAAAAATGTCAAATGACCCAAAACTAAATCCAATGCCTAAAACAATTAAAAAAATTATTTGAATCAAAATTCACCAAAAAAAACTCTATAAACACATGTTTCATGGGGTCAATTTAGTGAATTTTTCAAATTTTGTCAGAATCTAAATATTTTTATGATAAAACGTTCATAAAAATAAATTATGATAATCTACATAAAATTTATTTAAAAAAAAAGTTATAGAAAAAAATTAGCCTAAATTTATTCTTTAATAATCTCAGGTTAAACTTATAACCGAGAACTATTGGAGTATAACAATTGTTTTGGATTAAAGCCTAACTTTTTTGGGTTAAAAATGTTAGGTTTTAACCAAGAGTTGAAGATGATCTAACGTGGGAGTTCTTTGTTTTTGTTATTTTTTTAAGTTTTAAATTTTATATAGGAAAAATTAAAATGTTGTGGATTACCTTAACTCCTTTTGATTCAATTGTAATTTTGAAAAATTTTAAGGCACAATTGATGCTATGGGAAATTTTATTTAAACCCAACTATCTTATCTTCAAACCCAACTTAAATATTTTTGCCATTAAATTCTCCATTTTGCCCTGGTGTTATTTAGAAAGTAAAAATAAATTAAAAGAACATGAACCCACATATCTGCCCACCACTTTTCGGTGTCTTCTTCACTGACGCCAACATCTCTTAACCACCTCCTCTTTCGTATTATCTCCCTCCTCATTTGTCCTTCTCCTTCCTCTATTTCTCACATTGTTCAACCATAACACCGGCATCGGAGGCCTACAAACATAGTCAATGCTACGTGAGGGCGAGGAGTGGTGGCTGCCCTTCTCTTAACTGGAAAACATGCCGAGTGGTACAGAGCCGGCAATTCAGAGAAGCACAAATGTCTATGGTCGAGAAAGGATAGCAGAGTTGTTGACGAGGAAGGCGTTGAGCCGAAGAGGGATCATTTATCTTATATGGACAGTTCGAAGTCAAAACTTGTGGAAACTGAATGGTGTGCCATATAAGGCGATTGTGATGCTAAAAGAATTTGAATTGAAGTTGCCATGGAGAATTGCCGGTGAATCTTTCGTGGGGTTTGAGGTGGAAAAGAACCACTAGGTGTGGAAAGAGGTTTTAATTTTGTTTATTTGTTTTTTCAGTTTTAATTAAAGGGTGAATTAGGAATTTTAGGAAAATATTTTTTGTATTGGGTGTGGAAAAAGGTTGAATGAGTTCCAATAAAATTTCCCTTATGCTATTTGAGTGCTTCACTATTTCGAGATGCTTCATTTATGAACATAGATAGATAATTATCCTAAAAACTAATCAGAAATTCGAAATTTTTTAGTAAGAATAATATAAGGCTTTAGCCTTTATGTTCATTTACTAGTTTCATCCCCATGTTTTCCTATTTTTGTCGCTCCACGCCTGTGTTTTCCATTCAAAAATGAAAAAGGGTCGCTTGTGCCGCGGAGGCGGGGTTGGGTAGATTTTGGACCTTCGTGGCTTATGAACTAATAGGACTGCAATTTGGATTAGGTCAACCCACTTTTATTCATGTCCAACCCGATTTCAAATCCAATCAGGTGGGTTAGCAAATAAAACAAAAAAATACTAGCCCAAACCCAACACGAGCTTATTCCGATCATTTATTGGATTGGATTGTGTTGGTGTCTTGCTTGCCCATGTCAACCTAAACCCAATCCGATTTGGAGTCCGAATTCGCTTATGCATATATTACCCTTCCATTTCATATCTATAAGTTATGTATAAATTTTGGAGTGACTATATTTAAAGTTTATTGTCAGTTTTTATTTGGATAATGAATGATAGTGTTACTTTTACATTTCTTTTGGTTGAAGCTTTGGTCTTGTAATTTAATTTCAACTTTATGGTTGTTCAAAAAAAAAACATTCAACTTTATGATTGAAACATTAGAAATAGTCTCCAATGTGTTATAAAATTGAACTCAATAACGTTGTACAAACCTGAACACACTCCAAATAAACTTGAATCCGACTAAACCCGCATGACCATGACCTCAACCCAAGCATGAGTTGTAAATGTTGAGTTAGAGTTGGATCGACCATCTACCCCGTTCGAGTTGCACCTCAATACGCTAACGTATTAATGATGACTATAATACATGGGACCTCTTTTTCTTTATCCAAACTTTTTTCCACTCAATTTTACCCGACTAGTTTTTTTGACCCGCTTTATGTGACGTTTTCTCGATTGTTGTTAAATGAAATCCATCTTTTAACTTATAGAAACTACCCCACAGGATGAGAAATATTTTCAACTACGGGAACAAAGTTGGTAACAAAGCATAAAGAGAGCAGAAGAAGGAAGGGTGAAAGTGAAACATGGGCAACTGGGTAAAGTTGAGAGAAGAAGGCAAAGGTAAAAGAGGTTGTCGGCTAATGATCGCTGCTGTCACCACCTTTGATTCCCCTCTTTCCTCCTCCTCCTCCTCCTCAAAAGCTGTGGCTGTTGCTGCTGCTTTTGCTGTTGCCGCCGCCGTAGTGAATACTTAAATTGAATTAGTATGGTACAATATCATTACCAATTTACTTTCTATTCTTTTTTTTTTTTTTCAAAAAGAGGGATAACTGGTGATAAATCACGGTTATCCACCTCTTCCGGACCGAAGAGGCTGTGGGGAATTTCACCCTACCCGTGGCTCAAGCCGACTCATCAGCTTGAAGCATCGTACTCGTAAAATGAATACTAAGAGATTGAACCATTTTGATTGTAAAAACTCTGAAGATATGTTATTAACAAGTAGAAGAATGAACTCATCTCTTTAGGAGAAATTACCCTATTTTTATACAACGATAACTGGTACAGAACTAGCCGTTTACAAATTTAAATCTAAAGACGTTTTACTTACGATTGAAGATGAATATCAATATCACTAAACTATTAAGTGGCTTAAGTAGTTTTATTTGGATTAAAAAAAGTGATTCATTTTTCAATTACAAGCAATATTGTTATTTTTATTATTATTGTCAAGCGATATATGTTGTTAGATTAGATGTTAGATTAGCCACCAGTAAGGTTTGAACTCACACCGTCATGCAATATTATTACTTTGAACTACTATGATGAAATTATGACTTTTTAAAATAAAAAAAATATTAAGTTGAAGAGAAAAAATCTATTCACCATAATAATTTACCACTTACAAAAAATATATTCAATTAATTGTTCAATTATTTTTACAATAAATTGAACTAAGTTTTATAATAAGTTCTTTGTTTTAAGTTTTGGTTAAAGGATTTGGATCCCATCCGGATCTAAATTGTAGGGATTTTAGGAATCTTCACATCTTAATCATTCATTGTGCATCGTTCGGTTAGAAATCATTTGATTTTTTTTATTTAAAATTAAACATAAATAATATCTGACGAAAACTGACCAAGTAATATACAATGAACAGTTAGAATGTGAGGATCTCTAGGATCCTTACAAAGGAAATCCAAAA
Organism: Malus domestica; assembly: GCF_042453785.1. Lineage (NCBI taxonomy): Eukaryota > Viridiplantae > Streptophyta > Magnoliopsida > Rosales > Rosaceae > Malus > Malus domestica. The sequence goes on along the minus strand of NC_091675.1, from coordinate 48,160,468 downwards.
AAGATCATCTTCCTTGGTCAAATCACAGCATGGCATGTCTAGAATTTATTTTTATAATAAAAAATTGTTCATAATTTAAATCATGATTTTTTAGTCAAACAAAATACAAAAGGTCTGTATATTTAAATATTTAAGTTCATTTTTGTTCGACGTGTAAGTAGATTCTCATCGTGTTACTATCTAACTTTTTTTAATGAACAAGTTCCTAACTTTTAAACTAAACGTTCCAACAACAAAAATTCAAGTTTAAATAATTGAAAAAATATATACAAATAAGTAAATATAAAGAAAATGTGAAAAAATCAAAATTATTTCAATGACATTTTACCACTTCTTCACACATATGGACATGACCCATGAATTGTTTAACAATATTCCCTTGGTCCCCTTCCGAACGCTGTCCCTCTTTCAGTCTTTCCCCTTTCAAGTTTCTAGTCCTCCCTCGATACTCGTCCATTTTGTCTTCTTTTTCCTTCAAAATTAATCCATCATCCAATCCCACGCTTTCTCATTTTTATCTTTTTTTGTGGTAAATTTTTATCTAATCCTAGTGGAGCTGCCCAACAAACTAAATGTTATTTAATATTATCTAAAACTATTTATCTTTTTTTTATTAACAAACAATATTATTTATTACTAAATGGATGATTTAGTCTCATAATGAATTAGTAATAAGGTAGTTCAAATTCATCATTGGTCATAATCGAACTTAAGAATTCTCATTCACAAGTGAAAATGAATAGTTTAATGTAAAACTGATTAATGAATTAGTTTAATAAATAGTTTTTATTTTTGTTTAGGAGTTAAAAGTTTAAATTTAACTCTAGTAAATAAATAATAAATCCATACTAATTTATTAAAACTGATTCATGGATTAGTTTAATATCTGTTAAAAAAAGAAACCAAAAACGGTAAATCAAAAGTAAAAACCAAGTACAAAATAACTCACTGTCCCCCTCTCTCCTCTCTTTTATAGAATTACACCCTTTTCCTTGTGGGTGTGGGTGTGGGTGTGGGTGTGGGTGTATATACAAACACATATACAGACCCCTTACGCTTCTTCTGAGTTCAAAGTTTTAGTGTTTTAACCTCTTCAATTCATCTCCCACTCTCCCTTCCACTTAATTTGTTCTCATTCATTTTATGTTACATTTTATCATTTTTTTGATTCGTAAGAGAAAGAATGCTTCCTTTCCAGAACTACTCTGAGTCGGAGCGACAGAGCTGGTCCAGTCAAAACCGCAACAACAACAACCTAAGGGACGGCGCAGATTCCATCCTGAGCTCGGCGGCATCGGCGACGGAGACCGCCAAGTCAGCAGAAGCATCCACCAGCCACAAGGAAGCCGAGAGGCGGCGCAGGCAGCGTATCAACGCCCACCTCTCCACCCTCCGTACTCTCCTCCCCAACACCACCCGGGTATATATATCTGTAACCGCGTTCTTTTTCTCGTTATTTCGACTCAACGCAAGGACATTACAGTAATTGCACGCGGTGTTTTGAATGTATGCAGACGGACAAGGCGTCGTTGCTGGCGGAGGTGGTGCAGCACGTGAGGGAGCTGAGGAGGCAAGCTGATGACCTGGCGCGACAAGGCCGGGCCGGGTCGGAGGCCTGGCCGTTTCCGGCCGAGTCGGACGAGGTGACGCTGAACTACTGCAACGGCGGGACCAAGCTGTTGAAGGCGACACTGAGCTGCGAAGACAGACCGGGTCTAAACCGGGACTTGGTACAGGCAATAAGGTCTGTTCGGGCAAGGGCTGTGCGGGCTGAGATGATGACGGTCGGCAGTCGGACCAAGAATGTGGTGGTGATGCAGTGGGCTGGCGGTGGCGGGGAGGAGGGGTTTAGGGCTTTGAAGCGGGCATTGAAGGCTGTGGTGGAGAATCGGACCTCCGGTTCTAGGCTGGGTAAGTTGGTTTCGAGTAATAACCGGGGTCGGGTTTTTGAGGATGCTGACGAGGATATGAGTTTTTATTGACAAATAATCATGGCGTGAGGTGGTTGTATAGAAACCTAGATTACATGGAATAAAAAAAAAGTTGGATTTTCTTGTGGTAAAGAATGAAATGGTTTGTGGGTTTCTATAGTAACCTTTACAAGTCGGAACGCTACGAGATAGTGAATTCGGTCCATGTAAGTTGTTTTTGTTTGTAAGATAAATCAAAACTATGAAATCTTGTTTCTATGGAAAGTTTGTACTCATTCAATAAGAATGAGACTATTAAACAAGGGAATACAATTTCATACTCATTTCCAAGCTTGTAAGTATTGAGGTTGTGTTTGGTACGGACGCGAAAAAGAATTCATGAAAAATCATTTTCCATGCATTTTCCTTAAAAACAGAAATGCAAAATCTTGGCCAAGCCAAGGAAAACGAGTGTCAATGTTCAAAACATTACGTTCAATAACCAAAACCTTACTTAGTACTACGGTCTAATGATATTCTTCTTCACTTGTAAGTGAGAGGTCTTAGGTTTGATTATTGCGGACGGTGAATTTGAACCACATTATTGCTAACCCATTATGAGACTAAGCCCACCCTTAAACTCATATTACTAATTTTTCAGGTGTCCTCATGCTTCATATCTAATATTCGTATGCATTCTTGTATAAAACTTAATGTTGTAGCATCTACAATATCAAAGAAAAATATAACTAGCAATGTTTAAATGAAATCAGCGTGGAAAGTATGTGAATAAGTAGAAATGTGAAAAATTATGTCCATGTGAGAAAAGAGCAATTGATTTCCTTAATTATTTTTGGCTGACGAGCCGCGATGGATGCCAATGGACATTGCATTTGAGCTGCTTGTTTGTCATGCGCGGGGCGGGTGCGTTGCACTTGATGCTCCGCATCGCACATCAACACCGGCCAATTTTATAGACCGAGCTTTCGGGCTTGCTAAATGTGGCCAGCCTGAGACCCTTTTTGGCTCAAATCCCTATAGTACTTGGCTGGAGATGGTCTAAGAGTCTATTCCACCTGAAATTCTATGCTTGACTCTTCTTCCGTTCACCGGAGTAAAAAAGAAAGAGGAAATGAGAGAGGAAGAGGGAGTACATGTACATGTCAAGAAAAAATCGTCTGTAATTTTCATGTTCTGTTTCACGTCCAAGCAGGCGCCATCATTCCAAGTCTTGATGAGTACTACTGAATGCTAATAGGTGGCGCACGATCCCCTAGACTTGCAGTCCAAACCTTGTATTTAGACCTAAAATTGTGCCACTAAGAGCTTCCCACTGTAACTGCTATATATATGATCTCCTAGCCCCTTCCATTTGAAAAAGCAACACAGTTCTAAGGCCCCAGGCATCAAATGATTCCGCGGATCTTGCTCGTGAATGTACAAAAGTTAAAGTAGAAAATGTATCGAAAGCTAAGGACGGGATCAATTCATTTGTAGCAATGAAAGAGCGTTTCAAAGTTTTAAAAAGCATACAGTTTTGTAAGTACGTGGCTATTGAAAGTATTTACAGAAGTTACTTGCATATACATATTGGTGTTAGTCTATAACTGTAAGGTAATTATATTATTCAACAGGAAAGAGTCATAGCATTTCCAAACTCCGGCTCAAGTACAATTATCCGAGGCAATTATATTTTCTCTTGCAAGTGGGTTTTTACCACAGTGATAGAAAGGAGTTGAGCCTTTGCATGACGGTGTGGGTTCAAACTCCGTCGGTGGCTAATCTAACATCTAATCTAAAATTCTCTTAAACTTGTTTAACTAAATACATTCTGCTTTTGTTTGATTATTTATAAATGAATGGGGATATTTACATATATAAACTTACAATTGTTCGAAAACAGTTCATGGTGATTGCTTGTGTGGACACTACTAGAAATTTTGACTTTACCGACAACATTAGTTTGTCGGCAAAGAGTCTTTCCCGATGAACAAATTCGTCGGCCATTTCACACCCCTAAAGGTCTTAGTAGCTGAATGTGACTACCCACAGCTCACATGCCCTTGGCAAGGAAAAGTCAAATCATTATAGATAAGGATTAATTACCCAAATCCTATCTTTAATACATTCCTAGTTGAAGATTGACTTCAATCAAGTAAGTAATCTAAATTTAAATCAATTAGGGATAATTGCTCTATTATCTCAAAATATTATTTCCTATTTAATATCTTGAAAATATTTCTCCACAAACATTGACCAATAGGATGCCGCCATGTGTAGGGTAAAGCCCTAACACTATGGCCGACCCTCTCCCCTATATATGCCCCATATTTTACCATATTTCAGAAGCTTTTGCTACCCTAAAAAAGCCCTAAACACTTTACTCTCCTCAAAGAAACTAACTTAGGCATCTGAGATCCATTGGCCTAACCCCCCTCGTGAGCATGTGAGGCTTAGGTCTCTGATCAAAGGTGTTGATTGTTTTGTAGGTGCATTTTCGTCAAGATTGAAGACGGCGGAAATTTGCATCGACAAATTAATGCTTTCATTAAGAGCTAATTCAAATACTCGAAGAAGCATTTTGCTTTTGGTTTCTTGAAATTTCTGTTACGTTGAATTTCTCACACGTCGTATCAATTAATTTTTCCTAGAAAAGTTTCTTTGTCAATCCCTAGAGAAAGGATACAATGGTAGGAAATTCAGAAACCACGATGAAACGAAACACCATACGTACAAGGATTTGGACCGGAGAGCGGAGATGAGGACATAGCCCCATGATGGCGATCCTTAAGGCTCAACACGACGATAGGAGAAGCCCCACCACCGCAGAGCTGAACCACCACTGTTGCCGTGACCAAGCAGCCACGGCAAGGCCACCAAGCCACCACCTAAATATCGGCATCGCTGCCCTTGTAGCGCTCTAGCCCTCAAAACCTTAGGCAGGAGGCCCATGTCTACTTTTTGGCCCACGGGTAGGCGGCCTGAGCTTGGTAGCTACCACAACAGGCCCAGGGCAGGAGGCCCATCCCACTGCAGCAGCAAGCCCACTAAAGCTGGCCTAGCCAATAGGAGCTAGGGATGGGCAACGGTTATGGCGGGCGGGTAACTGCGGTTATTTATCCATAACCGTTTATGCTTATACCCGCATAACTGTTTACCCATTAGGTAATTGCCTAAACGGTTAACCATACCCATAACCGCATACCTATTTAACCGTAACCGTTTAATACCCATTTACCCTTTTTAACACGTTTATCTTCTTTTTTTTTTCTTTTTTTTTATACCATTACCCCTTTTTCACTTATCTACATGTTTTTTAACAACTTGAAAATTAAAAAAAATAATTGTCATACTTTTTTTTAACAATTAAACACCGTTATAGGTAGGTACATTCATCATACATTTCTGTATGTTAATTTTTTAAGTCCTTATACCATTCTAATAATTGAAATAATAATTTATGAACGATATTTTTAATTGATATAGAATGAAAAAGCAAGAAAATTAGTTTTAAAGAACAAAATTGGAATATAAGAAATATAAATTACAGTAACAATGCTAACAAAAGTGAGGGATTAGCTGAAATGGCAAGTCGCAACATGTTTGAGGAACATGTCTTGGGTTGAATTAAGTGAGTGGGGCTGAGGGGAATTGTTATTTATTTTCCTAATCTTTTGGGAAAACTTTTACTACTAATCCATGTTACCAATGAAGGTAATATAATATTTGTTAAGTATTTTTGTTACAAAAACTTAGAAGACAATATTCTTGAGTTATTTAACCTATAATGTAAAGTATTAACATAATATATATAATTAGCTATATAAACCATGCACTATAGTCAATAGCATTGATCTAAGTTTTGTTCGATAGAGAGCATGGTTTGTGTTAATTTTACATATATAAAATAAATGGGTAAACGGTTACCCGTTTATAACCGCGATTAATACCCATAACCACCCATTTAAATTTCACAGGTAAACGACTATACCCATAACTGTTTATTTATCTAAACGGTTACCCATAACCATAACTATGAAATTTAAATGGGCGAGTAACCGTGGTTACCCATATCTGCAGGTATTTTGCCCATCCTTAGCAGAAGTAGTCCACAGGCAGGCAGTATAGGCCCAACTCGCTGCCAGCTGAGCCCAAGCTAACAAGAAGCAAGCTATGGCCCAGCGTACAGCGCAAGCCCAACGTCAATTAGCCTACACACGCCCTAGCACACCCATGTGCACGCTCCGACCACCTAGCTGGGTTAACCCGCCCTGCGACCCGCTCCGGCGACCTAGCCCGAGGCCCAATCCAATATGAGGCCACTTCAGGCAATCCGGATTCTAACCACCAGTCCTGCGATTGACTTAAGGTTATTTTTACCCCACTTTTCTGCAGAAATGCCCACTCTAGCTCAAGTTTTGTACCTGCGGTCCACTACATTTCCACCATCCATGGAGACGCCCATTATCCAAACTTTTCCAATCCAAATGGTAAGCACCACTTGCCCTAGTAGGTCGCCAATTTGATGAGCGCCCTCGTGTAGCAGACCACCACCTTGGGGAACCAGCTCTTTGAGCGCATCGAGATGCACCCGATGAGGTGTCTCAAAGCAAGACAAGGGCGGAAGATCATGACTTATTCTAGCGACGTCTTGGCAAAGATCATGACTTATTATAGTGTGTTCATTCCTGTGAAAATGTCTTCTCCCGCCTAGATAAGTAGGGAAGCATTCATTCCTGACTTGATTCACGAATCAGTGTGCATTCGAGGTTGGGTCCACACTTCGATGAGCACTCAGGAAATTCTAAGCGAAGCGTACACACGAGGCTAGGCCCACAAGGAGATCCTCCTGCGAGGCACCAGAGTAGGCAGCCATATGGCGAACCGAGGAGAGCACGAGAGCAATCCAGCTCAAGTTCCATTGGTAACCCTAGCCAAGTGTGACGACGAGCGGCACAGGATGAACCATATGCACTACAACCGTGGCACAAATGAGGAAGACATACTAAAGAGCAACATGGACCAGTAGGTCAACACCGGGGGCCGCTGGAGGCTTTGCTGCCCCCACCAAGAGCAAATCCAGGATGAAGTACAAAGGCTCATAGCAGAGTAGCAACACGGATTCCAACACATTGATACTACCAATGATACCCTTCGTGGAGACGTGGCCAACATAAGCAGGCCACCATTTACAAATGAGATTGAGCAGACAAAGCCACAATGAAAGTTCAGCCCGCCACATTTCACCTTGTTTAAAGGAGATGAAGATTTGGACAGATACATGATGCATTACCGAAGCGCCATAAACTTCTACTTTAGCTATGACGCTTTTATATGCAAGATCTTTGCCATGACACTCTAAGGCGAGGCGTAAGACTGGTTCCACATCCTGCCGTCACATTCAATCCGGAACTTCAGCGAACTTTCCTTGGTTTTCACTCAGGAATATTTGTCCTACCGCTCAATCAAAAAGAAGTTTGACAACCTCTTCAACATGAAGAATGACCCGAATAAGTCACTTCGCATATACGTCAAGAGGTTTAAGGAGGAGAAGGTGAAAATCATTGGATGCGATAACTGCATTGCATGCTCAGCCTTCTGAAAGGGGCTCCCAGCTAATCACCTACATTTCGAAGAGCTGATCATGGGACAAAACTTGACCCTAGTAGATTCTTAGATACAGGGACTGGTCCCCGACAAATAGAGGCTAAGCGCCCAAGACGTATACCAAGTTCTTGATCCCGATCAACCAGATCTTTCGTGACCTCAGAAATAAGCAGTGGTTTAAAGCGCCGTCACCCATGAGGGGGCACCTTCAAGATGGACTAGATAAAGTACTGAGCATGAGGGGGTACCTTGAGAAGCTTATGAATGAAGGCAAGTGCGACCAATATGTCAATAGGCCAGCTGCCCGACCAAGGCGAGAAGCAGACGTCAATGTCAAACCATCAGCCAAGACGATCCGAATCAATGACATTTTTGCCAAATTCGAGCATCTGGGGGCCACCAACAGTTCCAAGAAGAAGAAGATCCAGCATGCGAGATCGTCTTTTCAGGTTCAAGCCGTAGATGCTATACATGGACCAATCGTTGGCTTTACCGAGCAGGACGCTGAAAGAGTACACTTTCCCCATGATGACGCCTTGGTGATTTCTGCTCAACTGGCCCATGCCATCGTTGACAAAATGATGGTGGACAACGGCAACTTGGTCAACATCCTACAACTATTAGTCATCTAAAAGATGGGCCTGGAAAGCACGATCAAACACAAAGTAAAAGGTTTTGACCAGATTCAACTAACTTACCTCAACTTCCATCGGCACAATCAAGCTCAACATAACCAGCCCTTCAATTGTCTCATCAAACACATTCATGATCGTCAGCAACCCATCTCCCCATAATGGGATATTGGGCCGACCTTAGCTAGTGAAGATTGGAGATGTGACCTCGATTGAGTATTAGAAGATCCGATTTCACATCCCAGGAGGAGTAGTTGGAGAGATCAAAGGCGACCAGGCCATATCTCGGCGATACACTGTACATGTTATCAATGAGTCAAAAAAGAAGTCTTTCACCCCCAAAAGTAACGGCTGAAGTGCAAGAAGACAATTTTACCTTCGCCAGATAGCAATTACAACAGGCAGATCAAGAAAATGGCATCAAGGTTGACAATGCCCTGGCAGATGAATCAGGACAGAAACCTGAAGAAGATGCCTAAAGTATTATTCTTAACCCCCATTGGCCGGAGAGTACGGCTAGGATCGGTTCACATCTGAGCCCGATGGAGAAAGAAGAACTCACGATTTTCCTAAAGGAAAATCATGACATTTTCGCATGGTTAACATTTGACATGCCCAGTATTAATCCAGGGATAGCTTGCCACAAACTGCACGTCGATTCTACCACTAAACCTGTGATCTAGAAAATGCGACATTTCGTACCTGAGCGAGTGATGATTATTGAGGTGGAGATCGACAAGTTATTAGAGGCCAGATTCGTTGAGAAAGTGGCACACTCAGCATGGCTAGTCAACATCGTGTTGTTGATGAAAAAAGACAAGGGCAAATGGAGAGTATACGTGGATTACACTGACCTCAACAAGGAGTGCCCTAAAGACAATTACCCGGTTTCCCAAATCGACTTGCTCGTTGACTCAACATCTTGGAACCAGCTACTCAACTTTTTGGACGTATACTTAGGCTACAATCAGATTGCGAGGCACAATTGCTACAAGGTTATGCATTTTAGCCTCAATAATGCAGAAGCAACATACCAATGGCTCGTAAATGTGATGTTTAAGAAACAGATCAGAGTAACCATGGAAGTCTACATCAACGACATCATGGTCAAAGGCAAGTAGCTGTTAAACCACATCGATAACTTGGCGAAGATTTTTGACATCTTCCGAGAGTACAAAATGAAGCTCAACCTAGCCAAGTGCACTTTTGGTGTCTCCTCAGGTCGATTCTTAGGGTACCTTGTGACCCAGTGAGGAATCGAGGCTCATCCAAGGCAGATCAAAATGATTATGGACATGAAGTCTCTCATAACTCTGAAGGAGATTCAAAGTCTGACCGAACGAGCAACTGCAATCAATCGTTTCCTCTAGTGATCCACTGACCAATGCAAGCCCTTTTTCAAGTCAATCAAGACCTGAAGCAGTACCTGACATCACCTTCACTACTATCCAAGTCGGAAGCAGCAGAAAACCTGTACATCTATCTGGCAGTATCAGAAGTAGCAGTGAGTTATGCCCTCATATGAGAAGAGTTAAGAGTCTAACTGCCTGTATTCTATATGTCCAAAGCTCTCCTCAATGCGGAAACTAGATACCCGAAGATTGAAAAGCTAATTTTAGCGCTAGTTGTTGCAGCTTAGAAGCTCATACCTTACTTTCAAGGGCATCCGGTAATTGTCATGACCTAGTACCCACTGCAATCAGTTTTGCATAGCCTTGACGCTTCTCAACGAGTGATGAAGTGGGTATTGGAACTTGGCTAATACGGCTTAGCATACCAATCCCGCACAATAATAAAGGCCCAAGCATTGGTAGACTTCGTATTAGAATTCACCCGAAGCCTAAACGACGTAAGATTTTAGCCTGAAAACACCGCAGAGGCAGTCGAGCATGCCATAATCGCACCAGCCCCACTTGCAAGAGATTTCTGGCGTTTGTACGTCAACGGATCATCCAACTACCAGGGATCAAGAGCATTCCTAATTTTTACTACCTTGGACGGTTCGATGCTTGAGCAGGCAATCACTCTAAGCTTTAAGATGTCAAACAACGAAGTAGAGTATGAAGCCTACTGGCAGTCTCCAACTGGCAAAAGACCTAGCAGTGAAGAAGCTCGCGATCTATCCTAATTCCCAGCTGATCACCAACTAAACCTTAGGGGAGTAAGCTGCAAAACATCTAAGGATCACCCGATACCTCGAGATGGTACGAGAGCAGCTAGCTACGATCTAGGCATACACACTCACTCAGGTTCAACGAGTAGAAAATGCCCACGCAGACGCGCTAGTAGGCCTACACTCTGGCTTAAACCATTAGCTCAAACGCTTCATCCTAATATAGTACTTGGAGAAACCGAGCATAGATGAGGAACCAGCAATTGAGGTGGCGCAGATCAACATAACTCCGAGTTGGCAAGATTCTATCATCGACTATATAATCAACGGAATGCTCCTCCCAAACAGACTAGAGTCCAGGAAGCTCAAGATGAAGACAACATAAACATATGGAACAACATGCTCATTCGTAGATCCTTCTCAAGACCGCATCTCAGCAGTTTATCGCCTCTCGATAACCTGAAGGTTCTTAGCTCAATCCATGAAGGCACATGTGGAAACCACTTTAGCGGCCGCTCCCTGGTGCAAAAAAGTTATTAACGTTAACTACTACTGGCCAACCATGCATCAAGATGCTAAGAAGTATGTACAAAGGTGGGATAGCTGCCAGCGCTTCAAGCTCGTGCCTACACTACCTGCCAGCAAACTTCTCCCGCGGTCTAGCCCTTGGCCATTCATGTAGTGGGCGATTGACTTGGTAAGACCAATACCACTTGCCACTAGAGGCAAAGGCATGATGATCGTAGCGACTGACTACTTAACAAAATCGGTTGAAGCCGAATCCATAGCTACAACTACCCAGACGAATATAGAGCACTTCATATGGAAGAACATCAACTGCCACTTTGGCATCCCTCACTCTATTGTCACAGAAAATGGTCCGCAATTCATGGGCAAAGAGTTGGCGAGGTTCTTAAAAAAATATAGCATCAAGTAGCATATGTCCACACTCTTGTATCCGCAGGGCAATGGGCAGGTCGATGCGTCCAACAAGACCATCCTCGACTGCCTCAAGAAGTGCCTCTCAGACAAGAAAGGCAAGTGGCCAGACAAGCTCCTTGGTGTTCTTGGGGCATGCCGCACCACCAAGAGATGAGCAACTGGCGAAACTCCATTCTCTTTGGTATATGGCTATATGGCAATCATCCCTGCCAACGTCATGGTTCCAAGCATCAGCACTGTACTGTCGAATTTTGAGCAGAACAAGAATGAGATGGCTACAAATCTAGACTTGGCAGAGGAAGAGCACTAGAAGGTTATCACCCGCATTACGGCTTATCAGGTGTAGATTCTCTCCAATTATAACAAGGGGACGAAGATCCGATGGTTTTAGATAAAAGACTTAGTCCTTAGAAAAAACCTTCATAACCGCACACCGAGAAGACTCTAAAAAGATGGCTCCCATCTGGAAAGGTTTATACAAAATCAGCCAAGTAGGCGGAAAGTGCAACTACACCCTCACCACTATGAGCGACAAAGAGATCGAAAAACAATGGAATGCCTAAAACCTGAGAAAGTATTACATGTGACCTCCTATCATTCCTTAGACCCTGTTCAAGACAAATAAAGTTCGAAGACTCAAGCAGCTCGACGAACAAGACCTTACATGCCGAGGATTATCAGTTGTTATGCTATTACTACCTACAAGCAAAGTTAATACATTTCTCTATTTTCAATGAAAATTGAAGGAATTATTCACAAGCCTAGGCCAAGTGCATAAACGAACTGACCACCCTTGTGACAGTAGAAGACGCCCCTGCCCTTGCAGACATGGCTTGTGCTTTCTCATCAAGAGAGGGTAAACTGATTCGAGATATCCAGACATAGATGGGTTTTATGACTGCTCAGTTCCCCTTGAATGCATCGACTACCTGCTTCGGACGACTCCCAAAATTGGCCACAATAGTTTTTCTCCTAGAAAGACACCGACTGAAATATTCAATTTCGCAGGAGCCCGGGTCTCTAACCGGAAAAGACGCTAAGTGCGAGATTCTTGCCCATGAAAGAATTTGCATGACTAGATGGTTCGTCCTTGACATGCAAATCTTCCTAAACGTATCTTGGCCTTAAAGTGTTGCAATAATAGTTAAGCAACCTGCAGAGTCAAGTTCTAACTTGAAAGGAAATGGCTTATGAGGTGCAATTATGCCTACACCTTAAGCCTAAAATGCCTTCGAGAGCTAGGGACGACACCTAAAGTGGTCATGAGGGTCGTCTGCTTCTGTAAGTAAGACGCCCAAACGATGACCCAACGATTGGCAACCCAAGGCAATCTGTAAGTTGAGACTTACACCTGTTATGAGTACGCAGACTCGTCTGCTTATTTAAATGCAGTGCTTCTGGTCAACGGTCTACGGTTTAAGTTTTGCAAGAGCTAAAACTGAAATGTACAACTATAGCAGCTACGCAGATTTCCTTTGCTTTCTACGAGAAGCATGTGTCCAGCCGCCAACTCTATAAGTTAAAAATTTAGCAACATGCCCTGAGAGAGCCAAGGCTCGTGCAACCGCTAAAGCTAAAATATACAACTATAACAGCTACTCGGGTTTCCTCTGCTTTTTACGAGAAGCATGTGTCCAGCCGTTGGCTCTATACATTAAAAATTTCACAACATGCCTCGGGATGGCCAAAGCTCGTGCAGTCGCTAAAGCCGAAATGTCTTCCGAAGTCGAAACTAAAACCTAAGTGACGACGTGGGATCGACTGCTTCACTGAAGCAGCTTGCCCAGCCGTCCGTCCTACATTAAAGTTTCCCAAAAGACATGGCGAAATAGAAAGATGAAGAAAAGCAAGGAAAGTTGTTTATTAAATTTCTAGCAAATTGATAAACCGGCTCAAAGGCTAACAAAGACCAAATAAAGCTGAACGAAAAGGAAAAGAAGAAAATTCCTAAGTCTAAGCAAAAAAACTACTCATTGGTAGCCTACGCAACTAATGATCATTCTACTACCACGCATTCAGCAGCAACACTGCTCTCAGCAGCCAAAACTTTCATTAGCTTATCCTCAGCCGCCCTTGCCTGGACTGCTTGACCCTTAGCAGCTCCACTAAAGGCAGCCTCGAACGAGAAATCAAGCAGATCAACTAGAGAAATAGAGAAAGTCTCGAAGTCCTTCTCAGAAACTCATAATCCAATGGTTTACCCTGAAGATGGTCTACATAGTCAAGCTTGTAGAAATCGGCCTGACAAAAAGCAAGCACCACTTTGTGACCGACTTTTTCATTCTTCAGCTGCACGTTTTCCTCTACAAGCCTAGTGTGAGCACCCTGCAGCTTATCCATTTTTTTTTTTCAGGTTTTCGCTAACAGATAGCGTACTTTACAGATCCACTTCTTTGGACTAAAGCTTACTGGCAACATCTTTGAGACAAGACATTTCAACATGCATAAAGACAATCATCCTTGGCAAAATAAGTAGATCATAGCTCCGAATTGACACGCTTAAAGTCATTAACTATCGGAGAAACACGACTGACTTTATTATCTACAGCTTCCAACATCGCATGAGTCGCACTAAACTTAGCCTTCAAGTGGATGACTTCCTGATGAGTGGTCTTTAGTTGCACAAAAGTGAGGGTAGAGACATTAGACCCCTTCAAAACGGCGAGTTCAAATTTGAGCTTCTCGATCTTTTCGGCAGCCAAGCAAAGCTGAGCCGTCAATGCCACTTCAACCTCTTTAATATACTTGGCAGCATCTTGATCAACACACATAGACTCAACTACCAGGATCAAAGTCTTATGCATTGTAGCAAACAGGGATGACCTTCTCGAGTAGGCAAGACGATTCACAAAAGTGTCTGAGTGGACGAAAACTTTCCCAACGATATCAACGAACTTGGCGCATGCATCAACATCTTCAAGCAGGTTAGCTTTCAGTAGTGCATAAACTTCGGGAAACTCCCTAGCCTTAGACTCGGTGGATCTTTCATAATTGCCTGTGCGAGTAGATTTCCATTTTCTCAACAGACGAATTAGTCGCAACAGATGAAGGAACAAGCCCAAGTGCCACCTTAGCAGCAGAATCCATCTTCCCATTTTTTATAGCGATGAGCCTCTCAGAAGTCAAATCAGACTTAGCTCTCAACGCCCGCTTTGACACAAACCCAGACACTAGGGGCACTACTGAACCTTTTCGCTGGGCAATCCTCTCAGCAATGGTCGTGGCTACCTTCGGACTAGCTGGTTTCAAAAGCCTAGATTGATGATAAGTTTCTCAATAGTAGACGAGTCCCCGCTAGCGGCAGAAGAAGTCATTGGTTTCTTCTCGACCGAAAGCTCACGAGCAGGTGATGAAGTTCTTTTCTTTCCACCCTCATTGGCAGCAGGCTCTACAGTAGTGATCGGATGAGCAAGCGCCTTATCCTTTATCCGTTTTTTTTTTTTTCAAAGGCAGCCTGCCTTTCTCTCGACAAATTAGATGTGCACTTTCTTCATATCCGCCGAAGTTTTAGAAGTTGAGCCAAATTCTGAATCTACACAAAGTAAGAAAAAAGATCAATAAACTAAAGTCATGAAGCAACTGAACAAAAATTGAAGCAGTTCACTTACCATTGATAAAGACAGTGGGAACACGCAGCTCAGGAGATGAGTCAGACTTTCACTCTCTACTTACCTCCAAGGTATCTCTCGCCCATTCATGATCACCTTTGCAGGGAGCATCAAGTAGCCTATGGCAAGATCTCAGCTGCCTTACACCTTCCTTGTGGCTGATTTCACAAAAGTACCATAACTCATTTATGGTCAAGCCAAGATCAAAGAACCTGCTTAAGTTTGAGAACCCCATTATCGAACGAACTGCATTCTGGGAGCACTGAGCAGGTGCACATTTCATGGAGCAAATCACCTCCTAGAAAAGATGCGGCATGGGAAAATTAAATCCCAACACGAAGCAGTACTTATGAAATTTGATTGCTCTTTTCCTAGCAGTGGTACCCTTTCCGCACAGTTCATGCCTACTATCATCTTTCACCTGCTTGACGGAACCCCTAAAGGAATCGCATGCTTGTACGTCTTAAAAAAAATCCCGAAACAGCTCGTCAAAATTGATCTTGACATGTGCATCCTTAAAGTAACCCATCTTGCCGGAGGAACCACCTTAATGGTACAAAGGTAGAGGATATTCGTCACTTTTGCGATCGGAGAAAGACATCTCAAAGTCCCTACAAAAAGTGCGAAGAAAAAATATTTAGAAGGCAGTTCTCGAGAAGACAAAAAAAGAAGAAAGGAAAATGACTGCAAAGCCTAGCGCCAAGCCCCACGACCCAACGCTCTTTCTTGTGCAACAAGGCCCAAATGGCCCCTGATCCCTTATGCATGTGGCCCATGCCGCTTCAACCCAACACGGAATGATGCTTGTTCCTCATTCCTCATTTTCTCTCTCACGCACAAGCCAGGCTACCAGGACTTTCCAGCTGGCCCACACCAGTCTTTCCCACTTTCTAACCTCTCGCCTGCTTAGGCCTGTGCCCAACAACCTTGAAGGCCTAGCCCAAGCCAGCCTCTCTGCACCCCAGAGCACCTGTCCCCTCGACCCGAGTCGAGCCGAGCACCTAGCCCACGCCAACCGATCCTGTGTTGCACCATCAGCAACCCTGTGGCACCCTTGCCACACATTTCACACTTCCTCGGCCCTCGCCGAGCTAATTTTTCAAGTCCCAAGACTGAAAAAAAAATCAAGAAGAAAAGAATTCAAATTTTTCTTACCTTGGTGCGGCACAGAGGAGAAGAATAACAACAAGAGACAACTCTTTGCAAGGGCAAGAGAAGAAGAAAGCTAGGGAAGGGGAAAAAATTCCTCTGGCTTCTCTCTTCCTTGTTGGAATAATGATTGTTCTCCAAATTTATTTAATCCCCTGCTTAAAGTAGAATTAAATAGGTATTGGGGGCAATTGGTTTCCTTTTGCTAGAAGTAGTCTATCTCCAAATCAAGAAATGAGATCAAGTTGAAATTGGGAAACAATTCTACAAACCCATGCAGCATGGGATTTTTACACCTACTGCCCTTTTCCTACATGCAGCCCAATAGGTGTGGGGGCATTTGTGGAGCCTAAAATAATCCCAAAAATTCTAGAGGCGACACGTGGACTTTCGTTCACGAAAGACAAGATTGCCCTCAATAAATGGGCAAGCTCCTCAGATACTCCCATGTGCAGCTCACACCCTTGAAGGTTTCAGCAGCTGAATGCAACTGCCCATAGCTCACTTGCCCTTAGTAAGGAAAAGTCAAAGCATTAGAGATAATGATTAATTACCCAAATCCTATCTTAATACATTCCCAATTGAAGATTGACTCCAATCAAGTAAGTAATCCCAATTTAAATCAATTAGGGATAATTACTCCATTATCTCAAGATATTATTTCCTATTTAATCTCTTGAGATAATATTTCTCCATAAACATTGGCCAATAGGATGCCGCCATGTGTAGGGTAAAACCCTAACACTATGGCCGACCCTCTCCCTTATATATACCCCATATTCTACCAAATTTCAAAAGCCTTTGCTACCCTAAAAAAGCCCTAAACACATTACTCTTCTCAGAGAAACTAACTTAGGCATTGGAGATCCATTTGCCTAACCCCCTACTTCGTTGGCGCATGAGGCTTAGGTCTTTGATCAAAGGTGTTGATTGTTTAGCAGGTGCATTTTCATCAAGACTGAAGAAGGCGGAAATTTGCATAGACACTTTCGGTGGTGGATGAAGTGTGGAATTTATTTAATGTTACAAGGAAATGGCAACAACCATTTGTGGCTATGTGTTTGCTTGCATGCAATTGTGCATGCTTTCTCTTCTAAGCATTAAATGAAAAATGGAAAAAAGGGTTGCATGCTAGGTAGGCTAGGTGTTGATTAGGTCATGTGAACTTAAGAATTTTTTGTCTTGGTTGTTGGCATAGTTGCTAATGTATGCCTATAACTAGATGGAACATTTGTGCAATTAGTATGCTTGGAAACTGGGAGGGTAAGCATCAGAGAAGCATCCAAGGGGGAGAGCATTTGGTTCTCCCATGGGAAAGGGTGAACATAGGTTGAGAGAAAATCAAGAGAGCTAGGGTGAAAAGTCTATGGTGAAAGAACTATTGGGGTAAAGTGAAGCTCTTGGGAAAATTCTGCGAGTAGGTATACAAGGATTTCGGAATTGGGTTATCTCAATTTAACTTATGTGTAACTTGTACTGTTATTCTCATAGTGAAGAGAAATATCTCTGTAGGGATGCAGGCAAGTTTTTGCCGAACCTCGAAATTTCTTGGTGTCTTTATTTCTACTATTTTATTTTGTCCAACTCTGGATTTGTATTTTGGTGAGATTGTAATCTGAGTCTCAATTCCGCATTGACTGAATGGTCCAAAGCACAACAATTGGTATTAGAGCATTGTTAAAGGCTTTGGTTCGTTGGAGGTCCAGATTTGTGCACCATGAAATTTTCAGTTGAGCAGTTTAATGGGAGTGGCGGTTTTACTCTTAGCAGAAAAGAGTAATGAAGGCCTGAAGAAATGGATGATGTGTTCAAGGATGCTTAGATCAACTGCGAAAGTTGATGTTGAGGAAGAAGATAAAGGCCTCATTCTTCTTACATCACTTCCAGATTCGTGCAAGAACCATGTGGAACTTTAATGCATGGAAAGATACAATAAGTTTGGAGTAGGTGCAAACTTCTTTGGTGTTGTATGATACACAAAATAAAGAGACCATGGACGATGGTGGGCACGAGACTGTTTTAGTTGTTCAAGGTTGGAATCGTGGAAGAAAATTAGAAAGATGATCTAAGAGAGATAACAGGTTCAAATCCGGTTCCGAAGGCAAGGGTCCACAATACTACAGATGCTAGGCTGAATTGTAGCAAGTTTGATGTGGAAGACTTCGAGTATGCCCTCTAGGTACTCAAAGCAACACTTCTCCTGGTGATGTATAGTCTCAAGTGTTGCAGGGGTTTTGCAGCAGGTAGAGCTTTGGGATTCACAGGTGATCAGATGATACTAAGGAATGAGGAAGTGTGGGGAATTTTGTGTCTGCTCGATAAGTTGTTGCTGGAAATAGGCATGCTGATAAGTTTCCAGGTTGCAGACAATGAAGAGGAGGAAAACCCATAAGAGGAGATGAGGATGTGTCGAGATCTTGTCTGAAGCTAAATGGCAATTTTTAGCTTGCAGCAGCTGCACATGCATTGGCAGTGACTGAATCGGAACAGGACCAACGAGGTTGATTCAGGGTATGCATGCTGGCAGGTAAAGCCAATAGACTTTGGTGATGGGTGCAAGGATTTTTGCACCGTATATTCGCCAAGGTGGAGATTGTTATGACTGGCTCATATTTTGAGTTGGCAATAATGTAGTGACCCGTGTGCTTTCGGTGGTGGATAAAGCGTGGCATTTATGTAACGCTACAAGGAAATGGTAGCAACCATTTGTGACTATGCATTTGCTTGCATGCAATTGTGCATGCTTTCTCTTCTATGCATTAAATGGCAAATGAAAAAAAAAAAAGGTTACATGCTAGGTAGTAGACCTGGCATTCGTGTCGTGTTTTCCTTGTTCGTATCGTTTTCATGTCATACCTGATATTTTAATGGGTCGTGTAGTATAACACCCGTTAAAATAAACGGATAAAATAACCTAACCCAAAATCAACCCGATAATATTAACAGGTAATTTGACCCGACCCGTTACCCGTTAAGGAAACTATATTTGAAACCAATAAATAATCAAATGAAAAGCATAATACTAAATAAGTATATACATACCATATTGTCACATCCAAAACATAAAAACGCATTTTTTTTTTAAGTATATTTTCGCTTACCTAAATTGATCAAATGGTAAAATTGGAAAATATTGGAATAGAGAAGGGGTTTTTTTGTCCAAAAAAGTTCTAATAATATAAGTGAAATAAAATCCAACAGTACAAATTTACTCTCATTATCTTACGACTATTATTTAAGTAAAGTCTTTAATAGTTTTTTAATTAATGTAGAAGTGTAAAAAAATATAGAAAATATATAAACGCTCGTAATGACAAATTTTACAACTTTCATGAAGAGCTTAACTTCAAAATTTGCCACTATAATCATATAAATCATAGATCAAAATTTAACTGTTGATTGTTGTTTACATTTATGCTTCATTGTTCTCGTCAAATTTTGTTTTTTCAGATTTTGTTTTTTCAAAACATGATCTATTAAAGGATGTAGGAAGATGAATGGTTTGGATCGTTGATATTATATTTAGAGTTTTAGGGTTAGTGAAAATATTGTTTGATGTTTATAAAGTTTCTACAAACTATATGACATCAACTCATATTTCAGTTAACCGTAAATATCGAAACGGGATAACAAAGATCTGAACCGTTCATCTTCTTACATCCGCCAGATGATCATGTTTTCAAAAAAGAAAATTTTAAAAATGAAATTTAGTAAGAAGAATAAAGCATAAATGACAAATTGATGGTTAAATATAAATTTAAGGTTTATGGATTATAGTGTTGGATTTTAAAGCTAACCCCTTCATGAAAGTTGTAAAATTTGCCACTATGAGTGATTGTATATTTTTTTTACATTTTTTACACTTCTACAATAATTATTATTAATTTTATTAATTTTGCCCTCAAATAAAAAAAAACATTATTCATGAGGCTTTGGAGGATTTTAAAAATCTAAACGATAATGTAAGTGTAACCATTATCTACTCGTGGAGAAATAATGATCAATCACGATTGTTTATACATTCTTTCACATTTTTCATACTTGTATGTATGTCTTCTTAGTTCTTGCCTATACAAATACTATACTAGTTTATTTTAATTTTGGACAACATGTTAAATAATAAATAATGACTAAAACATTTTTTTTAAAACTTATAGAATAATAATACAAAACTATATATTTAATATAGAATATATTGTATATATTAATATGGCTATTGTATTTTATAATAAATCTTTTAGTAATTAAACTTTAAAACTATCAAAATAATTTTTTTCTTAACGGGTCGAAACGGGTTACCCATGTGTTACCCGCGTGTATACCCGTTATTAATGAGTTCTTAAAGGGTCACCTAATAATGACCCGATTAGTTATCATGTTGACCCAAAACCTGTTATTTTCGCATCGTTTTCGTGTCGTGTCAGAAATTGTCAGGTCTACTAGGTAGGCTAGGTGTTGATTATGTCATGTGAACTTAAGTTTGGTCTTGGTTGTTGGCATAGTTGCTAGTGTATGCCTATACCTAGATGCAATATTTGTGTATTTATTATGCTTGGAAAGTGGGAGGGTAAGCATCAAAGACATATCCAAGGGGGAAAACATTCAACTCTCCATGGGAAATGTTGAACATGGGTTAAGAGAAAATCAAGAGAGTTAGAGTGAAAAGTCTATGATAAAAGAACTCATAGGATATAGTGAGGCTTTTGGGAAAATTCTATAAGTGGGTGTACAAGGAATTTGGGATTGGGTTATGTCCATTTAACTCATGTGTAACTTGTACTATTATTTTCATAGTGAAAAGCAATATCTCTCCGGGGATGTAGGCAATTTTTGTCAAATCTCGTAAAATTCTTAGTGTCTTTATTTCTAGTGTTTTATTATGTCCAACTATGGATTTGTATTTTGGTGAGGTTGTAATCTGAGTCTCGATTCCGCACTGACCAAATGGTCCAAAGGATAACAGAGAAATGAACCGTTGATCTAAATGGTAGCAGTAGTGTTTGGGTTAATATTTAACGTAAGACTTTGAGTGAAGAAAAGCCCAAAAGAGCTCAATAAAGGAGATTTTGCTAGAAGCCCAACACCAAGCCCAGATACTCATCTCTAGACAATATGATGGCTCTCCATTAAATGCAAATGTTAGGTGCTTACAAGGGAAGTGACAACCGATAGAAATCAACCAACTCTCGGCCCAAAAGCACTTTTGCAAATGGCAGAATATGTAAAAATGCTGATGACTCACTACCCTTCAGTTGCTTTTGAACAAGAGCATAAATGGTGTAGTCGAGCTAATTCGCCTATAAATAGAGGAAGAGGGCCCAGAGACAAGGACACTCAACCAATCAAACAAACAAACATACAACTTGCCTATCAGTTAAGCAAATATCCAGAAAGCTGTGCTTTGTCTAGATTCTGCACCCTTCTAGCCTTAGACTTCCTTTAGAAAGACATCTTTTGGTGTAATCGGGCTAATTCGCCTATAAATAGGAGAAGAGGTCCTAGAGACAATGACACTTAACCAATCAAACAAACAAACATACAACTTGCCTTTCAGTCAAGCAAATATCCAGAAAATTGTGCTTTGTCCAGATTTTGTACCTTTTTAGCCTTAGACTTCCTTTAGAAAGACATCTTTTGTCTATGTAAAAACTCCAATACCTTCTCCAAATGTTGTAGTATCGATTCTCTTGTGTAAATTCATTTACCACTTATCCCTCTTTCAGTACCTAACCCTTTAGAACTATAACAAAGAAGAGATTGCAAGACATTTAACCTTGTTCGCAAGGTGAAATCTTGCCCACCTCTCTTTGTTTTGCCTTTCAATTAATAGATCTGGTGTATAATGTATTCCCTAGTATATATTCAAGTCATTTCCAGTCTTTTGATGATCCAAAGTTCCATCGGTTCTTAGATCTGGTTCACTTAGTAGTTTTATTGTCATAAGAAGATTAAAAGTGAATTAAAACGGATGACTTGATTAGATATGGATCTCCACCCTTTAAACAGACAAGATAAAGAACTAAAAGTCATTGATCTCAAGGCATAGAAAAGAACTTAATGTAGACTGACCCATCTACGACAATCATTTGATAACAAGAAGTCAAAATAACTTGGGGTACAAGTAATCAATTTAAATACACTTGTTCTACATTTGCCATACAGAGATGGCAGTGGCACGCCTTAACACTTAGTTTTGATTGCGAGCCTCAAGGCCTACAACTAATGCCCCACCAAGGCGCATTTCAGAAATAACTTTGTCCTCTTCTTGCAGCATCTCGGCCAACTGGAGCCCAACAATCAACCAAAATGCCAACTCCTCGAGGAACTGTGTGCTCGAGCCGGGGACCTTGTTCAGCCAGATTTCCTGCTCGAACAAGTAGCTTTGTAGGAAGTAGATATTTGATCAATGATGAAGCACTTAGGCGTTGACGTTATCTTATTTCATTTTTGTCCTTTTATAAAGATTGTAATGTGGGGCCTATTCACTTCTGGTTAAATTATTCACGTGCATATGAATGAAAAATAAGGAAGAATTTGACAGTGCGAGTGGACAAGATATGTATAGGAAGAGGTGTCTTTAGAACTTGAACCTTCCCTAGTGACTATTGATCGAATTTACTGGTGACACAGGGTGTATAAGAGACATTGAACGGTTCACCATGTATTGAACACAAGAGAATAAGCACACACATGTCATATTGTAATATATTATGAGTTATACGATTATGTTCATTTTGGTCCTAAACAAATCCCGGATTTATGAGAGATCACTATGTTTGGATGAGGAAATACAAAATTTCTAAGGAATTCCAAATTGATTGAATTCTAAATGATGAAAATTAATTTTCTAGAATTTGTGGATTCTCTTGTCTGACTAACCCAAAAGAATGAGAAAATTAAAAAAAAAAAAATTAAAGTGTATCTAGAGTTATTAATATATATGTGATATGAATAGTTAGGAAATGTACTAGTAAAGGTAGTAGTGGATGGTGGGTGGTGGTAGCAGTGATGATACTAATGGTGAGTTGTGTTAGCGGCAACGAGATGATGGTGAGTGGTGGCAGCAGGAAACCGTGTTGATGGCGGTTGGAAGTGGCAGCAACAATGATGATGGTAGGTAGTGATGATGGTAAAGGCGACAACGACGGTGATGATGGTGGTTGGAGGTGGCGGGGCGATAGTGGTGATGGCGATAATAGGTGATGGCGGCAACAATGATGATGATGGTTGGTGGTAGGGGTGATGGCGGCATCAATGATAATTAAGGTTCTAAAAGACAATAGGCGCTAGCCAAGTGGCGGCTTAAGCCTAGCGCCTAGATGGTTAGGCAAGGCCTGAGTCGGTGCCTAGGAAGACTAGACGGATTTAAAATAAATATATTACATATCATATAAATAAGTATTTGATTATACTTAAAAAATATATAATTTCATTGAGATAAATTGTAAAAAGCATGACATAGAGATTATTAAATATTAGAACATAATGAAACATGGGGAAAAATCATATCATGTGTGTTCATCTAAGCATTCAACAAGTTTCTTACAATTTATTGAAAAAAATGCAAAACGAAAAATATATATTTTTTGTTAAAGTGAGAGTTGTGACATAGGCTGGTGTCTGGGCGGGCGGGCGCCTAAGCAGGTTTGGGCACCATTTCTTAATTTTCAAACACCCAAGGATTAAATCGGGATGATGGCTAGCTGCCTAATGCATAGGCGGCACTAACAGGAATCTTTAAAACAATGATGCTAATGGTGGGTATTGGTGGTGGTGGCAGCAGTGGTTGAGGTAGGTGGTCGTGATGACAACGGTGGTGGGGGTGACAATGATGACCACTAGTGGTTGATTTTTTTTTTAATTTTATTATTTTTAAACTCTAAATTCTGAAATGATAACTATCTACATGAAATTTAACTGGGAAATCAGAGGTCCCAAATTCCAAGTTTTTTTTCATTGGCGGAAATGCTAATTTTATGTTTATAAAGCCAAACAAAGGAAGATTACATGTTAGTTTATAAATTTTGATTTTTCTCTACATCCAAACTTTATTTCTCTCATCCGAACAAAGGCTTAGATGATTTAGCCTTCTCATTCTCATAAAAGCGACCTCACTTTTACTCTCACATAGGTGACCACTAATTAAGAATAGTGTGTTTTATTTCTTTTGTTATAGATATACACCTTATCACTAACACAATTCTTTCACGATAGGAATGAAGTATATAGTGCTTTTAACTTATTTCTTTTGAAAAACAATTATTCATAATCACTTTGTGCACCAAATTATTATTATGGTTTAGTGATAGTCTTGCACTTGTATATGAGAGGTGTCGGATTTGACTCAGGTAGATGTTGAAACGAGGTATTAAATTAGGCCTCCACAAAATTAAGAGAGTGAAACTGTGAAACTTGATTTAACTCGAGCAAAGGCGGGTCTAAATATGCAATCGGGGGCCTCAACAGCTGAGCTTTGAGGAACTCCCGCATTTCGGATACAGCGAAGACGGAAAGCAAAGCCATGATCTCGCAGTTCTTCCTGCTCTCGCAGCGTGGCGACAATATCGTCTTCCGCGACTGTCAGTCTCTCTCTCTCTCTCCCCCTTATCCAATCTCTAATCCCTTGTTAATTTCATTCACCAGATTTTAACTTCCGATCTAAATTCTTCAGCAACTCAGTTCTTGTGTAGATCAAATTGTTGCTTATACTATTTCAAATTAGCTCCAGATTAGTATTTAATCCAGCTCTAATCTCTGGTGGGTATTCCCTAGATCGTACGTGCATACCGTAATTCTTCGCGTTATTTTTCATTCATAGAAGGGCAATTTGAGCTCCCTTTTTTTTTGAAGAATTTAGTACTTTGTTGACCTTTTCGGAAATGGGTATGGTGTGAAATAGAGAAACAAGTGTAACTGAACACTTTTTTTTTATTTTTTTTCTTTCTATAAGAAAGGCTGAATAAACATTTGGTAGATCTGTTCTTATTGGGTTTAGTGCTGAAAGATGTTTCTTGAAGCGTATTTTGTTAACGCAGATCGCGGAGAAGTTCCTAAAGGAAGCGCGGAGATATTTTTCAGGAAAGTGAAGTTTTGGAAAGAAGATGGGCAAGAGGAAGCACCCCCTGTCTTTGTAGGTATTATCTTACTGAGGAATGAATGACACTGTCTTCGTATTTTCTCAACTTGAAAACTTTGATCCATTAATTTTCTTTGAATATTTCGACCTACAGAATGGCGTCCAAGTTGCTTAATAGTTACATTATTTCTTGTCCCATTTTTTCTTTTTATTGTTTTGTTAATTGTTACATTGTTTCTTGTCTTGGTTGTGAACAAATCCATAAAGCATGCGTATTTGATCTGGTACCTTTTGCTGACTTTTTCTTTACTTAATCGGTAGAACGTGGATGGTGTCAACTACTTTCATGTGAAGGTTGTTGGACTATTGTTTGTCGCAACCACAAGAGCTAATGTATCACCATCTCTTGTCTTGGAACTTCTACAAAGAATTGCCCGTGTCATCAAAGATTATGTTGGGGTTCTCAATGAAGATTCTATAAGGAAGAATTTTGTGCTTGTGTATGAGTTGCTTGATGAAGTCATAGTAAGCTCCTTTTATGTTTCTTTACTTCTATGGTTGTATTTTTCTTTATGTATATGAATTCATACTTCTTATCGTCATAATGTGCTAACAGAGTTTCTCTATTAGATTGAAAAATTAAAATGTGATTTGTTAGTTACCCTCTTTAGTGAATCTAGAATTGATGTCCTCCTTTTGATAATTTTTTTAAATGTCCTTGATCATTGCCCTCCACCTCTGTTTTATTCTCAGTTTTTTAAAAGGCTAGTGCTTTTAAGGGACAACTTAAAGTGGTAATTTTCAATCCAAAGTTTAGTTGATATCTATCAACTGGATTATTTTGGATCGGAAAAAGTAGTGCTGAATGTATGTTTCTCCTCAATGGTGTGTACAGAAAAAGTAATTTTGAATGTGTGGACCACTGACCACTCTACTGCCTGGTTGTGTATTCTTCGTGGATAAGGCTAAGGATATATAAGGCCAGCTAGAGTTGGGCAATCCCAGCTTCTTATGATGCTTTACCGTATCAAAGTTAAAGTTTTCTGGAGGGAGGAAAATGGGTTTGATGCTAGGAAGTTATGTTGTATTGACAATAACTTGGGTTGTTTGGATGGAGATGAACAAGATATTTTTAAGGGTGCTGGGAAACCATATGGTACATTTGCGAGACAAAGTTCAAGTCTGGACATCCTTGTGGGCTTCGGTTTCTTTAAAATCTAGGGAGTGGTCTTTAAATGCTATTTATTTTGACTGTGCTGTTGTAAATTAGTTTGTTATTTGTTTGCAATTGGTTTTTCCTTTTCGATGTACAATTGATGGGTGACATAATTCAGCCAGCACCTTGTCCCGTGTTGCAAATATGTTTTTCTATCCAATGAAAGTTTGTATTTGATATTTAAAAAGCAGAGAATATATGTTGATAAAATTGATATATGCATTTATGTGAAAAATACACTGACATATTTGATCCATGGAAATTATTAACTTGCTTGTGACTTGATTTTGTTTATACAATTCAGGATTTTGGCTTTGTGCAAACAACATCAACTGAATTGTTGAAGTCTTATATATTTAATGAGCCAATTGTTCTCGAATCTGCGCGTTTATCATCTATTGGCCCTACTGGCCTTTTTATGGTAAGGAGTCATCTATCCAAGATTTTCAGAAGATAAATTATGCTTAAGGTGGAATACCATTTCTATTTTTGTCTTAGTAGCATTTTAGTGATTGGCTCCCAAAACTGATGCATGCAGCAAGGGACGAAGAGAATGCCTGGAACAGCTGTCACAAAATCAGTTGTTGCAAATGAGCCTGGTGGCAGGAAGAGGGAGGAAATTTTTGTGGATATAATCGAGAAGATCAGTGTTACTTTCAGCTCTAGTGTGAGTATATGTGTCTTTAATTGACTGTTAGATTTAACCACTCTTTCCTCACTGTTATATCGGCATTAAAATATAACAACAGTAGTACAAACACAATAATAAGTTCTTATAATTTCTAACAAGCAAAATTTGATGCCAATCTTACCAAGTGTTATCATGAACTTCTTGGTTTGATATGGAAATCCTGCACTCCTTACTCTTTTAATATCATATAGGTATGTTCACTGGTTCTTATGAATGAGGTGTTGACATTACTCTCTTGTGTGTGATCTGATATTCAGCTTGTGCGGTTATTTATAAATATTTTTCATATCAATCAATGCACAATAGGGGGTTGATTGTGAAGAGATTAGGTTGTCCATCAGTAGCTAATTTTAGGATTTTTCGACCTTTCTAAAGGGTTGTTTGAAGGATTAAAATTGTGGATGAACTTAGAGGGTTTCAAATAAATACTAAGGTCTCTTTTGGTATAAAGGATTGGATTGGAATGGATAACACTCTAATTTAAGGTATTTTGAAGGCAAAGGAGAATGATTCTTCATTTTGAGAGGATTAAAAGAGGATTAGGCGTGAAGGAGACTTCAAAATCCTACCATTTTGGGGAGGATTGGAATGGAGAACTTTTCTTCTTGAGTATTCCATCTCCTACCTACAAGTTGGTCAAAAAATTTTCGTTTCTTCTTTCAACATACCTTGAAAATAGTTGCTTGTCCATTCCAATCCAGTCCTTCATACCAAATGAGGCCTAAATGCCTTGTAAGTCATCTTGGTCACTTGCGTCTAGACCCAAAAACTCTTTTGAGGTTCTAGCGCTCATTTAGCCTTAAAATTTTAGATTGGATAATTATGCATGTGGTACATAAACTTTACTGCAATGCACATTCTTTTGACTTAATTCCTGACATCTCCCAAACTCGCCTATATTTATTCATTATATGTGGAAACAGTACTATAGTCAATTACCTATATTTATGTTGCTATACAGGGGTACATATTGACTTCTGAAATTGATGGAACCATTCAAATGAAGAGCTATCTCTCAGGAAATCCAGAAATCCGATTAGCTCTCAATGAGGATCTGGGCATAGGAAGAGGTGGAGGGTCAGGCTATGGTACTTACCTGACATGCCACCAGATTGTTATGTTTTACAAGTTCACAACTATCCTTTGAACATAAATCTTTTCATATTATGGTGTCATGGAGTTGTTTGTGGCACCATGGTCAAGTAGATGATCTAATTTTAAGATTTTGAGTTTTATGGTACCTAGAAAAATATCTAGTTTTTAGATTAATAAACTAAAATTTTGAGGTCAGATGCATGTGGTATGTCCTCTCTTCTAAAGAAAAGTCCCTGTTTCATTTTCATTTTTTCCACTATATGATATTAGTGCATAGAATCATCAACTAAAATGCCTCGATGTAGCTTTAAATTGCTCAATAAATGCCAACTTATTTTGTCAAGCTCGTATGTTGTCCTTTCACAATCTCAAATGCTGTTTTCTCTTGCAGACCATAGGAGTTCATTTGGATCAGGAGCGGTGGTACTTGATGATTGCAATTTTCATGAATCTGTACGTCTTGATAATTTTGAAGTAGACAAAACTCTGACCCTGGTAAGTAAAAATGAGTCAGATTATTCTTTTTTTTTTCAATAAATGATACAAAAGTAATTTGATATTGTGTGTTGAAATGATTAAACGGTTGCTCTGTGGTACTAATTTTAGGTGCCCCCTGACGGTGAATTTCCTGTCATGAACTACCGTATGACTCAAGAGTTCAAGCCCCCTTTTCGTATTAATGCGTTGATTGAAGAAAAAGGAGCTCATAAGGTGAATACTGTTTCATAAATTTTATCTAATGGTTTAAGATTGTGAAATGAATGGAAGAAAACTTATTTAGAAAGATAAAGAATCAGATTTTGAACAAGAGATTGAGGCATTTGGCTTACACTATGATGATGAGCATTGTGGAATACGTATTCCTGTTAACTTTGTACAATTCCTGCATTTAAAGATCATGTGGTTATGGTAGGAAATTACAGTTTGGAATTGCCATTGTAGGCTGAAGTGATTCTGAAAATATATGCCGAGTTCCCCTCGAACATTACTTCCAACACAATTGCTATACAAATGCCGCTACCTAAATATACTATCAGGTACTCTTCGCTTATTTTTTATTTCTAAGAATATTAGTTATTATTCCATCCCTATACAATTTGATATGGTGAAAGGGCAACGTTTTTGCATGTCTATTTATTACATAACCAATGTCCATATAAAATTTTCTGGGCACTTTAAAATTTAAATTGCCATTGTTCTTGGTTCTAAAGTTTGTTGAAAATATGAACGTCGGTCTCAATCTATGAGAACTTTTTTCATTTGGGTTTCATTTAACTAGTCTTGCTAGGGTAGTTTATTTACCCTTTCTCACAGTACATTGGAGGGAAACCTACTTTTTTCATCTGTGACTATCATTTTCTTTACTATAATTATATTAATTACAGACAAAAAATAAGTGAAAAGGGAGGTAACTAGAAAGATCTGAAATTAATAAATTGGTTTCATCCACTAGTTTAGCTGATTTTTCCCTTGGGAGGGGTGCTCCAAAGAATCTTGCAGGTGCCGGAGATTAAGTATTTTAAAAGACTGATCAAACTTCGTCGTTTGTTGTGAACTTGTCGGGGCAGTAGTTAATAAAACCAACTAAAATTTACAGCAAAACATGGTAGTTGTCTTTGAATGATTACAAAGACATTTGAAATGTAAGAGGACGTTTAACCTGTGGTGTATGAAAAAGGTGTAGAGAAGGCTTCATAGTATTCCACGTGAGGAGTCAAACTGACAGACTTTGCTAAAATTGCATTATATTGTCTATATATACATATCCACTGTTTAAACAATTTATATATGTTATTTCAGAGCCAGTTTTGAGTTGGAACCAGGAGCAGTCGGACAAACAACAGATTTCAAGGATGCCAATAAGAGACTTGAATGGGGTTTAAAGAAGGCAAGAATTTTTTATCAATGATCTTATGTGTTCACGTTTGAGTTTTGAAGTGTTAACTTTGTCCCATTATTGCAAATACTATATTGACAAGTTCAAACAACAGATTGTTGGTGGATCTGAACATACGCTACGTGCCAGACTTACATTTTCACCGGATGCACATGGTATCTCTTGATTACTTTCAAAATGATGCTATTTACTGTAAATCTCGTTATATATACATATTCATGGATTACATGCTGCAGGAAATATTACAAAAGAATCTGGACCAGTTAGCATGACATTTACAATACCTATGTATAATTCTTCAAGACTTCAGGTAAGCCATTGTCATATCTTTCACACATCATTAAAACCATGCAAAGATGTAGATTATATGGTTAGAATACTCATCTATTTATGAGAGATAATGTTGGATCCTTCATTGTCATGCTGTTGCTACTTTGTGTTGGACTTGAATGGAACAATATGGGTCGAATATTGAATGTGGGTGCTGATTTCGTTTCCTTATCCAACCTAAACTTCAACTATGGCATGGCCTTGAGTCATACTGTCAGATGTAGTCTAAAATGAGTCTCATTTGAGGCTGATATGTATATAGCCCTAGTGGTTCTTCTAAGCCGAGGAGGCATTAGCCCTGGTACCTCAAAGAGGTCATCATTGATTTGTCTAATGGCTAGCTCTCATCCTATACAAGCTCTTCATCCTCTGTTGTCTTGCACCGTCGGGCGAATGGATTTTCCCTGCCCTTTTAACAATGCTGTCCCCAGTGGTGTTTTTCATTTTTAAGAAAGAGTACATAAAATACTAATGCCCTTTTATGGGGGAGGTATTTTTATTTCTGGCCCATCAATATGCTGAGTTAAATGATGTTTCTTTGATGCAGGTAAAGTACTTGCAGATAGCAAAGAATTCTGGAACTTATAATCCATACCGGTGGGTAAGATATGTTACTCTCGCCAATTCATACGTTGCTCGGATATGATCTAATAAAGCCTTATCTGTTATGCTATTTCGCGGTGGAGAGTTGGATTGGGAAGAAGGTTTCTAGTTGTAAGATGTCTAATGAAACCCTCGCGCTGTATTCCTTTTCCATGGGTTCGGATTTCAGTGATTTCATTTCTTGACTAACGTTTAGGTTGTATCGCTGAATTTTTTTGGGTTGGACTATTCATTCATTGAATTGCTACTTGTGTATTGGATGTTCATTAACTATATAAATGCACTCAAATTGGAACCAATAGAGTTTGTTACCTTCGGGGTTTTTTTTTCCAGCTTGGGGTATGTTGTTTTTTAGAGAACTCTACTGTCGGTGTTTTTTCCGGCTTGGGGTGTGTTGTTTATTAGAGAACTCTTTTCAGAACGTTTAGGACTAATGGCACTCGAAGATTCATACGAATCTCTGCCAAATCTGTATATTATATGCACTAACCTCCAATTTGCTTAACAACCAAAAGAAAAATTGACGGTGGATAAATAGTTCAGCTAACGGCAGTGCTTTTCATCGCATAATCTTCTAAATGTTGGATTTGTGGGTGTTGTATTTTTTATTTTTTTAACACAAAACCAAACATTGTGTAAAAAAATTGGATACAAGAAGGATACCAAGCAAGCTCGTGTCTTCAGAAGGTCCGCAGAGGATGGCTCTATCACGATACAACCTCTATGAATGAATAATGTTGGGACAAAGAAAATTTATTATTTTAGAGGTATTATTATAAATTTTTATGTCTTTCTTTTTCTTGTTTTTTATTTTTTTTATTTTTTTTATTTTTATTTTTTTTTATAAAAATACATGTATCTTATAAAAAAACGAAGATATTGAAAAACAAAGAAACATGTACATAGAACATAATCTCTCTCTCTCTCTCTCTCTCTCTCTCTCTCTATATATATATATATATAATCTCTTAGACTCCAAATCATTACGATTATTGTTCTTCCATGGCATCTCATTGTGTTCTTCCATGGCATACATTTGGAAGCAGTAAAAAAATCTGCATTGACTAATTTAGAAAAGGCAAAAAATTAGAGATGCAATAAGAATTTTGAAAGAGCTGAATTGAGAAATTAAAATTTGTTAAGTAAAAAATTCATAAGTATTATGAACTTTTTCACCAAGAAATGAGCATGGGTAGCATATATCCAAGCAATGAGGGATATGTATGACAGAGTAAGGACTGCATTAAGAACTCATGAAGGATAAACTGAAAGCTTTTCTATAACCATATGGTTACACCAAGGCTCATCTTTAAGTCCTTAACTTTTTTGCATTTGTAATTGACGAATTAACGGGACATATTCAAGATATCCCTTGGTGTATACAAGGGGTGGGCAAACGGGTCTTGTACCCACGGGTCGGGGCGGGTACCCGTAGTTTGGGATGGGTACAAAATTTCAAAACACAAAATTAGCGGGGCGGGACGGGTTCAAAAATAGGAAGGAATGGGCCCCCGACCAGTCTTGTTTCTAGCTTGAGAAAATTGGATGGGGTTTAATGTTTGGCAAATCCCACTCTCCACCATTGATTGGAATATCTTCATCTCACAAACTGAGTCATTCAATCTCTCATTCTCCATTCATTCACGACTCGAGCTCGAGTCGACTCCTCGACAACAACCATCCATCAACAACCAACATCTTTGACTCCACATCCCTTGACTCCGTCTTCGTCTCCCTCTTTTTGGTGAACTGCGAGTGGCGATAACCATCAACAACCACCATCACCATCATCTCTCCAAATCGAGACCACCACCGTCATCTTATATCCTCCCAATTTAAGGTAATATTATTTTTGAACTCTTAATTTCTGGGGTAAATTACGGTTTGACCTCCTAAACTATCACCCCAGTTGAAATTGACTCCTTAAACTATTTTTTAGTAAATTAACCCCTGGACTATTTAAAATCAGTCAATTAACCCCGTGTCGTTAGATTGATGAATCAATTTCGTCAAATTCAAGGGTAAATTAGTCATTTCATCATAAATTGTTACTTGCCAGATATAACCACCAATAAAATTTTGACACATGAACACAGAATAATTAAAAAACATATAGCATAATGAGAAAACATAAAAATAAAAAATAAAAAAAAACCAAATGTTTACATAACGGACCATCTCACATTGTCATTGCACATTATTTTGTTTTCAAATGTCATAAGTTCACTGGTGATTATAATTGACAAGTAAGAATTGATGAAGGAAAGACTAATTCTCCTTTGAATTTGATGAAATAGAAGATGGAATCTACCGGCAATGCGTCAATTGGCTGATTTCAAATAGTTCAGGGGGCTAATTTACCAAAAAAAAAAAAAAACAGTTCAGGGTGTCAATTTCAACTGGAGTAATAGTTCAAGGTGTCAAATGGTAGTTTATCCTAATTTTTAACTCTTCGGTTAATTTTCTGGATTTAGGATTCTGTAATCTTAGATTTTCTTTGATTAATTTTTAGATTTGAGAGTTAGGGTTTTCTGCAATCTCTCACTCTATTGGGCAGTTCTTCATACCCCAAACCCAATCCATAAATTTTCCTTCGTAGAAATTGGGAATTTGGGATTTAGGGATTTAGGGTTCAAATTTTCATACCGTATGTTTGAAATTTGAATTGGGAATCAATGTATTGTTCAAACTTGCAAACTTGCTGCATAGCATTGAATGGGAATTTATTTATTGTCCAAATCTACAAATGTACAACACCTTGCTATGATCTACAAGTGTTCAGCAACCTATGCATTGTGCAATATCTGCTTTCAATCTACAAGCTTGAAAGTAAATTGAGTATTTTATATTTGTAAGAATGTAATTTAGAGACTCAGTTTACAAGGCTCAAAGTTTTAAATTTCCAAAAAGCTATATGGGTATCTCTTCCCAGTCCCTCCTTATTTTATCTTCTTGTTTGCCATCTCTTTGCAGATATTTGTGGATGTAAATTTCTGCCTTCTTCTTCTTGGACGAAAATGCACAAGTAAAACAATTAATGCCTAAGGTCAAGGCCAAGAGCCTCACGCGTCCATGATGACTTGGGGGGGGGGCTTTGGCCGAAGAACCTCCAATGCTAAAGTTAGAATTTGAGAGAGAAGGTGTTTAGAGAATTTTTGGAGAAGAATGGACTTAGGTTTTTTAGAGAAATGAGGGCTATTTATAGGGGTGTGGCCGACCCTATTTGGAGAAACAGGGACTGGCCACTTATGGTGGTGATTTGAGTGTAATTGTAATCAATTAATTGGGTAATTATTCAATTAATTAGCTAATTAATCCTAATTTGAAAAGAATAATTGGGGGTTATCTTATGGGGAGGATTTGATGAGGATTGATGAAATAGATTTTGAATAAATACCTATTTTGATCACATTTGACCTTGATTGAGCCGTTATTGTCTGCTGCTTGCCCGTGCAAGTCCCGATGTGCCTCGAGGGTAATTTTATCTTTTTATACCCAAAAATCCATGTGTCGCCTCCATAATTTTCCTGATTATTTTTTGCTCCACAAATGTCCCCACACCCGTTGGGCTGCTCCCAGGAAAAGGCAGTAGGTGTATAGATCTTTTCTTGCTTTAGGAAACATAGTATTGTTTCCTATTTTGATGTAGATTCCCTATTTAATTGGAAATTAGATCCTTTTTGGAAAGGGAAATAAATTACTTCTAAGTCTACCTTAAGTAGATTATTAAATCAACTTTAGAGAGCAATTTATTCTACCCTACAAGAAAGAGAAAGCTAGAGGATATTTGTTCTCCCTCCCCTAGCAATCTTTTACACTTACCCGTGCAAATAACCGTCTTTCGTTGCTTTCTTCGTCTTCTCCGCGCCATACCGACGTAAGAAAAATTAATTTTCCTTGTCTTTTTATTGGATAGTGTTATCGTGGGGCAGACGTTGGGCTGGTATAGCACGTCGGCTGACAGGGGCCAAGAGTCGACTCAGCATGGGCCGATGAGGTGTTATGGCAAGGACCACTGCTTGGGCTGCTCAGTTTGGCTAAAGCCAAGGCAACTGTACGACTGGGGCTACGGATTGAGGCGTTGGGATGCAATGTTAAGCAAGCCACATGGCTCATGTCCTTTGGGCTCTTAGACCTGATGTGGGCCAGGTTGGCGATTGAGAGAAATGATGAGGTCACGGGCCTCATGGGTTGCTGGAATGCTGGGCATGCAGGCCTCATGCCTGCTGGTCTGAGAAAAAAAAAAGGAAAAGCCAGTATGGGTTGAGCTCCATTGCTGAGTATTGTGAATGACATTGGCTGCATAGCCCTCTTCGCTAGGTAAAATGTGGGTTGTTCTCAAGAGAGAAGATAAAGAGGATCAAAGTGGATGCATTGGCTCGTCTGATCGTTGTCGTGGAGCCTACTATGAATGAAGGTGGAAATAAGAGATCTTCTTCGCCTGCTCAAGAGATGCCAATTGAGAAAAAACTGAAGACTTATTTCATTGGTCGTGAGGGTCTGCCTGCTGCCGGGAGGCCTATGATTGACTTGACTTTTTCTAATGGGAAGAAAAATGAGGTTGCTAGATATGAGCCTGTGACACATGCCATGCCGAAAATGACTAGTGCGATTGTTGATAGGATTGCTCAGCGTTGAGGTTCTGTCATGCTCCCAATGACAAAGTCTGTACCAAGATGTCTATTGGGAGCTAAGTCCAGTTCACCTTTAGATAGGCTTGCTCCTATAAAGAGCGATAAGGTGGACTTTGCTGTTAAAGTGGCTCTAACGCCTATTCTTTTTGCTGTTGAGACTGGTTCGCCTGCTGAGAAAGATGAGACTGCTTGTGTTGGCAGTTGTGAGAAATCCACTAAGCCTGTTTCCCGAGAGGCTGCTGAGATTTATGCGCTTTTAAAGCTAGATTGACGGGTGTACCAAGCTTTTTGATGGCATTAGAGGGGTTATTAGCCCAAGTTCCTTTACGAAGCATACGACCCAATATAAAAAGACTGCTTTGTTTGCTATGATGCAGAAAATGGTGATTCTGGTAACCGAGTCTATGCTCCTTGACCAAGAGGATCCAAGGCTGCTAAAGAGATGGCAAAGACTATGGTAATTGAAGCTTATTCTTCTGTCGAGAAGATCAGAAAGTTGGAGTTTAAGCTCGTCACTTTGAAGGGGTCTAATATCTCTGCCCCTACTTCTTTATAGCTTGAGACCACTCGCCAAGCGATCGTTGACTTGAAGGCTAGGCTTAATGTGATCCAAGTTAAGTATGAAAATGCAGATAAGAATATTGGATGTTACATACATCAGATTTAAGATCTTGAGCATGCCATTTTTGAACTTCGTTCCACTGCTTACGCAAAGGATAAATAGCTGATTGGTGCTTATAATCAAGTGATCTACTTCAAGAAGATTGTCGATAGGATTGAACCCCAAGTGTTGGAACTCCAAGATGTACTGAAGATCAACTTAAGTCTGAAGAGAGAAGTAGTTAAGCTACAACACATCCGTGTTGGTTTTCTTAGGAAGAAAAAACAGTTGAAGGGTGAGAAGTCTGGGCTCGAGGCTTCACTTGTTCAGAGTTAGGCCGATTTCTACAAGCTGGTTTATGTAGACCATCTCTTTGGTAGGCCATCTGACTTTCAGTTTGTTGGGAATTGAGACCTTTTTTATTTCTCGAAAGACTTGCTTGCCTTTACTTTTGAGGATTCCATAGGTAAAGTGGTCGAAAAAGTTGGTGCCCAAGTTGGGGCAGCTAGGGGTGAAGTGCTGAAGGATGCCGCTGCTGAGAGTGTCGCGGCTATTAAAGGTGTGGCAACTGAGTAGTCATGGGATGTCCGAGTTGCTGAAGAGTAATCTTCTAGGTAGCCTTTAGGATTTTCTTTGTTTTCCTTGTTGTTTTTTGCTTTGCTTGAACTCTTTTGGCCGATACTAGTCGTTTATCAATTTTGCTAGAAAATTTAATAAACTTGCTTCATTTGCTTGTCTTCATCTTCACTTCTTTTGTTCTCGCCTAACCTTTAACCTTTAGACCAGCAGCATGTGTGCTACTTTTCTATAAGCAGATAGACCTATGTACCCTATGGGCTTTGAACCTCTTCACATAGTCATGAAATAACTCATTTGGGTTCTTCTTGACGTTGAACAAATGGTTGGACTTCTTCTTGATTGAGCGATAAGATGAATATTCTTTGGTGAAAACCAAAGAAAGTTCGTCGAAACTCCAGATGGATTGTGGCAACAGGGTGTAGAACCAATCTTGCGCCTCGCCTTGTAGAGTGGTGGCGAATATCTTGCACATTAGATCGTCATTGTTTTGATAGAGGATCATTACGCTTTGGTAGTGCTTTAGGTGTCTATCCGGGTCTCTATCTCATCTGACGGATATGACATGTGGCATGCTGAACTTGCGTGGAGACTCTGCCTGCTCAATCTTGTCTATGAAGAGTGGCATGCTTATGTTGGTTATGTCTCATTGTAGTGCCTCGTCGGTGACCATGTTGCATTGGAAATCGCATAATCGCTAGGTCAAGAGCCTCTTTACTTTTTCCTAAATTTTCCTTTGTTGGGGTAGCAGAGCTCTCGGCTGCCTCCAATCTTGACCTGCTGATCTAGGTTGCTCTTTCATATGCTCGGCTTGTCTATGCCACGGTTGCGGTGCATATGGTACGTTGCTAAAAGGAAAGAGAGTTCTTCGCAAGCTACCGGTTGAACTTGAGCTTGATTGAGTGACTACTTCTCTTCGTCCGTCATGCTGCCTACTCCGATGTAAGGTGGAGGATACTCATTGCGGGCCAAGCCATGAATGAACACTTTGCCTAGAAGGTTGCTCATGTTGATTATCGGAGTGTGACCCCAACCATAAGTGTATACTCGTCTATTGGCTTAATTGAGAATGCACACTCATCCGTGCGCTAAGACAAGAGTATACGCTATCTCGAGGGCCTAATTGAGAGTGTACACCATCAGAACGCTTTATTAGTGACTGATTGAGTGATTGTTTGCCGGGACACTACTGGAGAGGTTTGTTGTCTGCCCTTATCCTACTTCAAGACACCTCTTATAAGGCATATTGCATCTCAGTACGCTGCAAGAGTTGATTCACCAAGGTTGTCTGTTGTGCGAGGGTGCTTATCAACCCTATGACTTGTCGGGACAAGTGTTGTTCGCCATTTGGGTTGGAAGAGCTTGGACGGAATGCATCTCCTTGAGTATTGGAAGTGTAATAGACTTCGGGAGCGAGATTTGAGTTGGGAAATGTCAAATCTGCGAAGAAATTAGGTGAAAATGCACCCGGCTCAATCGTCGACCCAGAAATTTAGAGCCGGGATGGTTGAACCGATCTTGGACTGGTTTGGGTTGCTTGGGACACCACGAAAGTAGGCTAAGGCACATGAGTGAGCTGTTCCACATGTGGCACATGTGGGAGTTGGGCTTAGGCTCAGCTTAGATGCGCACTAGGCTCGCGTCGGGTCGTGGCTTGGGTTGGTTCATCCTAGGCTTAGGCCCTTAAAGCTTGAAATAGTGCGGCTTAGGCCCTCTAGACTTGGCCTTGGCCTTGGAGTGGATTGGGCTCGAGATGGCTTTGGGCCCGCGAGGTCTAGGCTGCTGCCTCGGCAGCTGTGGCTGCGACTTTGGCCTCTTTGTGCTAGGCCGAGCTGGACTCTCTTGTGGCGCGGGCCTGGGCTAGCTGCTGCAAGGTGGCATGGGCATGGGCCTGGGCTAGGGGCTGCAAGGTGTCTCGTTCACCGTAGGCTTGGGTTGTGCCGAAGGTTGCCACGGTGGTGGCTACTGTGGTTGCTGCTACGGTGGTACCCCGTTGGGATGGTGTCGTTCCACTTGTCGTCGTGTTGAGCCTTGTGGATCGTCGTGGTCCAAATCATTGGACGTAGGAAGTTCTATTTGTTATGGTTTCCAAGTTTCTAGTCATTGTACTTTTCTTTTACGTTTTATCAAAGAATTTTTATAAAAAAAAGTTTCAAAATAAGAACGTACGAAAAATCTACAAATGAACAAGAAAACAAAAAACCTTGAATGCAAGAGTATTTTTTGGAGCGTGTGAATCAAGGCTCTCAATGAAAGCACCAATTTGTGGATGCAAATTTCCACCTTTTTCTTCTTGGATGAAAATACACTTGCAAAACAATTAGGTCTAATCGGATAAACAGTCCTCGTGGTGATAAGGTAATCGGAAGATAGCCCTTGTGGTAAAAGAATTAGGATTTAAACCTTGTGGTAGAGTCCGTTAGCAAATTTGGTCCAAAATTGATTTTTCCGTTACTTGTCTGTTAAATACAAGGATAAAAATGTATTTTAATTTGTATGCCTTCTTCTTCCTCCCTCTGCATTTCATCTGTTTATATCTTAAAACAGCCCCCTACCAGAAAACCACAAAAAATAAACCATGATCATTAATCTCTCAGCTTCTTCACCCTCTTCTTCTTTCTCTCTCATCAAGTTATCCAATTCCAAATCACCCATCTCTAATTTTCCATCAAAACCCAAAACCCACCACCCAAAACCTCCATCTTTTTCCATTTGCTTACATGGATGCCTTATAGATAAGTTGCAACGAAATGACCGCTCTCATGGACAACAATTATGGCTGTTAACACAGTAGCCACCTCCAAAACCGACTGAGCACTTTCAAAGTTGCCAGAGTCAAACCCAGGATTGCACAAGTCCTAAACTTGAACCTTTTCCCATGTGGGTACCTGCCATTTTCAATGAAAAATCAATCCTTGTAGTGAAAACCAAGGTCTAGTTAAGAAAATGAGCAGCAAATGGAAGAAGATAGAGGTTTTTGGTGGTGGGTTTTGGGTTTTGATGGAAAATCAGAGATGGGTGATTTGGAATTGGATAACCTGATGAGAGAGAAAGAAGATGAGGGTGGAGAAGTTGAGAGATTAATGATCATGGTTTATTTTATGTGGTTTTCTAGTAGGGGTTGTTTTAAGATATAAACAGATGAAATGCAAAGGGAGGAAGAAGAAGGCGTACACCTTAAAATACATTTTTATCCCTATATTTAACAGACAAGTAACAGAAAAATTAATTTTGGACTAAATTTGCTAACTGACTCTACCACAAGGGTTTAAATCCTAATTTTTTTACCACGAGGGCTATCTTCCGATTACCTTATCACCACGAGGACTGTTTATCCGATTAGGCATTTGTTAACACCTAAGGTCAAGGCCAAGAGCCTCACGCGTCCATGTGCCCACGATGAATTGGGGGGGCTTTGGCCGAAGAACCTCTGATGCAAAAGCTAGAATTTAAGGGAGAAAGTGTTTAGAGAATTTTTTGAGAAGAATGAACTTAGGTTTTTTGGAGAAATTATGGCTATTTATAGGGATGTGGCTGGCCCTATTTAGAAAAATAGGGACTGACCACTTATGGTGGTGATTTGAGAGTAATTGTAATCAATTAGGCAATTAATCAATTAATTAGCTAATTAATTCTAATTTAAAAAGAATAATTGAGGGGTTACCTTGTGGGGAGTATTTGATGAGGATTGATGAAATAGGTTTTGAATAAATACTTATTTTGATCACCTTTGACCTTGATTGAGTCGTTATTGTCCACTGCTTATGCATGGGAGTCCCGGTGTGCTTCGAGAGTAATTTTATCTTTTTCACCCAAAAATCTACGTGTCGTCTCCATAATTTTTTTTATTATTTTTGGCTCCACAATGTTTACATGAATCAATTGGTGATTAATATTAGTCCATATCATGAATTCGTTTAAGGAATCATAAACGTTAATCAGTAATTTTGGTTTTTATTATGGGCAACGATATATGTAATGGGAGATGGCTGTAAATATACTTATATATAGCTATATATGGAAACAAAACTTTGTAATCAAGGAGGTTTCTTCTGCAGGAGTAATAAATTATTAAACTATTTTTTTCAAAAAAAAATATATTAATAATTGGACCTGTTGACCCGCCTCGAACCGACTCCTTTTTTACAGGCCAATTAAGGTCTAGTTTCAAAGTTCAGATTCTTAAACCCAGTGGCCCACCAAATTACATTTTAAAATGGGTCAAGTCTGGTCCATCCAAATTTGGGCCTGGGCCTAATGTATACTTTGTAGAAGATATAGTGATGACAAATGAAGCACAATTGGGAGAATGTGAAGCTTAACCTTTGGTGGAAGTGTTGGAAGCTAAAGGTCTTCACCTACGATATAAGACCATTAGTGCTTCGAATATGTCCCATAACTTCTCTCAGCCAAAAGCACTCATGTGATGCTTCATGCAGGGTTAGAATCTCAGCATGGTTAGATGAAGTCACAACTAGCGTTTGGTTGGTAGACCTCCAAGATATAGCGGTGTCTCCAACAGTAAAGACATAACCAGTTTGAGAACATGCTCTATGTGGGTCAAACAAATATCTAGCATTTGCGTAACCAATAAGGCGAGAATCAATCCTAGTACCATAGGGGACGGCAACACTTGGAGATTCACGAGTATAGAACAAGCCCAAATCCGCAGTACACTTGAGGTAGCGAAAAATGTCTTTAACACCAGTCCAATGCCTGCGTGTGGGCGCATTGCTGTATCTAGCCAATAGATTCATAGCGAATGAGATGTCAGGTCTAGTGCATTTAGCCAAGTACAATAAAGCCCCAATTGCACTTAGGTAAGGAACTTTGGGTTCCAAAATCTCTTCCTCATCCTCCTTTGGATGGAAGGGATCTTGTTTAGCATCTAGAGTCTGAATGACCATGGGTGTACTCGAAGGCTTCGCTTTATCTTCATTAAAATGACGCAACACCTTTTGGGTGTAGTTTGATTGATGTACTAGGATTCCATCCGAACAATGCTCGATCTCCGGGTTGAGGCAATATCGAGTTTTCCCAAAATACTTCATCTTAAATTCCGATTTCAAGTGTGCAACAATTTTCTCAAGCTCTGCAGGAATCCCAATGAGATTTATGCCATCGACATAAATTGCAATGATTGCAAATCCGTAATGTGACTTCTTTATGAACACGCATGGGCATAGTTCGTTGTTCACATAACCTTGACTTGTCAAATATTCACTCAGACGGTTATACCACATCCGCTCGGATTGTTTCAATCCGTAGAGTGACCTCCTCAACCCAATTGAGAGAGTGTTCTGTGGTTTAGAACTATTTAAACCAGTCAATGGAAGTCCTTCTGGAACTTTCATGTATATTTCTGTATCTAGATCCCCATAAAGATACGCGGTTACCACTCCATAAGCTGCATATTTAGTATTTTTGGAAACTAACAAATTGATTAGGTAGCGGAACGTTATAATGTCCATTACGGGGGAATATGTCTCCTCGTAATCAATCTCAGGGCATTGAGAGACGCCTTGTGTTACAAGGCGTGCTTTATATCGCACTATTTCATTCTTCTCATTACACTTCCTCAGAAAAACCCACTTGTAGCCAATAGGTTTCACGTGTGGTGGTGTAGGAACGATAGGTACAAATACCTTACGTTTCACGAGCGAATCAAGTTCGACTTGGATTGCTTGTTTCCAATTTGACCAATCGGTTCTATGTCGACATTCATCGACGGAACGTGGTTTAATGTCATCACTAAGCATGATGTCAGTAGTTACTGAGTACGAGAATGCATCTTCGACGATCATCTCATTCCTATTCCAAACCTCATCCAATACTGTGCAGTGGACTAAAATCTCACGATTCTCAAGAGGCCGGCATGTTTCGTCTGAAGCATTACCGTAATCTAGTATAACCTCATGCCTTGGAACAGATGAGTGAGCGATGGTCGGATTCAAACTACAGTCACTAGTTGGTGCCATTTTCCTCTTCCGCGGTTGTGAATCCTTTGAACCAAGGGGTTTGCCACGTTTCAGGGTCGGAGCAGGTGATTGGCTAGCCACCAATGTACCTTGCTGTGTGGATGGTGTTGCCTCCCCACCTTCGGGGATGGTTCGGCCTTCCCAAGCGAGTTGTTGATGTATGTGGGGTACATCTATCATTACAGGTGTGTTTGCAACGGGCATATGTGATCTTGTCACATTTGCTCGATCATTAAAAGCATCCGGCATGCTTTGAGCAATGCTCTGAAGATCTATAATTCATTGCACCTCAATTTCAGACTGGGGCAGTGCAGGGATCTAAATGAGACATAGTGGGAGCATACCACGACAATTCATGACGTTCTACAAGAACATTAGCATGTTTATCTCCCCCTAACGACGGGAAGATTGTCTCATCAAAGTGACAATCCACAAAACATGCGGTAAACAGATCTCTTGTCAAGGGTTCTAAGTATCGAAAAATTGATGGTGAATTATAACCGACATAGATTCCCATTTTTCTCTAAGGACCCATTTTGGTTCGTAGTGGCGGCGCTATTGGCACATAAACCCAAACACCCGTAAATGCGAAACGTCAGGCTCGTATCTAATGACCAACTGTAACGGTGAATGTGGTTGGGTAGAGGTGGGCCTCAAGTGGACCAACATAGTTAGGTGCAATATTGCATAGCCCCAGGCAGATACCAGCAGTTTAGTTCTCATAACCAAAGTCCGAGCTATAAATTGAAGGCGCTTTATGAAAGCTTCTGCCAGGCCGTTTTGGGCGTGAATATAGGGCACATGATGTTCCACATCAATCCCAACTGACATGCAATAATCATCAAAAGTCTGTGACGTAAGCTCTCCAGCATTATCTAGTCAAATCGACTTAATCGGATAATCAGGGTGGTGAACCCTTAGCTTAATGATTTGAGCTAGGAGTTTAGCAAATGCAGCGTTGCGTGTGGACAACAAGCAAACATGTGACCATCGTGTCGATGCATCAACCAACACCATAAAGTATCTAAATGGTCCGCAGGTTGGTTAGATAGGTCCACAAATGTCCCCTTGAATCCTCTGAAGAAATTTAAGGGGGGCGTGAATAATCTTTGTATATAAAGGTTGAGTATTCAACTTCCCTAAGAACACGCTTTACATGGTGGAACTCCAACATAGGGATGTAACTTATTCTCGTGTGAAGATTTGAGGATACAACGCATCATGTCACATCCAGGAAGTCCCAAACGGTCATGCCAAAGCAACAAAGTGTCTTGGAACTCAGGCATAGGGCCGGCCATACTGTGGGCTTCTATGCCATGAATGGTTGTGATGTATATTGATGCACAAAATCAG
Organism: Malus domestica; assembly: GCF_042453785.1. Taxonomy (NCBI): domain Eukaryota; kingdom Viridiplantae; phylum Streptophyta; class Magnoliopsida; order Rosales; family Rosaceae; genus Malus; species Malus domestica. The sequence continues at coordinate 48,116,457 of NC_091675.1, read as the reverse complement.
TGAGGACTTTGGTACAACAAAAAGTGTTAAGTTTGTGACCTTCGCTAGATTGCTTCGGTCATTAGTATGGATAAGTATGCAAATGGATAGAGACAGGGAAGTAAACGCAAGATGTACGTGGTTCACCCAGATTGGCTATGTCCACAGAGTAGAGGAGTTCTCATTAATTGTGAAGGGTTTACACAAGTACCTACGTTCAAGCTCTCCTTTAGTGAGTACTAGTGAATGATTTAATACAAATGACATTAGGAAATATTGTGAGAGAATGATCTCTATTTATAGAAGAGAGTTTCTAGTTTCATTCTGACATTGACACGTGTCGTGTTGATTTTGGCTTCTGATGTTGACACGTGTCGCGTTATGATTAGCTTCTGATGTCGACACGTGTCACGCTGTGATTGGCCTCTTAGTTAGAGGAAACTCTTCTGGTCCTTGACGGTATAATGTTGACCGATGCTCAGTAGTTTCGGGATTGGTCAAGTATGGTACAAATAGTGCTCTCCTAAGTTCCCGAGTGAAGGAAGCTCCTCGGTTAGGGATTTGCAAGATCCAAGCTATTGAGTAATCACGAAAGTGTGGTATCATTTTCACTTGCCTTATGTGTCTCATATGTAGATGTGGCATCTTCTCTGGAAGTACTTTTCCTCCATCCAATGATGGTATCTTTAACCGATAAAGATGCAGAAGGTAATGTATCAATTTCACTTGAAGCTTACTTGTAGTTTCGGGCTTGGTCAAGTGCGATACAAACCCTACAGTAGGAGTCCCCCAAGTCGCCGAGCTAGGAGATTTGTCGAAGGAGGTAACAGACAAGGTAAGCAATCAGACTTCCAAGCAAGCAACCTGGATCAGAGGTTTGACTTCAGCTTCCAGTTGATTGTTCTCCTTCTCCTTGTGTCGTAAACAGTAACAAGGATAAGGAGAAGCAAATGGAGAAGAGATGATATGGGATACTTTTGCTTTTGAAGAAGTAACTTTCCACAAGCTTATTCTTCAACTGGGCTGGAAGGTTTTCTGGTTTCCTCCAGAGTATAAGGCCGACTTAAGAATTTGAGGGTTAAAACAAGTCCATCAAATCTAGAGTACGTTCAACCCTGATGATATGGGATACTTTTGCTGTTGACAAAGTAGTGGATGTATCAGCACGTGTTCTATTACGCTTGTCTCTACATGCTTCCTTGTATCCTTTTCACTTGCCCTATCTGTTCCTCAGGCAGATGTTGTATCTTCTCTGGAAGCATAAGATGTTGAAGATGAGTACTCGAGAGCAATGTCAGATAAGTAATCAGGCAAGGGGTTCCAGGTAGTAAGTTCCTAACTGGAGGCTTGATTCCAAGTGCTGACTGATTGCTCTCTTTCTCCTTGTCTTGTAGGTAAGAACAAGGCCAAAGGAAAAGACAGGGAAAAAGCATGATATGGGATATTCTTGCTTTTAACCCTGATGATATGAGATACTCTTACTCTAGTGTGGCTTGTTTGCAGAGGTATTATTGGGAAGAAAAGAAGCTGAGTATTTCGAGAGACTCTGCTAAGAATGCCCTCTCGGATGTGAAGAAAAGTTGAGCATTTTTTTTATTTGCAGGTCTGCCTGGCTGTGGAGGATGGAGGTCGACATATATAGGAGTTTCCCTAACAACAAGTAGTAGTGTTATTCCTTTACCTTTCTTGGTCATAGTAATGTAGTGGGAGCTGCAAGCTTCACATGTTTTAACTTTGTCAGAGCTCTTTGAAAAAGTGGTATGTGGTATCTGGAAAGCTGATGTTGCGCATGAAAATTGCAAACAAGTTTTATCCAAGGAAATCTGGCTCTCGAAGTTCGGAGAGAGATGCCTCTTCAGTTTTCAAACAAGCAATCCTGTCGGGGATCTGGCTCTCGAGATTCAGAGAACGGTGCCTCTTCGATTTTTGAGAAAGCAATCCTGTTGGGAATCTGACTCTTGAGATTCGGAGAGCAGTGTCTCTTCAATTTTTAAGAAAGTAATCCTGTTGGGAGTTTGGCTCTCGAGATTCGGAGGGCGGTGCCTCTTCAATTTTTGAGCACATAATCCTGTTGGGAGTCTGGCTTTCGAGATTCGGAAAGCGGTGCCTCTTCGATTTTTAAGAAAGCAATCCTGTTGGGAGTCTGACTCTTGAGATTCGGAGAGCAATGTCTCTTCGATTTTTGAGAAAGTAATCTTGTTGAGAGTCTGGCTCTCAAGATTCGGAGGGCGGTGCCTCTTCAATTTTTGTGCACGTAATCCTGTTGGGAGTCTGGCTCTCAAGATTCGGAGGGCGGTGCCTCTTCGATTTTTGAGCACGTAATCTTGTTGGGAGTCTGGCTCTCGAGATTCGGAGAGTTGTGCCTCTTCGATTTTTGAGCAAGCAATCTTGTTGGGAGTATTTTCTCGAATGTGAGTAAAGGTTGGACATTTTTACCAGTCTGCCTTGCCACGAAGCATGAAGGTTGACACACATTAGGACTTTCAAGTTATCAAGCAGTGGTGTTGTTCCTTTACCCTTGTGAGTAAGAATAGGGTAGCTGGACCTTCAAAATTTATGTTTCTAAACTTTGTTAGAGATCTTTGGCAAAGTTATCTGTGGTACTTGAGGAGCTGATGTTGCGTGTGAAGAGTGATGCCTCTTTGAAATCTGAAGAGTGGTGCCTCTTCGATTTTTGAACCAACGGCACTGTTACCCTTTCTTTTATAAGGGCACCAATTGTGTGCAAAAAGTACTTTCTGAGAGTTATTGCTTAGGAATTTTCCCTTTATTTTTGAGCTTAAGAGATTTATTGCACCTTATTTCTCCTTCATCATTTCTGAGAATGTTTGGCCCATCTGATCGTCGTTTTGACTTGAACTTTGGTGAAGAGGCAACCATACCTTCCCAAGACAACATATGGCGCCCATCCTTCTTATCCCCTACTGGTCCTCTTACCATTGGGGACTCTGTGATGAAGAATGATATGACTGCTGCGGTGGTGGCCAGGAACCTTCTTACTCATAAAGATAACAGACTACTTTCCAAACGGTCTGATGAGATGGCTATTAAGGATTCTATGGCTCTCAGTGTTCAATGTGCGAGTTCTGTGTCTAATATGGCCCAATGCTTATTTGCTCGAACCTGCCAAGTTGAATCATTGGCGGCTAAAGTGATAAGTCTCAAATAGGAGATGAGAAGGCTCAAGCATGAGAATAAACAGTTGCACAGGCTCGCACATGACTATGCTACAAACATGAAGAGGAAGCTTGACCAGCTGCAGGAATCTGACGGTCAGATTTTACTTGATCATCAGAGGTTTGTGGGTTTGTTCTAAAGGCATTTATTGCCTTCATCTGCTGGGGCTGTACCGCGTAATGAAGCTCCAAATGATCAACCTTCGGTGCCTCATCCTTCTGGGGTTCTACTCAGTACTGAGGCTCCGAATGATCACCCTCCGGTGCCTACTCTTTCTGGGGCTCTGCCGACTGCTGAGACTTCTCATGAGCAACCTTTGTGAAGGCTCCCTCTTGTTTATTTATTTTGATTTATGTATATGTACATATTTGTAACTTATCGAAGATATCAATAAACAAGCTTTGCTTCATTTCAACGTATTGTGTTAAATACACCAAGGCCTTCTTCACTAAGTTCTTTGAATTTTTTCTTTTGTTGAAGCTTGTATGTTGAAGCTTTGTAAGTGAAGCATGTAGGTTGAGGTAGTGCTCCCTTAATTTCCTGAGTGAGGAAAACTTCTCGGTTGGAGACTTGAAAAAATCCAAGTCACTGAGTGGTCGTGAGACTTCCGAGTATCAAGGTGCAGTAGCATATGGTAGGAGTCCCCCAAGTCTCCGGTCGAGGGAGTTGATGAAGGAGGTGTCTTGCTAGTAGCCAAGTTTCCAAAGTAACAAAACTTCACCATTTTCCTTTCTAAGTGGTAGCCCAAAACTCCTCATTCCTATATATTTGTTTCGAATTTTCAAATTTTCGAATTTTTGAATTTTCGAATTTCCGAAAAAAGAATATATATATATATATATATATATATATATATATATATATATATATATATATATATATATATATATATTAAAGCTTTATAGGTGAAGCTTTGTAGGTGAAGCTTTGTTGGGTAACATGAATTGATTTTGCTTCACACTATCTTGATCAAGATAGTGTGAAGCTTTTGTAGGTGAAGCTTTTGTGTTGAAGCTTTGTAGGTGAAGCTTAGGTGAACTTTTTATGGGTGAAGATTTTATGGTGGGTGAAGCTTTTGTGGTAGGGGAATTTTTTGTGGGTGAAGCTTTTGTTGGTGAAGCTTTTATGGGTGAAGCTTTTGTAGGTGAAGCTTTTGTGGTGGGTGAAGATTTTGTGGGTGAAGCTTTTGTGGTGGGTGAAGCTTTTGTTGGTGAAGCTTTTGTAGGTGAAGCTATTATGGGTGAAGCTTTTGTAGGTGAAGTTTTGTGGTGAGTGAAGCTTTTATGGGTGAAGCTTTTGTAGGTGAAGCTATTGTGGGTGAAGCTTTTGTAGGTGAAGCTTTGGAGTTGAATCTTTGTAGGTGAAGCTTTGGAGTTGAAGCTTTTGTTGGGTACCATGAATTGATTTTGCTTCACGCTATCTTGATCAAGATAGTGTGAAGCTTTTGAGAATTTGTAGTTGTCCTCCATTGATGAAGCTTTTGTTGGTGAAGCTTTGTTGGGTACCACGAATTGATTTTGCTTCACACTATCTTGATCAAGATAGTGTGAAGCTTTTGAGAATTTGTAGTTGTCCTCCATTGATAAAGCTTTGTTGAATTTCCTTTTTTTTTTTTGGGAAACTAGAAATTTGAAAATGTGGGAGAGACAACATATACAAATTTTTCTTCCACACTGTTGAGCAAGAAAATGTGATGCAAGCCACACCTTGTAGTAGTCGAAGGTTTGGATGAACCATATAAATTGAATTTGCTTCGAACAGTCTTGAATTTGCCTCAAAGGTTTGAGAATTGTAGTTGCCCTCCATTGATGAAGCTTTTGTTAGCACCATAAATTGGTTTTGCTTCACACTATCTTGATTAAGAGTGTGTGAAGCTTTTGAAAATTGTGGTTGCCCTCCATTGATGAAGCTCTTGTTGGCACCATAAATTGGTTTTGCTTCACACTGTCTTGATCAAGAGTGTGTGAAGCTTTTGAAAATTGTGGTTGAACTCCTTTGATGAAGCTTTTGTTGGCACCATAAATTGGTTTTGCTTCACATTGTCTTGATCAAGAGTGTGTGAAGCTTTTGAGAATTGTGGTTGCCTTCCATTGATGAAACTCTTGTTGGCACCATAAATTGGTTTTGCTTCACACTGTCTTGATCAAGAGTGTGTGAAGCTTTTGAGAATTGTGGTTGAACTCCTTTGATGAAGCTTTTGTTGGCACTATAAATTGGTTTTGCTTCACACTGTCTTGATCAAGAGTGCGTGAAGCTTTTAAGAATTGCGGTTGCCCTCCATTAATGAAGCTCCTGTTGGCACCATACATTGGTTTTGCTTCACACTGTCTCGATCAAGAGTGTGTGAAGATTTTAAGAATTGTGGTTGTCCTCCATTGATGAAGCTCTTGTTGGCACCATAAATTGGTTTTGCTTCATACTATCTTGATCAAGAGTGTGAAGCTTTTGAGAATTGTGGTTGAACTCCTTTGACGAAGCTCTTGTTGGCACCATAAATTGGTTTTGCTTCACACTGTCTTGATCATAAGTGTGAAGCTTTCTACGAGTTGTATTGTTTGCATTATTACAGAGGGGAAATGTCTGAAGTAGATGCAAGAGGGCTGAATAGCTTGATCTTCGTATGCCATGCACTGAAGTTGTTGTTGGCTTGCAATAAGACTTTGTTGGTGACTATAACTCTTGTTGGGCATAAGTGTTCCCCTAATTGAGTTGTCAAGCTTGAGGGTTTTTGATTATTTGTGAATGCTAGGAGTTCACATGTATAAGTTGTACCACTTGTCTTTTGGTAGGTGGAATGAATGGTGAATTGCTTTCATCACTTGGTTGGTGGTACGAAGGTGAGTTCCTTCACCTTTCATCACATTTCATCACCTGGTTGGTGGCATGAATGGCAAGTTGCCAAATGATATTAGAGTACGGGTTGTACATTTCATCACTTGGTTGGTGGCATAAAGATGAGTTCCTTCTTCACCTGGTTGGTGGCATGAGTGGCAAGTTGCCAAATGATATTAGAGTACTGGTTGTACATTTCATCACCTGGTTGGTGGCATGAAGGAGAGTACGGGTTGTACATTTCATCACCTGGTTTATGGCATGAAGATAAGTTCCTTCTTCACCTGGTTGGTGGCATGAGTGACAAGTTGCCAAATGATCATAGAGTACGGGTTATACATTTCATCACCTGGTTGGTGGCATGAAAGAGAGTACGGGTTGTACATTTCATCACCTGGTTAGTGGCACGATGATGAGTTCCTTCTTCACCTGGTTGGTGGCATGAGTGGCAAGTTGCCAAATGATATTAGAGTACAGGTTGTACATTTCATCACCTGGTTTGTGGCATGGTAGAGAGTACGAGTTGTACATTTCATCACCTGGTTGGTGGCATGAAGATGCGTTCCTTCTTCACATTTCATCACCTGGTTGGTGAGAATAAAGGCAAGGTGTCGAGGCACATTGTTGCAAGTGTCGAAGACACAAAGTATGTTGAACCCTTTCGAAGCACAGTTGGCTTATGTATGGATGTGTTGGAATGTATGATGCTTATGTATGAATGTGTTGGAATGTATGATGTTTATGTATGAATGTGTTGGAATGTATAATGTTTATGTTGATTGATATGAGTGATGCTTATGAATGTTTTGCTACGCATGAAGGGATCCATGCTTTTGATATGTGAATCATGTAGGTTGTAACACTTAGTATCACATACTTTGTGTCAAAGTACGCATGTTGAAGCTCTAAGTTAGAGTATAAGGGTAGGTCAGTGTAGACCAAGTGTTCCAGTGTTAGGAACACAAAAAACTTAGAAGAAGTTGTCTGAATTCCCTCTTCTTTAAATATTTGCCGAATGGCTTGTGTATGCCTTCTTATAATAGCATTTCCTTCAGTACCTAGTCCTCTATTTTGAAAGAGTGAGGCTTGGCCCCATAGTCATAATAGTCGACGGTACGTTCACCCCTGGTTGTCTTGATACGAACTTTTATCCCTCTTGTTGTAATGGGCTTGCTGAGAGTAAAAATTGTTCCTCTTACCAAGAAACAGATGTGTTTGGTGACTTAGCGAGTAGCTAAATGAGGCTAAAGATGATGCAATGGGTGTCTAAATGGCCAATATCTCCTCACTTCGTAGAACTTGACTTCCACTTCCCATTTGTTGATAGGGGTTAACCATATAGGGGTTCCCTTGGTATGTCCTTGGTTCGACGGATGCGTGGTTATAAGCATGTGCCATCACCTCAGAGTAAGTCTTCCAAGTGTTGGCATTGATCATGTACTTGAAAAAACAATCACGTAGGCCTGTCGTGAAGGCCTTGAGGGCGGTCTTGTCATCTGCCTCAGCGCAGCAAGAATATTTATGGCTGAAGCAACCAACATACTCTAGTAGTGACTTATCCAGCTTCTGGCGAATAGTGTACAAGTCATCTGCAGAATGCAAGTGATCGGTCTGGAAGATGTGTTGAGAGACAAACAGTTTCCTCAATTCCTCAAATGAGTCTACTGTCTCAGGTGGAAGACAGCAATACCAGTTTAGAGCTTCGTCAGAGAGGGTCGAGGGGAAGAGAAGACATCGTTCTTCGTCGGTGTGCATCTGATATGCCATGGTGGACTCAAAGAGGTTAAGGTGTTCAATTGGGTCCTCATTTCCAGTATAGAGTTGTAAACTAAGCTTTTGTTTTGTCTTCGCTTGAAGGGGGTGTCGATGATCCTTCTTGTGGAATGGCCAGGCCTGGGTTGGTTCCAGTCAGGTATCTCGGCCTGATATTCGGCCTTCAACTTCTTTACTTCCTCAAAGAGCTGTAGGACAAGGGGGTCATGAGTGGAGTTATGTACCACTGGAATTTTCTTTTGTAAGTCTTCATCGCCTCTTGGAAGTAGGAAAGTTTGAGCATGGGCGTGTGGTTTTTTCTTGGACTCGCCGTACTAACTTCTAGGGCGAGTCTATCGAAATATCTCAGAGTCCCCCATACCTTCATGTTCCTCTGGGACCTGTCATTCCTTCCCTAAATTGGCAGCTGGCCTAGGTCGTGGGAGGGGACCGAGTCTTTCAGAAACCCTTGGGCTATTGATCTCCGAGCATATGTGGAGGGGATTCTCTCAACGTTGCTTTAGGAAGTCTCGACAGTCACGATAAACGGCTTTCGATCCTTCCAACCCTTCTGCAAGGAGGTATCTTCCTCCACTTCTTCTACTTCGGGTCGAAGCATCTGGGTTGAGAGAAGTCTCATGTTGATCAATGTTTTGATGATTAACTCGCTCATCTTCAGGGATACCCATGTCGAAGGGAGATGACCCTCCGTGTTGGGGGGCCCAGATGATGGTTGATGTCCACAAGGGCAACGAGCTCGCGTGTTTGAGTACGCCTAGTTTCGTGGAGCGTCTCAAAGAGCTTCTCATACTACTTATGGAGGACCTCATTCTTCATTGCTATCTTGTTGTTCTGAGCTTTTAGCTCATCGACTTTAGCTTGAAGAGAAACCCTATTTCCTTTCTTCATTCGTTGCTTCGCACTAAATGCAAGAGGGGTGTCATTCTGTGTGTTATGGCTTCTTTCGCTCCCCATGTTGGAAAGGGATGCCTGGTCAAAAGAGAGTGCGTGAATGATGGAAATCAGCTTGGAAAAGCTGAAGAGAGTGGGAATACGTGTTGTTCCCATAGACGGCGCCAAATGTTGATGCACAAAATCAGTGAGGACTTTGGTACAACAAAACGTGTTAAGTTTGTGACCTTAGCTAGATTGCTGCAGTCACTAGTGTGGATAAGTATGCAAATGGATAGAGACAGGGAAGCAAACACAAGATTTACGTGGTTCACCCAGATTGGCTACGTCCACGGAGTAGAGGAGTTCTCATTAATTGTGAAGGGTTTACACAAATACATACGTTCAAGCTCTCCTTTAGTGAGTACTAGTGAATGATTTAGTACAAATAACATTAGGAAATATTGTGAGAGAATGATCTCTATTTATAGAAGAGAGTTTCTAGTTTCCTTCTCACATTGACACGTGTCGTGTTGTGATTGACTTCTGATGTTGACACGTGTCGCGCTATGATTGGCTTCTGATGTCGACACGTGTCGCGCTGTGATTGGCCTCCTAGTTGAAGGGAAACTCTTCTGGGTCCTTGACAGTATAACGTTAACTGGTGCTCAGTAGTTTCGGGATTGGTCAAGTATGGTACAAACAATGTACAACCCACTCGGCAGGCGTTCCAACTTCTTGTGAATATACTTCTGCCCATATTCATACGAAGTGATACAAAGAAATTCAGAACCATGATCTTCAGTGGTTTCAAGATGATATTGATTATCTCGAATATCTCTAACACTCAGCAACGTTCTTCCGGAATGTGGAAAATAGAGTGTCTCCTTAATGGTTAGAATTGTACCATTAGACAACATGATACGTGCCTTTCCGTATCCTTCAATCAGGTTGGATGAGCCTGAGAGAGTTGTCAAATGAGCTTTCTTGGGTATGAAGTTAGTAAAATAATGTCGTTCACACAAGATGGTGTGCATGGTTGCACTATCTGCCGGACAACTAACTTCCCCACTAGACATACCTAGAAATAAATTGATTGAATTGGTCACATACATAAATATAAGTCCATTCATTCAATTAAGCAATTCGAGAAAATAATATCCATTCCAATAACAATCCATAATTCAAAACAAACCAAAACCATACAAATTATGGGTAGGGTCGGCCACTCCCAGTGGGTTTGGCCACTAGGGGTACACACCCTAAGAACATGTCTAATTTATTCATCCATAGGCCCTAACACCTCCTGAAAATCTGATATCTCGATTGATGTAGTTGCATCTTCCAGATGATCCACATGTGCAAAGTTAGACTCACGACAGGAATGATACTTGGCAATAGCCTTAAGGGAAGCTCGGCATACACTGAACGAAAGCTTTGCCCTTGTTCTTGAAGTTTGGGGCCTTAGGGGCGAGTGGTGGACGCTGCTGGGTCTCATTTCTTCCCTTAGGTGCGGCACTCTATTAACCTTGGGGCCGTGGTTGGACTTGCAGCCCATTGCCACGGCCACGATGATTTTTTCGTCGTTTATAGTAGCTAGAATAGGTCGCATGGGCTTCAAGCACAGTGTTCGGGCCAGTGGGTCGAGCTTGATGATTCTTCATCAAAAGTTGGTTCTTCTTTTCAGCGAGAAGTAAAACAGATATTAAATCCAAAAACTTGGTGAATTTATGTGCCCTATATTGTTGCTACAGGACAATATTGGTGGCATGGAAGGTCGAATAGGTCTTCTCCAGGAGATCTGATTTTTGTTAGTTCCACTTTGCAGAATTTCAACAAAGAACAGATTCTACAACCTTCGGAGTTGTATTCATTCATGGACTTAAAGTCCTGGAAGTGAAGATGCTGCCAGTCGTGTCTTGCTTCAGGAAAGTATATGTCTTTATGGTGATCAAAATGGTCTACCAGAGCAAGCCAGAGGGTGCGTGGGTCCTCCTCAGCGAGATACTCAGTCTGCAGTGCATCATGGATGTGTCTTCGAATGAAGATCATTGCAGTAGCCTTCTGAGCTTCATCAACAGGTTTGTCGGTGATAGGTGTCTCGATGGTGGCTCTAATAACCTTTGCAGTTAGATGGAGCTTCACGTCTTGAACCCACTTCAGATAGTTTCTTCCAGAGACTTCTAAAGCAGAGAAATCGAGCTTGTTCAAGTTCGACATTGCCCTAAAACAGAGGGAAAAACGTGAGTAGTCATATGGTAAGCCATAGACATATATCGTATAACATACAAGTTCTATAGACATGTATTGGTTTAATTCATGAAAACTACAGGTTTCATGTGGCATGTTTTGAATGAAAACTTTGGGTTTCAAAGGCACTAAATTTGAAACTACAGGTTCAATTTAGTTTTATGAACGATTAGTTCATAATGAGAGGTTCTTGCAAGAAACACATAATGCAATATACTAATTTGAATATAATGGATTTGAGATTCTTCGGGAACTCAAATGTGAGAGCTTCATTACTACGAAAGTATATGACGGTTCAAAGTATAAAAATAAATTATTGAATCGTGAATGTCCAAAAGTGATCTTCAGGTCAATAATTTTGATTCATTATCAGATTAATGGAATGCAGGTCACTTTTAATTAATTCAATAAATTGGGTCATACAAGGTCGATTGTAGAAGCTAAATAATATTAACATAATATTATTAGATCGAAAATAGAGCCCTAAAAATATTTGGGCTTGGTGCCATGGGTTAGGGGGCACGGGTTGGGTGCCTTAAGTATAAGGCAAGGCCCAAAGGACCTCAAGTGATGGCTGTAGGCCATGGGGTGGAAAAAAATCCCTCAGCCACAGCTGGTTTTTAGATTGAGCCGAAGAAGGGTGCACGAGACGAGGCCCAGCAGAAGCTGGCCTTGTGGGTGTGGTCACGGAGAGCTAACATGGTAGGCTGGTATGGAGAACAAAGGTCGTAATGTGGGCCAGGGTGCAGGTTGCGGCGTGCAGAGGGAATAACCCAGCCAATCTGGCTTGGTTGCATGGCTACGGGCCACTGTGCAAAGACAAAGGGCTACATGCCCATCTCTTTGGACACCAGGCCAAGGCCTAGTATCAGTATGCACAGTGATGGTGCAGTGGGTGTGCCGCACCATGCCCAATTTTCCCTTCTTTTTTTTTCAAATCCCTTAGGGTTTGGCAAACCCAAATTTGCTTCTAATTTAATTTTATACATTGACTCACAAATTCCACATAACAATTTAATTGTGCGATGCATGAAACAAATATATATATATATATATATATATATATATATATATATATATATATATCGAAAGGAAATATAAACATAGAGGGGTTCATGCACCATGGGGAATGTTTTCATGCTTCGTGGACGTTTCAAATATCTTCTTCTATTTTAAGCGTACCTGATTTGCAGAAAACGAATAAGCCTTTGAATTTGGTGGATGATAGCCTCCTCCTACGATGCGTCAATTCCTCAGCTTCTGGCAAGAGAGTGTTGATAACGTGTTGTAGGCCTATTTGATTGAACAATCTAAGGTTTAGAGAGGGGGGCGGCCACAATTAGAGAGAAGAGAGATTGATTTAATTGTGAGGTGCGTTTGATTCACCCCATTGTGCCTTTATTTATAGTAGTAGGATAGGTAAAAACCTTCCCCTTTAGGATTACAACATTTAATAGGTAATCTATTCCTAATAGGAATATAAGGGTCTGTTTGATACCTATTTGAAATTTTTTATCATTTTTCAAAACATTTCTTAAAAACAATTTTCTTTAAAACTCAAAAACTTGATTCGTTTGTGATTTAAAATTTTTAAATCTTACGACTGAAACTAGACAAAGAAATCTAAAAAGAGGGAGTCACAAGAGAAGGAGAAAGAGGAAAGATGAGGAAGGAGGAGGAAATAAAGTAAGAGATGATTGAAGGAAAGAGAAAGAAGAGAGAGGATTAGACGAGATAGAGAGGAAGAGGAGTGAGAGAAAGAATCGAGAAAATGAAGAGAGCAGATTGGAGGAGAAACGAAAAAGGTAATAAAAAAAGAGAGAGAAAGAAGAAAAGAGAGAGATTTGGAGTGAGAGGGGAGGAGAGAGAGAAAAGAAATGAGTGAGTTTAAGTTTAAAAATTCTAAATACTCACTTTTTATGTTTTTAGAGAATATGCTATATTTTTTAGTTAGTCTTGAGTTCAGTTTTTGAAACTAGTCATACCAAACAAGTTTTTAAGGTCTAAAACTTGAAAATTATTTTGAGTCAAAAAAGTTGGATTCAAGTAGAATACCAAACAGGCTTTAAGATACTTTCCTATATCTCCTAGGATTTACACAATCATATTCCTATTCTAAATATGATTGAACATTATGAACTTTTTGTCTTATTTTTTTCTTGTATTTCATCAATTATTATTTTATATATTTGTTGGGCTTTAAAGGATTTTAAGAAAAATTATTATATTATGCATTTAACGACATCATTATCTTTAAACACTGGCCCGAGTTGGAAACATAAAACTTTATTATTTAACTGAAATTATTAATTTATCGGACATTTATTTATTGAGATTTTACGGTAATTTAGGTTTGCCACGAAATGTACAGTTCAGATTTTTTTTCCAATTCACAACTTTCGGGTTTACTTGCAAATTGCAGTGTAATCTGTGAAAAAAAATTAAACTTACAATTGCAAGGACATATCAATTTGCAACCGTAAGGCTGAACTTTACATTGCAATTGCAGTGTCATCTGTTAAAAATTAAACGTAAAGCTCAAGAAAAGAACCTTCAACTCTCCCAACAAATTGAGAAGTGATTTTTCGATGAACAATATTAGATCTCTACCTAGCTAAACTTGTTAGAATTCAAAACTAGGCAAAAACCCCCTCATAATTATTGCTCTGCTACATTGTATTATGAGGTTCAGTTGATGTTCTTCCTAATTGGTCGTTGTTCTCAACGGAATAGGATCCTATCCGGATCCTCTTTGTAAAGATCTTAGGGATCAGTTCATCTTATCCGTAAATCAGTCATTCTGCGGGCAGAAATCATTTTGAATTTTTTTATTAAAATTTAACACAAACAATACTTAACAAAAGCTAGACACACGATGTACAATGAACACAACAACAACAACAAAAAAGCCTTTTCCCACTAAGTGGGGTCGGCTATATGAATCCTAGAACGCTATTGCGCTCGGTTTTGTGTCATGTCCTCCGTTAGATCCAAGTACTCTAAGTCTTTTCTTAGGGTCTCTTCCAAAGTTTTCCTAGGTCTTCCTCTACTCCTTCGGCCCTGAACCTCTATCCCTTAGTCACATCTTCGAACCGGAGCGTCAGTAGGCATTCTTTGCACATGAACCTCTATCCCTGAATCTCCATCTAATTCTCCGTTCTTTTGCAAGATAGATCCTAGGTAGCGAAAACGATCGCTCTTTGGTATTTCCTGATCTCCGATCCTCACCCCTAACTCATTTTGGCCTCCATTTGCACTGAACTTGCACTCCATATATTCTGTCTTTGATCGGCTTAGGCGAAGACCTTTAGATTCCAACACCTCTCTCCAAAGGTTAAGCTTCACATTTACCGCTCTTGAGTTTCATTTATCAACACTATATCGTTTGCGAAAAGCATACACCAAGGAATATCATCTTGAATATGTCCTGTTAACCCATCCATTACCAACGCAAAAAGGTAAGGACTTAAGGATTGTTGATGCACAAAATCAGTGAGGACTTTGGTACAACAGAAAGTATTAAGTTTGTGATATTCGCTAGATTGCTCCGGTCATTAGTGTGGATAAGTATGTAAAAGGATAGAAACAGGAAAACAAACACAAGATGTACGTGGTTCACCCAAATTGGCTACGTCCACGGAGTAGAGGAGTTCTCATTAATTGTGAAGGGTTTACACAAGTACATAGGTTCAAGCTCTCCTTTAGTGAGTACAAGTGAATGATTTAGTACAAATGACATTAGGAAATGTTGTGGGAGAATGATCTCGTAATCACGAAACTTCTAAGTACCGAAATGTGGTATCGTCTTCACTTGCCTTATCTGTCTCATAGGTAGATGTGGCATCTTCTCTGGAAGTACTCTTCCTCCATCCAGGGGTGGTATCTTTAACTGGTGGAGATGCACAAGGTAATGTATCAATTTCACTTGAAGCTTACTTGTAGTTTCAGGCTTGGTCAAGCGCGATACAAACCATGTAGTAAAAGTCCCCCAAGTCGCCGAGCTAGGGGATCTACTGAAAGAGGTGACAGACAAGGTAAGCAATCAGAGCTCCAAGCAATCAGTCCCAGATCAGAAGTTTGATTTCGAGTTCCGACTGATTGTTCTCATTCTCCCTATCTTGCAGGCAGCATGAAGGATAAAGAAAAGAAAAATAAGAATAGATGATATGAGATATTTTTGCTTTTGAAGAAGTAACTTTTCACAGGCTTATTCTTGAACTGGGCTGGAGGGTTTTCTGGTTTCCTCCAGAGTATAAGGCCGACTGAAGAATTTGAGGGTCAAAACAAGTCCATCAAATCTAGAGTACGTTCAACCCTGCTGATATGGGATACTTTTGCTGTTGACAAAGTAGTGGATGTATCGGCACGTGTTCTGTTACGTTTGTCTCCACATGCTTCCTTGTATCCTTCTCACTTTCTCTATCTGTTCCTCAGGCAGATGTGGTATCTTCTCTGGAAGCATAAGATGTTGAAGATGAGTACTCGAGAGCAGTGCCAGGTAAGTAATCAGGTAAGGGGTTCCAGGCAGTCAGTTCCTGACTGGAAGCTTGATTCCAAGTGCTGACTGATTGCTCTATTTCTCCTTGTCATGCAGGTAAGAACAAGGCTAAAGGAAAAGACAGGGAAAAAGCATGATATGGGATACTCTTGCTTTTAACCCTGATGATATGAGATATTCTTGCTCTGGTGTAGCTTGTTTGCAGAGGTATTATCGGGGGGAAAGAAAGCTGAGTATTTCGAGAGGCTTCGTTGGGAGTGCCCTATCAGATATGAGGAAGGGTTGAGCATTTTTGTAGGTATGCCTGTCCGTTGAGGATGGAGGTCGACATATATAGAAGTCTCCCTAACAACAAGTAGTAATGTTATTCCTTTACCTTGCTTGGTCATAGCACGGTAGTGGGAGCTGCTAGCTTCACGTGTGTCAGAGTACTTTGAAAAAGTGGTCTGTGGTATCTGGAAAGCTGATGTTGCGTGTGAAGATTACAGACAAGATTTATCCAAGGAGATTTGGCTCTCAAAGTTGAGAAAGCGGTGCCTCTTCAATTTTCGAACAAGCAATTCTGTCGGGGATCTGGCTCTCGAGATTTAGAGAACGGTGCCTCTTCGATTTTTAAGAAAACAATCTTGCTGGGAGTCTGGCTCTTGAGATTCGGAGAGCGATGTCTCTTCGATTTTTGAGAAAGTAATCATGTTGGGAGTCTGGCTCTCGAGATTCGGAGGGCGGTACCTCTTCAATTTTGGAGCAAGCAATCTTGTTGGGAGTGTTTTCTCGAATATAAGTAAAGGTTGGGCATGTTTGCTAGTCTACCTTGCCACGGAGCACAGAGGTTGACACACAGGGACTTTCCAATTATCCAGTAGTGGTGCTGTTCCTTTACCCTTGTGGGTAATAATATGGTAGCTAGACCTTAAAATTTATGTGTCTAAACTTTGTTAGTGCTGTTTCTTTGCTATTCTTTTACCCTTCTTGGTCATAGCGATGTAGTGGGAGCTGCAAGTTTCACGTGTCTAAACTTTGTCAAAGATCTTTGGCAAAGTTATATGTGGTACCCATAAGCTGATGGTGCGTGTGGAAAGTGGATGATTGAACAGTAAGATTCACATGCTTTCTACTTCACCATAAATCTTCAACAGAATGCCCGTAATTTCAGCAAAGCTGAGTGTGCATGTGACAGGTGCTGACAAGGCTGAAAAAGCAGGTGCCTCTTCGATTTCTAAGATTGGCTCTTCGATTTCTAAGATCGGCCCTCGTAGTCTCTGAGCAGCCCAGCTTTTGAGAAAGCAAGCGCCTTTTCGATTTCTAAGATCGGCCTTCGTGGTCTTTGAGCAGCCCAGCTTTTGAGAAAGCAAACGCCTCTTCGATTTCTGAGATCGGCCCTCGTGGTCTCTGAGCAGCCCAGCTTTTAAGAAAGCAAATGCCTCTTCGATTTCAAGGCAGGCGCCTCTTCAATTTCTGAAGCTCCATCGAGTGCAGATTTTTATAGAGGCTGGCATTAAGTTCCAAAGCACACTTGAATCTCCACCAGTAGAAGCTCCCTTCTTGCACTTCTAAGATCTTGATTTGTCCGACCTCTTCTCTCTTCAACACCTTTGAAAATGTCTGGCCCCTCCGACCGTTGTTTTGACTTGAACCTTGTTGAAGAGGCAGCCACACCTTCTCCAGACAACATATGGCGCCCATCCTTCTTATCCCCTACTGGTCCTCTTACCGTTGGGGATTCCGTGATGAAGAATGATATGACCGCTGTGGTGGTGGCCAGGAACCTTCTCACTCCCAAAGATAACAGACTACTTTCCAAACGGTCTGATGAGTTGGTTGTTAAGGATTCTCTGGCTTTGAGTGTTTAGTGTGCAGGTTCTGTGTCTAATATGGCCCAACGCCTATTTCCTCGAACCCGCCAAGTTGAATCATTGGCGGCTGAAGTGATGAGTCTCAAACAGGAGATTAGAGGGCTCAAGCATGAGAATAAACAGTTACACCGGCTCACACATGACTATGCTACAAACATGAAGAGGAAGCTTGACCAGATGAAGGAATCTGATGGTCAGGTTTTACTTGATCATTAGCGGTTTGTGGGTTTGTTCCAAAGGCATTTATTGTCTTCGTCTTCTGGGGCTGTACCGCGTAATGAAGCTCCAAATGATCAACCTCCGATGCCTCCTCCTTCTAGGGTTCTGTCCAGTACTGAGGCTCCGAATGATCCCCCTCAGGTGCCTTCTCTTTCTGGGGCTCTACCGACTGCTGAGACTTCTCCTAAGCAACCTTTGTGAAGGCTCCCTCTTGTTTGTTTATTTTGACTCATGTATATGCACATGTCCAAACCACCGTAGTCGCATCTTCTAACCGGAGCGTCAGTAGACTTTCTTTGCACATGTCCAAACCACCGTAACCGATTTTCTCTCAGATTTCCTACAATTTCGGCTACTCCTACTTTACCTCGGATATCCTAGGAGTAGCCGAAATTGTAGGAAAGCTGAAAGAAAATCAGTTACGGTGGTTTGGACATGTGCAAAGAAAGCCTACTGACGCTCCGGTTAAAAGATGCAACTACGAGACAGAGGTTCAGGGCCGAAGGGGTAGAGGAAGACCTAGGAAAACTTTGGAAGAGACTCTAAGAAAAGACTTAGAGTACTTGGATCTAACGGATGACATGACACAGGACCGAGCACAATGGCGTTCTAAGATTCATATAGCCGACCCTACTCAGTGACTTGGATTTTTCAAGTCACTGAGTGGGAAGTTTTCCTCACTCGGGAAATTAAGGGAACACTACCTCAACCTACATGCTCCACTCACAAAGCTTCAACATACAAGCTTCAACAAAAGAAAAAAAATCAAAGAACTTAGTGAAGAAGGTTTTGATGTATTTAACACAATACGTTGAAATGAAGCAAAGCTTATTTATTGATATCTCTGACAAGTTACAAATATGTGCATATACATGAGTCAAAATAAACAAACAAGAGGGAGCCTTCACAAAGGTGAGGATGTGGAGAGGATTCTCATCCATTCTCAAGGAACCATGCTTAGCCTGATACCCATATGGTGATGTTCCAGCCTAAAATGGGTTGATTTTGCCTTCTCCTCGGTTTCCCTTTTGTGTTAATGGTAGGCTGTTTGTTTTTACTAGCACTTATATAGATTTCAGTCTTTTACCTTCTATTGCAAATATTTGTATGCATGCTTGCTCTTTATCAACGGAATGCTTCATATCGATTTACTTCGTCTCTCCTTTAAAGAAAATAGTTATCAAACATGCCCTAAACGTTTAAAGTTTATATTTTTAATTTATAGTTTACACTAAAAAACTTTGGAACAAAAAAATAAGTCAATTGAATTAGTGGTCTATCATTTTTATGTAGTTTATTTGAATTTGAACTTTAGTTGTACTTTTTTTTTTGTTACATTATCCTTGTCTTCATTTTGCTTTCACATTTCTCCAATTTATCAGCTAAGTTGAGATTTTCATCCATTTGTGACACATCCTCTCATATGAAAAAACTAACACAAGGATTTTTGCCTTTAAGAAATGGTTTTCACACTTCCCTTTAACCTTTTGTACTCCCTTGCTTTGAAAAAAAAAATAAAAAAATAAATATATATATATATATATATATATATATATATATATATATATATATTTGAGAGTGCAAGAGGTGAATTGGGAGTGCAGAAACCACTCCCCATGAAAGATTAGGTAAGGTGTTAATTAAATGAAGTCCCTTAAATGAAACTATAAGAACGAAAATACAACAGAAAAACTATAGGAACGAAAGTAAAAATCCGAGTAAACCATAGAGACTACTAGTGTAGGTTAGCTTTTTTGGGGGTGTCTATGAAGAAATACGCTCAGGTAACTGGTGACACCAAATGACAAACATCTATTTAAAGGTATGGAGTTTTGAACACGTGGTGAACATCCAATAAAGTGGCGACACCACTAAAAATGTGTATTAGTTGCAAGAGATAATCTCTTGCCTCTAACACTCTAGGTGGTTAAATATGGTAATCCGTCATTCATCACAAACCAAAAAGTTATGATTCATGTACCCATGAAGAAAAAGTCATAATTCAACAAACTAAAATTTACTTTTGCTTTCTTTTTCTTTTTTTTCTTTTTTTTTTACCGAAAGCAAATAAAAATACCTACGTGAAAATCACGCAGCCTCCACTCTAACCTTTTGATCCTTTTAAATTCGGAAAGAGATCTACTCTAAATTTCTATGTCTGGAACTCAAGGACAGAGAGAAAAAGAGATTTGGATTGTTCAAGTTTTTGGATTTTTGTGAAGTGAGCTAGTGGGACGGATTAATGAGGCCCGTAGGATTGAAATTGAATAATCTGAATCTCTTGATTCACGGACTCCAAATACAGAGATCTATAGTGGATCTCAATCCTTTAAATTCGACTATTTTCCAAAGTGAAAGTGTATAGATAGCCTCAAAGACCTTGGACTAGGAGGAGGCGTAGGCAAGATAGCTTTCTAGGAGGCGGACTGATCTTTTGAAATCTATACCTTTGATTTTATGTTTTGTTCTTTCAGCTTGAAAAAAAATGGAAATATTCATACCCGCCAACTTGGACCGACTTTTAGACTAGTAAATTGTTTCTGCTTCAATAGAACAATGTCATTATCGTAATCATTATGTATTCGTTAATGTTCATAAGAGTGATAGCATAACATATCCTTCGTTGTGATGAATCATTTGGGAGGGGTTGCAATGAATTAGTTGAGAGGGAATTATAGGATTTTTACCACCTGCAAAAGTAAGAATAAAGACATTTAAAAATACTTGTAAGAGAACAAGGTAATTGTAGTATAACAGCTCAAGCAAGATCGCTCTCCACAGAGATTGATATGAATAATTTGTGTTTATACCGTACTTAGGGCCTCCGTATTTAGACCTCGTATAAATACTCGGGGACTCATATGTAATTATGTAATAAAGGAAGGAGCAAATATGTAATTAGGGGAGGAGCCCTTATTCTATAAAAGGGCTTCCTCACCCTCACAAACTCTAAGCCTCTCCTATCTAGAGCAAAGCTCTCACACTCTCTTCCTCACAAATACTCTCAGAGAAATACAATCAGTGTGGACGTAGTCCAAACCTTGGGGTGAACCACAATATAATTTGCGTTATTTACATTCCATGCAGATTCACGGTCGGATTTACGTTGTTCTAAGACCTCTGGTTTTGTGCATCAACATTTGGCGCCGTCTGTGGGAAATGACACAAAAAGCTATGTCGGTTCTCTCTCAATTTTTCATCTCACCACCATGGAAACCTCACCACACTCCACCGTGAATCTGCAAAATCACACAAGAGGGACAAACAAGGGAGCAGGAGGCTAATCTGTTCAGTTGCCACAGAAAACTTGATCTGACAAGTTAAAGAATCCAAAGTGGCTGCACCAAAGGAAATATTTTTGAAGGATTACAAAATGCCTGACTACTACTTTGACTCGGTGGACTTGGACTTTTCACTGGGTGAGGAGAAAACAATTGTTGGTTCAAAAATACATGTCTTCCCCAGGGCTCCACACCAGGTGAACTTGAAAATTACTTAGAGGGCTAATGGATCAGAGAAGAGGCCGCATCGAGCAGCAGCAGCATTAGCCGCTCTTAACCATCAAAGTCGAGCTCGAGCAGCTCATCATCTCCATTTCTGTTAGAAAACCTCGCTTCTTTCTTAGACAATTGTTCAAACACTCTCTCTTCTTTTCCTCTTCTTTATCGTCGAGCTCGCCGTCGTGCCACATCAGACGTGTCACCATCGTTCCGGTAAAGTACGCGCCGTCAGCTCCAGACTCTAACTTCCACCGAGAGCTCTCACGCCTCAAATCGCTCCGTTCCAGGCTCGCCGACAGCCATTCGTGCCACCAGTTGACCGTTGAAGTCACAGAGACAAGTTCAACTGAGACTAATGTGATTAGGAAGAAGAAAATATGTGTGGCTGGTGCCACTGGAAATACTGGTAAAAGAATTGTTGAGCAGCTGCTAGCCAAGGGTTTCTCATTTAAAACCAGAGTTCGGAACTTGGAGAAAGCGAAAGCTAGCCTTCCCTCAGACAACCTAGCTCTTCAAATTGTGATGGTAGATGTGGCAGATGGTTCTGCTAAGTTAGTAGAAGTGATAAGTATTGATTCAGAAGCCCTTAAAAAATTTCCCAAAATTCTCAGGCTTTCGATCGTCTCGATCCACCCAATTCCATGGCCATCACCAATGGTGCCTCTCCGAGAGCTGCGGACGCTGAGAACAGCTTTAAGAAGATCAAGCCCTAGCTCGCATCGGGTTCGGGCCGGAACTTGTTGCAGGGTCCACTTCTCAAGCGAGAAAGCAAAGATACTTGATGATGGATATAGATGGATGAAGTATGGTAAAAAAAACAGTGAATATACTCATCACCACCAATATGAAGGTCCTCACGGTCGGGGCAGTCGCGACCCAGATCCCATCTCCTGCGAATACCACGAGCACTGGTGGAAAACAGGAAGAAGATAAGTTTTCTTATCAATATTTCTATTATTATTCTCCTTTGTGTTGTCTGCCATCTGCCAAAAGAAAGAGAAGAAATAGGAAGGAATTATAGGTGGTGGTGCTGCCCTTCTTTATGCCTCAAAAGAGCTGGAAAAGTTGGTGATTGCCAACTTCGATCAAAAGATAGGTTCCCATTTTCTGAGAAAGCAAAAGAAGATAAAAAGAAGCAGACATAATTGCAGTGGTGTTGGCATGCAGAAAAAGGAATTATGGGCGTGACCCATTGAGCAGAGGGTCGGATTTATTTTTGTACGATGTAATTTATTTTTCCTATCTTTCGAAGACATTTGTATAAACCCCCTCAGAGGGTAATAAAAAATAAAAAATAAATAAAAAAAACAGCAAAGCCCAAAATAAATGGGCTGGAATGTTGTGTAGAGGGCGAAGGCCCATAAGCCCAAAATAGCTCCAACCAAGCGATCAAAAGTACGCCCAGTACTCCAAAATTATTCGGCAACCTGCCGCTATTACCACCAACCAGGTGATCAAAAGTACGCCTAGTACTCCAAAATTATTCGACAACCCACCGCTATTACCACCAAACAGGTGATGAAATGTACAACCCATACTCTAATATCATTTGGCAACTAACCATTCATGCCACCAACCAGGTGATGAAATGTATAACCCGTACTCTCCTTCATGCCACCAACCAGGTGATCAAAAGTACGCCCACTACTTCAAATTATACATGAGCATAACTCATGTCAATCATACATAAACATTCATGAACATCACTCATATCAATCATACATAAACATTCATGAGCATCACTCATGTCAACATCCATGAGCATCACTCATGTTAAACAACATAAACATTCATGAGCATTACTCATGCTAATCAGCTTCAAAAGCTTCATTTACAAAAGCTCTAGCTTCAAAAGCTTCATTTACAGAGCTCCAACTTCAAAGTTTCACTTGCAAAGCTTCACCTACAAAGCTTCAGTGCAGGGTATACAAATACCACCTCCGAACAACCGCCACTTCGGCCCATACATGGATTCAATTTGAAGTCTCCAGCCAACAGACTCTATTGACCGAAGACTTGGGAGACTACACCATACACCATATATTGGGCCTCAACTGGGCCTCATGAAAAATACTTAGGGGACTTAGCCCATTATTTATGTATTAAGGAGCGAGCCCTTATTCTATAAAGGGACTCCCTCACTTTCATTAGAGAGCACCCATTATTCATGTACTGAGGAGTGAGCCCTTATTTTATAAAAGGGACTCCCTCACCTTCATTAGAGAGCAACGCCGCCAGCTGAGCAACCGCCTCGCCGCGAGCATCACTCCTAGCCCATCACTTATGTATTGAGGAGCGAGCCTTTATTCTAAAAAAGGGACTCCCTCACCTTCATTAGAGAGCAACGCCGCCAGCTGAGCAACCGCCTCGCCGCGAGCATCACTCCTAACCCATCACTTATGTATTGAGGAGCGAGCCCTTATTCTATAAAAGGGAATCCCTCACCATCATTAGAGAGCATCAACTCTAGCCTATCATTCATGTATTGAGGAATGAGCCTTTATTCTATAAAAGGGACTCCCTCACCTTTAAACACCACAAAGCCGAGCCAACCAAGGCAACATAAGCCACGAGCCGAGCAGCCTCGCAGCATGTGCTACTTCTAGTTGAGCATCATTTCAAATTGAGCACTGCCTCATATCGAGCATCAGTTCAAGACAGCATCTAGTTACTTCAGCCCACACATGGACTGAATTTCAAGTCTCCAGCCAAAAGACTTTTTTTACTGAAGACTTGGGGGACTACTGTTTATACCATACTTAGGGCCTCCGTATTTAGACCTCGTATAAATACTCGGGGGACTCAAATGTAATTACGTAATAAAGGAAGGGGCAAATATGCAATTAGGGGAGGAGCCCTTATTCTATAAAATGGCCTCCTCACCCTCACAACCCCTAAGCCTCTCCTATCTAGAGCAAAGCTCTCACACTCCCTTCCTCATAAATACTCTCAGAGAAATACAATCAGTGTGGACGTAGCCCAAACCTTGGGGTGAACCACGATACATCTTGCGTTATTTACATTCCATGCAGATTCACGGTCGGATTTACGTTATTCCAAGACCTCCGGTTGTGTGCATCAACAATTTGTATTTAAACTAATCCTTATTTCATCATTTAAAACAAGTTTTGAAAATGTTTTAGAATTGTGAATTAAAATAAAAAGATATAAAATAATTAAAATTGATTTTAATGAAAACTTGGCAACAAAGAGAAAATAAAATAGTTTTGGAAAAATCAAATGTAAAAAGCCCTAGGGTTTAGCCGTCGCCATTAACAATCCTATGTAGTTCTACCAATTACTTATGAATTATACAAGTAACTTTGAAGGTTAGGTTTTTCTTATGCATATTCTCCTTGTGATATCAGGCAAGAACTTATATCTAACATGCAATGGGTCTGTAATATTCAGATCAAATGTAAATATACAAGACTCATTAAGCTTAGCAAAATCCTTTTGAAAAACCATGCAACCCTTAAGAGCGTGATATTCGCCCTAAGTGAATTATAATTATCAATCACAAGAAGCCCTACTAAATCATTTGGAGATATTCCGACCGAGCTACAACCAATTACTTGTATAAACAATGTAATGGTGGCCAGTCATCAAGACATATAAATAGTTTAAACACGAAGATTAATAATTCAAAGAAAACATGCATAATTTCATAAGCAAATTGATAAGAAACTACATATTCATGCTAAGCTGGTGATCGCCCTAGCAAAAGGAATTTATTGAAAAAGCAAAATATTATTAAAAGACTGGATGGAAAACACCTTGAAAGAAAAATATATATCGTCAAAGCATAGCCAAGTTCTCCAGAATGATATTTAGAGAACACTAATGTACAATACACTATATTTAGAGTGCTTTATTCCTTATCCTACCTAAACAAGGCTTTCTAATAAATCTGGAAATCTAAGTAAAATAATAAAATAATAAATAATAGATTTCCTATTTAAACTCAAATTTGGACGATAGAAAGAATCAGACTTTTGACCAACCAAACCAACTTTGATTTGGTCCCAAAAGCTATCTTTTAAAAGCTTAAGACATCTTTAACAAATCATTTGAAGGAACCTTCTTCAAAATATGACATCTTGACCTTCAAAATACCCAAAACGTCCAGAAATGTCAATTTAGGAAAGCTAAGCGCTGGACCTTTTCTTCTTCACCACGGTCAAACGGCTGTGGATTAAATTTTGGAATTTTGATATAATCATCACAGATCTACTCCAATTGGAATTACTCCAAAATTTCTTCATTTGATCACTTTTTGCTCAAAGTAGATTTGCATGTCGTACAATTGAAATATATAACAAAGAATCAAAATTCAACCAAAATAACCATAAATAATAACTAAAAATAGGACAAAATATATTATAATATATAGTTTTCAAAGTTGGGAGTAGGGCCAATCGTAAAGTTTTAGAGTAGGCGATGAACCTCTCAGCAAATCACATAAAGAAGTTTTGTTATGATTATTTGAATTTTTTTTTTCTATAACTTATAGGTGGAAGGAAAACATTGTCATTTAGAATTATTAAGCAGTGAGATGAATAGGTCACATTTGAAAAAAAAAATATTACTCTTTTATTTTGGGAACGCTGAAATGAATTTAATTTTTATTCTCTGAAACAAGAATTGTGCAAATGATTTATAGCTTTAGTTGGTTATGCGTTTAGTTACTCGCTCCCCAATATTGCTTATGAAACGAAAATTAGCTCTTCGGCAGTGGTGTAGAATCCATTTTTTTAATTGATTTTTTCTCAAATGGCTAAAGATTAGCTCTTCGACAATGATTGCATGCGAGGCACCTACCCTCTTCCGAAAGGATGAGGACCATTACAGCCATAAAAGATTATGCGAGTCAGACTACACATCAAGACTCGAACTATAGCTGCCAAAAACAACCTACATTTTCCTAGATCTTTTTATTTGTCTGGCTACTTCTGAACATGGGTATCTATATAGTTACTTGGTAGTTTGTGTTAACCTTCAACCTTTGAAGAACATCAATGGAGTTTTCTATGTAATCTAGAGAGAGAGAGAAGGAATTTGAGAGAGAGAATTATAGCTGAAATATCCTTTTGTATTCAATGAATTCTTCTTACAATACATAATACAAGTATATATACATGTGACTTCCTTACACATTAAGTAATCTCTACTAATTGTTTTAACTACCATAACCACCTTATTCCTTCATCTTTTGACACTTGTCATGATCTGACAGTTCTTTATCTTTACATCCCCCCTCAATCATATGCTTGGAGGAACCAAGCATAAGATTAGAACAATGATGCTGAAACAAAGGTGCAGACAGTCCCTTTGTTAATATATCTGCAAACTGTTCTTTTGATGACACATGATGCATAAGAAGATCTCTGTGAATGACTCGTTCCCGCACAAAATGATAGCCTATTTCAATATGTTTCACTCTTGAATGAAAAATAGGATTAGACAATAAGGCAATCGCTGAGATATTGTCATAATAAATGACTAATGCAATGAAAATTGGGACACACAGATCATATAATAACTGCCTTATCCATCATGCTATCTCAGCCGCTGCTATGGCCAATGCTCTATATTCTGCCTTTGTGGATGACCTGGAAACAGTATGTTACTTCTTCGATGCCCAAGAGATTGGACTCAAACCAAAATAGACAATGTGACCAGAAGTAGATCGTCGATCATTTGGGTCACCTGCCCAATCTGCATCACTATAGGCCTGTAATTGCAACTTTCCAGTTTGAAACTGAAGACCATAATGCAAAGTGCCACTGAGATATCTTAAAATGCGCTTGACAGCTACAACATGGGAGTCCATAGGGTTATGCATAAACTGGCATCATTGATTGACAAAGAAAGCTATGTCAGGCCGTGGAAATGTCAAGTATTGCAAGGCTCCTACAATGCTTCGATACTGGTGTGAACTGTGATAAGGAGTACCCTCTGATTTAGACAACCTATGATAGGGCAAACATGGTGTGACACAAGGTTTTGAATCTTGTAAATCAACCTTTTCTAGCATATCCTTGATGTACTTAGTTTGTGAAACAAAGAGACCATCAGGCTGATATGTGATCTGCAACCCTAAGAAGTAGTGTAAATGTCCCAAATCTTTCATGTCAAACTCCTTAGTTAAAGCTATGATAACTGCATCAATCAATTGAGATGAGCTTCCAGTTAAGATAATATCATCCACATATAAAAGAAGAACCACAGTACCATGATGAATGTGATACACAAACAATAATGGATCTGTCAGAGAAGCTTTAAATCCCAATATTGTTAAGAAACTTGTAAACTTTTCATTCCAAGCTCGGGCAGCTAGTTTTAAACCATATAGTGACTTGTGAAGTTTGCAAACATAATTAGAAAGATGATATGAACTTTCAAAGCCCTGTGGTTAAGACATGTACACTTCTTCGTGCAGATCTCTATGAAGAAATACATTATTCACATCCAATTGTCTCAATGACCAGTTAAACTAAGCTGCTAATGCCAAAATTAACCTAACAATGGTAGGTTTTACTATAGGACTGAAAGTCTCACTATAATCCACACCTTCCTATTGGCTATAGCCTTTTGCAACTAACCGGGCTTTATATCTTGCCACTGAGCCATTGGGATTGGTTTTGATTCGATAAACCCACTTACAACCTACTAGATTTTTGGTAGGTGGCAATGGAACTATAGACTAAGTATGCTGAGATTTTAATGCAGTGATCTCTTCTTCCATAGCAACAATCCATTCTGGTATTTTACTAGTAGACTTAAAAGTTGCAGGTTCTGAAACTTGAACAGAAGACTTAACTGTAGCTGAAAACACCTTCTTCTTATATATGCCACTCTTAGATCGAGTTTGCATAGGTTGCAAGCTCACTGGAGGTATTGGAAGGACAACTGAAAGATTTTCAGGTTGAAAATCTGGATCAACGGGGATCAAGGACTGTGTAGTTTTTATAGGTAAGGAAGAAGGTGATGCATGAGGAATAGGATATTCCACAAATCCCAAAGTAGTAAGGGGAATGAACATGGAACTATCTGAGGCATTAGTGGGAGGAAAAGATGAAGACTCTGAGGCATTAGCAGGGATATCGGTGAAAACTCTGGAGCTCGAATTAGAATTGGTGAAATGATAGTATTATTAGAATTGACTAATGAATGATGGACTTGTAGTGATGTGGATGGAGTATGTGGTGATGCATTGTTGGATGTAATGATGAATGAATAAGGAAAGCTTGTCTCATCAAATAAAACATGTCTAGAAACATAGATTTTATTTGTAAGAGGATTGAGACAAAGATATCCTTTATATTGACTTGCATAGCCTATGAATATGCACTGTGAAGTTTTAGGTTGCAACTTACTAGAATTCAACTGTTTTAAAAGTGGGAAACAAGCACAACCAAAGACTTTAAGATGAGATATAGAGGGTGGTGTTCCAAACAAGCATTGAAAGGGTGAGGACATTTGTAGTGTTTGACATGCCATTCTATTGATGAGATAAACAGAAATGGCACAAGCATGAAACTAAAATTTATGTGGTAAGGATGCTGTTTGAATGAGAGTAATGGTTATTTCAAGTATGTGTTTGTGCTTCCTTTCAGCTAGACCGTTTTGTTAGGGAGTATAGGGACTTGACTTTTGATGAATTATACCCTTTTAGAGTAAGTATTGTTTGAATTTGTGTTTGGAGTATTCACCCCCACCATCACTTTGAAACACTTTCATAGTTGCAGAAAATTGAGTAACCAGAAAACTGACTTCACTTTTATTCATTAATAGGAAAATCTAGGTAAACATGGTACATTCATCCACAAAACTTACATAGAATTTGTAACCTTCAATGGAAACAGTGGATGAAGGACCCCAAGCGTCACTATGAATGACCGCTAGAGGTTGGAGAGTTTTATTTGCAGGAAACAGAAATGGAAGCTTAGCAAACTTGCCTTCCAAACACGATTTACAAACAAAAAACACATGATCTAAAGATGTAGGAATATGTGATTGTTTTAACATTTCAAAAGTGACAATGTCGGAAGGATGTCTTAATCTTTGGTGCGACAAATTTATTTTAACTTGACTACCAAGATAGCAGGTTTGTTGCTGAAATGATGCATTGTATTTTTGTGCTTAAGTTGTGAGATGTTGTGGAATGTGAAAGGGTATGGGATATAGACCTTCTCTACACAGCCCCTGAAGAATGATTCTCTATGTGATCTTGTCCTGGATCCAGAAACAAAACTCATCAAAACTGAACCTACATTTGTTATCTTTACATAGTTTATATATGGATAACAAATGTTGTGATAACTGAGGCACATGTAATATGTTCTTTAACTCAAAATCATACTTTGGGGTATGAAGAGTAATGGAACCTATATTAGAGATGGGCAAACCTGAGCCACTTGCAGTTGTCACAGTATCGGTGCTAGAAAATGGTGTTTCCATATTGAGGTTTGAGAGATCTGAGGTCATATGAGAAGTAGCCCCAGTATCAGCAATCCAGAACTGCTCTTGTGGTGCAGAAGGAGAAAATGTAGTGTGCATTGCACAAAGATTGGAAGGTGGTGATCTGCCTTGATAAGTGAAGTTTCCTCGATGATAGCATTGAACTGCAGTGTGTCCATATTTCCAACAGATTTGACACTGAACTTTAGAGGATGGTGCAAATGTAGAGGAGTGTCTTTGAAAGCAATCTGCAACCATGCGACCCCTTTTGTTGCATATCGGACATGTAGGTACTTCATAACCATGCTCAGGACAAATGGAGACATGAGGTTTGGCAAGTCCAAGGATGCCAGCACTCGAATTAAAAGAACCTGTGTTATACCGGGAATTGGAATAAAAGTTGTTCCTGCCCCTTCCACGTCCTCGAAAACCATTTGAAGTATAACCACCATTGTAGTTTGATGAGGTACCATTATAGCCAATATTAGTTGAACCATAATTATATGGTTGTGATTGTGAGGGACCACTTGAAGAGCCTTCTCCTAGCATAAGAGCTTTGCCTTTGCTAGATATATCTTGTGCAACAATTGCAGTAACAAAAGACTCAGAAACCGAACCATTTTCAACAATTGCTTCCTCAGCCAATAATTGGGATCGAAATTCCTTTAGAGTGATGACATTCTCCTTGCCCCTTATAACTGTCCTGAAGGTATTATACTCATAAGACAAACCTTTCGGTGCCAATATCACAATATCATCATCCTCAAATATGACACCAGCTGCAGAGAGATGCTCTCTCACAACTTTAATGCGTTGCAAATATGTAGAAACTGAATTTGTTCCTTTCTTAATATTTTGCAGCCCTGTTTTTAACTGAAATATACTAGCTTTGGTCACAGTAGAGAACCCATCTTTTAGGTTAATCCACATATCATTAGCACTCAAACAACCAATCACACAAGACATAGCCGTAGGAGACAATGTGGCAATGATAAGTTGCATTAATGCACGATCATGCATTTTCCAAATCTGAAATTCATCTCAACACCTTCAGTGTTAGCATCTTCAACAAATCGAGTAGGACAGCATCGAGAACCATCCACAAAGCTTAAAATGCCATGGCTTTCAAGAAGCAATCGAAGTTAATAATGCCAAACAAGGTAATTTGTAGCATCCAGTTTGGCAGTAACAGAAGTAGACACATTTGTGATTAGATTCATGATTGGAGATTGAACAATGTTCAATTGTGCAGCCGTCACCATTGTTGTGCAAAATGTAAGAGAAATTCAAGGAGTTTTTTTTTTTTTTTTGAAGAAGAAGAAATTGAAAATTCTAGGGTTTCAAAAGAAGTCGCAAGATTGCAGAAAAGCAGATCACAAATCAATATCAAGATTCAGAAAGAAATCATCAATTCAACATGTAAAGTCTGAGTCATACATTTCATCAAACAATTGGCGGCCATGGTTGCATACACTGTGCAGAGTGATGGAAGAAACGAGGCTCAACGCAAAACTTCAAAGATTGATGATAGCAGCAATGAACACCAAAGCAGAACACTAAAACTTCAAATATCGAGAGCGGAAGCAGCAAAAATCTTCATAATCAAAAGGTCGGCGAAGATAACATGTTAACCTTCAACCTTTGAAGAACATCAATGGAGTTTTCTATGTAATCTAGAGAGAGAGAGAGAAGGAATTAGAGAGAGAATTATAGCTTAAATATCCTTTTGTATTCAATGAATTCTTCTTACGGTACATAATACAAGTATATATATACATGTGACTTTCCTTACACACTAAGTAATCTCTACTAACTGTTTTAACTACCATAACCACCTTTTTCCTTCATCTTTTGACACTTGTCATGATCTTAGAGTTCTTTATCTTTACCGTTTGAAGTTTTAGATTTTGTATACTATAATGTTTCTCTTTCAAAAATTTATTGTGTCAAATTTGAATCTTCCCTCTTCATTGATATATATTGAAAATAGTATGAGAAATGTAAAATGGGCAAATCTAAGACTCTTACTTACATTTAAATTATCACTAGCTAAGCTAAATAAAACATGTAATGAGGATATCAAATTATGTAGATCCATCGTTACCAAGTTAGGGTTTGACATTGGGCTTCTTTTGTTGACAAATTCTAAACAAAAACGGAAAAGGAAATTAAAATCCAAAGATGGACCTTAGTTTGAGTCCACGGAAAGCATGTCAATTGGCAGGTGAGCATATGTAAAAGCTTGTGAGCAAAGTATTGCCATTGCTAAATTTGGTATGAAAAAGCAATGATCGTCTGGACGTGTTACATATTTTTAGTCGGTTGTCGGCATGCGCAACTACTGCATGCCGGTGCGGGTGCTGCTCTAAAATGGTGCACCGACTTACAAGTTTTAGCAGCCAATCTTTGTCTGAACCACAACCGTGCCAACTCCCCAACCCCCACTATCCAGCAGACAAGCAAATAAATTGAAGGAAGGTATGCTGGTCGCTGGTCGCTGGTTGCTGGTTGCGTATGATATGAGTGCACCGATTGGGTGGAGTCCCGTGTCAATGATACAAAGATACGTAGAGGTAAATTAATACATGTCTTTTGTATTATGGTAAATGCCACCTTAATAGTGTAACCACGACATACAAGTTCTTCTTGTTGAATAAACGGTCCAAACAAGATTTAAGTTTCATATAAGTGAAAGAATGTGGAACGTAATTACTTGGACTACTAAATTTGTACATGAATCATATTGCTATACTGCTTCAAGTGTATCGACAGTCACAGTTCGAAGCAGATGGATGAATCGTTTAATTAGGCTAGTAATATATGATGGATTTTACTTACAGCCATTCTACACGAGTCAAACCAATTAGCAATTTGCAATTACGGTGGTTTAAAGTAGGTCTGGCAAAGGGGTTGTGTTTGTCATGTTCGTGTATTACCTGTTATTTTAATAGGTCGTGTTATTTTACTCGTTAAAATTAACAGGTTAAATGACCCGACACATTAAGAAATGAGAAAATTACAATTAAAATTAACGGTCATGTCATACTTTGTTCTTCATTATTGCAAGTATTGTCTTTAATGGTTTTTTCTAATTTTTTTTTTTCGTCTCTAGAAATTCAAGTATGATTGAATCGAAATGTACTATTGTTCTTTAAAAATAAACATTGACATGCACCAATACAATTTATTCTCAAATTGAAACGTACATATCCTAAAGTAAAATGTATTCATACCGAACTAAATTGCAATGTACCCATGCCAAATTGAAATATACCCATATTGGCTTTAAATGTACTGATAGGTTTTAGGGTGAAACATAACTTGCCATTAACTTTTACATACTAAAATTATGAGAATATAAACATATCAGTAGCTTGCTAAGTATCTAAATAAAAAAATGAATAACATATCAAAATACTAATTTGTAAACAAATTTGAATTACATAATGTACTAATAATGTACCAAATTATTGGTATGCTATTTTTAATATATATGGGCATGTATATGTGTGTGTGTGTACTATGTAATATCATTTGGAGTACAATGATGCGTTTAAATTATCACCGTTTGGTTTTCTTTTCTTAAAAAATCGCCTTTTTTGCACCCACAATTGAACTTTTTTGTTTTGTTATTATAGAGATTTTATTCTTTCTGTTTTGTTTTAAATATATTGAATTAATGCGACAAAAATTAACAATATCTTCTTTTGCAAGATTTTAGGAATTTGTTATATATTGAATTTAATTAGTAAATTAATTATAATAATAATTTGTGTAATTTGAAATTTACTAATTAAAATTGTAGAAAAGTAGCGAGTTTGATCAAATCTTTAAAAGTCTTAAATGTTTAGTCTAAGAAATTCAAAAACCAAGCATCTAGATCGAATGCCTCTTAAGAAAAATATATTCTATAGAACTTGCACATACCACATTGCCACATAAATATATTTTATAGTGTGTTTTTTTAGTAGTTTAAAATTATAAATTAATATTGTTCTTGTCGTGTAATGGGTTACTTGACACACCCCGTCCCAAAGGAGGGCATGTTGGCCGTCACGTGAGAGTGACGTAACCATTTACACAGTTCGGAAGCTTTAAAGAATACAATTACTAAGATATAACACCCGAGGGTGAATCCTACTTTTGTGAATTCTGTCAGAACACCGTTGGATTCCTCGTGGCCACCAAAGCTCTGCTAACTTGAACCTGGAGGGGTGCAAAACAAAATTGAGTGGGTCAGCAAAACAAAGCTTTTCGAAAACCTTTCATTTAAAACATTTCTAACCCCTCGCCGTAAAACCTGTATACTTTCCCAGAAATTTATTATAAAAACATAAATATATAAATCATCAAAACTCAGCTCACCATCTATCAACATAACATTTAAGAAAGAATATGCCATGCCATGCCAAAATATAATATGAATGCATCGATATAAATCAGGTGAAATAATAAATCAACCGGAGACCCTACAGTGGTTCTGTACGGCTGATTCTATAGCTCAATATCCCATCCAGCCGGAGGCACCAACTGTGACCTGTACGGCACTACACTGCACATAAGTCGGAACTACCTATAGTAGTCTGTACGACTAAGATGGTGAAATAATACGCTCTAGTGCTTCTCTCATCAATCATCTGTGCACATAATCTAAGGTCACCTACCAGTCGGAACCCCTCTAATGGTCTGTACGACTGGCATGTCGGAACCCTCTCATGGTCTGTACGACATGCACCTACTTCGATGCAAGGTGAGCGTGCGGTGCGGTGAATAATATAAGCACTAACACCAGGGGTGCAGGTTATGAGCTCTCAACACAATTCACATCAATAAATTGTATGAATAATGTAAAAACTCACATGTGCATCCACAGCGTCAATTCACATATATGCATCAATTATCAATTCAAATATCTCATCAATTGCATGCATGGCATTTTAAAATATATTTTCATATAAATGCATTTTCTGGGAAAAACAGTAGTATATAGGTAATACGAAAACAAAACTGCCCACTCACCTGGAATTCGCCCTACAACTCCCTAGCATAACACATCAAGGCGTCATGACGATCGGCGCCTAGAACAATAATCAAATTCAACCTCAGAATTCATATCAATAGAATATAACTTATATAAAACACGTCACTACGCAGTTCGATCCGGAAGATCTGCAACTCAGATTTCCAATCCATAACTTCCAGAGGTCCACAATATATCCCTAGAACAACATCCTAAAATTTCCTTACCATCCAACGGTCGGATCTCCGGCAATTATCAAAACCAAGTGACGGTTAAAATTCTATATTATGGACTTACAACTCCAATTCCGGAAGATCCGTAAATCGGATTCCCGAATCCGAATCCGTAAGTTCCTATAATCCTCAATTATTACCTATTACGACGCATCAAAGTTTGGTGACGATCCAACGGTCGGATCGTCAATTCACATTTTTACCTATATGCAAAATAACTATAAAACGTTATTTAAAGCACCTAACCAACAATTCTTAATAACTTCTCATACGGTGCTCAAATTGGGTATATGAATATACCACAGTGACCTACTCGACGTCACGAACGTCGAGGAATTTTTAAAATAATTTTTTAGAGTCGCACGCGCCCCCACGTGCCGTGGGTGGCACAGACCTACGCGCGCCCACGCGCATCACCTTCAACCTCGCGACGCCGGAACAGTGCCACCGGCGCCGGAAACTAGGTAAACCTGCAACTCGGGTTTTCTCGGCCATTTCTTCACCATTTTGACCCAAATTTCTTCCTACATGCTCTAAATCAAGAGAGGAAGAAGTCCATACCTTAAAAAAAACCTTTAAAAACGTCTGAATCTCGTCGGAGCAATTTCCCAAAAACCGGTCACCTTGGGACTTCGTGATCCCGACGTCCAAATCGACGCAACGAAACACTCCGAGCTTCGTGGGAACCTCCTAGAGCTCGCTGTGAGCTTGGATCGTCCTAAAAACCAACAAATAAAAAGTTCATGAACAGTGCTTAATTCGGTGCTCGTGATTTCGACGTGATATCAAACGAGTTCTTACCTGAAATGGGTATGGATGTGCTCGTAGGGTCCTCACGAACACAATGGTGACTTTATAATCCTCGATCTGCGAAGTTTGCAAGGGTTTTGTTCTTTGTCCGTACGGTTCGAAGGAGAGAGAGAAACCGAGAGGGAGGAGAGAGAGAGTTCTATGAGAGAGAAAGGGTACGGGAGTGAGAGAGAAATGATAGGGTTGTGTAGTCCAAAATTGTACACCCAATCAAAACCAATTATCTCCTCACTTGCAAATGGTTCCAAATTAATAGGAACTTACCTATTTGGTCCACTTCCATAATTTTAACCACACACACTTACCACGAAAAATTCAACGTCTAAGGGCAACATCGTCTTTTCACGCCATCCATAATTTATTTCTGGGACGGGCTGTCACATTACCCACGTGTATACCTAGACCAACTCGTTATCTTAACAGGTGCTTATCAGCTTACCCAATAACGACCTAATTCACTACCGTGTCGATCTGAAACCTGTTAATTTTATGTCGTGTTAACAAGTCGTGTAAGAAATTGTCAGGTCTAGTTTTAAGGTTTTAAATGTGCAAATAGTAGACGGAAGTTTAATTATGGAGTTATCTAAAGTGACTATTGCTTTACGTTGTGACAAGTATAGGCATGTGGTCCAATATTCCAGTGGATAAAGTGTCATGTTTCCACTCATGTGTCCTGAGTTTGCAACTTCCTCTCACCTAAATTATTGTAATAGTTTCGAACCCTTCCCCTCCCCTTAAATATAATAGATAAAAAAAAACATTGTGACAGGTATAGGCAGCCAATATTCACAGTTTTTAATTCAACAACTAAAGCTCCATTTAGACTAAAATTTAGAATCAATGCTCCAATTTTCTCAACTAAAAATGCTAATGGTTTTAATTTGACGTCATATACTGTCTCTCAATTTCTTCACCATCAATTATATAAATTTTCTTGACAATTTTTTTAATTTAAAGTTTGAAGAAACTTTGGGCAGTTAGCAAATTCTTATCTAAACTCTAAAAGTGTGTTTGTTATACTGAACTATCTCGGATTGAGCCGGCCTATCGATGGGTGGTAATCAAATTTTGAGATATAGGCGGTGGATGGGGCTGTCAGTGCAAAGAGATAGAGCAAGGGAGGGGGGAGAGAGAGAATGAGAGGATTGGTCATCGAGCAAGATGATGACGTGAGCATACAAAGCAAAGGTCTTACCAGTTCTCTGCTTTTTGGGAGGTCTCTCTAAGACCGTCTAGCGAGGCCTTTGGTCGAGCTGATTCCCATATAATACCATTAAATTTAGTCCTTGCAAGTAACAAATACGAGACTACACTAACTTTTAATCATGTCCAGTCGGTGAAGGATAAGGGGGCCAAACAAACGCACCCCAATAGGCTAGCAAAAATGCATGAGAAAGAATGTTAGAATATAATTAATTAAACAAAAAATCCTCTTCCTAATTTTAAGAATGGAATTTATATTTGTATTTATATTAAGATTCCTTCCACATATAAATTTTGTCAATCCTATATATACTGTAACATTTGTAAGTTATTAATTCAGAAATCCATAATTCTACACGACAAACTCAACTTGTATGTGAGGTGTATCTGAGGCTCCCCCTCTACGTTTGTATTTCTTTTAGTGATTGAATACAATTGTCCTCATACCAAGGGTAAAAGAAAACAAATAAATTTATTATCGAATAGGGATTTTATCAAAAAATACTCCTCTTCAAATGTTAGACAAATATCGAGAGAGAGAGAGAGAGAGAGATGGTGTTAGATATTAAACCTTAATGGCGATGCTACATGAGAGTGCTATCCATAGGGTAAATTAATTATTATTATCCAAAAGAAAATGAATACCGGTATTTATTGTTCTTCCAAAAGAAAATGAATACTAGTATCTAATTAAGCAAATGGTGACTTTAGATGAAATCCCTATTTATCAACGTTCTTTGATTGAAATCTTTTGGTTTTTAGTTTTCGTTCGAAGTCACTGAAATTAATGCAATAATCTATTTCTGTGTAGGCTATTATAATTTTAAATTAAAATTGGATATTTGATATTTGTATTTACTTATATTAATGAGATTTTAAATAAAATTCATGATTTGTGGGATTGAAACAACGTAAATCCGACCGTGAATCTGCAAGTAATGTAAATAACACAAGATGTATCGTGGTTCACCCCAAGGTTTGGGCTACGTCCACACTGATTATGTATTTATCTGAGGGAGAGAGAGAGCTCTGAGAGTGAGAGCTTTAAGAAGGTGAGGAGCCTTAGGAAATGGCCTCCCCTAATTGTGAGGGTGAGGGGTCCTTTTATAGAATAAAGACTCCTCATTTATTACATATTTGCCCCTTCCTTTATCACATAATTACATTTAAGTCCATCGAGTATTTGTACGAGATCTAAATACGAGGCCCTAAATATGGTATAAACAGTAGTCCCCCAAGTCTTCAGTCAAGAGAGTCTTTTAGCTGGAAACTTGAAATTCAGTCCATGTGTGGGCGGAAGTAACTAGATGTTTTTTTAAACTGATGTTCGATATGAGGCAGTGCTCAATCTGAAATGATGCTCAACTAGAAGTAGCACATGCTGCGAGGCTGCTCGGCTCGTGGCTTATTTTGCCTTGGTTAGCTCAACTTATGGCGTTGAAGGTGAGGGAGTCCCTTTTATAGAATAAAGGCTCACTCCTCAATACATAAATATGGGCTAGAGTTGATGCTCGCGGCGATGCGGTTGCTCAGTAGGCAACGATGCTCTCTAATGATGGTGAGGGAGTCCCTTTTATAGAATAAGGGCTCGCTCCTCAATACATAAGTGATGGGTTAGGAGTGATGCTCACGGCGAGACGGTTGCTCAACTAGCGACATTGCTCTCTAATGAAGGTGAGGAAGTCCCTTTTATAGAATAAGGGCTCGCTCCTCAATACATGAATGATGGGCTAGAGTCCCCCAAGTATTTTTCATGAGGCCTAGTTGAGGCCCAATATATGGTACATAATGTAGTCCCCCAAGTCTTCGGTCAATAGAGTTTGTTGGCTGGAGACTTCAAATTGAATCCATGTATAGGCCGAAGTGGTGGTTATTTGGAGGCGGTATTTGTATACCCTGCACTGAAGCTTTGTAAGTGAAGCTTTGAAGCTGGAGCTCTGTAAATGAAGCTTTTGAAGCTAGAGCTTTTGTAAATGAAGCTTTTAAAGTTGTAGCTCTGTAAATGAAGCTTTCGAAGCTAGAGCTTTTGTAAATGAAGCTTTTGAAGCTGATTAACATGAGTGATGCTCATGAATATTTGATTGACATGAGTGATGCTCATGAATGTTTGATTGACATGAATGATGCTCATGGATGTTGACATGAGTGATGCTCATGAATGTTGACATGAGTGATGCTCATGAATGTTTATGTATGATTGATATGAGTGATGCTCATGAATATTTATGTATGATTGACATGAGCAATGCTCATGTATAATATGAAGTACTGGGCGTACTTTTGATCACCTAATTGGTGGCATGAATGGCTAGTTGCCAAATGATATTAGAGTACGGGTTGTACATTTCATCACCTAGTTGCTGGTAATAGCGACGGGTTGCCGAATAATTTTGGAATACTGGGCGTACTTTTGATCACCTGGTTGGTGGTAATAGCAGCAGCTTTGCCTTTTTTTTTAATTTTTATTACCCTCTGATGGGGGTTTATACAGATGTCTCCGAAAGATAGGAAAAATACATCACATCATACAAAAACAAGAAAAGCAAATCACATCATTCTGATGAGGTGTTTATTCCTTGCTTTTACTTTCTCTTTTGCTTTCTCTTTTGCTTTGCTTTTGCTTTTGTTTTTGTTTCCCATTGCGCCTCTCTCTGTCTCATCCCTCCTGGCTCTGCTCCATTTTCTTGTGCACATATAATAAGCTGACTCTTCCTCTTTTTTCTTTTTTCTGTCTGTCTGTGCACTGCTGTCATGCATGTGCACCTAATTAATCTTTACAGTGTCTCTGAGCCAAGAGGAGTGAGTAGAAACAATGGAGTTAGATCAGAGACCCCATTGCACCAAAAGCTGCAGCTTCATTGTCACCTCCACGTGAAGCCCATCCTGTATCTGTAACAAATTATCTATAATAATTAATCGACAAATACAGTGATACTAATAGAGTCACACATGGAATCATGACCCTTGACCACGATTGCTTGATACTGAAGGCTGTTGAATAAACCATTGGATGCTGAGGCCCGCACACCCATGTAGAGTGAGGTATTATCGGGTCATGAGGGATGGGGATGTTGGACCAGTAGTCGGCCCACCTGGGGTCGTTCTTGTAGTCATAGGTCGCCGCTCTCTTGAGCTACTGTAGGTTCTGAAGCTCCTCAGAGCCGAGAAGAATTATCACGCCGCATTCGCACCGCTCGACTCAAAGCCGAGAAGAATCCCCACTGCCATGATTCACTGCTGTCACTGCCAGGACCTGGCTCAACAACTGACTTTTCCTCATATACATTCGGAGGCCACACGCAGGCAACTGCAGCGCCACGCATAGCCGACGTGCTTCCAGTACAACTCGCACTCGCCTTCTCCGACGAGGCCAAAGTGGTCGATTTCTGGGGAGCTCAATTCGAGCTCGTTCCTCCGAGTCGATTTGATTTAAACCTCTGCTGGAATCGACGATATTTATCGTCGGGATGTCGAGCTGCGACAGTGCTCGTTGATTTCCCGTTCGATTTTCTCTGATGGACCTCTTTGTCGTCGTATCTGGTGACGGCGATGACCAGACAGCACCCCATTTGAAAAGATTCGAACTTTCAATCGAGAATGCTTGAAGGATTACATTTTTGTTCTCTCTCTTCTGGAGATTCCTCTTATGAGAGAGAAAGTGAGAGCTTTGGTTTGAAGGTTGTGAAACAAACTAGATAGAGAGAGGGATTTTTCAGAGGGGGTGTCCCTTGGGTTTTGCAGTGACTTTGGTTCATGGGTTTCTACAGATTCACAGCGGAGGTGAAAAAAATGAAAGAGAACCGACACAGCTTTTCGTGTCGTTTCCCACAGACGGTGCCAAATGTTGATGCACAAAACCGGAGGTCTTGAAACAACGTAAATCCGACCGTGAATCTGCAAGTAATGTAAATAACACAAGATGTATCGTGGTTCACCCCAAGGTTTGGGCTACGTCCACACTAATTATGTATTTATCTGAGGGAGAAAGAAAGCTCTGAGAGTAAGAGCTTTGAGAGGGTGAGGAGCCTTAGGAAATGGCCTCCCCTAATTCTGAGGGTGAATGGTCCTTTTATAGAATAAGGACTCCTCATTTATTACATATTTGCCCATTCCTTTATCACATAATTACATTTAAGTCCCTCGAGTATTTGTACGAGATCTAAATACGAGGCCCTAAATATGGTATAAACAATACTTATATAAAAAAGTATAATTTATCTTAATGACATGAATTGTCATTAAGATATATTATATTTATATAAACCCATGATTTTTCATTACTTATATAAATGATACTTTACATGCAAAAAATTGGTAATCTTTATGGTACATTTTATATACAAAAAGTTGGAACATTTTATACAAAAAAAGGTGGTACGTTTTATATGAAAAAATGGGTACATTTTACCTAAAAAAAGGATACCTACAAAAACAAAAATTGGTACATTTACATATAACAAAGTGGTACATTTTTAAAGACAAATAGGTACATTATTAATAAATTATTGGTACAAATAAAAGGTTAAATGAAAAATGACAAATAAAGATGTAGTGAATAGTACCACAGAAAGGTAAAAATATAGTTTTTCGTTAAAAGTGAACAGTACAGAAAGTGTTTCGTTAAAACTCTCTTAAAAAATGAGTACAAATAAAAGTTTGAAAATATAGAAAATAAAATTGGTATAATTAAAAAAAGGGTTGCAAATTAAAAATAGGTACAAACTAAAAATAAAAATATATGATTCAAAATTTAGCCATAAATATGTGTGTGTGTGTGTGTGTATCTAATGTAATATTTCTAACACTAAATGAATATATTTAGAAAATAAAATTTAATTATCTTGACATGTAAAATATTTTATTACTAAAATAATTAATGATGTTAATTAAAACCAAGAAACCTTAAATAAAAATTAAAAATAAATAAAATTTTAATTAATTAAAAAAAAAGGAATGAAAATCTAATTTTTCCTTAAGCAAAATATCCAATATTTCGGGACCGCAACTAATTTATATGCCAAAATAGGATTTACCTTCTCATGGGCATTCCTTCTTTTGGACGCAAGGAAGGACACATTGTAACAACGGCAGCGGCAGCGGCATCAGCATAACACGAAGGGGAAGGAGAATTCTCTCCCCTTCTTTCCTTTTCTATTTGAAAAGTTACGGTTTAGCCACGTTAATATTTTATATTAATTTTTTTCATAAAAATAATAAAATAAAAAATAATATGTGAAAGAAAATGAGAGAATGGAATAGGAATAGGAGAAGAGAAAATCTCCCTTCAAGAGCTCAGCTGGTACTGGTAGTGTGGTCTGTCCAAGTGTCCAGATCATGACGCCGTGTGGTCCACTTAATTTGTTGTTTTGCTTTTGCATTTAAATTGGTTTTGAAATTGGATAAAAGTAGACCAATCTTTTCTGATTTGGGGAAAGTGACAAATCCAAAGTTCCAAACCCAATAATGTATACACAAATGTGGATTGATATCTAAGCAAAATGATAAGGAACTTTGAACCCCCCTTTGATCAAGGCTTAAAAGCATGCCATCCCTTCGAAGCTTCAATTTAGCACATGAAAATTGAACCACCAAACTATCTATTTAGTCTCGTGTCATCTCTTTCTTACATTCAATCTTGTTGAGCTTTAGGGTAAAGAAATCGTGGAGTCAAAGTAAGTGACTTGAGACTCCACAACGTTTTAGATTCACAAGTTCATTTATGCACATATGACTTTCTTTCTTTCAATCAATGTCGATCAACCATTCTTTTTTTTTTTTTTTCTTTTTCTTCCTAGATAGAGGGGTAGCTTTAAAATGTTATGTCATTCTTTGTCCTGTTAGGCTATACTACAAGGAGTTTTTGAGTTTTTAGGGCAACTTTCTAACATGATGGAGTCTCATTGTCTTGCAAAATTAATCAAATAGGCCACTTGTCTGATCGGCCTCACCAAGATGTTATCTTACGATCGCAGATTATTTTTCCCTGCTAATTACTATTTCTACAATGCCATGTGTCATTTTATACGATTACTATGTGTGTATCTATTTCACACAACGATCTCTACGTGCTATGTGTCAAGCCATCTCCAACCAAAGGTTATATGTCACTTTTATCCCGCAAATGTGCAAAGTTCGTCTCCAATAAAGGCTTATTTCTTAGTTAGCAAGGTCTATATTTTAATATACAGCGTTTGCTATAAGTAGCCCTCTGGCCGACTTTTTATGTAACTTTTGTAGAGGTTGCGTTAGGCTTCTTTCTCTAAATACAACTATTATTGTATAACCCTGTACAACTGTAGATGGAAAAGATATAGTCGAGATTATACATGAAAAATAATCTTTTAAAGAGAGGAATCACAGCCCTCCGCCCTCTATAGCCCCTACATTGTTGGCGATGACTTCATGTCACATATGTGTTAATCTCTCCCGATTAATAACCTTTTTTATAAAAATAAAAAAATAAAAAAATAAAAAAATCAATTGTACACAACCATGTTTTCTGTCATATAACGTTCATGCCTCTTTTGGCGCAATAAATTATGTCTCTCTTTCATTATTTAGTTTTTTTTTTTTTTTGAAGAAAATGATATACAAACTTTGTTTAATTATGTTTGTTGTTTTCGTTTAATTAATCTAATGACCAAAACAAAAAGGTAACGCATGACAAG
Source organism: Malus domestica (assembly GCF_042453785.1). Taxonomy (NCBI): domain Eukaryota; kingdom Viridiplantae; phylum Streptophyta; class Magnoliopsida; order Rosales; family Rosaceae; genus Malus; species Malus domestica. The sequence continues at coordinate 48,073,109 of NC_091675.1, read as the reverse complement.
CTAAATTAGTTCTTTTATAAATTACTTAGCGAGAGAAAAACAACATAGTAGGAAGTCGGCAAAATTGCACAATGAAGGCTAACGTGCCATATTACCTACTCAATTGCCTTGTAAAAAAGAAAATTGTGATTCCAAATTATTAAGCAAAACAAGTAAGTAAAATTCTATTTTATTATTTTCTTCAATCTGTAACGTCTACTTTTACTTTTTAGTTTTGTTATCATCCTTCACATAGGATCATTTAGTATTAAAGAAAAAAAAAAGATGTGGAGTCTCATTTGCCTATCATAGTATTGTAAGACCATCTCCAACCGAATGGGTTATGTTTAGTCCCCGTCCAGATTATAGCCTTATAAGAAATTATTTTTTAATGAATAGTGTTAGGCCATATTTCTATATCATCTCCAACTGAAGAAAGTTATTTCTTAGCCTACTCAATAATTTATTATTTTAAGTTTGTTCTTTAATTTTATTGGTTAATTTTTTGAACATATTTTGAGTGCCACTTTAAGATGTGACCATGTGAAAGTTATTGAAAAAATTAAGGGAATGATTATTAGAAGGGGTAAGAGAGGGGTGTGTATGAAAAAAGTGTTTGAAGTGAATAGAATATGAAGAATTGAAATAAAATGAGGTAAGATAGTATGGAATGATGAAAAAGATGTAAAATATGGTGAAATGTCTTAGGTATTTATAGGGAAAAAAAATTAGAATTTTTTTTTTTAATTTCATCTTAAAAAAAATTCTAGCTGGACCCAACCAAAAGAGCTGGCTGGCTGGCTAAGGACTGGTTTGGTATTGCTGTGTTTTGAAAAAAAACTGCTGTGAGAATAAGCGGTTGTGCTGTGAGAATAAGCGGCTGTGAAATAAATCAGCATAGTGTTTGGTAAACTTTTTTGTAAAAGTGCTTTTGGAAAAAAAAAAAAAACAGTTTGATAGTGGGTCTTTTCATTAAACGAGCACTGTAGCTCCGTGTGCTTTGAAAAAAAACTAGTTTTCCAAAGCTACAAATAGCAGCTTCAGCTTTTTCCTTTGCTTTCAGCTTATTCTCACAACAGCTTCCAAAATAAGCCTTTTTTTTTCAGTTTACCAAACACCTAAAACCCTCACAGCTTTTTTTATGGGTGTTTTTTTTTAAGCACCTCACTCCCAAACTATCCCTAAAAATGGCCAACCTGCTGTGCATATGACTAAATTTTGGCCCGGTGAGTCCTAAGATTGTTTTTGCTCAAACCTCTATTGGAGATAAATTTTATGTAAAAAAAAAAAAAAGTAATTCTTCGGCCTAAAACCTTATAGTTGGCTCGGTTGGAGGTGACCCAAGTAACCTTGCCTAGAATATTTGGTTTTCACCTAAGTGGCCCATCAAAATTTGATTTGTCAACTCAATTGCGAGATGCTCTAATGCTAATTGTAACTAGAGAGAAAAAACAAAGTAAAAAAGGCATCCCCCATTGCCCAAAACCATAACCATCAACGACAGTCGCTTTCAATCCACTCGGTCGGACGGGAAGGCAGGCCTTCAAACTCAAACCCTCTCTCTCTCTCTCTCTCTCTCTCTCTCTCTCTCAAACTTTGAACGAAGTAATAGTAAGGCGGTGCCAAGCAGCTTGAGCCAACCAATACCCATTCTCTTCTCATTTTCCTCAATGACTGCTCTCTCTCTCTCTCTCTCTCTCTCTCATGTGTGATGTGTGGACCATAGTCTAGCTCTCCCAACCAGCGGCGCCATTAGTCTTAACTTGGTTTCCAAGCTCACCCACCTCCCCCTTCTCTCTCTCCCTCTCCCTCTCCCTTCCCAGTCTCCACTGCATCCATAGCCATATCATATCGTAACATTTCATCCACATCCCAAATTTTTTTATAAACAAATCCAAACACCCACCTCTCCCCTTCTCTCTTCCACTTCTCCCCTATCAACTGCATAGCCCCCAAAATCCTCCCTCTCCTTCCTCTTTATTTTATTCATATCTCCCCAAAACCCACCAATCATTTACCTTGTTTCAGTTCAGCAGCTAGACAGAGATATATATATATATATATTAGAAAGAAAAAAAAAGCAAAAACAAAAGAGAGAGAGAGAGGATCAACAAAGATGAAGGGTGAATATGTTGACAGCAAGAGTGAGTCCCAAACCATCTTCTCCAAGCTTCACCACCAAAACCTCCACCATCCCCACCCCCAACACCCCCACTTACACCACGCCCACCAATTTTCCAACCCTTTCCAAGTCATCCCCCACCGTGAATGCCAAACCTCCGAAGAAGAAGACACCAGCCGAACCAGCAGCGGCACCGCCACCGTCACCAACACCAACCCATCTCCCCACAACCCCCACCCCACCTCCTCCGCCGACCCCATCAACAATAACAACCCTTCTGCCGACGGAGCCACTATTGAAGTCATCCGACGGCCCCGAGGCCGCCCACCTGGCTCCAAAAACAAACCCAAGCCCCCCGTCATCATAACCCGCGACTCCGAGCCTCCAATGAGCCCCTACATTCTCGAAGTCCCCTCCGGAAACGACGTCGTCGAAGCTGTCTCTCGCTTCTGTTCTCGCAAAAGCATCGGGCTCTGCGTTCTCACAGGCTCCGGAACCGTGGCTAATGTCACCCTTCGCCAGCCGTCAACTACGCCAGGCGCCACCGTCATTTTTCACGGCCGTTTCGACATCCTCTCCATCTCGGCTACTTTCCTCCCCCACTCGTCGCCGTCTTGCCCCGTCTCCATCCCCAGCGGCTTCACCATCTCTCTGGCGGGCCCGCAGGGTCAGATCGTTGGAGGCCTCGTGGGCGGGGCCCTTATCGCCGCCGGAACGGTTTACCTAGTCGCCGCGTCGTTTAACAATCCTTCTTATCATCGCCTCCCCGTGGAAGATGAGGTGGTCAGGAACTCTGGCTCGGGTGAGGTCCATTCGCCGCAGTTGTCTGGGGGTGCAGAGAGTGGAGGACACGCGCCGCAGCCTTCACAGTCGTGTGGGATGTCCATGTACAGCAGTCAATTGCCTACTGATATAATATGGGCTCCAACTGCAAGGCAACCACCACCTCCGCCTTACTGAAAATGTTGATTAATTTTCTGTCTTTTTTTTCTCTTCTCCTTTTTTTGTTTTGTTTTTTATTTAATTTTATTTTCAGTGAGTACTCAGACTAGTTACTGTTAATTTAGAAACTAGAAGCTGGGTTTTATTATTATCTGAGATTGGGTACTTAAAAATATTTAAGTTGTTGTCTAATTTCTATGTGAATTACCATTGCTGTTCCTATGCGATTTTGGTTATTTGTTTTGATGTAGGATTTTTAAGTGAAGCTAGAATTTAGAAGCTGTTTTTCTTATTAACTCATTACCATTTGCCACTTAATAATAGTAATTGTTACTTGTTAGGGAGCAGTTATTGACATTCTCTCATGGTAGTCATTCATCATGCTTCTCTCCCCATTCGAAAATGAAACACTGAAACGACGAGAAACGTGAAGCATGACTATGTTAGACTTCTAATATCAGTTATTTATGATTTAGAGTGCTAATTACCATTGTTATTCTATGCTATTTTAGTTTATGTTTAGATGATTATTGCAAGTGTAAGATTAATATATTTGGATGGGGGATATTAAACCATGCAGTATTTTTATGTGAATTTAGACTTTGGAAGCTGTTTCTTTTGTTATTTAATTTTATCAAATATTAAGTTGTTAATAATGTAGAGTGTTTGATAGGAAACTATTAAAACGAGAAATCTAATTATTTTAGAGTGCTAATAACGGTTTTCGATCTTTTCCATCTTTTGAGACGGAACTTGAATGCACTAGGGTTTCCAGTAAGGTATTTAATAATGCGGTCAGTTATGATTTGTTACTGTGAAAAGATAACACAAAGCAGGGTCATTGGGTCTGTGTGACTCTCTGAGTCCTGAGTTTTTCTGCTGCTGCGGTGCTGTAAGCCTGTGGGGTGTCTTTAATGGGGTCTGGGCTGGCTATTGCCTCTTGGGCGGTGTCAAAAGTCGAAATCAAAATTCAAAAGTGCTTTTCTTTTTTGGCTTTTGATGGGGTTTTGGAAAGAGAGGTATGGGGGGGTTGGTTTTTAGGATTGCTTTGAAGTTTGGAGCTGATTGCTCAATGGCTTAATGGGAAGGAGGGGTTTCGAATGGGTAGCAGTACTATTCGATTCTGATGCTTTAGCTGTTTTCTGCTCTGGCTTTCTGCAGAAGCACCACTGGCTCAAAGATAATGCGTTATTTCTTTTTATTTGAGTTTTCTGAGCTTCTGAATTTTCTTGGCCAGTCCAGTCGGATCCTTTTCATACACTCATATCTAGATAGAGAGATTGCTTTCATTCTTTTATCCACTGGGTACTTAAATGGTCTCAGACGACAGCAGAAGAACACATGTATGTCGAGAGTAAATCCCACCATGGGAAGAAAGATTAATTTTGTGTGTTTATAAGTAGTTAGTTCTTCCTCTCCTATCTGGATAGGAAGGATACATATTAATGCGATGTTCCATGTCAATGATAAAACCATATATGGATAAGTTTTGTTTACCTAAGTTATATCATTGGCACATGATTTTACAGTAGTATAATTTATCGTGTCATAAAAATTTAGAACTTGGCTACAATATAACTGGTACCGAGTACAATCACAGATTCACGATTAGATATGTTGTAACGACGTCTAACGATCATATCCACCCATTTATAAGTGATTTTATGAAGTACAACAATAGAATGTACTTAACAAGTCCGGCAAATGTGTTGTCCCTCGACTTTGTTTCTTCTCCATGTTTATTCGCAATCAAAAACGTTTGTACTTTGTGGTTTGTCGCCATCTCTACTTTGCTCCCCATCCTTTCCTTGATGGGAAAGAAGCAACATAATGAAAGCTTGCTGGCTTTCCCGAGCCTTACAAAAACTATATTATTTCATGCTTTATTTATATTTTTTTTATTTCTTGAAAAAAAAAAGAAAAAAAAAAACACAGAAGAACCACTTTGTTTCATGTCATGTTTTGTAGTTGTTGCAAATTGCTAGCCAGAGTGGAATCTTCAACGTGGGTGTGTACTCATATGGTCCATAGTGTTTTTTGTGTCTGGAAATGTTTGTATTCGCACCTTATACATGGGGGGAATTCCAATTACGATCAAACCAGTCGCTTTGTGCTTGATTGTCAAACAACGGATGAATCGGGGGATTCGTTCTTGGAATCTCTTCTAACATGGATCGGGAAATTCTTTCTGGACTTGGATCCTCTCCTGAGCTAATGGAGAGAATCCTCCTGACCACTAATCAATGACCGTTGGATAACTAATCAATGACCGTTGGATTTTTATCCAACGGCTACAAACAGGGGGTCCCTTTAAAGTTATAATAATTATAGCTGTTGGATAAAAATCCAACGGCCCATGATTAGTGGTCAGGAGGATCCTCTCCATTAGCTCAGGAGAGGATCCAAATCCATTCTTTCTTGTAATCTTGCTAAGGTAATAGTTAATTGGTTGTTGTATCGGTATATAACATGATGAAATTTTGAATGTTATGATAATATAAAGTTTCAAGTCAAGAAATTAATTACTAGAGAAGATCATGTTCCCATATTTGTTTACCCTCTTTTGTTTGTTACGTTCTTATAAATGAAATATCACTACCGCGTCATGTAAAAACATAAACATTGGAAACATTTCTTGAGGAGAAAAAGTAAGGGCCATAGAGTTCAACCTATTCTTTAACAAAAAAAAAATTAAAATTAAAAACTTCAATCAGAATTGTTTCAAACAAGCTCATAGTAAGCATCTATGTACTAGAATTTTGGGATATAAGGCTTCTTTTGGAAATGATTATTTAAAGAACACTTCTACTCGTAAGCATTTGGATCTATTATAGAAGCAAACTCATATTAATAAAAAAAAAAAAACTAAGAGAAATTTTATTTGAACCAATATAACCTCTTTTTATACTCAATTTACATTTTACACTCATATTCCTTTATAATTAAATTATCAATAGATCTTTACATCCGAAGTTACTACCTAAACTAACCTCACAAACTCAATTTAATATATAGGAGACAAATTAAGGGTCCTTCTGGAAATGCATCTTTGAAAAAATAAAAACTTGAATTTTAGGTGCTTTTCCAAAAAGCACTTTCATTTTTTACCGTACAAAGAGTCATTTTTTAATAAAAATGTAAGTGCATTTTGAAAAAGCACCGAAAGTTCATGTGTTTTTTAACCTATAAGCACTTATAAGTTTTTGCCAAATAAAATAAAAAAAATGTTTTATTGACCTAAAAGAGTACGTAATTATTTTAAAATTACTTCTAAACATGCATTGAAAAATGTAAAGGTAAAACATTTTACTCAAAACTACTCGGACACTATTTTGAAGAGTAAGTTTACAATCGTATGAGAACATGCATCATGCTTAACGGCTAGATTTGTGCCAATGTAATTAATCACAAGAGGTGAACAAGGTGATACACCACATGAGGTGAAGGCAAATATTGTCTAATATGATATCTTCATTTTCAAAGCTTACATAGATATATGAAAACCAGTAGTGGATTTTGAAATTCATATCCTGATTAAGTTCATTGTCAAAAAACTTACTGTGTAAGGGACATGATTGTATACAGTTTTACCTAACCAAACAATGAAGTCTTTGATCACCTAGTTTTGTCAACAAGCACCTACATTTTGAAAAATGTTTCCAAATTTTCCTTTTACTTTTTTAATGAATCCTTTTTCATTGTGTTGGACTTGGATGCATTGACTATAAGAGATTAAAAAGTTACACAGTTTCTATTAATTTTTGTCTGATGATATTTTTCAATTTTTTTTGGAGTAATTAGGTTTTCATCCTTATTTTTACTACTCTATTGATTAAAACCTTATTACTTTTCAATTTTTGATCAAGGTCCTTTGTATTAATAATATCATTAATTATTTCAATAATAAAATATTTTTTATTTCTAAATATATTCATTTAATATTAAAAATATTACAATTAGTATATTTATATTTATGGCTAAATTTTTTATCATATATTTTTATTTTTAGTTTGTACCCATTTTTAATTTGCAACCCTTTTTTAATTTGTACCAATTTTCCTTTCAGTTTTAATTTGTACCCATATATTAATTTCTTTTTGTGCCCATATTTTTTAAAGTTTTATTTGTATTGTACCCATATTTTTTTATTTATTTGTACCCATTTTTATTTTTGCTAAATGTACCCATTTTGAAGAATGTATCCATGTTTTGATACAATAATTTTTTGGTTATTTTTTATGAATGTACCCATGTTTACACACACACACAATAGTATATTTATATTTTAATATTTTTAATCCCACAAATTATGGTTTTTTATTTAAAATCTCATTACTATAAACAACTATAAATTTTAATTTTTAATTTAAAAAATATAGTAACGTACATAGAAATAAATTATCAATTAATTTCAGGGACTTGGATCAAAAATTGAAAACCAACAAGGTTTCAGTCAAAGACTATTCATAACTAGGGACCGCATCCAAAGTCTCCCATTTTTTTTTAATAGACAGTTGAAAACATAAAAAAAGTGTGAAAGATAAAAAAAGTGTGTAGATAGTGCCATCATGAATATAATTAACAGCAGCCATGCAGCCGCCCCCTTTTCTTGACTATTATTAATCTTTTTTTGCCTTAATTTCAAATGTTTGTTCTAATATTAATCATGATTCTGTCGACTTAACTTTTGATTAATGTTCTTATTAATGATTTCTCCGATCTTTATGGTCAGCAGCCACCAATAGACTTACTATTTTCATTTTATCGGTGCTAATTAAACCTAACGATCTCCGCAACGCTAGCTGGCTAGTTGTTTTCCAATTGGTTTTCTCTTTCTGTTGTTTTTTTTTTTTTTTTTGCCCTAGATTCATATGAACAATGAAGTTAGCGAGATCTTAAGACTCAGAGAACCTTGATATCAATTAAAAAACACAGCACCAGTCACTATTAAACAATACGATGATATACTTGCTTGGAGGGGATGAACTCATTCTTTCTTTGTGAATAGCGTATTTTTGTTGTACGAATTTCATAAAGGAACCATTCAATTTCTTAATCTTCATTTAAAGATCATCCATATAAAAGTTATTTCAATTAGAAATCATTTAGTCTTTCAAATGTATAAAACAAATCGATGATGTAGGTACCAATTAAATATTCATAATGAACCGTCCATTTGTTGGATACATTCGGATGATTAAACGATTTGCAATTCGAATGATTGTTTTGTATAAGTGATCATCTAATGAATTGATTAATAAATTATACAGTTCGAATGTTCAATTTATTCGGTTAAGACATGGGGATGTTGCAAATTGATATTGAAAAATAGTTAGTTAGTCTATTTCAGACAATATGCATAGATATTGAAAAATATATTTAGATTGTGGTAAACCTTAAGTTGCAAATTGATCCTAACTAAAACGTACGTACATGTTCCCTTAATTTCTACTTGAGCAGCATATGTTATATATATATATATAAAAGCACGCCGAGAACGTATTAAATTGTCGTCAATTCGCAATAGAATGAATATAAATTAAAATTCCATATTCCACTGTACCGACAATATAATATGCACGTGGTGTTCTAGTCATTGTTCTTCAATAGGGAATCTAGATCCTCGTCGGATTTTTTTTGTGAGGATTTCGGAGATTCGTGAATCAAGTTTTGTTCATCGTACATCGTGCGATCATAAATTATTTTAAATATTTTTATTTAAAATTAAACACAAACAATATTTGACAAAAACTGACCGCATGATATATGATAAATGGACACGATTCACGAATTTCCAAAATCCTCACCAAAAGGATCCGGAGAGGATCTGTTGGTTCAATATGTATTCTAATTGATCATCGGGTCAGGGCATGCATTTGCATGGGTCAAAAGTGATGAGCTTCAATGAATGGGACAAGAAGCGTTAATATATTATGACTTTGAATGGCCTTGTCGAACAAAAAGAAAAAAGAGTCGTTGAATGGAAGCGGAAGGAAGTTAAGGTTTTTTCATAAAATTAATTTGATATGGGGAGTAGTTTAATTTATAAATTCATGCAAGATTACTATTTTCATTCATGTGAGATTCATTCTCAACACGCATCTTCACGTATGGTGAATTTTTAAACTTAACATGTGAACAACACAAATTAGATGAGGTTAAGCTTGTGCGGCTGTTGATACCAATTAGAAGTACCCTAAATTATCTATAAACATATGCAAGATCCATACTTCCATATGCAATGGGTGGCGAGGATGATGGAAAGCATGAGCTAGCATACAGAGAGATCGAAAGACAGCAATCTCTTTCAGCCGAAAAGAAAAATGAGAGACTGAGGGAGATATAATATGATTCGTGAGGCGGATAAAGACACTATATTGAACAATATTATTGATGCTTTATTGGACATGTCCGAAACACCAGGGAATTTTGCGGTGTGTACGGCTGTGAAACTTTCTTTTCATGACTTTTAGTTTCCGTTGGAAAAGCTAAACATACATATCTATATAAATTCAGGCGCGGCGCATGCATGCATGCTTGATATATGCTTTGCGCATGGAATTTGGATGCATGCATTATTTTTCAACTGAATTCCTTTTTAGCTGGATAATATAACAAACAATGCCCTTCTCAAGTAATTAATATGTAATTAATTAGATGGATTCTTCCAACATATCGGCCAGTATCAAATTATCAACATTGATCGGGATTTTATATCCACTCCTACTGTGTTTTTGAAAAATAAGGAAATAGAACTCAAAATCAAGCTGAAATTAATACGAAAGACTCCAAGTAGAGCTCCTAAGTAAAATCAAGTGACTCTTCTGCCAAGATACAAAAATTAGAACAAGATGAGGCGTACTTCGCTAGCCTATGTGTGATATCTCATTATGATTGATGTGATATCTCTTTTTTTTTTCTTTTTTTTTCTTTTTTTTTTTTTTTTTGAACGGGAGTAGTAAGTCAAACTATACTTCCCAAGAAAGGGAAGTATATTCATTTTGTATTGAGATTTACTCGAGCATATAAATCATGTTCTAATGTTCGTTTTGTTTAACGAAAACTCCCGTATCTGATTTTCTCTTTTCTTTTAACCATCTTAATTTTAGTTCAAATGATCTGTTTATAGAAATATTTGAAAGGATAGAACCCTAGGGAAAAAAAAAAAAAAAAAAAACCTAACGTGGACCATTAAACAAAGACTCTAACCTAGAATTCAAATCCTCAACTCAAAACTCGAGACCTACACCTTAAACTTCGAACTTGGGACTTGAGAGTTGAGACTCAAAAAATACCTATGAGTATGGACTCCAATATCCTAGAGAACCAAACTTTATACTAGATTCAAACGTGAACCCTGAACTTATGACATGCATGGAACCCAAAGTTAACATTTAACACTTGAACTCCGACCGTGGTATGGCCTTTCGCCAATAAGTTGATTAACTAAATCGCAGAATGAGTTGATTAACTAAATAGCATTACAGAGGAAGTACGGAGAAAATGGGATCGAATATTGATTGTCACAATTATTTTATCCGTTTTGTTAATTATAAATATCTTGAGCTTTTTCTTTCGAATATAACACTAGTAGAAAAAACAGCTTGCACGACGAACCATATTTCGTCGCACAAGAGGTACTTGCGCGACGGAAAAAAAAAAAGTGTTGTAGTGTAAAAAAGATAGGAAAGGAAACAAAAAAAAAACAATTCGTCGCGCGACAAACAATAGTTGTCGTCGCACAAAGTCATCAAGAAAATGCAGGGTAATTTTTTTTGGGGCGAAAACCTTGCGTGACGAAAAGGGGACCTTTGGGCTACGAAGGTTTTGTCGCGCAAGTTGCTATCAGTTTTCACTCAGACCATTCACTGCAGGTGAATCAGAGGAATCAATACTGCAATTATTACAAATGTTTGGGCGACAAAGCCTTCCTCACACAAAAGCCCTAACCTTCCTATAAATATGCACTCCTGCTGTCCTTATTCTTCACAATTCTGTTCATGCTGGGATGAAGGATACAAACAAGGATCAAACCGTGCGCGCCGCAGACCTGAATGATTTGAGGCAACATTTTGAGTTCGCGCATGCGATTTCTGTAGCCATGCAGAATAATTGTCCTATTGCTGAGTGGTGTTCTTGGAAATATGTGCCCGAGAATGCGAAGAAGGTGGTGATGGATGAATTATTAGTTAGTATAATGTTGATGGATCAATAATTAATTTTGTGAAATTTTTTGTTATGTGTTGGAATTAATTATTTGTATATATGTGTAACAGTGTAAGTAGACTCTTGATGATGATACGAACGAACAGTTGATGAAGTTGATGGAGGATGCGTTGGAGGGAGGTTACAATCGGTGGTGTTATGAAGTCGAGCGGAATGGATGACCATTGAAATAGTAGTTTTAAATTTATGTTTTTTAGGACAATATTTAAATTGAAGGTTTTTTTATAAGTTATGTATTTGGACTTAATTAGGCTTTAATTCATTTTTGCTTTTTAAAATAAATGAATGGATTAAGGTATTAATTATTTTTAGAATAAATATTTAAGGTATTAATTATTTTTAGAAAAAAATATTTAACTGAATATTTGTTTGTAATTATAAAGTTTACGTAAATATAGATATCTATGTTTACGTAAACTTTATAACTACAATCATTCCGTTCGTCGATACATATATTGCATGACGCTATTTTTGTCGCTCAAGAAAACTTTGCGCGACAAACAACAGCTGTAGTCGCTCAAAGTACAGTCAGATTGCGTTCAAACCTTCTCATTTATTACGCATTGACACGTTTTGCGTGACGAATGGGTTTGTCGCGCAAAGGAATCCTAGTGCTATATAAACATAGTTTCAGAACCCTAGTTTTCAAAAAAAAAAATTGTTTCAAAAGAATGGCCAATTCTAGAGAATGTTCTGGCAAAGAGAAACTTGTAGTGCGATCAGAGAGGATGGAAGCAAGTGCCGTACTTTGAAGACAAAAGTATGGCTGATGCGTATGCTGAATTTAGGTATGACATTGGGAGTTTGGTGCGAAGGAAATGTTCTGCTGAGTTTGAGTCTTGGAAAAAGGTCCTTGAGGAGTTGAAGAAGTCCATGCTGGGGAAGTTATCGGTAAGTTTGTGGTAACTAATGAATAATTATTTTTGTTAAAACGTAATACTTTTTTAAATTACTAATTTATTATTATTGGCATTAATGTAGGTTCATTGGGATGTTGATAAAACCGATGAGAAGCAGCGGAAGTGGAAGTATGTGGATGGGCTTTTCAAGCAAAGTTTCCGGCAATGGAAGTTTGATGTGTTGCGGGCGGGTGAGGATTAAAGTTGAATTGTAATTTTTTTTTTTTTGAAATAAGATTTTGTGGACTTTATATTTATTTTAATTAATAAATTTATGTTATGTGGATGAGTATTAATATTTACATTAATTTGTATTTGTATTTGGGATAATAAATTAGTTTTGTTAATTAATTTAATTTTTAATTAGGTTTGATTTTTTTATTTATATTAAAATAAAAATGTACATTACATAAAAATAAAATGGAAAAACATAAAAAAATAATTAAAAGTATGCATGCAATTTGTTTAAAATAATAAATTATAAAGTAAATGAAAAAAATTGTAACCTTGCACGACTATACATTGTTTGTCGCTCAAAGGGTATTTGCACGACAAAGACGGTGTTCGTCGTGCAAAATCAATCGTCCAAAAGTTAACCTTATAATCTGGATTCAGAAGTGTAGAGGCAAACTGCAGTAAAATTGCAGATTTAGCCTCTGCACTCATTCCCTTCGTTTTTCTTCAATCTGACATCTGTCATTTTCATTTTCTCTCAATTTCATCATATAATACTCCCTCCATCTTCTTCTTTAGGTTGATCAAGCTGTCTCGGTATGTCTGGTAAGCATTTTTTTTGTTAGGGTAAAAGTATTAATGTAAATTCATACTAACGCCATGAATTTCGTTGTTTATAGGGATATTGTGTGTGATTAGCGATTGGTAAAGAACAATTGAGAAGGTATCTTCTTCGTTTTATTTTTAAAAAAATTAAATTAATTAAATTTTGTTGAACTTATGTTGTTATGTTTATAATGTGTTGTGAAATTATATTTATATTAGGGTTTTTATCACAAATAGTCCTTGAAATTAACACATCCAATCAAGGTGATCCCTGAAATTGAAAATCAATCAATGTAGTCCCTGAATCTTACTATTGAAAATCAATGTGGTCCTTGAATCTTACTATTGAAAATCAATGTGGTCTTTTTGTTAAATTTCCGTCAAAACTTCTGTTAATGGCTGACATGGCACATGTGGGACCCAATATAATTAAATATTACTAGCTACTCCAGCTGGTTCTCGTCGAATCATGTCCACCATTGCAAGGTCTAATTGCTCCCTCCGCTTGCAGCGCAGCTGCTACCATGTCCATAATGTTGAGCTCAGTTGTGGTGTTGTTAGGGTCGCCCGAGATTAAGTGAGCACCTTACTCCACTGCACCCTTCCTCCTTCCATGGACCTTTCCTCTGTCCCCATAAATCCAAATCCATGCACCATTCATTCCTCCCTGCAAATCCAAGCAACCACCATCTTTTAAATAAATTTGAAAATGAAAAAAAAGAACAGAGGAGATCGAACCTTCCCCCTCCAACCCAATCTGGTAATCCCTTCCACATACCACCCTGCTCTCCTGATTACTCTCTCTGATTATTCATGCGTTTTTTTGTCTTTGGAAGAACCAAAACATGTAAGAAACCAACCCATGATTTCAACATCTCTCTCTTTCCCTCCTCTTGGTCTCTCAAAGATTGTGTGTTTCTGCAAAACATGGTGGGGAAGATGGTGGCTTGGTGTTTGGGCTGGGTGCTCACAGGAGGAATCAGACCTCGCAATGGTGGACGTGGTTCGGCGAGAACAAGCTAGAGTAGCTGGGAATATTTAATTGTATTGGGTCCCACATGTGCCATATCAGCCATTAGTAGAAGTTTTGATGGAAATTTAACGGAATGGCCACATTGATTTTCAACAGTAATATTTAGGGACTACATTGATTGATTTTCAATTTCAGGGATCATCTTGATTAGGTGTGTCAATTTCAGGGACTATTTGTGATAAAAACCCTTTATATTATGTTGTTAAATTTGTACGTGACGTACATATATGTGTTCTGATGTACGGAGTTAATTGTAATTAACTTCGTACTTGTTTTTTTTTATATAGTAAAATTTAGTTTCCCGTTCGAGAATTAGTTAGATTTCGCGCATGGATGTGAAAGTATGATTGTGGTCCAATTGATTCTTGAATTGTCCCATTATTTGGACAATTTGGGAATGTACAGTTATGGTGCATGGTTTATGGTTGAAGGATTAGGTTTCGGTGTCATCTCTGTATGTTCTTCTGGTGGCTAATAGGTATTTCATATCTATGTTGTACATCTGAAGAATTGTACTGAGATGCTGCCAAAATTCATCCACATCGAAATCTAATCTGATGTAGCCATAAATTACGTGGCATAACTATGCATTCCCGAATAGGATAGGACCCTTACCAGAGGCATAAGGTGACACTATCATTTGTATGAAGTTGTTGTGATTGTTGTACTGTTATTGTGGTTGCAAGAATTATGAACAAGACATGGATACAAAACTCGAATAGATGCGCAGACGAATACTTGGATGAAATCGAGGATTTTATTGACTTTGCATGTACACACAACTCGGGTGCAACTAGAATCCAGTGTCCTTGTAGGAGGTGTAACAACACGTTAAGGGAGACTTTTGAAAATGTTCGATTTCATTTAGTAAGGAATAGAATGGTTAAGACCTATAATACTTGGAACCATCATAGGGAACAATTAGACAATGTTTCGTCTTCAAACACCACAAGAGTGGACAATGCTGAACCTATTGTGGATCCTAATGAACAAGTCATGGATATTATAAATTATGCTTTTCCATTTGCATCGACAAACACCAATCAGGAAAGAGAAGATAAAGAGTTCGACGGGAAAACAGAGTATCGCCTCAGACCTAGAGAATGGTCCAGTGATCAGATTTTGGAACAGTTTAACCATTTGGATTTTGCTCTGTTTAGGAAACTAGTGAGTAGGACCAGACCTTCTACACATATGAACTAAAAGCATAAGCCTAAGTTTTTTTAGCTCCTGTATTGGTCGAAACTAAAATTGAGACACAACCTCAACGTTATGCATGTTGAGAAAAATGTATTTGACACATTGGTGGGCACCATTCTAGATATCAAGGGCAAGACAAAGGGGTTTATGGATGAATAGGGACAATGATAAAGCCATAAGGGATCTTGCGTTTTTTTCCATGAAAGAATGACAAAAAAGAGTTTTTAAAGTTTGTATCATCTGTAAAGTTTCCCAATGGGTATGCTTCTAATATCACGCGTTGCGTGAATGTTGACGAGGGTAGATTTGCTGGACTAAAGAGCCATGACTGTCATGTGTTTATGTGACGCTTACTTCATGTGGGTATTCGACACCTATTGCTGGAAGATGTTGTAAAGGCAATCATGTTGTTGTCTAGATTTTTTTCCCAACCAACGACAAGAAAGTTGCGAAAGACAGGCATTAATCAGTTGCACCATGACATTGTCCAAGTCCTATGCAAGTTTGAGATGATATTCCCTCCAGCTTTCTTCACAAGTATGATCCAAGTGATGGTTTAGTTACCCGAAGAGGTATTGCTTGCTGTCTTGTCAACTATCGTTGGATGTATCATATCGTTTTATTTTGGCAGGCTTCTCGGGAAGTTGAAAAAAAAGTGTACGCAACAGGGCGAAGCCCGAATATCAATTATAAAGGCTTGGGTTCAATATGAATCGCTTACTTTTTGTGGAATGTATTTAAAAGATGTGAAGACGAATTTCAATCGTCCTCAGCGCAATAATGATGGAGGTGTGAGAAAGGAGAAACTTTCTGTTTTTGCCCAATGCGCACGACCCTCTGGAGGTCTTGTACGAGGCAAGTCATTTTCCAAAAATGACATGGAGGTAGCTCATTGGTTCGTACTGCAAAATTGTGACTAGATAATGGCATACCTAAATGAGCATAAAGAGATGATGAAGCGAGAACATCCATCACATATGTATGCCAAGAAACACCAAGAATTATTTCCACAGTGGTTTCTCGAATATGTAAGTTATACATGTTTTGTATTTGTGATATATATTGTAGTATTTAATTTTCTCAAACTAACAGGTTTATGTTTTTGTATAATATTAGGTGAATAAATTGAAAGCATCAAATTCTCCCACTTACAGTGAAAAGTTATATAACTTGGCGTTCGGCCCCGATTCTCACTGAATTGTTCTCAGGTTACCATGTTAACGACGTCAAGTTTTTTGGGACTGCACTAGATGACAAGTTGTGTACGCAAAACAACGGTGTCCATGTCCCAGGTGGAGGCGAAAGTACAAACATTGATTTCTATGGCAAACTAACAACTATCATGCAATTGCTTTACAACGACCGATACCAAGTGATCATTTTAAGTGTCGATGGTTTGATACAAACTCAAATAGGCAGGGAAGTGTTAAAATTGACCATGGCTTACTATATGTGAACACTAATAGAACTTGGTACAATGACGACCCATACATTTTGGCAAACATGGCAAAACAGATTGTGTATCTAGATAACCCTAAAACCGGGAGAGGTTGAAAAGTTGTTCAAAAGATGGATCAGAGGAATGTGTATGCTATACCAGATCAAGACCCTACTAATGATGACGTCGACAACATCGCTAACCAACGTTTAGAATCTTCGATGGAAAATGATGCGGAAACACTTCGAGATACAAATCTTATCCAAGAACCGTTTCAGATACAAGAAGTGGCTTCAATCGAAATACCGATTCAGTTAATTAGAATTGACCTCGATAATATTCCATGATACGATGGTGCAATGGGCCCAAACGACGACGATGACCTACCTATCGAGGAGGAGGATTAGGAGACCAAAAGTGATGACAACGATGATGGCGAAAGTTATTTAGTGTTCGGATGACGAATAATGCAATTTATTTGTGACTTGTTATGTAAAACATATTAAATGAATTTTTTTGTAATTTAATTATCTTATGTTATAAATAAATTATTTTTTATTTGAATAAATATAAATTTAAAAAAAAATACCCGGGTAAATTAAATTTTCAGCTCATTGCATGGCAAATAATTTCGTCTCGCATTTGCACAACAATTAATTACTCTTCGTCACGCAATGAGCTGAAAATTTGACTTTTTGGGCGCGCAAGAAAATAATTTTTTGAAAATTTGAAATTTTTGCTCGACGAATATCTTCTGTTCGTCACGCAATAACCTCAGGATTAAAGTAAAATCGTAAACACTTTCCCCTCAACTCTCATCTCTGTAAACTCTCCCTCCGACAACCATCTCCCTTAGCTCTCCCTCTCACTCTCTCTTCCTCCTCCGACAGCCCTCTCTCTTCCTCCTCCGACAACCTTATCTCTTCCTCCTACAACAATGCTCTCCCTCTGAGGTAAATTTCAATTTACTTAACTCTAGTAAAATTAGGAATTAGGGTTCTAATGTCCTGTGATTTTTATAATTAATTGATTTATGGTTGCTCGAAATCTAGTGCTTTGAATAATTGCTTTGATTTGATAATTGTTTTGAATTATAGTTCTAATCTGCTTTAGGGTTCTAATCTGATTAGGAAGAATGGGTTCTAAAATTCACATCTATAACGCACATGCAAACACAAAGTGAAGTTTAAAACTCCAATTTAGAAAAGAAAAAAAAATCCTCAATTCGAGTTATAAAACCTAACTTTAAGAAACCCTAAATTCAAAATTCCAAACAATAACATAGATATTAGAAAGATTCACAGAATAATTACTTTTGATGCTCGCTGCTTCTACCTCCTTGGTGTTACCCCTCTCAAAAGGTTAGCACCTTTAACTCTCTATCTCTATATATGTGTATATATGTATGTATGTTTATATATGATTAAACCTCTATGTATAATTGAATGTATGTATGCCATGACAGTTTTTTGGTGCGTGTTTAGACAGATCCGTATACAATTCGGCATTTGGGTGTTTACAATTTTGGGTCTTTTGGCGAAAGATTTGATAAATTTACGGTGTTGTGACTCAGGTCATTGAGATCCAAGTTCAAGTTGCTGCATTTTTGTATATTTTTGTAAATCTCTGTTGGTTTCTTATATTGCGTGAAATGCATATTGCAATAATGCAACATTTGCATCCACATTTGTCAGTTTTTCTTGTTCTCTTTCGTTCGGTTAGTGTTAGAGCTTGTGTTATCGTGCAAATGTTAAATTTTTTAATTTCCGGGGAAAAGGAAAATGCTAAGATGTGCTGAATAGCTTTGAGGTAGTGAAATCTTTTCTCAAGTTTGCAATTAAGGAAGAAACAATACAATATGGATTTAGTAACGTATAGACGACCCCGAAAGTAATCATTTAAGACATCTACAATAGGTGTAGTAGGTCTCCTTCATCAATGAACGAGATTCGTTTATAATATCCATGATTTGTTATATCAGAGCTCCTCCGTTTCCTTTTTTTGTTAATCTCCCTCTATGCCTTCGAGTAATAGAGGCTATTTTTAGGTTCAGTTTTCATCCTAGTAGGAAGAATAGGAAATTTGCTTCAAATATTCCTATTAACTTGATTTCTCTTAGATGGTGTTTTAATTAGGAATTGTGTTGTCATTTAGTAATAGTCGTTTACTATGATATATTGGGCTAGCAACTTGTGTTTGTAGTTCTTATGGTTGCTAGCTAGGCTCTCTAAATACTCGAACTAACTAGTCCGAAAGATTGTTTCTTTTGTGAATGCTTCACTAGTTTCCTTGTCATTCCGACTTTTGGTATTCCTTTCAGATTAGATAGTTCGAGTATTTAGAGAGCCTAGCCAACAACTGTAAGAACTACAAACACAAGTTGCTAGCCCAATATAGCACAGTAAACGACTATTACTAAATGACAACACAATTCCTAATTAAAACACCACTTAAGAGAAATCAAGTTACTAGGAATATTAAATGACAACACAATACTATCATAATTTTGTGGTTTCATAATTTTGTGGTTGCCAATATTTGTTTATAGTACTTTATGTCAAAGTATCAAACTTGTTTACATTATCGTGGTATTTAATTGTAAGTCACTTAGGTGTGAATCTGACACGATATTAGAACATTTCAAATTTTTATGAAATAATATTAGAAGTGGAGAACACAAAGCCTTATTTGACTGATTTTTATGATCTCAAGCTTTATAAGAAAAATAGTTCCAATCCCAAAACCTATATTTGTGGCATAATAGTATATCAAAATGGTTGGGATTCTGGAACTTGTCATGTTTATAATTATTAAAACACCCAAGAGTGTTTTAGGTAGGGGTGGGCACTTGAACCCGAAAACCGAAACCGAAACCGAAACACGAACCAAATTGAACCTCACCGAACGGTTTGATTTTGCGGTTTCAAAACGGTTTCAGCTTGAAACCGAACCAAATGAAGTAAAAACGGTTTGGTTGCGGTTCCGGCCTTCTGAAACTGAACCAAAACCGAAACCGCATACCTTTATTAAATTTTAAATTCTAATTGGTTATTTCAATGAGTCCATACATATAGTATGTGTTGAGCTCCTGCTGAGGGAATCTATGCTGCTCGGACCCCATTAAAGTAGTGTGTGTTGAGCTCTTTCAACTACATGCTCATTACTCTTACGCTACTCCAGCATTCCTTATGCTAGCAAATCAGGAGCAACAGACGCCGCTGACTGCCACCAAGAACCACCCACCGCCCACCAACACCACTTCTGTTTGTTTCACTCCCACTCTCACTCTCAAGTGACCAATTTCTTGTCTCTTTAAAATTGGATAAATATAAGGAAAATATGAAGTCTCAAAGTGAAGGATGAAACAATCAATCAAGGAAGCAATTCCGATGCCATTCCCATTCCCAATTGTAAATGGGAAATGGAAGAAAAAGGGAATTTGCAGTGCAGAACAAAGACAGAGAAAGACAAAAGCGAAAGGGAAAGAAAAGATCCAAGTGAAGTGAGGGAAAGAGAGATGACTGAGACTGCCTGCGAGTCTTTGAGTGAATACCGATCAAAGACAATGGTTACTTGTCTCTGATTCAAGAAAGTTGAAACACCAAAACTGTTTTATTGAATTGGATGAATGTTGTATTGAAGCCATGCTTGATTGAATTTTAATATTGTATGCATGTTTGAACAATGCAGTAATAGAAGTATATATCAAAGGAAAATGAAATGAGATACTACTAGATAACCATAATTGTTTTTTCAAACAATGAAACCAAACCAAAACCGTTTAAAACCAAACCGAACCGAACCAAATGGTTTGGTTTCATTTCGGTTTTAGCCTCAAAACTGCACCGAACCAAACCGCAAAAACTTGTGGTTTTGGTTTTGGTTTCCCTCAAAATCGCACCAAACCGAACCGCGCCCACCCCTAGTTTTAGGGTTCATGATTTCCAATGCTCAAAACATGGATCAGTGGTTCAACTTTGCCTGAGTTAACAACATAATTGATATTTTATGGACTTTGATAACACCACGTGTTATAACTTTGCCTGAGTTAATTGATATTTTGTGTGCTTCACTTTGATGCCAAGTTATTGGCATGACATGCTATTTTTTTTTTTTAATCAGAAGGATATGCAAACAATATCATGTCTAAAAGAACAAAAATTATTCACATGTCATATAAACCAAAATTTTTTTTTGTAGTAATGGCATATGTATGCAGTGATGATTCCTTTTCCTATTCATACGTGTTGCAACTTGCAAGTGTTCTTTGTAGGAAACAAGTTCAAAAAATCTGCTTTATACTTAGAAATAAACCAAAAGGAGTGAACTGGTTACATGTTTGTGTGCGATTAGAGATAAAAGAAAAAGGATGGGAAAGGAGGGGAAAGGAGGGGAAATGTATAAACTATTTGAATTCAGCTCCAAGTGCCAGGTCCATTGCAAATTTTCAATCTTTTTTTGGGGTTCACGTATAATTATGCTTTGATCGATGGGTTTTTAAAGTTATGGTTTTCTGCTAATTGGGATTCTTGAAAGTTTTTATCTTCATAAAGTTGGTTTGTTGAATTTTTATTGGGGATCCCTGTGTTAGGTTTTCATTTGGTCAAATTGGGGATAAAAGATTTATGTCGTCTTTTCTGGGTGGGTTTTGAAGCTGCATCCTTTTATTCGGATATGCCTGGAAATTTTCCATATTATGTCCTTGTTTTGTTGTAGTTTCTATGTTGGCACATGGTATTATTTTGCTTTGCTTGCTGGTATTTGGTGTACTGATTCTGCTCTGTATAATTTTTTTTTTCCTTCAGAAAAGACTCACCAATTATTGTACCTTGTTCCATCAATTATATCCTTCAACATCTACAACTAGGAAACAATGGATGCCAATTTTTTATTTACCTTATAATATGTCTGTTGTACTAGAATTTCTTCACAATTCAACTCTAGGGTGATGATCTGCTATCAAATTTGAGTACTGTTTTGATTCTAAATGTGCTTTGTTTTATTTTTCTTGAATTTCAAATACTTGGAAAACGATTGTCAGTGCTCATGTTTTACACCTGTGTTTTGTTATGAGTTAAGGAGTTTGTGCTTTGTCAGGGTCAAGTAAGATGAGAAATATGTTTGTGCTACCAACTATGGTTTGCAATTTATATATAAATGTAATATAGAGAATAAGCACTGGATTTGGCACGTTGACTTCAATGAATAGGCATTGATTTTTTGTTTTCTAATTGTCCAGATGTCGTAGCTTATTAGAAGTCGTAAGGTGATTACGACTGCACCCCGTTCGATTCCCCCGCCTCCTACTTCAACCGCCACTGCTCTAGCAGAAATGGAGCCCATACCGATTAATCTGATTGATGTGGCTGATGCAATTGCTCCCCAGGTTTCCCAAGTGCCGGCATCATCAGCCCCTTTAGTTACGATACCTATTAGCGCCAGTCGTGGTCACCGCCGCCCCCGCACGCCCGACACGACATCGGCATCCACTACTGATGCCTCGAGGTCCCAACAAGGTAAACATGTGATAAACGCTATTAACTGATTTTTTTTTTCTATAGTGCCTTGGTGCTTTCTCCATACAAAATGTTCCATCTCATACAGGAAGATCAATTAAGCATTAGAACTTGAAAGTTTGTCATTTTATTTCCAATAACTGTTCGAATAAATCTCTTATGCTAAATTTTGTCAATATTTATATTGCTAATTAAATTTGCCTATATTGTCAAACTTGTGACTTGAATTCAAAATAATGTAACAACAAATAACTTAAAAAATGAGTTGCTAAATAGAATGTGGAAGTTAAATGTTCCTCATGCGATTAAAAATTTTAGTTGGCTTTTAATTCTGGATAGGTTACAAACGAGATATACACTATGTAATATTTCACTTGGCATGCACTACTGAAGCATTCAACTGTTGTGATTGTTGTTGGATATCATATATTATTCATTACAAAGTCCAGGGTTAAGGAATTTTTATAACTTTAGGGGAGGTTCTGCCGAAATTTTGGTTTAATTTGTTGTGTTTATTTGACTGTTTTTGTTTTAGCAAAGAAAAATACTCAGGGACCTTGTTGCCATTGAAGACGGCGAAGGTCACCTGAGTGACCAATGGATGTATCACGATCGGATACGACGACCGGCATCGGGCTACACCAACAACGGAGCAATATAGCGAATTGGCCCACGATAATGGTCGCATCGTTCGGACTTATTGCCCTATGCAATGGAAGTCTTGAAGGCGATGCCAGACGAGGTGAGGATGAAGGTGTGCGCACAATTGTCGGTAAGTATCCTACCTTTTAATTGTTTTTCCTTTAAATTTTGTATATTTATATTACTTAATGCATGTAATTAATTTGTTACATTGCATACAAACTACAATTTCGACGACATCAATGACGATATGTTAACGTACATCAACAGGCTCTTCACTTAATGGTACAAGTAGTTGAAGAGCGACATGCACCAATATTTTGAGACATTTGATGCTCCTCAAATCGTTCTTGAGGAGGATTGCCCGAAGGAGTTTGAGGACCAAGAAGATAATTGGGTGTGGCTCTGCAGTCATTTTCAGGAGCTCAGCTATGTGGTATGTTTTTTATATTAGGTTTAAAAGTATTATACGTTTCTTACTAATGTTTATTGATTTTTTTATATTTCATTTAAACTAGAACTAATACATTTATTTTTTGTATAATAGAAGAAGGCGAAGGTTAACAAGAGCAATCGGGAGAAGAAGACTCTTCTCCACCATTTCGATTCGAGACCCTTCTCATATATGATGAAGGTGCAGGGGCATGTAATAATAAAGTTTTACATATTCAATTTTTAATATGTCAGTAATATTTTTTTTCTTTTTCGTACTAACATTTTTCTTCTCTTGTTCTATTCAAGGGGTTCAAAATTTCCGGAGATCTGTCTTTAGAGACGTTTATGTTTGACCCGGGGATGAGTTGGCTGAGTCCCTTCATGTAAGTATTCCTCAATTGTAATTACTATCTTATGCATTCAAGTATCATGGTTATTATTTGAATGTTATTATTGATATTTCATGTTATATTACACATGCGACGATGATGGCGAAGAGGCATTTGGTTCTTCAGGAGTCCGCCTCCCAACTTCCTCCTGAGACTCCATTCGAGTCTATGGATCCCCCAGAGGATGTGGGGTATCAGATCTTTACAAAGACCTTGGATCACACTCTAGGGCGGAGGCCAAAGAAGTATTGTATGAGGGATGGGGAATGCCCGGTTGTGGGAACCTAGAGCCTATTCATCATCACAGTCAAAGAGTGAGGTGACAACTTTGACAGCAGAGGTGGCGACCTTAGAACTGAGCTCGCCTCGTATAAGAGCCAGATCTCACTGATTGTACAGGCCCTCAGTCAGTCCGACATTCGTCCCCCATCGACATCCGAGCCCCTCCAACCCAAGCATGCCCAGAACTCTGCCCCTTCAACCTCTTAGCCCGTCCCCAACCCCGAGACCTTCGTGCCCCAAGATTTCCAGCCACCTTCGAATGTTGACCTCGTTGATTACGCCGCATTATTTTCTTAGTTTTTTACTCCCTTACTTTTAAACATTTTCCTTGTACATACATTTTATATTTATTTAAATAAATTATTTTTCTCTTCATTACATTTTTAATTGCAATTTAATTTTATTATTTTATTACAAAATTAAAAAAACATAACAAAAAATTAAATTTTAAAAAAAAATTATCTTTTTGCGCAACGAATACCTTCGTCTCGCAAAATTCTTGTGACTAACAAGGTTTCTTCGTGCAAGAATAAATTATTGTCGCGCAATTGCGCAAAGTTTCGAGAGACAAATATTAGTCGTCCCACATTTGTATCCTGGTATTTTGTGCAACAAACACATTCATTCCTAAAAAATTTGTGCGACGAAGGCTAAACCGTTGCATCGTGTTCTTGCGACCAATGCTATTTTTCATCATGCAAAGTCTTTCTTCACGATCTTTGAGCAACGGATTCTTCGCGGCGAAGTTTCCGTCACGCAAATGTTTGTGTGACGAAAATACACTTTGAGTGACCAACTTTAGTTCGTCACACAAATAGTTAAACGTAGTAATGTAAGTGTAAAATGTCTGATGAAATATTTCATAAGCTAAACAAGATCAAAACACACCTATTCATGTTCAATTTCGTAAGCTTGTTCATCAACTTGGACAAAAGAATTGATTGATTCCACTCTCATCTACATTCATTGCCCCCCATATATATCCCCAACCAAACACCATCAAATCCAAGTGGTTCGGTGTAGGCCAAACAAGGGGATGGGTTCGGTGCAACCTGGCATGAGGGTCAAGGGCAGGCATCATTGACAAAAGTACACGTGTACGGTGATGGTGACTGCATTTGGTGTGACCCTTGAAGTTGAAACTTGAAGAGGACGAAGATGAAGTGGATCACAGGGAGGGATGAATGCACGTATGGGCAAGTTTTGTCGCGTGTGGGCCGTTTATTTGGATTGATTGGACTCCGTCCGTCGTCCTTCAACGTTCAAATTCCCCGCCAACAATAACATGCCGCGAGTCGATCGTTGACTTTCTGATCAGCAAATTTTATACGACTCAACCCCTCACTTTAATTAAAACCCCGGCAACCTCCACTTTCTTTTCTGTTTTTAGTTGGCCTTCACTCTTGACTCAGTTGCAGATACATCTTTTTTCGGGATAACATTTGCATTCTAAATGTTTGTTTGGGAACATTCACATACTATATAACACATTACGTATGTTATATTGTTATCTTGTGTCGTGGTACATGATGGGTTAGTAACATTTAGGTATCAAACTCTCTATACATGAAAGCCGAACTTGATATTTTCTATTTACAAATTACAAATAATATACTTATGGACCGTAGTATTAGTGACATGCAAAAAATCTGTTTTCATCCAGTGCCCTATTTGCATTTGAAGAGAGAAAGGGTTTTACTCAAACGCTCAATGAACGTACGATTTTTGTTTACTTGCTCAAAAATCTGATCCTATAAAATAAAAAATTACTGTTATAGTAAATAATATTTAGAGAGAAAATAGAAAGGAGAGAGAGAACGAGGGGCTCAACTGCCTAACTTGATTGTGTTTTCCTCTTGGCGTTGACTGTGTTTTTCCCTTAGCCTTGTGCCTTTTTATTTATACTAATCCATATGAACTTTACTTGCTTTTCAAGTAATACAAATCATATTAAGAAAAATGATCTTTCTAGATCTTGTAGAATTCCTATTTCTCACATTCGTAGAATAAACTAACTGCAACAATTACGATATGAACGAAGTTCTTGAATTTGCAAGGCAGAGGGCGAGCACATAGACAAACATTAGAGAAATGCTACATGTAATCGCTTACGCACAAGGAAACATTGTGAAACTCATATGCATCGACGGCTAAAATTTACTGACTCACCCACCACATCTACATATAAAGACTTAAGCAGGCTAACTGGCAAAAAGGCCACGGCCCATTTTTTTTTTTTTTAAATAAAACAAGATAAATCAGAACATTGCATACATCCCCTCTCCATCTCTTTTATTTACCACTTTCGAACGTAAATATATATATGTTAAACAAATGTTTGCCGTTCTCTCTCTACTTGATTTTCTAAATTTTACATCCCCTAAAGAGTCGGGTCCTAATCTCTCCGAGTCAGTTTTCCTATTTCTACTACTACTTGCTTTTTTACATTGTCTAGTGGTGTCAAGAGTGCAAAAAAGAAACCGTCACCGCGCCATCTGAATCTACTGGCCTGCTACTCCCAACAGTTTCAGGGGAAACTTAAGCATACCGGCACGAATCAGAGAGGGGCGAATGCTTAGTACTTGAGGGTGAGGAAGACGAAGAAGTGTCAGAATCTGAAAATTTTCTAAACGAGCTACTCCAACCATGCACTGAATGACCAAATATGTAATCGGACAAGTCATCGGTGCTGGTAGAGCAACAAGTACTATCAGTACTGTAAGAACCTTCGTCGGAGTTGTTGCTGATAAGGGAAGAATTGTCACTTGATGAGTCCTGTTCCATAATCCTTTGCAGCTCCTCTGGTGAATATGCACTGGGTACGGAAGGGGGAACAGCAGAATGTGTGGAGACAGATTTTGGTTTCAAATTGGTAGTCTTTCCACCGATCCAGGAAGGAATGGCTCGATGTTTGGGATCAGGAGAGATTATCCTGTTCCTTATCAATCGCGGGGCCCTTGGCAAGCATCTGCAAGGTAGTTCAGTCAAAAGCCCAAAAAACAATGATTAAAGAGACTAGATAAGAGAGAGACAGAGGAGGGAGAGGAGCAAACAAAACAGAAGAGATCCATCACCTTGAATAAAGAAGCATGTAAGCGCCTTTCATCAAGACCTTTTCAAGTTCCACAGGTGTTACCTGCCCAACCAAAGCCAACACATTATAAGTTAAAAGCGCTCAAATATGCAATTACAACAACATTCTGGTTATGCATGAAAACAAATAAGCAAGGCATAGGAGATTGACACATGTATAGCGCGTGGAAAGTAATAATCGTAGGTGTAAGGGAGGAGGTGTGGACCATTTGTGGGCCAGTTCGATCTTGGTCATCCTTGTGGGCTTTGGTTTCTTGTTTTACATGTAGACTAAATGATGTTTAAAGGGAAAACCTTGTTCTTTGTATTGTAATTTCTTTCAGGTAACCCCTTGACTTGTAGTAGATACTATTTAGGTAAAAGGAAAAACTAAGTAACAAAAAAGGAAGAGTAAAGTTGCAACCCATATTAAAGACATAACTTTGTATTAAACATACCGTGCTGTCATCAACCATGAACCACTTGTTCTGGGAATTCCTGACATAGCACACGTAGTGACCAGAAAATGCGGAATTCATGATATCTAAGTGAACAACCACCCCGTAAAGTCTGTATATAGGCGATTTATCACTTGTACTACTCATAAAAGGTGCCAAGTCCAGGATCTCAGGAAACCGGATAGGCTTATTGATCTTCCCAAATTTTCCAGACTGTTTACAGGAGAACACACATCAGATAAAAGG
Source organism: Malus domestica (assembly GCF_042453785.1). Lineage (NCBI taxonomy): Eukaryota > Viridiplantae > Streptophyta > Magnoliopsida > Rosales > Rosaceae > Malus > Malus domestica. The sequence goes on along the minus strand of NC_091675.1, from coordinate 48,045,450 downwards.
AAAAGAATTTACAAAAAGCAGAGACTGAAAACACGTCCTTGAATAACTCAATTACCTGAAAACGCTTTAGTGCAATTGTAAGGATATTTGGAGCTTCCAGTATCGTCAACTTCTTTTTGGCCTTCTCATAAGATTTGCATCTGATTGACATGATATTGAAAAACACCAACAAAGTTAGTGCATCTTAGCCAACAATTCCATAAAATTAGAAAAACTTCAATGTAGTTATTATAGTTGTTCAAACTCTGACGGGAGATCAATGAGTAATCATCCATAGGCAGATTACAAAAGGGGAAAAGAGGGGAAATACGATACCAACTCCAGCAAAACCTACATCCAATATTATTTGATAACAATCAGACAAAAAATTAACTTTGGTGCGTTGCGGAGCTAAAATTGTAATAAGAACTCCGTTTTTTCCTGTACATTTCACTATAAACCAAACCTTAGCAAATAATCATGCCAAAGAGAGAGAGAGAAAAAAAAAAAAAAAAAAAAAAGAGAGAGTAGCAGGGTTCAATTTTTGTAAATAGCACAGAGAGTTTGAATTCTTATAGCCCATAATATCTAATCAGAATGTGGACTTAATATAGTATTCATTGCATTGCCAAAATGGTTCACCAAGTTATAATTCATTGCCAAATAAAGGTTGATTAAGGAAACATACTGTATGGTCTAACAAGAATTAATAGATGTTCAAACATATTTCTAGAAGAAAAGGAAAAAAAAAAAGGACAACTAACCTGACACATTGGTATTTGTTCTCCCCATCCAAGGTCTCAGTACCAGTAAATCGACGAAGAGCCTCTTCCAGGGTTCCTATATCACCCTCAATCTCAACAGTAAGATCCATCATTCTTTCCTGCCGCTCAGACTTACCTTGGCACTTTGTGCATTTTATCTGCACCATATAAAATCAAATTTATACATTCTATAAGGAAAATTATTATGTAAGCTCAGACGAGACAACACAACCTTGGTTGTATAAAACTTATAATAACAGTAATACATACCTTTGATCGAAGGTAGCCTCCAAATGTAAGGCCTATTAAAGTTGTTTCTTCTTTCAAGAAGCGCGACGAATTAACCCCAGCTTCCGTAAGGCAAACTGATTGCATCATGTCAATAGCATACCTGTCAATTTAACTTATCAAGTCAATAAAAGGTTTTCAAGAAGATGAAACAGTAAGTGTTACTAATGCATAGAACAATATGTAGGCTCCAGAGATGTACAAGTTTAGCACACCTTAGAAATTCATGGGCATCTTCTTCTCTCCCATTACCAAGTTGACTTCCAATTTTTCTCAACTGGGAAAGTATTCCCATAGGAGACAGAGGAGAGCTCCCTTCCTTTGCCTTCGAAACTAGACTTTCAAACTCACACATGAAACACCATTCCTTCTTTACACCTGACAAATTAAAATCTCATCAATAAACTGTGCAGAATACAGGATCTACTGACTGTACTAAACAAGTACTTGCTAGGAATCCAAGGAGGAGAACATGTTCGAAAGCTTACAAGCCTTAGAATGGAATCCTTGAAGCAAATAAGCAGTCAGAGGTGGAGTAAATGACAAGCACTGTAGCACTGCATTGGCATAGCAGCTGCAGAATAAAAATAAAGAATACATGAAAAACAGAATAACCACACTTCTGATCAAAACTCAAAAGTTTGATCTATCAAATCTGTTTGAAAATGAAACCAGCAAAAACATATAATAAAGTTTTATGCACATAATAATTGTAGCAAATATAGTTAAACAGTGTAATAATCATGTCCCAACATCGGGAAAATTTCCCATTTCTGGTTTAGAAGACTGAAAGATGGTAGTACACCATACATATGGAACTGGGTAATACTGACTATATAAAACAAGTAGCAACATGCACGTTCACCTTGGTTACAGCTACAAGACTTTATGAAGATCTAATCCGATTCACTTCACTACTTGGTTCCATGCACTTTTTTTTTTTTCCAAACATGACCACATGAACAGGTACCATATGATGTTACCTGTTACCGCAATTTATAAGGCCAGAAGGGCGCAATTCCACCTTGTTCCAATTGTAAAGCTTGACAAATAATTCATACCGAAAGAGTTCCTGCTGAAACAAAGACACATAATCAATTCACAATTATTGCTAGCCGGTTAAAATGTTAAGGAATATGCACTAAAAAAGAATAGAAGGTCAAACCTTCTCGCTGTATTTTCCTGCAACCTCACTCCCAACTCCGACAGGATAGTGCTTTGGTATTTTGGATCCTCTAAACTGATCGAAAACCTTAAATACAGAGGTTTTCAAGCCATTCCTGTCATTTGAAAGATTTGTAGCTTGAGATGAGACAGCATTACTAGCCTCAACAATGTCAACTTTTCCAGATTTTACACATGGAAGTGAGCCTCCAACAGCAGATGCATGGCGAGAATCAGAAACACTGGGTGATGGAGTTCCAGCTTCCCTAGACTTCAAAACATCTGAAGTTCTGTTGCAGTTCTTAACAGCATGATCTGACCTTTCTGAACTTGTGGATAGCACTCTACTAGGTTTCAAAGCATGTGTGCATTTTGAAATTCTTTCAGTGCCAACAGATTTATGAACAGAAGGCGAGGAGGAAGACTTAATTTCTCTGAACTTGAAGGCATGTGAATTGCTGCTAGAATCATTATCCCCATTTTTCGACCATTTACTTTTCTGGGATGGAGAATTCTTGACCTTCACAGCATCTCCACTAATCTTCTCTGATAAATCTGCTCCACAAGTGGACTTACTGAGCTTCGAAGAATCCAGAAGATCATCACCTAACCTAGTGCCACTTGACCTGGAGCCTAGCCTATGAAGGGGAGGTGAAGTACTTCCAGACAAGTTGAATGAAAGATGTAAGGAAGATCCAGAATCAGATATCTTTCTATTACTAGCTACACTGGAATTGGACACTTGGGCATCACTCCTGGACCCTACGGGATCAAGAGTGTTCCCCCAGAAATCAGAGGATGGCGTACAAGACTCAGCAACTGGACCCTCACTCATGCCACTGTTGTTCAAACCTGAAGAAGAATTTGATCCCCGCTCATTTTCTTCATCCTTAACACTAAGTTTAACCTGATTCAACTTATTCAACTTAGCAAAACCACCAACAGAATCAACCAAGCTAGCAAACTTTGGAGATGATGGCTTAGATTGATCGATGTTGTTACCATTAAGGGGAGTCTGCTGGGCTTTCATAAAAAAAGGGGTCTGCTGGATCTCAAAGGCATCATCAGCAGATGGTTGCCCATCTGATCTGTCAGGTTCAAATGAACTAACACTCCCACTGACAGAAACATCGTCCGAAGATTCAGTACCGCTGGCAGAAGTAGAAAATCCAGAAAAAGAGGTAGCTGGTGAGTCAGATGTAGAATTTGTTCCTTTCCTCTCGGCAAGAAATTCATCTTCACTATCATCATCCCTTATACATTCAACATCGGGAGGGCAACCAGGTTTAGGCAATGCAGGTTCCTCAGAAGATTTTTCAACAGACTCCCTGCTTTCAAACTTGTTGGTATTAATTTCAAGGTCTTCTTTGGTTACCTTTAGTTCAAAATCACTTGCCACTACAACATTCTGGTGAATTATGCTAGGAGGACGGCACTCTTCCTTGTGACCTTGTCGCCAATGAACAATTTGACACTTTGCAGAACTGAAACATTTAATTGGATGTCATGTCCATGAAATATAATACCATACCAATTACAGATGCCCGCGTTTAAATGAACAAAACTATAATTCCACAAAGTTTTTTACTTTTTAGTCAAAGTTTATAGGGGTTGGCTACAGCCTACAAGGATTTTTATTTCATCATTATCAAAGGTATAATTGTTTATTGAAGCCTTAAATTCTCTATGGGAATTCCATGATCATAAGATGTCACTAAGTTCCAAGACAACCTTCTCTCTGTTACTTTGTTTGGCTGTTTGAAATTTCATCAAATTATCTTTTACCATTTTTCCTTTTTTTGACAAGCAGCACAAGCTCGGCTATGCCATGTGGACTTCTTGAATCAGAGAATAAGCATACTAAAACTAAAACAAACAAAAAAACAATCTACAAATGGTTGTTAATCATTGTTACTTCGCAATTGTCGCAACATCTTAGTAACTAAAATCCCCTTCCCTTCACCTTTCGTTTCCATAACAGACAGTTTAGGAACACTTATAAATACTCATGGGAGGTTCAGTAAATCAAAAACAACATAAAAATCATCAAATTCCTTCTTCCTATCTGAGTCAAAAACCGGTTTTTCGAGTTTTCGCTTCTTCAACAGATTCAGAAGTAAAATCAGATTAACCACCAAAAAAAAAAAGCCATCCCCTGAATTAATGTTCAGCAAAAGGGAAAATAAATAAATAAACAACTGGGATGCACACAGAAATTTCAAAAAATACATCATATGCTCAACATGCAATGTAAATAAAGAATAACAAATTGGCACCCAAATCACAAAAATTAGAAGAAAAATGAAAAATTAATTAATTTATCAGAAAACTTACCAGTAACGAACCGCTTTGCAGCGGGCGCAGCGCGTGGTGGTGGGGCAGTAACAAACAACGCAATACGAACCTTTAATCTCAGCTACCGGAACAGCGCCGTACCCAGCCGTGACCTCGAACTCAGCTCTAGCATCTTCCTCCTTGGCCAAGACCAAAAGTCTCCTGATCTCCTCCCTCCTGGCGTTAGCGAGGCGCCATTTTCTCCGAACCACGAAGAATCCGATCACCGACGCCAGAAAAGAAACCACCAGCACGAGGCTCCGAAACCCTAAATCCCCAGCCACATGCATTTATCCTCCACCCAATAATTCACGCATCCAAACAGACCCAAAAACATAGACGTAGTAATTACCAACGGCGACGCCCGCGGCGGCGGTTTGGTGGTGATTGAAGAGACGGACGAGCACAGCCGTCCGAATTGGGCGATGGTCGCAACGTACGGCGATGATGGTGGTGGAAATCGAAGAGACGAAAGGAAAAGTGCCAGGAAATGAGAATTCAGGTGGGAAAGAAGAATGTGGTTGGTTGCTTGGAGAGAGTGTGGATTTTTCAGATTTTTAGCGACGCTTGTTTTTTTATTCGGACAATAAACTGGGAAAAATCTATTCGGATTTTACTATTTTTGGGCTTGTGAGAAATATTCGGGGAAAATAAAATTATATTAAATTCCAATTTCAATGAATATTAAGTTATTAATATCGATTTTTATTTAATTTATTTTTTGTTTTGGACGTTGAGAGAATATTGATTTCGGAAAATTGTCGGTCGGGGGCAAGGAATTTCGCACCAGGGCATCGAGAAGCGTGAATTCTTCGCTTTCAAATATTCGGTTCGACCGGCCGGCCGGTTCTTGTGCCGGTTTGGTTCGATTTAACTAATACGGAATTGGACGGTTGCACGGTGTCGCTCGTGGTGAGTCAAAAGGTACGCGTGAGCGTGGGGCAAAAGGGTTGAGGAGGACATCCAACGGTGGTGATTGGTTGGTGGTGGAGAACGATGGTTCACTCACCATTTTGGGTGTTTGCTGTACATAGTGAATGGGAATCCACTAACACCTAGTTTGGGAGTGAGGTGCTTAAAAAAAAAACACTCATGAAAAAAAGCTGTGAGGGTTTTAGGTGTTTGGTAAACTGAAAAAAAAGAGTTTATTTTGGAAGCTGCTGTGAGAATAAGCTGAAATCAAAGGAAAAAGCTGAAGCTGCTATTTGCAGCTTTGGAAAACTGGCTTTTTTTCAAAGCACATGGAGCTACAGTGCTTCTTTAATGAAAAGACCCATTATTAGACTGCTTTTTTTTTCAAAAGCACTTTTACAAAAAAGTTTACCAAACACTCTGCTGATTTATTTCACAGCCGCTTATTCTCACAGCACAGCCGCTTATTCTCACAGCAGTTTTTTTTCAAAGCACAGCAATACCAAACCAGCCCTAAGGGATGAGGCAATTCAAAAGTAATTGCCTTTCCTATAAATTGGTTGAATCAAACACTACTTTAGCACGATTGGAACTTCCACATGTTTAAAATGCTTAGTTTGATATGATACGTATGATCTACAACTGATATATAACGTAAAAATTAAATTGTGAGATTTTCTTCATCACTAAAATCCCTTAAAACGTTTGATCCGCAACTGACATATACGTATGATCTGCAACTGACATATAACGTAAAAAACACTTAAAACGTTTATTATATCAATGTTAATAAGAAAACGCAGAACTAAACTGATGTTGACTATTCATGGTCAAAAATTGATGCACTGGCTACACTTTTTAAAGCCTTTGATGGCATTGAGATTTGAGAAGCCATTTCCATTTTAGATCTTAAAGCCATTTCAACTTTAATGTAACAATCCATCATAATAATTAAAATATTAACTTATATAAAATACATATGAGTTTTCCATATTTTAGTTCTTATTGGTTGGTTAGTATGAATACGGTGTAACCAATTTTTTATTTTTCCTTCAAAGATGTGTAGGATTGAAATTTATAAGCATATGGCCCATCGGAAATATAGAAAAATGGATGGGCGTGTGTGCTTATTATTAATAAGTCAAAGATGGAAGCATGAATTTGTTTGGTATTTGAACTACAATTATATTCAAAGCTTCAAGAAATGGCAAAAGTAGAAAGATGACGATAAACTAACTCATATATTGACCAATGAGTAGGATGTCCCCATTTTTCATTTAGTATGGTAATATTTTCTTGTAAAGGGATGTCTTTTCTTTGGAGCAAAATGTTTGTTGAAAAGACAAGGGCACATGACAAAGAAAATCCTAGTCCAATATTACAAGCAAGGAATTGTTGTAGTTTCAAAGTTTAAGCAAATGGTAAAAGGTGTGAAATGCAATGTGCTTTTAAGGATGTTAAATTTTGATACAAAAGATATATGAAATGAATTGGGTGCCAGCAATGCTTTATGGCACAGAATGTTAGGCAGTTAAAAAACAACACGTGCAAAAAATGAGTGTAACGGATATGAGAATGTTTCGATAAATGCATGGGCACATGAAAAATGATAGGATTAAGAACGAAGATATCTAAGGTAAAGTAGGTGTGACCGTAATTGAAGATAAGATAAGAGAAAATTGGTTAAGGTGATTTGGACATTTGAACCGAAGATCTACAGATGCTACGGTTAGAAGATGCGACTATGAGACGGAGACTCAAGTCAAAAAAGATAGAGGAAGACCTAGAAAGACTTGAAAAGAGACTTCTAAGAAAAGATATGGAGTACTTAGAGCTAACGGAAGATTTGCGCAAAACAAAATCATTGTTATCGTGATTTTGTTTTAAGTTTGTGGTCAAGTTTTTTAATTTTCAAATCTTCAAACTAACATCTTTTTTGGATTCACGTCAGTTTCATCTTTCAAGTGTTTAACTGGTGAAGCTGACTGGAGATTTTAATCTAAACCTACATATCATTTTCATATCATCAAATGCATAATTTTTGTATTGGTCTCGGTGCCACAAGGTGAAAAACTCAGGAGGAGCTGCCACTTCGTGAAGACCAAAGGAATCCCTCTCATGTAAGGCAAGGTTGCACAAAGGTAAAGCTGCTTCGTAAACTAGGTTTAGGAATTGAGTTTTGCATGATACTTTATAAGAATCTTGTTTACACTAGTGGATTGGACTCAGTGGTTGAGTCCCCAGTTTTTTAACCCAAAAGTGGGTTTTTTCTAGCTAAAACTTTCTTGCGTTCTTTGTCTCTTAAACTTGTCCACATATCTTATTTACTTGCATATGTTTCATACATCCTATGAATTGTTATTTGATATGTGTTAGAGACTAAGCTTACACTGCATATTATGAGCAATGAATTTGTTTATACCATATTTAGGGCCTCGTATTTAGATCTCGTACAAATACTTAGGGGACTTAAATGTAATTATATGATAAAGGAAGGGGCAAATATGTAATAAGTGATGAGTCTTTATTCTATAAAAAGACCCCTCGCCCTCACAATTAGGGAAGGCCAATCCTAGGCCTGAGATCCCCTCTCTCACCCTCAGAAGCTCTCACCCTTTCCCTCTCTATCATCTAAGAGAAATACAATACAATCAGTGTAGATGTAGCCCAAACATTAGGGTGAACCATGATACATCTTGTGTCATTTACGTTTATTGCAGATTCACGGTCGGATTTACGTTGTTCCAAGACCTCCGATTTTGTGCATCAACATTTGGCGCCGTCTGTGGGAATCGATACGAAAAGTTGTGTCGATTCTCTTTCATTTTTTTACCTCCACCGTGAATCTGCAAAATCTGCAAAATTAACACTGCAAAATCTGTAGAAACCTAGAAACCTCTTTGGGCTTTTCCAAAAAATCCCCACAAACACAAAAACCCAATAAACAGATCCTACTTCAGTTCCATCTCTCCCTCTCTCTCTCTACTTTCTCTCTCATCTACATACCTGCAACGAATAAGCTTGTTAACAGAGTCTCAGATCTAATCTAGACGACGCCCTCTCCTGGTCTTACCCACACAGACCCCCAACACAATGTTCGCAGCGGCGCCTGATTGCCTGAAAGCATTCGCCATTTCTTCCTTTCAGTTCTTGTTTTCCGATTTTGTTTGTGAACAGAGCAGAAATTGATTTTCTGCAATTTCTGTTCGAGGCAGTGCTACAACGCATTCTTGCGACAAGCTCGAATCGCCGGGCCGCGAGATCAACAACTCACCGAGCGACAAAATCAAATCCAAGTCCCTCAGGGCGAGCATCTCAATGTCGTCGTTAGTGATGGTATCATAAATAAAGCAGCATCCTCTCTCGTGGGTCCTGGTCAGAATAATCCCGGCGAAGTCACTATGTGACTTCACGTCGAACAAAGACCCAAAGTATAGCAGATTCAGAAGCTCCTCGATGGTAGATTTGGTTTTGCGTTTTGTTGGGCAAGGATTGGCGGTGCTCTCTCTCTGTTGCTACCTATCTCTCTGCTACCACCTATCTGTGAAATTATGACCCTCTTCCCTTCCGCCAAGTCGCGTTACTCTTAGCAAGTTCAAGGGAAAGGTTCTTTTGGTTGTCAATGTTGCTTCAGGATATGTGGCGAAGAGAATCTGGAGCGCTGGAGCCTACGGGTCCACGGCGGCTCAGCTGCAGTACGACGAGAAAACGCTTCCATTGTTTTTTGGTTCTTTGCTTCAGTTCGTTGTTAAGGAAACCGAAGCCCTCCAATCCAAGGTTGGTAGAAGGTCAGCTCACCAACATCGACTGCCCACGCTGCCCTTGGATGCCTCAGACCGTTAAAATGTCCGAGTTTGAGATTATCAACCATGCTAGCCTCGACTCCGTTGAATCAAATCTGCTAGGCTCAGATATCTCAGGAGTTGCTTAGAGAGGTGCTTCGTCGGAGCTTGATTTAAGAAACATTTCAAAGCTTATCCTTCCTCCCTTAGGTGTTTCGAATTACAACCAAACTCATATCCAATCAAATGGACGGATTATCTCGCCCATGGATTCAAGATACAGGCGGTATTCACTTACATTGCACGAGAAACACTCATGAGTAAGAAAAGAAGATGCCCACTTTCTGAGGGTATAGAGGGGTCACTTTTTACAGGAGAACATGCAGGGAATAGAGTGGAAAACAAAAGCGAAAGTAAAGCAGAAAAGGAAAAGAGAAAAGAAGAAAAAGGGCAAAATGATAAGGCTCCTATTATTACGATTCTTTTTGTCTACCAGGTGAAGATACAGAGAGAGTGTGACGGAAAGCATAACGCAAAAGCAAGGAATAAACACCCCACCAGAATGATGTGATTTATTTTCCTTACTTTAAAGTGATGTAATTTATTTTTCTGATCTTTCGAAGACATCTGTATAAACCCCATCAGAGGGTAAAAAAAAAAAAAGTCAAAGCCCAAAATAAATAGGCTGGAATGTTATGTAAGGCGAAGGCCCATAAGCCCAAAATAGCACCAACCAGGTCATCAAAAGTACACCCAGTACTTCATAATTATTCGGCAACCCGTCGCTATTACCACCAACTAGGTGATCAAAAGTACGCCCAGTACTCCAAAAATTATTCAGTAACCTGCCGCTATTACCAACAACCAGGTGATGAAATGTACAACCCGTACTCTAATATCATTTGGCAACTAGCCATTCATGCCACCAATCAGGTGATGAAATGTACAACCTGTACTCTCCTTCATGCCACCAACCAGGTGATAAAAAGAACGCCCAGTACTTCAAATTATACATGAGCATTACTCATGTCAATCATACATAAACTGACACACCCTGTCTCGAAGGAGGGCATGTTGGCCGTCACGTGAGAGTGACGTAACCATTTACACAGTTCGAAAGCTTTAAAAAAATACAATTACTAAGATGAAACACCCGAGGGTGAGTCCTACTTTTGTGAATTCTGTCAGAACACCGTTGGATTCCTCGTGGCCACCAAAGCTCTGCTATCTAGAACCTGGAGGGGCGCAAAACAAAATTGAGTGGGTCAGTAAAACAAAGTTTTTCGAAAACATTTCTAACCCCTCGCTGTAAAACCTGTATACTTTCCCAGAAAATAGCATAATAGCATATAACTTTTCTTATATCTCAAATCATCAATTTTTCTTAAAACTAGAAAGTATGCCATGTTATAACTGTCAAAAACAAAATGAATGATGCATCAAAATAACAGGTGAAATAATGAATCAACCGGAGACCCTACAGTTGGTCCTGTACGGTTAATTCTATAGCTCAATATCCAATCTAACCGGAGTCACCTCGGTGACCTGTACGGCACTACACTGCATATAAGTCGGAACTACCTGAAGTAGTCTGTACAACATGAATGGTGTAATAATACGCTCTAGTGCTTCTCTCATCAATCATATGTGCACATAATCTAAAGTCACCTACTAGTCGGAACCACCTCGGTGGTCTGTTCGACTAGTATGTCGGAACCCTCTCATGGTATGTACGACATGCACCTACTTGGATCCAAGGTGAGCGTGTGGTGCGAGGTGAATAATATAAGCACTAAGAGCTATCAACATAATATACATCATCAATGCACATGAATAACATAAACTCACTTGATACTCACATGTGCGTCCACAGCACCAATTCACACATATATATATATATGCATCAATTATCAATTCATAAAATTCACAATATGCATGCATGGCATTTTAAAACATACTTTCATTTTAACTCAATTTCTGGGAAAATCGATAGTATATAGGTAAATACAGAAAATACTACCCACTCACCTGGAGTTCACCTAACAACTCCCTAGCACAACACATCAAGACGTCATGACGATCGGCGCCTAGAACAATAATCAAATCCAACCTCAGAAATCGTATCGATAGAATATAACTTATATAAAACACATCACTACGCAGTTCGATCCGGAAAATCTGCAACTCAGATTTCAAATCCATAAATTCCAAAGGTACACAATATACCTCTAGGACAACATCCTAAAATTTCATTACCATCCAACGGTCGGATCTCCGTCAATTTCCAAAACCAAGTGACGGTTAACATTCTATTTTATGAACTTACAACTCCAATTCCGAAAGATTCGTAAATCGGATTCCTGATCCGTAAGTTCCCATAATCCTCAAATATTACGTATCACAACGTATCAAAGTTTGGTGACGATCCAACGGTCGGATCGTCAATTCACATTTTCATCTAACCACGACTCGAAACGAACTTAGGTTCAATTACTCAATTTATGTCCATCAATTATCAAAACTGAACCTAGAACCTTAAACACATGCTAAGAATGACATTGGCGGGCCATTGGCCACAGGCCGCCGCACGGGCCTCCGCGGGTGGCCGCCCCGGCTCGCTGGAAAATCCAACTATTTCCAAAAATTCTAAAAAAAATACAGAATTGAAGATCTGAATGAGTAGAGTAAACTTTATACCTGAGGCCAAGGCCAATTTAGCCTGGAAGAGCTCCAATTTCACCCAAATTCGTGCGGAACCCTAGAATTGAGTGAGTTCCAATTCGTCCTCAAATCAACTCCAATGCTCCAACTAATGCTTGGGCTATGTTCTAGGCCTCAAGAGGAAGCTATGGGTGGTGGCAATTGGAAGAAATTGCTTCGGGATTGGGTGATTCGAAGCAAAAGCCACCGCACCCCTCCTTGCGGTTTTCTCCATTTTCAAAGCCAAATCTCTCCAAATTTGAGATGAAATAGATAGAGGGGAGTTCATGGAGAAGTTTCCAAGTGATTTCTTGAAGCAATTCGCTGGAAAAATGGTGGAATTTCGACGGCAATGTGTAGAAAACCCGACGGGTCGTGTGCGGGTCGAAATGGGTCCGGCCGATCCCCTCATTTTCCTTCTCCCTTCTTTCCTCATTTCCCTGATTCTAATTGGTCCTTCCCTTCTCTCATTGTTCCGATTGATCCATCTCCTCCTTCCTTGGTTGGGCAGCCAATCCCTCTTCTTCTTTCTTTTATTTCTGATAGGGCAGTCCACCTCTCTCCCCTCTCTAACTGGTCAGCGCCCAACCTTTAATTCCCCTTCTTAAAACTGAAATTCTACCACAAATAATTGAATTACTAAAATGTCCCAAACTTTAAATGTTAAAATCTTTTTCGTTATAACTCTAAATAGCGAACTGTCTGCGCCCACGCGTCCGTAGTGACGAGTACTATGAGGATAAAATGGCATTTTTGTAAAATCCTTTATTAAACTTTAAAAACTCTTAAAATCAGGGACGGGCTGTGACATAAACATTCATGAGCATCACCCATGTCAACATTCATGAGCATCACTCATGTCAACATCCATGAGCATCACTCATGTCAATCAAACATCCATGAGCATCCCTCATGTCAATCAGCTTCAAAAGATTCATTTACAAAAGCTCTAGCTTCAAAAGCTTCATTTACAGAGCTACAGCTTCAAAAGCTTCATTTACAAAAGCTCTAGCTTCAAAAGCTTCATTTACGGAGCTCTAGCTTGGCAAAGCTTCACCTACAAAGCTTCAGTGCAGGGTATACAAATACTGCCTCCGAACAACCACCACTTCGGCCCATACATGGATTTAATTTGAAGTCTCCAACCAACAGACTCTATTGACCGAAGACTTGGGGGACTACATTATGTACCATATATTGGGCCTTAACTAGGCCTCATGAAAAATACTTGGGGGACTTAGCCCATTACTTATGTATTAAGGAGCGAACCCTTATTCTATAAAAGGGACTCCCTCACTTTCATTAGAGAGCACATATTATTCATGTACTGAGGAGCGAGCCCTTATTTTATAAAAGGGACTCCCTCACCATCATTAGAGAGCATCGCCGCCTACTGAGCAACCGCCTCACCGCAAGCATCAACTCTAGCCTATATTTATGTATTGAGGAGCGAGCCCTTATACTATAAAAGGGACTCCCTCACCTTCAAACGCCACAAGCCAAGCCAACCAAGGCAATATAAGCCACGAGCCGAGCAGCCTCGCAGCGTGTGCTACTTCTAGTTGAGCATCATTTCAAAATTGAGCACTGCCTCACATCGAGCGTCAGTTCAAGACAGCATCTAGTTACTTCGGCCTACACATGGACTGAATTTCAAGTCTCCAGCCAAAAGACTATCTTGACTGAAGACTTAGGGGACTACTGTTTATACCATATTTAGGGCCTCGTATTTAGATCTCGTACAAATACTTGGGGGACTTAAATGTAATTATATGATAAAGGAAGGGGCAAATATGTAATAAGTGAGGAGTCCTTATTCTATAAAAGGACCCCTCGCCCTCACAATTAGGGAAGGCCAATCCTAGGCCTGAGATCCCCTCTCTCACCCTCAGAAGCTCTCACCCTCTCCCTCTATATCATCTCAGAGAAATACAATACAATCAGTGTGGATGTAGCCCAAACCTTGGGGTGAACCACGATACATCTTGTGTCATTTACGTTTATTGCAGATTCACGGTCGGATTTATGTTGTTCCAAGACCTCCGGTTTTGTGCATCAACAGAATTGAATTGAATTGTTATTGACTATGATAACTAGTGAACTAAGTTTGATTCATATATTTGCGTTTGATTAACCAACGAATCTGTACTTAGTTGACCGGTAAGCTTGACTAGTCAATCCAACATACTTTAATTCATAATTGCTTTGTCATTGCTGTTTGCATAATGAACTGATATGTAAATGTGTTCAAGCTTAGGAATTATTGTTGTGAAACTAATTTGGGCAAACTCTGATTAGTTGAACATATTGGTTAGTTAGGTTTTGTCTTTGCAACTGCACTTTATATCAATGACTAACTGGTAACTAGTTGACTAGCTCATGTGACTAGTTTACTGTGTAAAGTAAATTTTTATTTGTAGGATATTCCATCTAGTAACCGATTTCAACCCCACTTAGTGGATAAGGCTTGGCTGTTGATGTTGTATATGTTGTCCTAAGCTCACTCAATGATACTTCTAATGGCAAGTGATTATTTGGTCAAGTGATATTTAATTTTTATTTTATCAAAGGTCTTGAGTTCAAATTTCTTAAAGGATAGCTATTGTTCAATGAAACAAAAATAATACCTCTAAATTAGACATCACATTGAAATAACATTTATGTCATATATAACAAGTGTACATATATATCTTTTCTTTGTTTCCAAAATATTATGCTAATAAGTCACGCACAATAGAAATTTCACATACATAGACACATAAGTTATGGTTGGTGATTTTCACTCTTTTATTTTTATTTTTAATATTTGTGTGTTTTTCTATTCCTAAGTCTTTAACCCAAAGGGGGCCTGAAAAAAAAAGCAAACAAATATTAAAAAAAAATTGCAAAGTGTATTGGAGGTAAAAGAGATGCGTGAAAATCATCACCCATAAGTTATCTTGAGTTTTTCCTCACAATGTATACTCAGTTTTGAGTTTTTTTTTTACTGTATAATAGTTGAGTGTAAGCTTACATAACATTAGTTCTACTGAGTCCGTTATCAAAACCAATTCTAATTTGCACCTTGTAGCTTGTATAACTAATGAGAAAAAGCTCTAGTTACAAGAGGGAAAAAATGTATAACTAAACTTTCATTGTTGACCTCTACTTTTGGCCTTTGGGTCAATGGAAAACCCCACTAGTTTTTTCCCTCTCACCCCACCCCTTTGTTTCTCTTGTCTTTTGACCATTGCTAGCTTCTGTTTGTGGTTGCTTTTTTACTTTCAATGTGAATTTCTATGATTATGGCACTCTTTTGCTTTGTAAATAAAATATCATTTTGTAGTAATTATGGCCTACTGCCAAACCTTGAGATGACCACAGTTCATATATGAGATTATGGTTTTCATGGTTCTTATGGTTTGTGCACTTGACAAATGATTACGAAGAGAAAAACTCGGCATTTGTTGAAAGTGACTCGTAGCAGTGCTTTTTTGTCAAGAATTACAAGTTTTTTAGAAGGTGATATGGTCTATTACGTGTGGGCAAATTGTCTCTATAACCTTAGTTGATATGACTCATAACAATGATTATTTACTGATCTAAACCAAATTTTCAATACTTGTTATAATTCTATATTGTTATAAAACAATTCAAAAAGTAGACAAAATTTTCAATACATTAGAATCTTCACTTGTTAATCTACCATATAAATAGTGTATACAAAACCTCCTTATTGTTAAGATATGAAACCAATTTTAAAATTAACTAGCTCTTGGTCTAGTTGCATGGTTCTTTTTTTTTTTTTTAATGATATGAGTCCCAAATTTGAATTCTCTTTCTCATGAAGTAACTTTTTTTTCTTTTTACAAGAATACAATTTCATAAAATAGATATTAGATAACTGTTCTTTTATTAACACACTATATTTTGTTGAAAATATCTTATTCTTTTTCTTCAAACTCTCAAACCTACTCACACTCTTCATTGTGGAGCAAAATCTAAATAACTAAATGCAAAAACACATTGATGAAAAAACTGTTTTGTAACCAGTGTAACATGGACTCGACTACTTAGTGGCACCACATGAGGTATGACTTAATATTTTTCATTTGAAATCAATTTGAACTACGTCTTATTGTTTGTGGAACCCTAAACACCAATACAATTTGTCGGTGGATCTCTACAAAAAGGGTAAAGATATTTTAGTAGGTCACTACTGAAACGTGAAGATATATCGGCAAATACGCACTGAAAATTGGCATCATTTCATTTTAAGTACTTTTAAGTAAGAGCCCACTAAAACTATATAGGTGTTTGCTGAACTTTTTATAACTTCAGCAAATACTTGTTACAATTTATGTGAACGGTGTGGGTGTGAGTAATTTGGATAAGAAAATAAGGTGCACTAAGATTTTCTTTTTTTAATGCAACGTTAATTTACACCAAGGGAAGGGGAAGAGATTGGACTAAGCCACACAATGAGCCAACCATAATAATTGGTGTCATCCACATGAGTAAAACCTAAGCTCTCACACTTACAAAGTATAAAGAAATCTTATTAGACCATAGTACTAAGAGCCGTTCAGGATTGTTGCGTTTTTAAGGAAAAAAACTGTGTTTAATGTGCTATAATAATAATCAGCTGTAAAATAAAGCAGTTAAGTATTGATGAACTTTATCTATTATGAATATTCAACAATTGGAAAAACACCTTCAACTCTTCACAGAAATGCTCTACATGAACCTTCCACTATTTTGTGAAAATTGAGTTACTAACCATCAACACAATGTTTGACTAGATAGATGAGATAGAGTTGGTAGCTAATGGACGATGACTAATTGGATAGATGAGATTTTCTAAAAGCTACCAATGAAGGTGATCAGCTGAACAAATGAGGTTGAAATTGTAAAGACGGTTTACATTAAGAGTCTCGACTAACTAGATAGACGAGGAGTCTTTTTTATTTTGTGGCAAGCTATTGATCTTAAGTCTTGAACAACAAAGAATCTTTGATTCTTTCACCAAAAGAGGTTATTTCATCAGCCTTTTTTGGTGATGTTCAATGTTTAACTATCACCCCAAATTGACGGGGTGTTCTTCCAAGTGATAAGAAAGCTTCATACTTTCATCGGAGTGGTGGGAACTTCCCTTTCCAAGACTTACTCGATATTTGGTGGGTCTATCACTATTTCATTTTGAGAGACAATGTGATCAAAAAATTTCACTTTGTGTTGCCAAAAATCACACTTCTCAATTTTGGTATACAGTACTTTCAATGTTGTCTCTGAATGTTATTGTAGACATGCAAATTTCGGTGAAAATAAATGATCACCAAACACATTAAATTTTGCATGTGAGGGCTTACATGGCATGCAATGGGCTTATGTGGCATATGACTCATCAAGGCCGGGAATTAATATTTGATATTAATTTAGGAAATAGTTATTAGCACTTCAAAAATCTCATTTGACACTCCGAACTTTCTATTATTAGAAAGAAAAATACACCTGTGAGGAATGTAGAATGAGATTTTTGGAGTGCAAATAACAATTCCCTTAATTTAATATTATTTTAAATTAAAGCAAGTAGAAATGCCAAATTAGGCAAGATTGATTATTTGATTGTATTCAAATAAAATAATTGATTTATTGATTGATTGATGAAAATAAATCACGAACCAAGCCACAAATCAAGTCCAAATTCATCCATACGCAAGGCTTGAAAAGTCTATAAATACAAGGTCTCTGGGCAA
This sequence comes from Malus domestica, assembly GCF_042453785.1. NCBI lineage: Eukaryota > Viridiplantae > Streptophyta > Magnoliopsida > Rosales > Rosaceae > Malus > Malus domestica. The sequence continues at coordinate 48,027,792 of NC_091675.1, read as the reverse complement.
AAGAAAAGGATTCAAAAATCACTCGAGCACCTAGATGTTGTCAAACTCAAGCACCTAAATCCTCAAAATACTTAGAAGAATTCAGAAAGTTCTATTTGTTCTTCACCAAACCTTCGAAGAATCATCAAGCACTACTACCCGTGCCGATCCTTCAAATCACCAAGAGCCAAAACCTTGTGGCAACCATTCGTCCAAGATCAAGTCATCGCGACGATTTTATCAACAATCTACACATCCACACATCTTTCAGAGATTGAATTAGAGGAAACTTGTAAATAGAGATTGTAACCCTAAAGAATTCATTAATACAAAATATTCTTTGTACACATGCTCTTATTTCATTTGCTAAAGGATTTTTGTGTTTACAATTATGCATGCTCCACTTTTGTTTTAGAATAGATCAAAATATCAACAATGAAGAAGATAACAAATTGATCTAGAATTGGATTCAAAACTCAGTTTCAAATCCATGAATATTGATGGTGCATTAGTTAATCTAAAGGACATTATCGACCACTCGTATTGTTCATATCGCGTATTAAATACAATCTTTGTGGCATCGCAGTCTCTGTGTCAGTCAGGTTTCCTGAAATAGAAACCTCTAATATAGTAAATTTGGTTCTGGAAACTTCCAACTAATAGTAAGTCCAAATGTCTAAAATGTCTCACTACTTCTGAGGCTCGTAACTTCTTTATTCTAACTCGAAATTGAGTTTCGTTTGCGCCTATGTGATCATGGAATCAAGCTCTACCTAAACAACTCAAGACTTGACCGAAAGGGTCGAGGAAATTCAAAATGACCAAAAATACCCTTCACTTTCTTGAAACGGGAAAATTTAATGAACTAATTTCAATTAAATCTTTGAAATACTTCTAAAATAAAATAAAAAACTAAAATTCAAGATGGGATATCACAAGAGGTAAGCAAATGATTTCTCGATTAACATCTTTGAATGAATTAACAATAGGGATTTGGGCTATTGGAGGTACAAAAAATTTTATTTCGAAATGGGCAAGAAAATTGTTAGAAAATGATTCTTTTAACGAGGTATAATGAATTTCTTAAATCAGTTGGTTAGGAATTAAAAAGGAAATGATTTTATGATGACAATAAAAAGAGCATGATATTTTGTTAGCCAAATCCATTCTTAGTGTTATGTAGAATTGTTTTTGGGGTAAAGATAATAAGGTTTGCAGGCAAAAAATTGAAAGCCAAATTATAAGACATGACTTTCATACTTCAATTAGGATGGCCAAATCTTGGAAATGATACAAATTGACAACAATTCCTAAAGTTGCAAGTGTTAGTCCTTAAGCTTTAGTATAATCTGAAGATACGAAGGAGTCGAATTTCCCAGTATCAAATAATATATTAGCATGACTACTATATACTATTGTTGTACCTTTCATGACAATGTTCTCCGCCACCACATCATTCAAATGGATTGAGCGAGATAGTGGATTAATAGCCTTCTTGAGTTCGTTGCACTCCCTTGAGAAACCATATCCACATGCAATGGAGTTAAAAAAATAATGAAACCTTTTGCACTATTTTACTTATGACAAATCAAATGTTCATGCATTAATACCCTTATAGCAAGCTTGATTTATGGGGACTTGTTGATGCAAATTTCCGCCGTCTCTTCCTTTGAAAAAGATGTACCTACAAAATAATAATACCTAATCTTAAGGCAAAAGCCTCACGCAGCCATGATGAATGGAAGGGCTTTGACTGAAGAATCTCTGATGCCAAAGTTAGAATTCTGAAAAGAATGTATTTGGGAGTTTGTGGGTAACAAATGGCTTAGCATTTTAATGGGACGAGATATGTATTTATAAGAAAGTGACCAAGCCTTAGGGTGATGAGTGGCTAGCCCTTTATGGAGTATTTGGGTGGTAATTTTAAGGAGTTCCAAAAACAGCAGTCACCTTAGGATTTGTTTAACAAGGTTAATTGTATATAAAGCTACACCAATGCTAATATCGTGAGTAAGTTCTATCATGCGACTGAAACTCGTTTGAGTAAATGTAGTAAGAGTTGGCACATAATCATCCTCGTACAAATTTAGCAATGCTTCGACAAAAGTTTTTCTTACATGAGCAATATTATAAGAAGAAAAAGAGGAAGTCTAGCACGAGTATAAAGGAAAATAGTTGTAAGACACATCCAACAGCCAAACTAGGGTAGAATCAAACTTACTTTGTCATCTAATGCACATCCCAGTCCCTTCGGGGACATCTGATAAAATGGGAACGATAAAGAGAAGATCTAATGCACATCCCAGATAGTCCAAATATAAATTCTAAAGGAATAGTGATGGATATGAGAGAATCCACACACCTAGTGACTCTATGCAAGACACCCGAATATTTGGATTGTCGTCAATAGTGATGCACAAATAACATACAATTATCATAAATGGGAACTTTATCAAATCAAACTAGTTTCCTTTGTTTCTTACTTACAACTAAGTCAAAATATCCTACCTAGTGTTTAAAATGTTGGTATCGATGAAAATATGGATATAAAAATTGTAGAAATACCAATGGCTATATCCAATATCAATATCGATATTGGTTGCCTTCAATGAAAATGATGGACATTTGCTAAAAAAACATGAAAATTTGAAATTATTGTTTAGGGAATATCATATGAAGGCACAACACACGTATGAATAAAGAATTAATGATTAAATACTGTGTAAAAAATAAGTATGTGATCTGTGAGAATGAAAACTTCTTTCTAATGACATGTAATAAAATATTTCACTAGCCCGAATAAATTACACATCACTTAATTGAAACTTTCTTCATGAAAACAACACAAGTTTTATTGAATTAAACTAATACCATATAGAATGCATAAGTTCATGGAGTTAAAACTGATAGCCAATCTTCATCATTCCTTTTGATTGGGCCTTTCTGCGTAGTACTTTCATATTGCATCAATCTTCAAATATATGATAGATTGAAAAACTGAATTAACATAAAAGAAAAAAGAAACAAAGAAGGAAACGTTAAAAAAAAACGAATTAGTATAACAAAATCAACATATACAACTAAGCGTTAAAGAAATGTCATAATTGAACACTAAATCACCAATCAACGAAATGAATAAAACACAAGTGTAATATGAGTTTTTTAATTTTGGTTGTCAATAAGAGTTTTATGGTGAGGCTTACCAAGGATACTTTGAAAGAGTGGATTTCCAATCCTTAGTATTGGAGCACTTTTATTTTTAAAAGCAATAGTTAAGGTGAGGACACACAAAAGATTATTTCCGATAGGAACGAAAAAGATTCTACACCCTTTGAGATATTAAAGCAATAATCATTTTGGTGATTGAAAAACTCTTTAAAACGAAACAGCTTGCTAGAAATCCTTCATGGTTTTGAATGATTTTAATTAAATCAAAATGTTTTTGTTTCAAACATTTTTTTATGATTCAAAATCCAAAATTGAAGAATGTTTTTTACAGAATAAGATGGTGTAAAAATATTTTACTAAAGAGTAAAGAATTAAAACTAAAAAGTAACATGTAAAGATTGCGCCAGTTGTGTAGATAAAAAGTTAATACAAACTTAATTTGGCCGTAATTTCCTCATTCCTTAACTTTCTTAATCGGTTCAAAATACTAACTTGAATTTTTATTTTATTTTTGTGTGAATTAAGATTATACACTTCATTTTAACTAAAACCATTGCATTGGTACAATTTTTTGAAAATGTAGAAGTGACGAATTTTCATTGTTGTTGACTTAGTTCAATCAATATGATTTAATCTTTTAAGTAAGGAAGTATGAGATAGATTTATTGCACTTACTTGTAGTGATAGAGGAGTACTGAGGAAGAGGACTTGAAGCTTGAAAGCGATAGTTGTAGAAACAAACCGATGATGGATTGTTTACTCCCTTTTCCTTATCTTAACATCTTTGTTTCATATTTTCTTGAGTACCTTAGTATGTGTAAGTTTGTATTTTATATGTGTATACTTTTACATAAAACATCAGAAGGTTTATCATTCAATTGTCGATCTTTTCCGTAGATGACTTAGTAAATAGTGAGTACAAAAGCCTTCATAAAATAATGACCCTAGGCTTACTAGGGTGAAGGTGAAACGATTGAGATTTTAAATAGAACTTTACCCAGCCATATACTCATTTGTGAATAGTTGTAGATGACTCAAATAATACTAAAATAAACTTTGATATTTTCCTCAGGTTTTGGTTATGATTATTTGTTAGAAATAAGAGTCATTAACTCGGAAATACAAATGGCTACGCTTAAAGAAACTCTGCAACAAAAAATTTGAATCATTCACATGCATTTGTATGACCAAATAAATTATTTAATGAAATGCATGACCAAATAATTATTTGATTGCATCTTTTTCATTGTTCTAAAAATCGGCCTATGTGGCCACCTAGGCTTTGAATGGTCGGCCTACCGCCGTGATTAGCTCCTAATGACTCACAAAATCGGAAAGAATATTAGGCAGATACCTGGATAGAGTTAAGGGGGGCTAGGGGGCTGGACAGATCTGGGCAAGGGCTAGGCGGGCGCTTGTGGAGAATGCCAAAATCTGGAAATATTTTTTGAAAAGCTAGCGTTGAGAGGAATAAGATTACCCCCACCATCTACTCATTTACTAGTTTTTATATTTCTTTATTATTTTTCCATTGCTCGTAGGACCTCGTGTGGGATGGCATGGATAAACTAAATAGGAAGCCATTTGGTTTCTTTGCTAATCCAATTTGATGTAAAACCAAATTTTTATTGGGAGTTTTAACGAAACACTCCCGATACTGTTCACTTTAACGAAAAATGACATTTTTACTCGAAAAAGTCACCCTTGGTACTATTCACTTACAACACCTTTTTGTCCTTATGATTAACACTCAAAGTTTTCAAGCCTCTTTCATTAGTTTTCCCTTTTTTATTTCTAAGGATTTTTTGTCCAATTCGTAGGGCTTTTGGGCAGTCAGATCTATGTACTTTTTGGGTTTTGTAATCAATTTATGAGTTTTTTTTTACAGATTTGTAGAATAGCAACTATTACAAACCAATTTGTATCTTTTATTTTATATTATTATTAATTTTGTTTTAAATTTCTAATATTATTATTTCTTAAAGTGTAAATAACCTTCATTATAAAATAAATAATATATTTATTAAATCTACCTAGGCCCCGCCTAGGCACTAGGTTCTAACCCGCTGCCCGTGACACACCCCGACCAAAAATCAAAGCACGCTAGCCGTCACGTGAGGGTGACGTAGCCATGTGCACAGTGCGGAAGCGATAAGGATAAGAAATATACGAACAAATAAAAACCGAAAGCTAACTAATGTGCACTAATAAGCAGAAAGTGCTAGCAATGAGATACAAGTGTAAATACACCTAATCAGAGCGTAGAAAGTCTAGGTGCAGTCCAATAGGACAAGTACTAGTTATACAGTACCAGAAGATATCCAACAGATATTATAATTTGTCAAAACCGCCGAGATCCTCAAATACCACCAACAGCCAGTTTACCTAAAACATGGAGGGGCGCAAAACAGAAAGTGTGAATGCGCAAAAATAAAGCTTTTCAAAATCATTTCATTTATCAAATGCTCTAACCCCTCGCCGAAAAACATATATAATTTTTCCAGAAATTAAAAAAAAAAAAAAAAAAAAATATATATATATATATATATATATATATATATATATATATTCAAACCATGCTTCACATATCCATATTTATAAGTATGTCATGCCAAAATATAAAACAAAATAAGTAACTCAGGTGAAAATGAATTCATGGAAAATAACATATTAGCCGAAACCCATGCAGAAGTATGTACAGCTGAATTCATAGCTCATTGTCAATCTAGCCGGAGTCACTACAGGTGACCTATACGGCACTACACTGCACACGAGTCGGAACCACTGGAAGGGTCTATACGACAAGACTGGGTGTAATATAGTTATGCTCAATGCTACGTTTTCATGATAGATGTACGATAAATTGCTAGTCACTTACGAATCGGAATCACCTATACAACAAGACTGTGCACCTAAATTGGATCCAATGTGAGCATATGGTGCGAAAGGTGACATTATATACAGACATGTGCCATATCTCTGACTAAATCACTAACACCGGGGTGCAGGTTCATGAGCTCAATGTTTCTCAATTAATCACAACCATTATTCACATTCACAATTTATAAACTCACCTGAGACTTACCTGAGCGTCCACAGCACCACAATTATATATATATATATATATATGCAAACATCATTTGCATATTCTAAATGTAAAACGTTTGGCATGGCAATTTAAGTCATAACTTTGTTAAATGAATTTTTTGGGAAAATATCAAGTATATAAGTATATACTGAAAACCAAAAGCCCACTCACTAGTATGTCGAAGGGTCGTAGCCCCCGAGTCACCCTTGACTGCGCTCGTCCTCGGGATAGGTCTCACCTATATGCGAAATAACTATAAAAACGTTAATTTAAAGCACATAACCAATATTAGCTAATAACTTCTCATACATTGCTCAAATGAGGTATATAAATATACCATAGTGACCTACACAACTCCACGAATACGCCCAAATTTTAAAATAATTTTTGGAGCCCTCATGCGCTAGCAAGGGCACGGCCCTACGTGCGGCCACTAGCAGGGACCCTAACGGAATCCCCTAATATTCCATGGAATATTCCGTTAAAAAGTAACAGAAACCGTTAAAACTAACCAACGCTGTTAAGAATATTCCGTCATCCCCTACCTTCGAACTTCGGCGACCGTCGTCGTCACCAGAAACTGGAAAAAGTTTAAAACCTTGTATCTTAGTCATTTCTTAACCAAAACTCATGAAATTGGTCTCAATTTAAAGCTTATAACTAGAAGAACACATCCTTACCAATTTCAAGGCTTGAAATCCACGAAAACTCGCCGGAGAAAGTTCGATAATCCGATGAAAACTTAAAACTTGTCGAACTCGATTTCCCGACGTCCAAATTGCTTGGTTTTTCTTCTTTGAGCTTCGTGAGGATGATTCAAAGCTCCTTATGCCTTTAGAAACTCCTTAAAACCTCACATTAATTAGTGCATGAACAGTACCTAAACCGGAGTTCGTGAGAAACTAAGGTTTTTGATGGTTTTAAGTCCAAATAAAGGTATAAATCGACTTTGAGGCGTGTAAAGAGTTTGAATGTTACCTTTAAAACCTCGATCTGTGCCTGAAATGGAAGGTTTGGAGTTCGTCCGTACAAGGTTAAGGGGAACGGAAGAAAATCGAGAGGAAGGAGAGAGAGGTCTATGTGTTTGTGTGGTGTGTACGTTCAGCATATGTGTGTGTGGTCTACATTTCAGCTACACACACAATCACCAAACATTTCCAATTTTTTTTTATTTGGTTCCAAAAGCTTAGGAAACCTAGATAGGATAAAAATCTAAGTACATACCACACACAACACAATTCAACGTTCAAGGGCAGAATAATCATCTCACGTCATCGATAAATTTTTATTCCAGGACGGGGTGTCACAGCCTGACTAGCGCCTAACGTCTTTTATAACCTTGATCTTTTCTTTCAACCCTCTTTCTATTTTAATCCTATATAGTTAACGTCATAGGTAAACGTCGATAGATTAGCATCAAGTATTTAAGGGATAGTTTGAAATACATCTAAGGTTATTTTGGTTATTTATATCTCAAAAGTTAAAAAAAAAATGAACTAACTCAATTTCATTTTCTAAAATAAACATAAGTATGAGTTCTTAAGAGATATATCTCCAGTCCCACAACCATTTTGGGGAATAGTGGCGTAAAATTTTATTATTGTGGGATTCTTTAGTTATTTCTAAGTTTGGGATTATTATTACCCAATTGGCAATCAGATAATCATGAATGATTATGATATGTGTCTGAAAAAAGAAAGGTCTCATGAATCTAACATTTTTAGATCACTTTTCTATTAAAAAACACATATTTAGATCACATTCTCTTTATAGCATATTCCTTGGACTTATTGTTTAAGCGTATAACATTTAATGAGACAGCTTTAAATAATAATCTTTGCCTTTAGATTAAACTAGATTAGTCTAACATGTGAAATGTCAGTAAAGTATCTTCTCATGATATGCCTTTTTTCAACAATACATATCATTGTTTATGCACCTACCTATCAATGTTGCTCAACTTGATGATCCTAAAGACACCACCTTGGATATATCTTACTTGTAAGAAGTTGGTGCACCTAAGTTGGAATGTGAGATGAAGGATCTAGGAAAGCACGATATTGTCTTGGTTTTCAGATCGAGCATTGTTCTGATTGTATTCTGTTCACTAGGAAAACTACACCAAGGCAAAGTTATGCCACTTTAATGAGGAGAAAATGTTTCTTTCGAGTACATTCATGGTTGTTCGTACGCTTGATGCACAATGAGGCCCATACCTTCCTAAGGAGGATGATGAAAAGGTCTTCGAACCTAAAGTTCCATACGTAAGTAGAACTGGCATTTTATTGTACTTAGCTCAGTGCACAAGGCCGGACAGTGATGTAGTCAAAAAAACTTTGAAGGAGGATCAACTTTAAAATAAGAATAAAAGATAATAAGAAAAACTCATATAAAAATAACAGTTTGTCTTAATAGGAAATATTCTACTAAAATTACAATTGCCCTCCATGATTTTTAGAGTTTAAATTCTGAAAGCTTCTCATAATCACACTATTGTCAATATTATCGAAGATATTTTTCTCGATATATAATATCATGCTGTCATTCATCCATATATCTCCCATTTGGTTTTGAAAATGACTTTTCAATATCTTCATAGCAAAAAAACTCTTTCAACACTAGCCGTGACAACTGGTAAGATTAGTTCCAGTGTCACGAGCAAGAAAATTGTAAACTAAGAGTTAAGAATTACTTAATTGATTTGTTGATTTAGAAAAGAATTCCAAAGATGAACTAGTGAAGGCTTGTTGTCTTAGAGTTGGAGATGCCCGATTCTCTCAATAGGAGAAGTTTAAAAGTTTTTTGTTGATGGAAGAGAAGTTTAAAGTCTAGTGCTAATTGATTGATTACCTTTTCAGTTTGTGCAAATTTCCCTAATTTTCTAAATATTATAAATGTATTAAGTAATTAAAGGAGACAAAAAGGTAAGAAATAACTCTACCATATTGGACTCTTCGGTCATCTAACAAATAGAGATTAAGTTGTTCAGTAGACCACATATTGGACTCTACCATATATATATATATGAATATAGATCACTAATAAATTATAATATTAATCCATACTATTTTAATGGAATCATTAAAAGTTTACAAGGGGTCAAATGACCACCCTAACTATAAGGTGGCTCCGCCCATCGGCCGAACATCTTTGTTGTGAATCTTTTAGTAAGATACAATCTGCGCTTACACGCGAACATTGAAAAGATGTTTAAGATACGCTACTTTATCTTAAATGTACTGTGGATTTGTTTTTGTTCTATCCTTACTCAACCACGAGTAAAGTTGCCATCCCCTAAGTCATCATATGATTCTTGCCCCTCTCTCTCTTGCCGTCCCTCTCCTATCCTCACTCTCTAACCTTCAACACATTTTTATTTTTTATTTCTCAAAAATGAAGATTTGTCACAAGGGTAAAATTGGAATTTAAAATATGCAAAAAATTGTTGGGTCTGGGCTTTGGAGAACTGATAAATTCCATCAATACATAGCTTGGGCCCAGCCCAAAAAGAAAAGTAGAACGTTCGAGTGTGAGTGAGTCAGCCCTAATCTTGACTCTAATTTTCTCCCCAACAGTGCAAGAGTCTCTTTCAAGCCGCAACCGGAGTTCTCTGAGATTTCCCCTCACCTTATCTGCCATTGAAGCTCTGCCCCCAAATCTTCAGCAAAGCTTTGTTCATCCACTGTAAGTCCTTATCTCTCTCTGTCTCTCTCTGTCTCTCTCTCTTTCTCTCTCTCTCTCTCTCTCTCTCGTCATATGCATATGTTTTAATTCGTTTTCTGTTAGAGTTTCGTCACGAATTTAATTGAATCTCATATATATATGTTAGCCAATTTTGAAATTTTTCTCGCTTTCGCTTAGGGTTTTTATTGCAAGACTCATATAAGCTGTGTAAAATTTTTGTAAATCGGAGAATATGTTTCATGATGATTTTCTGATGAACAGGAAGGCGAGCTCTTGGCCGAATTTTCTTACCGTTTCTCGAAAACCGAACATGGATCTTATTGTTTTTTATGACCCGAATTTTTTATATTGCTGTGAAATTGGGTATTTTAATTTTAGCCCGTTCTGTTAGTTCTCTTGCGGTAAGATCTTTTTGTGTACGTTTTCAATGCAGATTCTTGTGATTCTTCTTTGACTTGTTGCGGTTTTCTTGTAAGAAAGGATGGCATCTCGATTCTGGACTCAGGTATTTTGTTTATAATTAGGGTTTTGTTTATAATTACTGGCTTGTGTGTTTCGGTAAAATCTTGAGCGTAGTGTTTCCTAAACCCTAATTTGTTGTATTATTTTTTTTTTGTGTGTGTGTTAAATTAGCCTGGTAGCGATTCTGAGGATGAGGAAAGTGACTATGAAGAGGAGGTTGAACCTACGGGTGGTGAGACTACCACTGAACCAGGCCTAAACCCTTACCTTCAGGCTAATGCAAGTGATAGTGAAGATTCTGATGACCAGAAGCGCGTTGTTAGATCGGCGAAAGATAAGCGCTTTGATGAATTGTCTGCGACTGTACATCAAATGAAGAATGCGATGAATATCAATGACTGGGTTAGCTTGCAAGAGAGCTTTGACAAGATAAATAAGCAGCTTGAGAAGGTCATGCGTGTTACCGAGGCTGTAAAGGTACCTACTCTCTACATAAAAGCTCTTGTATTGTTAGAAGACTTTCTGGCACAGGCTTTGGCAAACAAGGATGCTAAGAAGAAGATGAGTAGTAGCAATGCCAAGGCCTTGAACTCAATGAAACAGAAACTGAAGAAGAACAATAAGCAATACGAGGACTTAATTAATAAATATAGGGAGAATCCTGAGCAGAGTGAAGATGATAAGCCTCCAGAAGAGGAAACGGATGATGACGATGCATCGGATTCTGAAATTGAGGATCCTACTGATATTCCATCGTCAGGTAGCGAAGAACCAGAGGAAGAAGAAGAAGACGAAGAACCAACTGAAGCTGGTTGGCAGAAGAAGATGAGTAAGAAAGATAAGCTCATGGATAAGCAATTCAGTAAGGACCCTAGTGAAATCACGTGGGATACTGTTAACAAGAAATTTAAAGAGGTTGTGGCTGCTAGGGGCAGGAAGGGAACTGGAAGGTTTGAGCAGGTTGAGCAGCTTACCTTCTTGACAAAGGTTGCAAAGACCCCTGCACAGAAGCTGGAGATATTTTTCAGTGTTGTTTCTGCTCAGTTTGATGTGAATCCTGGTCTCAATGGGCACATGCCTATAAATGTGTGGAAGAAGTGTGTGCAGAATATGCACGTTATACTTGATATTCTTGTGAAGTATCCTAATATCACGGTGGATGACATGGTAGAGCCTGATGAGAATGAATCCCAGAAGGGACCAGATTATGATGGGACAATTAGGGTTTGGGGAAACTTGGTGGCCTTCTTGGAAAGGATAGATACTGAGTTCTTCAAGAGCTTGCAATGCATTGATCCCCACACTCGTGAGTACATTGAAAGACTCAGGGATGAGCCTATGTTTTTGGTTCTAGCTCAAAATGTTCAAGAGTATTTAGAACGGGTTGGAAATTACAAAGCTGCTGCTAAGGTAGCCCTAAGGCGCGTCGAACTTATCTATTATAAGCCACAAGAAGTTTATGATGCCATGCGAAAATTGGCGGAGCATACAGGAGAGAGTGATAATGGTGAAGAGCCTAGAGCAGCTGAGGAAAGTCGTGGTCCATCTTCATTTATTGTTGTTCCCGAGCTCGTTCCTCGAAAACCCACCTTCTCTGAGAGTAGCAGGACTATGATGGATATATTGGTTTCCCTCATATACAAGTATGGAGATGAGAGGACTAAAGCTCGTGCAATGCTTTGTGATATTTATCACCATGCTCTGCTGGATGAGTTTTCCACTTCCCGTGACTTGCTGCTTATGAGTCACCTGCAAGATAATGTTCAGCAGATGGACATTTCGACCCAGATACTTTATAACAGGGCCATGGCACAACTTGGTCTGTGTGCATTTCGTAATGGATTAATTACTGAAGCGCATAGCTGCCTTTCTGAACTATATTCTGGTGGAAGAGTAAAAGAGTTGCTTGCCCAAGGTGTATCACAAAGTAGATATCATGAGAAAACTCCAGAACAGGTGTGCAGTTGCCTCTGTTAATTTTTTCCATGTGCTTATTCTTTTTATTATCTCATTATGTGCGTATTATGCTTTAGGAAAAGGCTTTAGTACCCAACTCTTATCCCAAATTTTTATTCTTCCAAAGTCCCTCACTGGGAGCAAAGCCCCCATAATATAGTGGGACCAACCCTATGCAAGAATTAGGGAAAAAATTGGGGAAGAGCAAGGTCATCTAGCACCATTCTTCTATGTGATTTGAAGTCACTGTTTTGTTCATGAAAAGAAAATCCTCAAGTTTAAAATTTTAGTGTTTTCAGAACTAGCTGTTGATTTCAACAACCAAATAAAATTTGCGTGAACTCTTTTTTTAAAGTGATGGAAATGATTTATTATTTAAGAATTACATTATCTGCAAAAACTATTATTTATGAATTAGATAAATGATCTGATAAGCCATCTTAGTCGGGTCAAAGATCTGGAGACACTAGTTTAAAAAAAAAATGCTATAAATTGTATCTGCACCTTGCAATAGGATGTCAAAAGTTGGAACCGGGACTTGTTAGAGTTATATTATCCGATCATGAAAGATGTTTGTGAATATTTAAGATGTATTTAAACACTTAACGTTCTTTTGCTCATTTAGAATGTTTATTTTTTTGCCAAATATACTGATTCTGTGGAGTTATGAAATTCATGGTAATTTTGGTCCCGTAATACAATTTGGAAATTGCTGCGTGTGCTGCTGATTCTCTAATTTAAGTGTGGCATATCTTTAAGATTCTTGTTGAAGTTGACACAACAGATTGGTCACTTTGAGCGAAATAGCTAGGGACAACAGATGATTCACATTTGGAAAAGCTGAAACTAGTAATAGAGTATAGTTTGGTCATCATGTTTTAGAAAATGGGGCCTAAGAAACAGTTAATTAATTCTTTTTTCCAGACCCTACATTATTACTGCTCCAAGTACACTTTGAAATCATCCCTCTATTCTCTATAATTGTTTTTTTTTTTTTTCCCCGTTTTCAGGAAAGGCTGGAGAGGAGACGACAAATGCCTTACCATATGCATATCAACCCTGAGCTCCTGGAGGCGGTGCATTTGATATGTGCCATGCTGCTGGAAGTGCCTAATATGGCTGCAAACACCCATGATGCGAAACGCAGATTGATCAGTAAGACATTCCGTCGGTTGCTTGAGGTGAGTGAGAAGCAAACATTCACCGGTCCCCCTGAAAATGTTAGGGACCATGTAATGGCAGCTTCCAGGGCCCTTGGCAAAGGTGACTGCCAGAAGGCCTTTGATGTCATCAATTCTCTTGATGTTTGGAAGCTCCTTAGGAACCGTGAGCATGTTCTTGAGATGCTCAAGGCTAAGATCAAGGAAGAAGCTCTAAGGACCTATCTTTTTACCTTCTCCTCATCCTATAAGACTCTGAGCTTGGAACAACTCAGCACGTTGTTTGACCTTACAGAGGCCCAGACACACAGCATTGTTAGCAAGATGATGATCAACGAAGAGCTCTTTGCCAGTTGGGACCAGCCAACACGTTGCATTGTTTTCCATGACATTGAGCAGACTAGGCTGCAGGCTCTAGCGTTCCAGTTGACTGAGAAGTTGTCAATCCTTGCAGAAAGTAACGAAAGGGCAACAGAAGCAAGGATAGGTGGTGGCGGTGGGTTAGATCTACCTCAAAGGCGGAGAGACAACCAGGACTACGGTGCTGGATCAGTTGCTGGGAGTGGCGGTAGATGGCAAGATAACATGTCCTTCAATCAAAGGCAAGGTGGTGGCGCTGGGCGTACAGGGTACAACGCTGGAGGGAGACCATTCAACCAAAATGCTGGGGGTGGGTATAACAGGGACCGCACAGGTCAATACAGAGGGACAGGGCAAAACACCCGTTATCAAGATGGTGCATATGCAGGATCAGGGAGGTCCGCAAGGGGTTCTCAGGATACCTCAACTCGCATGGTCAGTCTAAATAGAGGGCCTCGCGCCTAAACATCAAGAAAAAAAAAGTATAATTATTCAGCAGCATTTTGATTAGAGCGCTTACTGTTTCGTTTCTGTTCTCGATTAAGTTCTCTCTTTATAAACCAAGTCCTTGATCGTTTGGATTTACGTATTTGGAGGCTTAAATTTGTACCTTTAAACTTTGAGAGGTGGGGTTTTGTATGCTAAAATACTATGGTTATCAAATCATGCAAGGCTTTTCTTTGTATTTTGTTTCATAAGTTGCCTGGTAAGGCAAATGCATGTTTTTTATATTTATGCTTGATCTTGCCCGTCTTCAAGTTTTGTACTTAAAACACATTTTAGGATGTTTGCTTTTAAGAAGGATTAAATTACACTGAAACCCACTCTCCATACCACTGGAGAACACACCTATGCCGCTTTTCGAGATGATAGTGATTTTCTCACTTCCGTTTTCTCCTCTGCACTTTTCCTTTTGTTTATGTCGATTAAATTCTACTTTGTTCAATCCAAAACTTAAAAGACCAATAAAAACCAAAATACCATTTTGAGAAAATTGTCTAGCTCATTATACTTCGAAGCGCCAAACACATGAATGGAGAAGGATAGAATTAGAGTTGTGGATGGAACTAATTTCCTTAAGCCTAGGGTTGCCAACGGATAGGTTCGAAAACTATTTCCAAGAGCATAGGTTACTTACGATTCAGAGCTAATTTGATATTGTTGTGCTTTAATAAAAAAAATAAAAACACGGCTTCTATTATTTTGTTAAAATAAAAAGTTGCGAGATAAAGCAATTGCCTGCATTTAGCTGGAGGTGTAGGAAATCATAAAGATGAGTTCAAATCTGTTATGCCCAACTTTCCTCTGCGAATTCTCTGACAAGTCCAATTTTTTCGATAACACGTTCCTTCCTTTAACTTCAATGTAACACTGTTTTTATCGACACTAAGGGGGTAGGAAATGGGTTCCTCGTAATAGACTAGCAATTATGTGGTTCAAATTTGCATTTGACGAGAATCGAACCTAAAACCTCTCACTTACAAGTGAAGAAGAATACCACTAAAACTTTTCCATAACATTGTTAACTTTTAATAATAAAAAAAATAAAAAATAAAAAAACCCTTAACACGAACAACAGAAAAACGCGGCGACACCAACACTTTCATTACCAATAGGGTAATACTAGGGAAATCAAATTTTTAGAGTAATGCTAGGGAAACTAAATTTGTAGACAAAATTTGCGAAACTAAAAGACTTGAAAGTTGATGATTGGTTTATCACTTAAGGGTTGATAAATGTGTTTCCTATTGGTGACATATAATTTAGTTTGCAAATTTTGTCTCCAAATTTAGTCTCTCTAGTATCACGCAACTTTTTAAAGCCAAATTTCCAAATCAAATGATGTAGTTGTAGATGATTGGATTATTAACTAAGTGTTGACTAACGTGTTTTTTTTTAATTAGTAATACATTATTTAATTGATCAATTTAAGTTTAAAATTTGGGTTCCCTAGTATTACTCTTATCAATATTGGAAATATTATTTAGCTTCCACTTCCACACTTCAAACTAATACATAGCAACTGTCTAATTCATAGCATTTATTATTAGAAAAATTAATTAAAATGGTTTGAAAACTTTAAGTTTTAATAATAAAGACAAAACAAAAGTAAATAGTACCAAAATTAACTTTTTAGTGTAAAAATATAATTTTTTATTAAAATAAACAGTACCGAAAATTTTTCGTTAAATTTCCTTTATTATTAAACGCTAGATACTATGGTTACCGAAGCGTGCAAAGCTTTTTCTTTGTTCTTTGTTTAATATATTTTTTTTGGTCGAATGTTCTTTGTTTAATAAGTTGCCTTGTATTGTTCAAAAAAAAAAAAAAAAGTGGAGAAGTTAAAAATGACGTGTGTTTTTGTCATTTCTAACAATTTGTTTTTATATTTATGCTTTATCTTCTTAGTGAATTTAACAACTAAAATTCAGGACTCATCCATTTAAAAAGTGTATTTGCATGTAAGGATGTGCACAATAATTACATTATGCATAAAAAAATAATAATTCTCTTCCCATGCCAATAAGATAATGTTCTTTTATTTCAATCGGAATCCAGATTCTGGTTATCAGCGTGTTAGGCAAAATGCTCTTATCTACTCAAAACACAAGCTCCTTATTACAAAATAAGATTTGTATTATCTCTTAAGATGAACTTAGTTACAATATATTCATGCACTTGGCCGAATCACCCTATTAACTCATCTATATTGTAATGACATCCACCAATCATATCTAAGCATTAATGCGCGATTATACTAAATACATATATTCCATATATTGTAGCCAGCCCTCGATATTGGAAATATTATTTAAGTTTAAAATTTGGGTTCCCTAGTATTACTCTTATCAATATTGGAAATATTATTTAGCTTCCACTTCCGCACTTCAAACTAATACATAGCAACTGTCTAATTCATAGCATTTATTATTAGAAAAATTAATTAAAATGGTTTGAAAACTTTGAGTTTTAATAATAAAGACAAAACAAAAGTGAATAGTACAAAAATTAACTTTTTAGTGTAAAAATATGATTTTTTGTTAAAACAAACAGTACCGAAAACTTTTCGTTAAATTTCATTTTATTATTAAATGCTAGATACTATGGTTACCGAAGCGTGCAAAGCTTTTTCTTTGTTCTTTGTTTAATATATTTTTTTTGGTCGAATGTTCTTTGTTTAATAAGTTGCCTTGTATTGTTCAAAAAAAAAAAATAGTGGAGGAGTTAAAAATGACGTGTGTTTTTGTCATTTCTAACAATTTGTTTTTATATTTATGCTTTATCTTCTTAGTGAATTTAGCAACTAAAATTCAGGACTCATCCATTTAAAAAGTGCATTCGCATGTAAGGATGTGCACAATAATTACATTATGCATAAAAAAAAAAAATTATCTTCTCATGCCAATAAGATAATGTTCTTTTATTTTAATTGAAGTTCAGACTCTGGTTATCAACGTGTTAGGCAAAATGCTCTTATCTACTCAAAACACAAGCTCCTTGTTACAAAATGAGATTTGTGTTATCTCTTAAGATGAACTTAGTTACAATATATTCATGTACTTGGCCGAATCACCATATTAACTCATCTATATTGTAATGACACTCATCAATCATATCGGAAGCATTAATGCGCGATTATACTAAATCCATATATTCTATATATTGTAGCCAGCCCTCAATTTGACATTAAGGGTAAAAAAAAATTCCTGTGTGGACTGTGCCTCTCCGTATTGGAAGAGCATTTCCCATCAACATTATGACCTTGGCAACATTGGGGTAACTTAATCGACCCCAAAAATAGTACTTGATAAGACATTTTTTTATTGTAATATGTACTTATCATTCTTCTCACGGTATCTAGTCGTAGACATAATCATGAAGTTTTCATTTTTGGAGTGTTTTATGTACTTATTGTGTTATATTATGGTGCGATTTCACAATTATTTTTTGGCAAATAAACACATTTAATATGCTACTATACCCTTATGTATAAGAGCATCTTCATCAGTTGGTGGAGAGCAATGACAATTGGCGCAATAAAATTACCTATACTTTTCACTCCAAACGGTAATTCCTTTGTGGGTCTGTAGTTTGGAAGGAGAAAGGGTAAAGACAAGAGCGATTACTATTCACAAATATGTTTTTCATTTTTAAAATTTTTTGTTTATTTTTTAATATATGATTGGGTATTTTTATTTTTTGGATTTTTTTAGTTTTAATTTTTTTAATTTTTTACTTTTAAAATAATCTTGGACGTTGATGAGAATGCAGGTGAAAGAATAAAATGTATAAATTCCATAATATATTTTAACCTTTTGTCCATCAAATTAACATTTGAAAGTCCAACTAAAAAACATAAGGATCTTTTTGGTGAGGATCATTAGAATCTGTAAATCGTGTTCGTTTATCGTATCTCGTGTGATTAGTTTTTGTCAAGTACTATTTATGTTTAATTTTAAATAAAAATATTTAAAATAATTTTTAACCACATAATATACAATCAACGGATAAGATTGATGGATTTTCGGAATTCTCACGAAACGGATTTGACGAGAATCCGGGTTCAAAACAAAATAGGTATGGAGCCATTTGGCTCTGGTCCTTCACGTGGGGTGGGCCCCCTCCATGTCTGATGCTTCTCCAAGCGATTGCTTTCCATATTTTCAAATTTTCACTGCTGGAGCTGATTTTTCTGGGCAAAAGACAATTCAACCAAAGTGCCTTTTGTAATTGGGGTGACTGCTGGAGATGTTCTGAGCATTCAAAAATTCAAATGCTTATTGCATCTCGTTTGTACACGTATTTTCATTTTTGGTCAGCCCCAAAATTGTCATTACAAACTAGATCTAAGAGAATTGCATGACTAATTTCAAGGCAATAGGTGTGCTTTACGATGTTCGTTGAAAGTTAGGCTCAACAAGAATTGCAAAATCACGAGGACCAATAAATTACTAAATCTCGTGTTATACGGAAATTATGTGAGAGCAAAAAATTTCTGAATTATATTAAGAAAAAGAGTACAACGCTTATAGATTTAATAGATCCAATTTACCAAACAACTCCGCCCTATCTAAAAATAGATTCAACATACCAACATAAAAAACTAAAAATACAAAAACTCTCGCAGAAGGAGAAATCAAATCAACAAACTCCTATCTTGTTTTTAAAAATTATTTAAATTACATATTAATAAAACTCTGTTTGTTAACCAAAATTCCATCAAATTACAATTTTAAAATAAAAAGGAAAAAAATATAATCACTGCTGCACATCCTCCCAACATCGAGAAAGGAGCCAAAATTCCAGACTCACTAAACAAAACCCCTAGTCATTGTGTCCTTTCGGTTTCGGCCAAAGCCATAAATGTTTAATAAATAATAATACCTTTCCTTTTTGAGAAATAATATTTTTTATTCTTTGGGCAATGGAGAAGGATTTCTTTTATTTATTTAAATTTGGTAATCTGAAAGTCCGATCACAAATCGGTAGCAAGTGACCCAAAAAAGTCAGTAGCAAGTGGAGCTTTTCTTTTAGGGCAATCGCCGGCGAAATTCAAGTTGAAAAACCATGACCGGAAACCTCGGATGCGTGATCGTGGCCGTTGATGGCAGCGAGGAGAGCATGAACGCCTTGACCTGGGCCCTCGACAACCTCAAGCTCCGATCCTCTGCACCCGACTCCACCACCTCCGCTGGCCACTTCGTCGTCCTCCACGTCCAGTCTCCGCCCTCTATCGCAGCCGGCCTCAGTCCCCCGGCCATTCCCTTCGGTGGTCCCAGTTAAGTCTCTTGTCTCCGCCGCCACCGCCGTCCACCGTTTTCATTCGTTAATTCATTTCAAATTACCAATTAATAATTCTGTTACATTTCTGGGATTTTCTGGCCTGATATTGACGAATTGGATCTGGATAAATTGGTTTAGACGATTTGGAGGTGCCGGCGTTCACGGCGGCGATCGAGGCGCACCAGAGGCGGATTACGGAGGCCATAATTGAACACGCTTTGAAAATTTGCTCCGAAAAGAAGGTTTGGGTTTATTTAGGGTTTAAAGCCGCTTGCTTTACTGATAAGTTTTTTAAGACCTGGTTTAATTTGATGATTTAATTTTCGTAGTTTTTATTGTGTGAAAGTATATTTTCATGGTTTTGCTGGGAATAGGTGAATGTAAAAACCCAAGTGGTTGTTGGGGATCCTAAGGAGAAAATTGGTGAAGCTGTTGAGAATTTGCATGCTGATTTGCTTGTCATGGGGTCCAGGGCTTTTGGCCCAATTAAAAGGTGACTTTTTTCGTTTCTATTTGTTGATAGGACTGATAAAACTACTAACCAACACGAGAAATTTTTGAGATTTCAATGCGTGCATTAGTACCACCATGTGGCAGTGTGATAGTTATACAGAAAAATTTTCTCCAATGACACACATCGCGACCAGTTTAATTTCATTGGAGGAATGTACTTAGTTTTGAGCATCCAAATAGGAAATATCTTATCTGAAGTTCTTACATTTGCGTAATGAAACATGTTTGTTAACTTATTCGAGCTAATAATACCGCTGAGGTCTTTGAGAACCATAGTCAATTGGGTACAAGCTGATTAGCTTAGGAAGGGTCATAGAATGCGCCTGTGAGTACCGTCTTGAAGCAAGTTGATGAGCCCTCTTTATGAGATGTATTGTGTATATGCATGGCATTTGACTATGTCAGCAACCTTGTGTTTCCATGCTTCTGTCATCTGTCTAATGGACTGTCTCTTTAGTGTTTATAGCCCTATAGTGCTACCAACACATTTTCCTTCTAGAGCTGCTAGTTTCGTGTGGGAGGAGCATGACGTGGTCACAGTAGGCATGGACTTGAGGGATGGTCATTTACTACATCTGTTTGTTTTTCTGTTTCTCAAATGGGTTGTGTAAAATTGTCGAGATTTTAAAGCCCAGGAGAAGTAAATGTTTCTTGAATGCAACCTGTGAATGCAAGCCTGTTCCCTGTGTCTTTGTTTCTATTGTATTCTATCTCATCGTATCACATTCTGTTCTGCAATATTTGAGAATCACCGTCAATACCTCGCGTAGGTCCGGGATAATCCATTGAAAAGCCCTCTCACATTCAAGTTTCAATGCCTCACATGCCAGTTATGTGAATAGTTTTATCGGAGGGAGTTTGTACACAACAGTTGTATGCTAGGATTTTTCCATGTGAAGACACAAAACTGACAAGTCTTTGTGATACCATGTGGCAAAATTATTAGTCTTAATGTTTTAAAATTTGTTAGGAGCAAGAAATTGAAGTTTCCTGTTGTATTTTGATAAAAGCAAAGTGGGAGGAGGATCTGACTTCATGTTTTAGCTTTATATATCTGTACTTGGTCTTACATCTTTTGGTTCTCGATGGGAGTGAGGGTAGGGCTGTAGCCTGTAGGGGCGAGGTGATAGAACACAGGATGGCTACCTTTGAGTTATTTCTTTTGTTTTAAAGAGTAACTTCAACTAATTAGACCAGAACTATGATTAAACATAACAAGATTTACATTGTGCACTCTGTATACAGGATGTTTCTGGGAAGTGTAAGCAACTTCTGTGCGAACCATGTGCAATGCCCAGTCATCATTGTTAAGGCCAAGACTGTTACCTGATAAGGAAAGGTATGCATCTCATTAATCTATCACCCATCTACAGCAGCATTTCCATTCTCATTTTTCTTTCTTGCGATTTTCTTTCTAACTTTTATTGCTCTTCAATTATTTATTATTTATTTTTATGATCTATATTATGATTCACTTCTCTTCAAAGCTCTCCATGCTTTTGTGCAACGTAATATCAACCTTTCCTCGTATCAATCAAATGACTCTATCTGACTCAGACTTAGATTTGTTTCGCCAAACATACCCTGATGGTGCATGTTATCTGATTTAAATGATATATTCTTGCATTTCAACTTCAGGACATGGTTGAGTTACCTAGCCGAGGTTTGTTGTGAGCATTCTAATTGGAAAATCCCACACAGAAGAAAATCCATTTGAAGTGGATGGTTTTAAAAGGGTTGACAGATTTTCTAGTTTGGGACCTGTGAGCTAAATTTTCATATAGATCCTACCTGCATATTTCATTTTGGACAAAACTGAGTCATGTTAGAACCTTTGCTCTGTTAAGCTACTTGTGTATCATGCGTTCAACGTCACTTTGCATCAAGATAGGAGGTTGACGATTATCTAGCTAATTTAGTTCAAGATGATTACTCTCTGCATCAAGATAGGAGGTTGATGTAATGGTTAGAGTAGTAATTACAGGATAAATGGCACTTTCATCATTCATGATGTCTCAGTTGTGGCACTGGAAAAGATCAATAATGAATCTTAGACAATGATGAATCTTGGAGTGAGTTATCTATGGATGATGATGAGGATAGTAAATTGTTGTGGATGTTTCTGGCTCATCTTTCTGTGCTGGTCTATGGTTATGTTGACATTCAATAAGGTGAGATAGAAGTTGGATGGTTTAAGCTATATTTATTTGGAGGCTGCGATGGTTAAATGCATAGACATGTTTATTTTCTCTAATGAGATGATGCTTGTGTCCCTCATGGGCCAGTTATTGGTTCATGAATGCTATTTCATAACCTGAGGTATTAAAAGGAAAACTAAACTAAATGCTGCTCTGATTTTCATTGCTCAACAAAAGTGTTCATGTAGAAGAATCAAAGAAGTTTGATGTGAGGTTGGTTTGCTTGAGTATTGGCTGCCTACCAAATTTGATATTTTCGTTTCATATTTCCTTTTATATTCATATGTTGGTGATATATTGAAGAACCCTGGCTCATTTTCTTTTCTATTCATATGTTCATGGTATACTGAAGAACTGTGGCTCGCTCACGTGTAGCTCCATTTCTCCCATACTAATCTTTCTTTCATGCGACCATTGTATCATTGTCAATATTTTCGTTTCGTTTTGTTTTGTTTTGTTTTGATGACCAAATCGCGTTGATAGTGAAAAAGTGCCCAGCTGCTTTGCTTGCAACCAGCTGTTGCAATTCCATAAAATTTTCATTCATTATGCAGTAAGCACCGTAGTTATGCTGTTTGATGTCATACCTCAGTTGTTGACTTTGCATCCCTATTTTCGAAATTATATATGGCTTTGATCGATCTTGTGCTTTATCTTCAGACTTGAGTACATCTGCCCTCGTGTGAAAGCTCATCAAGATCAACTGTAAATGTGGAATGTTTATGCAATGCTCGACCAATACGTTGCTGTGTGACCGACTGTTTTGATCCCACTTTTCAAGCCCTGTGAATATTTGGGGGAAATTACAGTAAGATGTGTAGTCTTCTTCTGCTGGAGAATGTTAAATGAGTAGTGTATAGCAGTAATAAGGTAGAAGTAATGATACGGTTATGTTACCGACTGTCCTTGACCATCTCTCATTGCCTGTTATTTTCCTCATGTCTGCATTGTGTATTGATGAAATCATAACCGTCCCTGACCATCTTTCATTTTGATTATTATGGCCTAAAACCAAGGAAAATCCTCTCCTTTAAAATTACGAGATTCTGCATCCTTTCAATTGTGGTCAGAAAATTGGACATACATATTTTGCTCACAAAGGTTAAGTAACGGAGTTTTTTTAGTATGCATCAGTGTATGGTATACACCGATGCATACATATCACAGTTTATAGTTGATGCCATGCATGAGGAAGAAAATGCCACGCACATGCATATTTTTTTAGAATACTAAGTTTGAGAAATTTGGGGCAAAATTTCGGATTGATTAATTGCATTCCAATTGCCATCCAAATTTTTTTAAATTTTCAAAATCGAAAATGTAGAGACTTGGAAGGAAAATTTTTGGTATGGTTTGGTCATGCAAACTTAGTACTCTAAAAAAAAAAAAAAAAAAAGGTTCAAAATGCATATGTTAAAATAAAGAGCATCATCATAAATTTTATTTAGTCTAATATGATTTTATGTCACTCTCATGTGATGGCCTACAAATATTCCAAAAATCCTTTAAAATTTTGAATGGTGGGTACATAAAAGTTTGAAAATCTTTAGTCTTGCAAAATGTAGAAGATCTGAAATATTTTCCAAAAATTATGAGATAAAATTGATTCTGAATTTTTTGATAAATTTCGAAGTTAGAACTGATTCGGAAACTATAATGATTGGCATTAGAATACTTATTTATGATCCAATTCGATTGAAAGTCACCCTTAGTCATGTAGTATGCTTTGTGACTGAATCTCAAAGCAATCGTTGTAACGTCAAAACAATTGAAGTGAAACAATGGAATTACGTGACGTGGACCAAGTGGTGGGCTGATGTACAAAGTGGGAACTGAAGTAGTGTGGTTCATGTGACGTGAATCCAAATATTCGAAATATTTGGATGGCAATTGAAATGTGCCTAGCCAATTTTAGACATCAAACAAGCCCTTGCACAACTGTGGTTTATTACTTTACAATGGCAAAGTTGGAAGAAAATTTGATCATGGAGGAGATTGTCAATTCTTAGCTCACGTACATATAACACATTACAAGTAACTATTAAAAGCTATATGACCCATGCAGAAACAATTTTCTACAGACAATAGTTGCATATTTGAACTATTAGTGTTTGATTTTCTGGTAGATTCAATGGAACAGTAAAATGCACACACACACAGAGCAGAGCTTTCTTCAAGATTTCAGTGTATTCAACTTGTTCACTAAGCAAAGAGCTCAACAAGCATGATTTAACGTTGGAGGAGTAAGAAACAACTTTACTCTCTCACAACATTACAAATCCATCACAACCATTCATTTCTAAGTCATCATGTAAGATGCTTGCACATGTCATGAGCTATGACTCATTCTAATCTAATCTAATCTAAATACCAATTGGAATATGATCCAAAGGTTTACATTAGATCCTACACTTTGTTATAATGAAACTACCACAGCAAATACATTTATACTCCAATACTCCCTTCTAAATGTTTTGCTGATTTCACACCAAGAGCAGTTCTCAAGTATTCGAATCGATCCTTAGGAAGAGCCTTGGTAAAGATGTCTGCCAATTGCTCCTCTGTGCTGCAATAATGCAGTTCAATTGTCCCGTCTTGAATGGCATCTCTTATGAAATGATACCTCCGATTAATATGCCTGGTTTTATGATGAAACACTGGATTCTTAGACATGGCTATGGCAGAAGTGTTGTCACACAACAAAGGTGTAGCCTCCACTTGCTCTTCTCCAAAATCAGATAAAACAAACCTCAACCACATTGCTTGTGTTGTAGCTTCTGCAGCACTTACATACTCGGCCTCTGCAGTAGATAAAGCCACACTGCATTGTTTAACAGAAGCCCAAGAAAACACTCCTGAACCTAAACTAAATGCATAGCCTGAGGTGCTCTTCATGTCATCCAAGCTTCCTGCCCAATCACTATCACAGTAGCCTATCAACACAGCAGCTTTTCCTTTCACATATTCGATTCCAAAATCCAATGTGCCTTGCACATATCTCAAGACTCTTTTAGCTGTCCCCATGTGTTTCCTAGTAGGTTTGTGCATGAACCTTGCCAGCAAACATGATGCATACATTAGATCAGGTCTAGTAGCTGTCAGGTATAACAGACTACCAACCACTGTCCTGTACAAACTTTCATCAGCATCCTCACTTCCATCTTCCTTAGCTAACTTGTCATCAACTGCAAGTGGTGTTTTTACTGCTTTACATTCTTTCAATCCAAATTTCTCAAGTAGTGACTTGGCATATTTCTTCTGATGAATAAATATACTCTTATCTGTTTGAATTATGCCCAGACCAAGGAAGTGATGTAACAATCCCAGATCTGACATCTCATATTACTTCATCATATCCTTCTTAAATTCTTGAATCATTTCATCAGAATTCCCTGTGTAGATAATGTCATCTACATACAGAGATACAATAAGCACACCTGCATCACTGAACTTTGTATACAAAGTAGCTTCACTTTGACTTTTCTCAAAACCAGATCGATTGAAATAATTGTCTATCTCATCATACCAAGCTCTGGGAGCTTGTTTCAGACCGTATAAAGCCTTTTTCAACTTGTAGACCTTATCTTCTTGTCCTTGAACTTCAAATCCCTGTGGTTGATCCACATATACTTTCTCATGCAGTGTACCATTTAGGAATGCAGACTTAACATCCAATTGAAACAACTTCCATTCCTTTTGAGCTGCCAATGCAATTAGAGTTCTAATGGTGTCAAGCCTTGCCACAGGTGCAAAGGTCTCGTTGAAGTCCACTCCGGGCTTTTGAGAATAACCCTTAGCCACTAGCCGTGCCTTGTTCTTCTGCACTGAACCATCCAGATTAAGTTTTGTTTTGTAAACCCATTTTACACCAATTACAGGTTTATCAAATGGCCTTTTGACCAACTCCCATGTGTCATTCTTTTCGATCATCTCAATCTCTGTGGACATAGCTTTTCTCCAAGCCTCATCTCCTGATGCTTCTTCAAAACATTCAGGTTCTATCACACAGAAATTGCACCTTTCATAAACTTCATTTAAACTTCTGAACCTTAATGGAGTATGATCATACATTTGTGAACTGGTATGATCCATTTGCTCTTCTTGTCTTGAAGAAGATGCAATAACTTGCTCATGTTGTTCCTGTAGTAATTCTGTGCATTCAAATACTGCATCATCTTCAACAGCTTCAGCCTCATTCTCTTTGCTTCCATCAACATCACTTGGAACTGAGATGGACATAGTCT
Source organism: Malus domestica (assembly GCF_042453785.1). NCBI lineage: Eukaryota > Viridiplantae > Streptophyta > Magnoliopsida > Rosales > Rosaceae > Malus > Malus domestica. The sequence goes on along the minus strand of NC_091675.1, from coordinate 48,001,196 downwards.
TCTTATTACCAGATTTCCAATCCCAACAAGAGTTCTCATCAAAGATTACATCTCTAGAAATAACAACCTTGTTAGTTTTAGGATTGAACAACCTGTAACCCTTTTCACACGTTCCATAGCCAAGGAATATGCACATTACACTTGTTGCATCCAGTTTCTGCCTTATCTGTGATGGAACCTGTGCATAACATAAGGATCCAAACACTTTTAAGTGTTTTACTCCAGGCTTTCTTCCATTGTAAGCTTCAAATTGAGTCTTCTTATGCAACACCTTGGTAGGACATCTATTGAGAATGTAGACTGCAGTGTTAACTGCTTCTGCCCAAAATTCAAATGGAATCCCTTTCTCCAACATCATGCATTTAGCCATTTCTACAATGGTCCTATTTCTTCTCTCAGCAACACCATTCTGTTGAGGAGAATAGGCCACTGTGAGTTGTCTTTCTAGGCCAAGATCTTCACAATACTGAGAGAATTCCAGAGAAGTATACTCCCCTCCCCTGTCACTCCTTAATTTCTTCACTTTGAATCCACTTTGTAATTCAACAGTTGCCTTGAACCTTTTAAATATGCCAAATGCTTCAGACTTGTTTCTCAGAAAATAGACCCATCCCATTCTGGTACAATCGTCTGTGAAAGTGATGAAATACTTGTTTCCAGCTTTGGTAAGTGTTTGCATTGGTCCACATATATCAGTATGTATTAACTCCAATGGTAATGCAGCTCTCCAATTTGTTTCTTTAGGAAAAGCATCTCTAGAATGCTTTCCAATAGCACATCCCTCACATACTGTGGAATTCATTCTGAGCTCAGGTAAACCAGTCACCATGTCCTGCTCTTGAAGTTGCATGAGAGCTTTCATATTTAGATGCCCGAGTCTTCTATGCCATATCTCAGCTGCTTGTTTAACACCTGCCCTCATAGCCATTTGTATTCCTGGTTGCAACTTCAAAGGAAAGCTTCGATTTCCCTTCATAGGAATTTTAACAACCAGATTAGAGCATGTAAAGTCTTCATAAATTCTGACTTCAATTCCCCCAAACACAAGATAATATCCATGCTCCATCATTTGTCCCACGCTCAATAGATTCTCCTTTAAACCAGGTACTAACATGATCTCCTTGATGTACCGTTTGCCTTGCTTAGTTGCAACCATTAACTCTCCTTTTCCAACTACATTAACCAACTCCCTTGTGCCCATCTCAACTTTGGCAGTAACACTTCTATCAATGTTCTCCAGTAAATCTTCTCTTCCTGTCATGTGATTACTGCAGCCACTATCAACATACCAAACATCTTCTCCCTTCTTCACTGCAGCAGCCATACACACATAGAACATGGTTGGATTGTTCTCCACTTGTTTGACATAATTGGCCTGTTGAGTAACCTTCTTTGACCTACAATCCTTAACAAAATGCCCTGGCTTATCACAGTTATGGCACCTTGGTTTTCCCTTGAACCAACACTCTCCAAAATGAAGTTTATCACAGTACTTACAAGCATTCTTGACATTATCAGAAGGTCCAGTAAATTTTCCTTGATGATGCACAGATTTGTTATCCCATTTCTTACTCTTTGTCTGCCAGTTCTTTGTGGGTTTAAAACTTTGATTGCCATTGTAATTGTTCTTCTTACTTAAACTAGCAAAGGCTTTTTCCGTACTATTTTCAGAGTGTCTCTCAATTCTTTGCTCAAACCCTTTTAGAGTGGCAACTACATCCTGCACATCAACTGTCTCCAAATCCCGTGTATTCTCAATCACAGCTACAATACTATCATAGGATCTAGGAAGACTAATCAATAATTTCTGCACTATTCTTTGATTTCCAATACTCTCACCATAACTTTTCATTTGCGTAATGAGATCAAACAAACGCACAAGATACACATAAAATAATTCATGTTCACCCATTCGAGTATATTCAAAATCACGTCTTAAGCTTTGGAGTTTCACAGATCTCACCTGTTTATCTCCAATAAACTCTTGCTTCAGTATATCCCAGACTTCTTTTGCTGTTTCCAGAATAGCGATTCGTGGAAAATTTTCATCGGACACAGAACCTTGAATAATCCCGAGAGCCTTAGCATCCTTGATCATGTTCTCCTTCAGCTGCTTTAGCTCAACAGCAGTGAGTTCTTCGTCTTCTTTCTTCACTGGAGGATTATACCCCGTTTCAACCATATCCCACAGATCGTGAGATCTGAAAATAGTCTTCATCTTTATCTGCCAGAAATCAAAGTTTTCCCCATTGAAAATCGGTGCTCGAAGATCAGCACCACTCGATCCAGCCATATTAGACTTGTTATCGAGTTACCCAGTGATTTTCAGATTGTTCTTCAATCGCAGCAAACTCGATTCTCTGTCGAGTTCCTTAGCTGCAACCCTTGTCACAGATTCACGCCCAGATTGAGATCCAACCTGGCTCTGAGGCCATATTAGTGTTTGATTTTCTGGTAGATTCAATGGAACAGTAAAATGCACACACACACAGAGCAGAGCTTTCTTCAAGATTTCAGTGTATTCAACTTGTTCACTAAGCAAAGAGCTCAACAAGCATGATTTAACGTTGGAGGAGTAAGAAACAACTTTACTCTCTCACAACATTACAAATCCATCACAACCATTCATTTCTAAGTCATCATGTAAGATGCTTGCACATGTCATGAGCTATGACTCATTCTAATCTAATCTAATCTAAATACCAATTGGAATATGATCCAAAGGTTTACATTAGATCCTACACTTTGTTATAATGAAACTACCACAGTAAATACATTTATACTCCAATATGAACAACCAAGAATCAATCATACAAAATAGAAAAGCAATAACAGAAAAAGGAAAGAAAAAGGTATTGGAACGATTCCACAACAAAAAGTATTTTGGCAGTTTATTTTCATGTGTTAATTATAATGTACCATCACACTGGCAAATGCCAATCGTACAGCAGAAAGTGCCACACTGGCAGCCTGCATGCAACCTTGGCTGCCTTCTGTGGCTGTTTGTAGATAAGTAAGGACCAAGATTGTCTGCCATCTTACTTTCCATCCCCTTCCATTTTCTCCTACTTTTTTAACAATTGATTTCATGTTAAGTTAATTTAGTACTCCAAATTTTGCCACCTCACCAACTCCTCTTTAAAGCCTAATTTTCCAGATTTTTTCTGCTCCAAAGCGGAGTTCGGCCACCGACGGAGGAGTGCAGGGCTAGCAAAGTGGCGCGGTCAAAAGCCAGATCTGGTTTTGCAAGAGGGAACAAAACCAACAGGGAGAAGATGGAAAGGGAAAGCCTTTGGCTTGGGGAATGCATTTTGGTGGAAACCCAGATGGTGTTTTTGGTGAATTGGGTGGGGATGTGGATTTCTGGGGTTTCAAAGTTCATACATTGTTTTGGTTTATGGGTCTCAGAGGAGGAGAGAGAGTGGAGAGAGTGGGACGGAAAAGGCAGGAGAAAAAGTCTGAAAAATTGGGTTTTAAAGATGCTTTGGAGGAGTCGGTGAAATGGCAAAATCTGGAACATTAAATTAATTTAACATGAAATCAATTGTTAGAAAAGTAAGAGGGGATGGAAGAGAATGGAAAGTAGGAGGGTAGACAAGCTTGATCCGATAAGTAATACACTAGGGTCAAGTGAGCGAGCACTTACGAAACTAATGATTGACTCGAGCATCTTCTAAAAAATATCCACATGAGTGCATTTGTTATTATTTGGATAGTATTTGTAGCATCTCAGTTGCAATTTTGGTCCACCACCATAATATAAGTGGAATGTTGTGGTTTTGGAGGCTGTTCGCAATTTTATCTTCTGTTTTTGTTTTGGTTTCGGCTTCTAAAGCAAACAATCGTTGTGACATGCAAGCAATTGAGCTGAACAATGTAATCTCGTGAGCATGGTGGGCTATTGTGCAACAGCCTTTGTTTATTTCGTTTGTAGCCCTTGTGATTATTGTGAAATTCTTTATGGAACTCACAATCAATTAAGTATAACTTCCATGTAATCGGGGTATGTCTTCAATATTTCTTTCTCATTTTTCATGCGACTGATTAATGAGGGGTGAGATAGGAACATTGTTGGTGTATTTTTGACAATTATGATTGTTTTCCTTTATTCATACTCGATATTGAAAAAATGTCAATTGTGAGTGCACGATCCTTAACATATAACTATTGATGTTTGTGAGCCACAAATGAGCATTGATCAACGATTGTGATAGCATGATTAGCATCACGTGCCAACTTGCGATTGATGCTGGCACAATTCATTATCTATATATCTAGGGGTTAGGATTCAGGACGTACGCTTTTGATACATATTTTGACACTTATTTTGTAGGGCTCACTTTTTTAATGTATTTTAATGATCCGAATCATCTATATTTTAATACACCATTTGCTGATCATTTTTTCAAAAAATGAGATAAATCCAAAACCATTAAGACATTTAATTGTAGTGAAGAAAACAGACTAATATGGTTATGCAAAGAAACACTAAATTTAATACAACGATTATATGGTTTCAGGATTTAATAATTTTTGATAAACATGATCTTTAGGAGTAATTAGGTTTTCATCCTTATTTTTACTACTCTATTGATTAAAACCTTATTACTTTTCAATTTTTGATCAAGGTCATTTGTATTAATAATATCATTAATTATTTCAATAATAAAATATTTTTTATTTCTAAATATATTCATTTAATATTAAAAATGTTACAATTAGTATATTTATATTTATGGCTAAATTTTTTATCATATATTTTTATTTTTAGTTTGTACCCATTTTTAATTTGCAACCCTTTTTTAATTTGTACCAATTTTCATTTCAGTTTTAATTTGTACTCGTATATTAATTTCTTTTTGTGCCCATATTTTTTAAAGTTTTATTTGTTTTTTTTATTTATTTGTACCCATTTTTATTTTTGCTAAATGTACCCATTTTGAAGAATGTACCCATGTTTTGATACAATAATTTTTTGATTATTTTTTATGAATGTACCCATGTTTACACACACACACACAATAGTATATTTATATTTTAATATTTTTAATCCCACAAATTATGGTTTTTTATTTAAAATTTCATTACTATAAACAACTATAAATTTTAATTTTTAATTTAAAAAATATAGTAACGTACATAGAAATAAATTATCAATTAATTTCAGGGACTTTGATCAAAAATTGAAAACCAACAAGGTTTCAGTCAAAGACTGTTCATAACTAGGAACTGCATCCAAAGTCTCCCTGATCTTTAAAGTAAGATATAAAAGATAAACGATTGAAACGTTGAAATATATTACAGAACGAGCTCTACAAAATGTATGTATGTGTCCTCGAGTCCTAATTCCCATCTGGTTTATGGTTGTGCTTAGTGGAGCCGGGCCATGGCGAAAAGTCTTCTTAACCCCGTGACCGACCGCATCCCGAGATGGGCCCAGGTAAGGACAATAAGCAAAAGATACTGCTGTCATTCACTGCAATGATCCAAAACCCTCCAATGGTGTCTTCTTATGTCCACCCCACACTTAAAAAGGTCAAATCATTCGACTTGAATCGCTAATGAGCTGGATGTCAAAATGGGTTCATAAAATATCATGACTTCATTGCCAGATGAAGTAGATCAAGAGTTGATTAGTGAAAAGTTAACAAAAATCTCACTCGATTTAAAGTAAGTATGAGACGAGCTGTAAACTCAGACGTTCTAGATTCAAATGCTCACAGATTATAAAACATTCATATTTACCTAATACGTATGGTTTCATGTGATTGTATCTACTCAAAATTTACCTTAACACCTCGACCCTCGGCTAGGTTTTCTTCATTTCCGAAAAAGAAAATTAGGCTACATAGATGGTTAAATCATCAAGAACGCTAAAGTCTAACTTCCTTGCTTGATTTGATTAATGTAATTGCTCTCTTGTGCAGTACTAGAACACATGCTAGATCACACAATGCAATGCTTGAAATTCACTCAGTAATTTGACATTCACCCTTATTTCATTTGACAGAATTTAAGGGTTTGAACTCTACTAAATAACGACATTCTTCTTTTGGACCAATCAGAGAGCTTGGCTGTTTTGGGATCCTCAACTGATCAGTTGTCACAAGCAGCACATCCTCCAACTTGATCCGTCCTTATTCTCACCAATGGTCCCCATAATTTTCACATGATTTTAGAGGATATAGATTTTAAATTCCCAATAATTCTAAGGACGCATTGGCTACAATAATTTAACTCCCAACAAATTATATATATACATATTGGCTCTCATAACCCTCGACCCGCACTACAAGCTTTCTTTCTTTGCTCAGCTTAGGGTCCATATCGTGACTCCAAAGTCATGGACTTGAAGAACATTTCCCCATTTTTCTTCTTTGCCCTGTTAATCTCCATTGCCAAAGCCCTTGATCCTTCTTGTGCATCCCACTCTGACGGCTCAAATGACCTCTCAATCATTCCCACCTACAGCAAATGCTATCCCTTCTCCCCACCCAAAACAGACTCTTTGGTCACCACAGTCCTCAAAATGGCCTCCAAGGATCCAGCTAGGGTTAACTACTTGTCAAGCCTAGTTGCCCAAAAGACCACCTCCGCTCCGATCGCTTCGGGCCAGCAGGTCCTCAACATTGCCAACTACGTGGTCCGGCTCAAGCTCGGTACCCCGGGTCAGCTCATGAACATGGTCCTAGACACTAGCAATGACATTGCTTGGGCCCCATGTTCGGGCTGCACAGGGTGCTCCTCTACCACTTTCTTACCCAACTCATCCAGCACATACGGGTCACTAGATTGCTCAGTGCCTGAATGTGCGCAGGCTCGCGGGCTCTCATGCTCGACCACTGGGTCTACTGCGGCCAACGGTTGCTTCTTTAACCAATCGTATGGTGGAGATTCATCATTTTCTGCCACGCTAGTACAAGATGCTTTGACACTAGGTAAAGATGTTATTCCCAAATACTCTTTTGGTTGCATTAATTCCGTCTCAGGTGGGTCCATCCCATCCCAAGGGCTATTGGGTCTAGGTCGCGGATCCATGTCATTACTCTCACAAACTGGGTCACTCTACTCCGGCGTGTTTTCGTATTGTTTACCAAGCTTCAAGTCTTACTACTTTTCCGGGTCACTCAAGCTTGGACCGGCTGGCCAACCCAAGTCTATCCGGACCACCCCACTTCTAAGAAACCCACGCCGGCCCTCACTGTACTATGTCAACCTGACCGGAATCAGTGTGGGCCGGATTCTTGTACCCATTGCCCCGGAGCTTCTAGCATTCAACCCAAACACCGGGGCCGGAACCATCATAGACTCGGGCACGGTCATAACCCGATTTGTGCAACCCGTCTACATGGCACTCCGTGACGAATTTAGAAAACAAGTGAACGGAACATTTTCGTCATTAGGGGCCTTTGACACTTGTTTTTCTGCCACCAATGAAGTTGTGGCCCCAGCCATCACGTTGCAATTCACGGGGTTGAAGTTGACACTGCCAATGGAGAACAGCTTGATTCACAGCAGCTCGGGTTCTCTGGCTTGCTTGGCGATGGCGGCAGCTCCCAATAATGTGAACTCGGTGTTGAACGTGATAGCCAACTTGCAGCAGCAGAACCTTAGAATTTTGTTTGACGTTGCCAACTCTGTCGTTGGCATTGCTCGTGAGAGTTGTAATTAACTAGTAGTTGTGTATGGTTTCTGGTGTTCTGTCTCTTTGTGCTGTGTTTAAATTGTCGCAACGCAAAAGAAATATATATAGGTCGTGATTTGTGACAAATAAAAAAGCAGGATAAGCCTGCTTGCTGGGTGTTGAATTTGGAGATGGTGCGTGTAAGCTGTTAATATTTACTTTTTATGTATGTGGTAATTTTTGGAAGGAGACTTATTGGAGCTTTTGATTCTGGTTGTTACTTGGTAAGCTTTGAAATGGACTAATATTGGACTTCACATAAGTAGCCATTGAGGTTTAAAAAACACAAGAATTTAACGAGGTTTAGTAATTTTTGCTTACGTCTTCGTGGTCGCCTTGAGAAATTTCATAAGTAAAAAGAAGCAATTTTGGCTAAAAGAATTCCCTTACAAATTCAAGGTGTTTCTTTTGTTATCTTCTCTAATCCTCTTGGCGTCTCCCTTGCAATTCCCGTTATGTTAATAATCTAAGTTACAATCGGAGTTGAAGTACGAAAAATTAAATCCTTAAAGAATAATAAATAAAAACTCATTGCTTGCTTAAGTGCTGCGTGAACACGCTTAAACACTTGGAAAACCCTTTGAAACCATTGATGGCCGCCTGAGCGCCTCATGCACTCGCTTAAGCACTCTGAACAACCTTAATATTGTCAAACACTTAATTCTTCCAGATTTCAACTACAAACTTCGTCCCAATCTTTTGGTGAGCCAAAGCATTTACACATATACCAAAACACAAGAGCTAGTGCAGCAGCCAGATATTTAAAGAGGTTTTTAATAGCTAATGGCTTGCAACAAGTGATTAAGAGCATTTACTTTTGCAGTCGAGATTTCATATTTGATTAAGACGTTTCTCATTACCGCTTGTATATTAGAATATGTATACAAAACAAGCAATTGAACGTAACTAAATTTTTTAACCTCAAGAATAAGAAGTTGAGTAATTCAACAAAAATGCAGTCCCTTATGAGTAACTTATGACCCATAGGCTATTCTTGACAACCTTTTGGTTACTAAGGAGTTTTCAAACTCCGAATCTTTAGCCTACTTCTACCGACCCATAACTCTGCCGGCCCTCGTTACTGAGCTAACCCCAAAGTGGCTTACTACCAAAAACCTTTCTTTATCAACTGCAAGATAGAAGATATTTAACTCAAGAGGGTTGGTGAAACTAGAGAACTCAAATCCGCACAAGATAAAACATAATAAACTTAATAAGATGCATAAATGATATTATTAGAGAACTTGAATTTAGACGACTCATATATGAGCAAATTTTGAAATTTCTCACTAGCCTGTAAAACCATGATCCCAATTCATACACATCTCAGCAGCTTATAGCTCTGAATCATGATTGTATGATACAAGTACCAAAAATCAATGAAGGAATTGGCCACAGCACACACACACACACTCTCTCTCTCTCTCTCTCTCTCTCTCTCTCTCTCTCTCTCTCTCTCTCTCTCTATATATATATATATATATCTCCCTCTCTGTATTTCTTTTTTTGTTAATAACAGAACACCCCTCCAACTTTCCGTTGAAACCATCCCTCGTGTCACAAACGCTTCTTCTTCTTCTTCTTCTTTTCATCGTCGTCACTTGATCTTGCAGACAGCTTCTTCTTTTTCTTCATGACGACGAATTATATGAACTCCAAGCCCATACATACAAGTACACACCACACAACAAACGCAATCGAAAATAAGAAAAAAAAAAAAAGACAGTTTTTGCTTGCTATATTTTTACCTCTCTCTCTCTCTGAACTCATCGAACTCCCTCTGCTCTCTCTTTAGTCTAACCCCACCATTGATGCACCGCAACACCTTCGTCCCGAAGCTGTCCGTACAATGCCAAGCACTGCCAATATGCCCTTCGGCTCCTAACATTAATTTTTCCATTATGTCCCTGTGGCTTGCACTCCAAGAAAAGCTCATCCACCAAGTGAATCGCTTTACTCTTTACCATGTCCTCCACCACCTCGGCCTCAGCCTTCATCACAACGTACTCCTCCTCCTTAACATTCTTGTTCAGCCACTCCGACATTCCGGTTTGAACCACCTCCTTCCCGGAACTCTCCTCTGTCACAGTCTCAATCTTGTACATCTCAAAGTTCTTGTTCCGGGTAGGGTAGTTCTTCATGAACCAGCTCGTCCCACTTCTGCCTTCCTTCTCCGGCAACCCTACATCAATAAAAACCCTCCTAGGGTAGCTCTCGAGTGAGTCACCCATCAAGTCCGGAAGGTACCTCGTTCGCTTCAAGTACCGCCTCGATTTCCCAGACGAGGCTCTCGGGGGTTCTAGAAGCACATCTTCTAGATTCTTCAGCGCTTCCTTCTTTGCCTCCCTAGCCAAGAGCCTTCTCCTTGTGGGAGAGGTGGTGGTAGAGGACGAAGTTTTGCTTGCACGGGTGCTGGTCTTCCTCATTGCAAAAATGGTTTTGTCAAATCGCCTCAGGTATACCATCTTATAGTTGTCAGGCTTCTTGAAGATGTTGGAAGCGTCATTGCTGAGCTGAAGCACGACAATCCCACCAATTTTAAGAGTCCTTTCAATGAACTTTGAGGCGGCAGGGAAGGCAGAGACGAATGCAAAGTCGATTGAGTTTTTAGGGACTGAGCTTTGCATGTCGGAGTTGATAAGCTCGATCTCATTAATATATTCGTTATTGAGGAACTGAGATGCTTTGACAGCTTCTTTGTCTCCGCTGCTTACGAAAATAGCTTTATGTGTGTCTTTCTTGTATAGGCCTTCGTTGGCCAAGTCACGGAAGATCAAAGGAAGGAGCTTCAGATTAACGACGTCGGATGAGCTAATTATTTCAGGCAAAGAAGTGGTTGCTGTGTGAAGGAGTGAGTTCAACCGCGGGAGCAAGACGATGCACAAAGCCAAGATTAAAGAACGAGCGACGAGGATCAAGGCTCTAGAATCCGGAATTCGAATAACCAAGTACTTGGCATCTGGATACAATCCGATTGGAGCAGCATACTTCGGGTGGCGTTTGGTACGGAAACCTTGGACCAAATTGATCGCCATAGTCGCGAAAAAAAATATTGAGTATTAATGCTGTGAGCAAAATTTGACAACTTCTAGACTAATATTCCAGTTGGTGAAGACAGGTAAAAGATTTAATTGTGAGAAAAAAAGAGAGCAGATGAATGATTGTTTTGGAACAGAGAGAGAGGGAGATTTAGCGCGAAGAGCCAAAAGAATTTAGCGAGTGCAAAACCGGGCGGCGGTGTGATTCCCACCCACGAGGGCCACACGGGTGCTTTGCATTCTAGACCATAATAACATCAACTGCCTCATCCTCTGCACCTCCATTTCTCTTGATTTTTCAACCCAGATCGGTGTGTTTAATGTGATTCTCCGCCAATTAATAATCTTTACTTGCTCGTGATCATCATCATCATAATTTGTATGATGCATATGTAAATTAGCGGGACATTGTGCGTGAAAACCACATCATACACCGATTAGAGATTCATGGAGAGAGGCTGCAGAAAGAGAGGCGTTGTATTTTTTTTTTTTAACTTGGTCTAGAGGGAAATGATATTTACAACTGGGAGATGGGGGTCTGTGGGGATGGGAGAGGGGAAGAATATATGGGATACTTTACAGATAGGTTTTGAAGGAGAGAGAGAGAATGGAGAGGTCTTAAAAAATGGATGGAGCTAAATTTTGCTGTGAGAAAGAAATGGTCGGTGCAACGAGAATTTAGCTTGGCCATTGCTTCGTCCTTCTTGCATATATGCATGGGGTGTGATTTTCCCTATCAAACGGCTATAATTAAGCGTAATTGGTTGTAACATACACAGCGACTTTGGGATGGCATATATGCATTGCTTCACTTAGAATCTTAGATATATATTCCATTTTGCTAATAGTTTGTTGTGTGGGTCGTGAATCCCGTCCAACGAATGTACTATGGGAGTGTCTACCAATAATTACCAGAACCATCTTAACTGATCATTAATCATTTACTATATTACCTACGTAGGTGCATATATATGGAAAGGGATCCTCTCCGGATCCCTTCCTCCTAATCCACCAAATTAGGGGATTTGTGCCGTTGAAATTTGATCCGACGGTTGAAGTTATTATAACTTTTAAAGTGGATCCCTGTTTGTAGGTGTTGGATCAAATTTCAACGGCACGGATCCCCTGATTTGGTGGATTAGAAGGAAGGGATTCGAAGAGGATCCCTTTCCCATATATACATATACACACTAGATATAGGGAGCTTTCAATTTAGGTGCTCACACTCATATCAGTTAGCTCAACAGCTACAACTTATAGAATTTTTATTCAATATTGTTATACAATTCAGATGTCAAATGTATTATAAGACCATCTCCAAATGAGATGTCAAAAATGCCACATAGATATATAACAGTAACAAATGACATACTATTTTCTCCAATCGAGTTGTCAAAGCTAACATAGAAAAGAAGGCTAAGTTGACATGGACAAAGGTATATCAAATTTGAAGCTGCCTTCAAATATGAATTTTGCTATTTCTAAAGGCATTTCACTTGCTTTACCTTAAATGCTAGCATATTTATTATTTAAGTATTATTTTATTAATTTTAAACTAATAACAACCCAACTTTTATTATTTAAAAAAAAACATAAATGAAGCAATAAATTTTGGCATATTGAGTGGAAGGAAAATATTAACCGTGTGTCAAATTGTCAAGTCAGCCATCAAATTGAAATTTGATGTTTTGAATTTGACATCTCCTTTGGAGATGCTCTAAGTAGTCATTTTTTAGGGTAATGCTAGGTAAAACAAATTTTTAAACTAGATTTTTTATAAGTGTCATTAATAGAAAATAATTAACAACCATATTATTTAGTTTACAAAATTTAGTTCAAAAATTTAATCCCTACTATTATTTTTAATACAAAACTACACGATTTCCCATTATATGTGTCGTACCAATTAATTATAAAATCTCTAGTTGTTATGATTTAGTATTCAATTTCATCAGAGATTCTTTTACAGTTTTTTAAAATAACTTGATCTTTTCTTGGGAAATAGACAAAATGACCAAATTTTCTATTCAATTTCATCAGAGATTCTTTTACAATTTTTTAAAATAACTTGATCTTTTCTTGGGAAATAGACAAAATGACCAAATTTTCTTAATCTTGAGATCAAAATAGAATTTTGAGATATGTACATAATATGCACATGACATGCACAACAATATGACATAAATAAAATTTTTCTAAAACTTAAAATTATCAAATTACCCTCCCATACAAATGATGGGTGAAGGAAGGGAAATGATGGGTGGGATTTAAATGGGGAAGCCATCGGAGTCAGAGAGATAGAGAAAATCCTCTTGGATCTTCTAGGTTGATTTTTGAATTAGTGAACAAGCAAAGAATGTGTTGTTTTGTTTTGTTTTTAATATTAATTGGACCTGTTCATTTTAGTATTGGAAAGAAGGATTTTTGCATGCAATGTAATGTGAAATGGATTTGTGTTATCAAATCAACGGTGTGTGCAGTGGAATAGCTAAACAAGACACAAAATTTACGAGGTTCCTCTATAGTCAGTGTGACTGGAGTACGTCCTCAGGGCAGCAGTGGTGCTTTCATTATAATCTGAAATAATAAGAGTACAAAGATAACTCTCTCTATTTATCTCTTCTCCTCTCCCTCTCTTTTCTCTCTTCCTCTTCCTTCCTCTCTTTTCTTTCTTTCTTTTCCTTCCTCTCTCTCCCGTGAGTCCCTCACATTCATCTCCTTTTTTTTTTTTTTTGTGTTCCATAAGACTTGCTTTTATAGAAGCAAATCACAAGCAACATAGTAAAAGGCTTACTATATGCATGTGGGCATACATACCCACTATTTACAACAATTTGCTTAATTTTGCGTTTTGATTAATAGATTTTAGGAGTTGAAGTGATTGGTTTGGTGGTTTTAAAGTAAATCAAAATCGGGCTTTTTAGCCAAAATGGTCCATGAGATTTGCATAACACATCACTTTGGTCCCTGAGATTTCAAATCAATAGAAGTGGTCTCTGAGATTGTCCACCATCCATCATTTTGGTCATTCCATTAAAAACTCCGTTAAGTGTCCTGGAGCTCTTGGCCGGAAGTTTGGGTAATTTCAAAGCTTCGTAACTCAATCGTTTCTTAACCAAATTCGACCCATAATATATCAAAATGAAGATAGGAAAGTGTAGAAGAAGATTATACCTATTTGGAAGCCTAATGGTTGCCAGAGATAGCCGGAAAATAGCCTCAAAGTTGACTGGTCCGAGGAAAACTGGAAAACTCGCTGGAAACTGGGTAAACTTTAAACGTTCATAACTTCTTCAATATTCAACGAACTCAAGTGATTCAAAAACGAAAATCATACTTCTTGATGAGATGAAGATCATGGTACCTTTTTTGATGGCTAAATCGCCGTTATTTCGCTGAAAAATGGCTCGAAAGTTACTAACTCGAGACCAAGACAACCACTTTCGAGGCGTTTTTTGACCAAACCACGACGAGTTAGCCATTGAAAAATATACCATTCTATTTGTCTCGTTGATAAGTATGATTTTTTTTTGAATCACTTGATTTTGTTGAGTATTGAAGAAGTTATGAACGTTTAAAGTTTACCCAGTTTCCGGCGAGTTTTCCAGTTTTCCCTCGGACCAGTCAACTTTGAGGCTAATTTCCGACCCTCTCTGGCAACCATTGAGCTTCCAAATGGTATAATATTATTCTACACTTTCCTATCTTCATTTTGATATATTATGGGTTGAATTTGGTTAATAAACGATTGAGTTACGAAGCTTTGAAAATTGCCCAAACTTCCGGTCAAGAGCTCCGGGACACTTAACGGAATTTTTAACGGAATGGCCAAAATGATGGATTGTGGACATTCTCAGGGACCACTTCTATTGATTTGAAATCTTAGGGACCAAAGTGATGTGTTATGCAAATCTCAGGGACCATTTTGGCTAAAATGGGGGTTTAAGTAATTTTGGAAAAGAAATAAAGATAGAAAGAAAAGGGAAAAATTAGAACTATCTAAAAACAAACCTAAGACATGGAATAGGTTAGAAACGTTTTTAGGACTTAAATCTGACTTCAAATAAACAAAGGCCTTCCCCTAAACATTCCTGAATAAGTGATATGATCTTTTAACTTATCCCTTTCAAATGCACAACTAAGAGGTTCACATATCTAGCATGGTATATAACTAGATTGTATAAATCCTCTCTTACTTTGCATGTTAGATGCATGGCATATACATAAAACTTATATTTGTAGGTGTAACCTAGCATGGCATATACTCATATTTAGCACCTAGAAACTCATTAAGAATGAAGAGGATTATGAACATCACTTGAACCCTAGAATATGACATTTATCCTAGAACTTCATGAAATCAATTTACATGATTAGTTATGAACCTAACCACATGTTGCTAATGGATGAAAGAAGATATGACAGTCATCCTTATTATTCTCAGCAAAAAGCAAACATAAAGAAGGATGAGTGCCATATGTTGTCTTGAGGAGGCATGGCTGCCTCTTCACCAAAGTTCAAGTCAAAACGACGGTTGGATGGGCCAAACATTTTCAGAAATGATGAAGGAGAAATGAGGTCCAATAAATCTCTGAAGTACAAAAACAAGAGGAAAATTCCTACAAGCAATAACTCTCTGAATGTACTTCTTGCACACAATTGGTGCCCCTATAAAAGAAATGGCAGCAGGGCCGTTTGTTAAAAAATCGAAGAGGCACCACTCTCTGGATTTCGAGAAGCAGATTTTCCTGAGTAAAATATGTTGACAATCCCCACATGCAACATCAGCTCCTCAGGTACCACAGATAACTTTGCCAAAGATCTCTGACAAAGTTTAGACATATAAATTTTGAAAGTCCAGCTACCCTAACATTACCCACAAGGCAGACTGGCAAAAATGCCCAACCTTTACTCACATTAAGAAAACACTCCCAACATGATTACTTGCTCAAAAATCGAAGGGGCACCGTTCTCCGAATCTCGAGAGCCAGACTCCCACCATGAATACTTGCTCAAAAATCGAAGAGGCACCGCTCTCCAAATCTTGAGAGCCAGACTCCTACCAGGATTGCTTTCTCAAAAACCGAAGAGGCACTGCTCTCCGAATCTCGAAAGCCAAACTCCTAACAGGATTGCTTTCTCAAAAATCGAAGAGGCACCGTTATCCGAAACTCGAGAGCCAGATCCCCGATAGGATTGCATGTTCAAAAATCGAAGAGGTACCGCTCTTCGAACTTCAAGAGCCAGATTTCCTTAGATAAAGCTTATTTGCAATCTTCACATGCAACATCAGCTTTCCAGATACCACATACCACTTTTTCAAAGTGCTCTGACAAAGTTAAAACACGTGAATCTTGCAGCTCCCACTACATTGCTATGATCGAGAAGGGTATAGGAACAACGTTACTACTTGCTGTTGGGACAATTCCTATATATGTTGACCTTCATCCTCCACACCCAGGCAGACCTGTAAATAAAACAAAATGCTCAACTTTTCTCCACATCCGAGAGGGCACTCTCAGCAGAGTCTCTCGAAATACTCAACTTCTTTTCCCCCCGATAATACCTCTGCAAACAAGCCACACCAGAGCAAGAGTATCGCATATCATCAGGGTTAAAAGCAAGAGTATCCCATATCATGCTTTTTCCCTGTCTTTTCCTTTGCCTTTGTTCTTACCTGCAAGACAAGGAGAAAAAGAGCAATCAGTCAGCACTTGGAATCAAGCTTCCAATCAGGAATTGACTGCCTGGAACTCCTTGCCTAATTACTTACTTGGCATTGCTCTCGAGTACTCATCTTCAACATCTTATGATTCCAGAAAAGATACCACATCTGCTTGAGGAATAAATAGGGCAAGTGAGAAGAATACAAGGAAGCATGTGGAGACAAGCGCAACAGAACACGTGTCGATTCATCTATTACTTTGTCAACAGCAAAAGTATCCCATATCATCAAGGTCGAACGCATTCTTGATTTGATGGACTTGTTTTGACCCTCATATTCTTGAGTCGGCCTTATACTCTGAAGGAAACTAGAAAACCTTCCAGCCCAGTTCAAGAATAAGCCTGTGGAAAGTTATTTCTTCAAAAGCAAAAGTATCACATATCATCTCTTCTCATTTTTCTTTTCTTTATCTTTCTTGCTGCCTGCAAGATAGGGAGAATGAAAACGATCAGCCAGAACTCGAAATCAAACTACTGATCTGAGACTGATTGCTTGAACTCAGATTGCTTACCTTGTCTGTCACCTCTTTCGGCAGATCTCCTCGCTCAGAGACTTGGGGGACTCCTACTATAGGGTTTGTATCGCGCTTGATCAAGCTCGAAACTACAAGTAAGCTTCAAGTGAAATTGATACATTTGTGCATCTCCATTGGTTAAAGAAACCACCCTTGGTTGGAGGAAAAGTACTTCTAGAGAAGATGTCATATCTACCTATAAGACAGATAAGGCAAGTGAAAACGATACCACACTTCGGTACTTCGAAGTTTCGTGATTACTCAGCGGCTTGGATATTGCAAGTCCCCAACCGAGGAGCTTCTCTCACTCGGAAACTTAGGGGAGCACTATTTGTACCATACTTGACCAATCCCGAAACTACCAAGCATCGGTCAACGTTATACCGTCAAGGACCCAGAATAGTTTCCTTCCAACCAGGAGGCCAATCACAGCGTGACACGTGTCAATATCAGAGGCCAATCACAACACGACACGTGTCAATGTCAGAACAAACCTAGAAACTCTCTTCTATAAAAGGAGATCATTCTCCCATAATAATTCCTAATTTTATTTGTACTAAATCATTCACTGGTATTCACAAAAGGAGAGCTTGAACCTATGTACTTGTGTAAGCCCTTCACAATTAATGAGAACTCTTCTACTCTGTGGACGTAACCAATCTGGGTGAACCACATACATCTTCTGTTTGCTTCCTTGTCTCTATCCATTTACATACTTATCCACACTAGTGACCGGAGCAATCTAGTGAAGCTCACAAACTTGACACTTTCTGTTGTACCAAAGTCCTCACTGATTTTGTACATCAACAACCTGAATCTGAACTAAAAATCTTAGGTTTTAATCTAAGAGTTGAAGATGGTCTAAAAATATGCACAAGTAGATGATAAATATAATATTACTCAATAATTAATAAGTGATGACAGTGGATAAACCGGAAATGAGTATGTACATTAATGACAAGTAAATTATTTAAATAAGAAAATGCTGATATGGACATAAATTAAAATATCCTGATTAAAATTTTAAAAGGTTAATCAAAACTTAAAAGGGAACTTTAACAAAAAAAATTCGGTACTGTTCACTTTAATGAAAAATTATATTTTTATATTAAAAAGTCAATTCTGATACTATTCACTTTATCATTTACTTTGTCCTTATCGTTAAAATTCAAAATTTTCAAATTACTTTCATTAATTTTCTTAACTTAAAAACTTATAAAAAAAATGCTAAGGAGACTCGCTACTCTCTACCCACGTATATATTTTCTCAATACTGCATCCCATCATTACCAAAATTAAAAATTAAAAGACATCCGTATTTGGAGTTTTGGGCCCACTTTTTTCTCTTGCATTCTTTCATCATCGATTCACCTCTCCATGCAAACACCTCCGGCAAATCGCTCTCAACCCCAACAAAACGAGCGACCCCGCCGCCACCACCTTCAAGAAACCAGAAGACACCACCTGCCACCACATCCAATAAACCAAAAGACACCACCGCGTCCATCTTCAATCAAAGGAGTGACATCCACCACCACCTTCAACCGCTTTTTGACGGAAACCCCCAACAAAAGAGGGCCACCACCCACCACCACTTTCAAATTCAACCGCTTTTTGATGGAAACCCCCAACAACCCCATCGCTCTATTCATCATCAAAATATGCTTCAATTTCAAAGTTTGTCATCTGAAAGAAGATGCTGATTATATAATCGAAATGACTATACCCCTCAAGTTCTTAGATAGATGAGAAGATTGGAAATTCCTGGAATTGCAAAATTATTAACTTTTATCCAAAGCAGTAGCAGTGAAAATAGGATTAAAGAGCGGAAATACATAAATGGCAATGACATTTCTAGCTAGAAGTATTTAATTAATTTTAATATAAATTAGATACCATACATATTACATTTTGAAATTATAGTAGAGAACCTAGCTTGCGCATAAAATGAAATAAACAGTTCAACAAGTTATTCAAATTAAACCACCCGTGTAAGGGACTCCATTGTTAGGCAACCAAATATCCCCCTCCAAGAAGTTGGAGATTGTAAAGTTAGCGGCATCTCTTGCATTGATAACATGGTAACCAGGCCATTGAACCCTAGTTGTATTGTTTGATCCTAGACCAGTATTATTGTACTCAGCATAATACAATGTGCTGAGTGCAAAATCCCCACTCCAAGCAAGCCATCCAGCTGGATCAATTAAACTTCCCATCGAAGTTTGTATGTAAATTGTTCTCGAATACTTCTTCCATGGCCTCCCTAGATAGGTCTTGACCTTATAGTTACTTGAAGCCAGTTCGGGTGTAGGTTCAATAGTACAATTGTGTATTGAAATCCCTGTTTTGAAATCCGGGTACATTCGACATTGAGCTGTGATGACATTGGATTGCCCTTTATTAGGCTGACGAGGGTATATATTGCAGTTTTGGAGAACAACGGTAGCATCGCCAAATATAAAATCTACTGTTCCGTAGATATCACATTCTCTGTAGAGTTGTTTGCGGGAATGTGTGTACAAGGTGTCCCGATAGCCTTCAAAGCCTGCACCTATAGAACACTGACATATCACCCCCGTTTCAGACTGCAACTGCTTGTTGGAATTTTTGGATCGCCGGACCCGCCCCACTCTAACGACACCGATACTATCCCCAACTTTACTACCTGTCCAATTCGTCAGGTGTGAGATTTTACCACAAAAGGCCTTAGTGTTAGTTAGAGTGGGGTAATACTATTTAAACCCCTTTGGTTTCACTACAAGAAAAGTGGCCTTTGGGCACAAAATTAGGGACACAAATGAGATGTTTGTGTTTGTTTAAACACCAATAAGGTGGAACAGTGTTCATTTCATAATGACAGCATTGATGGTGGTGAAGTTCCCACTTCCATCTTGACTCACAACCACTTTGTCCTTGACTAAAACCTCTTTACCTCCCATTTGAAGAAGCAAGAGTTCCTTTCCGAATCTAATATGCCTCTTGGGTTGTTTTGGCACCCCATTTCTGTCCTTAGGCACCCAACCCTTAGTTAAAAATGCCAAAGTGACACTGTACAACTGTGTGTTGTTGGAAATTGGGATTGACAGATCACTAATGACACTCCCAACTGAAGAAGGAAGAGACTGAATGCCATCATAACAAGTTTGTTGGTTGGTCAAAATTGCATTAAGCAAAGTTTTGACATCTTCGGCATCAAAACTAGGAAGAATGGAACTAGTCTTGTTAACTGCTTCGAGGGAGGTTGACAAGAAATCAATGCTTGACAATGTAAGTAACCTGCAATCCAAGCTCTAGAGGATTCCAGAAAATCCAGAAAATCCAAATAATTCACGGTTGAAACTCGACTTAATTTTTATTCTTCACGAAACAATACTTGACTATTGAAAGATGAGTAGGAACTCATTCTCAAAAAATTTCAAAATTGTTTGTTGTCAATTTGTAGAAGTTAACCAACTACGTTTCAATTACAAATAAGGCATATTGTGATTTTTAGAAAATGTTATCTCTTTGACATTTTCCTATTCATATTGATAAACGTATATATGACAGCTGTTGTAGCCTCCATTCTCCCTCGCCAGTGTTTTTCTCATTTTTGGTTTATTGGGATTTTTAGGATTTTTTTTATTAATTGATTGATTTGGAAAGAATTGTTTGAAGAAAAAAAATTTCCAATTGGCAAATATAAGCAAAAGGAGTATGATCAATTCTTGATAACCTCTATTTTATGAACCTATCGCTGTAAATTAATATCCCTAATCCATAAATCAATAGTAGGCGTTTGCTTCTGAATTATGAAGACTGATGAGCGACAAGCACTCTTTGGACATTCACTACCAACTTTATATTCTCTAGAATAATAGTCAAATTCCTGATCATATTATATATAGATGCACATACCGTGACCTTATTACAAATTAATTCCTCAAACGTTTCCATTGTAGCAATGGCTTCTAAATTCTTTCATCTTGTAAAAGTTTCATCATTTCTCATAATCTTCCATTTCCTCAGCTTTCAATCTCTAGCAGATTTCACTCCAAACACTCCACTCCCACCAGAAACCATTTGCAAGTCCACCCCTCATCCTTCTTACTGCATATCTATCCTTCCTCACAACAATGCCAATGTCTACGACTTTGGCAGGTTCTCAGTCCAACAATCACTTTCACAATCCTATAAGTTTTTAAATTTGCTCGAAAATTATCTTCGAGGCGGCTCAATTTTACCACAGCCTGCAATCCAAGCTCTAGAGGATTGCAGGTTGCTTACATTGTCAAGCATTGATTTCTTGTCAACCTCCCTCGAAGCAGTTAACAAGACTAGTTCCTTCTTCAGTTGGGAGTGTCATTAGTGATCTGTCAATCCCAATTTCCATCAACACACAGTTGTACAGTGTCACTTTGGCATTTTTAACTAAGGGTTGGGTGCCTAAGGACAGAAATGGGGTGCCAAAACAACCCAAGAGGCATATTAGATTCGGAAAGGAACTCTTGCTTCTTCAAGTGGGAGGTAAAGAGGTTTTAGACAAGGACAAAGTGGTTGTGAGTCAAGATGGAAGTGGGAACTTCACCACCATCAATGCTGCCATTGCTGCTGCACCAAATGACTCTGTTGCTGGTTGAGGATACTTCGTGATATATGTCACTGCAGGTCTTTACCAAGAGTACGTGTCAATCATATCACAAAAGTACTTGTTGATGATTGGAGACGGTATCAACCAGACAATAATCACAGGAAATAAGAGTGCAGGAGATGGATCGACATCTTACGACTCTGCTATTTTAAGTGAGTTCAATTCAAAAAATTAACTGACTGTAACCTGCAATCCTCTAGAGCTTGGATTGCAGGCTGTGGTAAAATTGAGCCGCCTCGAAGATAATTTTTGAGCAAATTTAAAAACTTTCAGGATTGTGAAAGTGATTGTTGGACTGAGAACCTGCCAAAGTCGTAGACATTGGCATTGCTGTGAGGAAGGACAGATATGCAGTAAGAAGATGAGGGGTGGACTTGCAAATGGTTTCTGGTGGGAGAGGAGTGTTTGGAGTGACATCTGCTAGAAATTGAAAGCTGAGGAAATGGAAGATTATGAGAAATGATGAAACTTTTACAAGATGAAAGAATTTAGAAGCCATTGCTACAATGGAAACGTTTGAGGAATTAATTTGTAATAAGGTCACGGTATGTGCATCTATATATAATATGATCAGGAATTTGACTATTATTTTAGAGAATATAAAGTTGGTAGTGAATGTCCCCATTTTATCCAAAGAGTGCTTGTTGCTCGTCAGTCTTCACAATTCAGAAGCAAACGCGTACTATTGATTTATGGATTAGGGATATTAATTTACAGCGATCAATTCTTGAAAACCTCTATTTTATGAACCTATCATACTCCTTTTGCTTATATTTGCCAGTTAGAAATTTTTTTCTTCAAACAATTATTTCCAAATCAATCAATTAATAAATAAAAAAATCCTAAAAATCCCAATAAACCAAAAATGAGAAAAACACTGGCGAGGGAGAATGGAGGCTACAACAGCTGTCATATATATGTTTATCAATATGAATAGGAAAATGTCAAAGAGATAACATTTTCTAAAAATCACAATATGCCTTATTTGTGATTGAAACGTAGTTGATTAAGAATAGTCTTTACATTTTTTTAGACCATATATTAGAAAACCCAGCCTAGTACTGTGTGCTTGTAACTAAACAGAACATAAAAATTAATTAGTTGTATGAGAAGAATTTAGCAGGGAATTATAGCCCTACAAGTCACACCCTGCTCATAGCAAATGAGGGTGTGAAAAATGACAATACTTGACTACTTAAAGATGAGTAAGAACTCCTACTCAAAACTCTTAATATTTTAATCACAAAGCTTTGTGTTTATGATCATAACCGCTCATATTATGAATCACACTGTAAAGATCATCTCTACAAAAAATAAATTAAAACTAAGGTCATTTAGTCAATCTATTGCAGCAAATACATAGACGGTTCGTAATGTTTTTACAAATACTGTTCATTTGTTTTTAAACAATTTGATGACTAAACGACCTTATTTTAATTGATTTTTTGCAGAGGCAATCTTTATAAGATAATTTATAATATGAATGGTTCTG
Organism: Malus domestica; assembly: GCF_042453785.1. Taxonomy (NCBI): domain Eukaryota; kingdom Viridiplantae; phylum Streptophyta; class Magnoliopsida; order Rosales; family Rosaceae; genus Malus; species Malus domestica. Next base: position 47,978,113 of record NC_091675.1, on the reverse strand, counting down.
ATTATAAACATGAACTTTTATAAATTGACAACAAACAATTTTAAAAAATTTTGAGTATGAGTTCCTACTCATCTTTCAATAGTCAAGTATTGTTTGGTGAAGAATAAAAATTAAGTCGAGTTTCAACCGTGAATTATTTGGATTTTCGGGAACCGGTCCTACAGATAGTCATCACAGCCGTTAGACGAGTCGGCCGCATGGATGGGCTGCACTACACGAATGGTCAGCCGTTATGGCTGCTTATGTTTGATTATTTAATAGATTAATTGATTGGCATCTTTATATTCCCTTTCTCCCAATGGGGCAACACCAGAAGGAAAAGTTGTAAACACTATAGAGTAAAAAGACTCATACGTTCATGACAAAAATGGGAAAACTCAAAACTGCTAAGACATAAGCAACAACCCCATTTTTCCATTTTTTGTTATGAACATATGATTCTTTTGTTTGTTGGCGGTGTAGCTGATTGGAGAGAATGAGAGGAGATTGGAAATAGTTGGCAGTTTGAAGATGCGTTGCCAATCAATTAATTTCCCTATTCACAAGAAGAGACGTGAAGTTTTTACCTCTAATTTTGATAGGGTTCTCATTTGGTAATTTAATAGGTTTATCATTTATGCCATACTATATTTATATGTGAATGCGCGTAGTAGACATGTAGAGCGAGCACTACCACTTTTGGTACTAGTAAATAGAACACGACATGCATGCATAGCATATAGCTAGGCGTACAAACTTTACATGTAAAACTTTGTCACCTTTTTTTGTTGGTTGTGTTTCCCAAAACGAACGTCACATAGGAATCTCCAAATTGAATTTGATTCCATAAAAAACATAACCACTAATGTTATCCTCCAATAAAAGATCGGAAATTATAGCAGGAGGTTCCTCGAACCAAAAGATCAGGTAAGCTAAAGTTATGCCTATTTTACTGAACTATTATAAGGGAATAGAGAGGGGAAGGCGGCGGCAAGAAAGAGAGAGAGAGAGAGAAGAGAGAGATTTTAAATATTGTGAGATGTTGTATTTCACCACATTGTGCCTTTATTTATAGTAAGTTAATTCCTTACCATTACAACTCTAATAGGATAATACCTAACCCTAGAGAATATTCCAAGATATCCCGAATCAAAACACGGGAACTTCATTATGCAATTGCACTATCAAATTGCCGACAGATTTGACTTGCATAAATTTTAGGGAATTTTAACGAAAAGCTCCCGGTACTATTCACTTTAACGAAAAACCACATTTTTACACTAAAAAGTCAATCATGGTACTATTCACTTTACCCTTTATTTTGTCCTTATCTTTAAAACTCAAAATTTTCAAGCCATTTTCATTAGTTTTCCTTAAATTTTACTCATAACTCATCTTTGAATATTGCAATGTCATACCTCCATTTCCGAATTCATATCAATGTCAGACATCCGTCTCCTTGTCCGTCAATTTTTGTTAACTACATGTGGCATGCGCAAGGCCCACTCCCTAGCCAAATTAGAACTCTACATGGCTTTATAAAACACTAACCTCTTTGCACGTGCATGCAAGAGACATTTTTCTTATTATCACGGGTGCTACGCGTCCCTAAAGATCTTTTATTTATGTCCAAACCACATGTTTGGCAGACGTCTTATTTTTAAATTAAATGATCAACTTTTACTACACAAAGTATGAAACGATCCTGTTGCATTGTGAGAAGGTTTGAAAGTAGTTGTACACAAAACCAATCTCTACTAACATGTACATGCATCTAGACAAATTATTAACACAAAAGAATGGTTAAATACATACAACAAAATATGGAAGAGAAACAAAAGAGAATAGTAGTAAGACTATTTTAAGTCACTATGTATGTTGTAAGTCTTTGCTCAGTATCCTCTTTAAGTCACTATGTATGTTGTAAGTCTTTGCTCAGTATCCTCTTAGCTCTTGTAAACTCTGTTTCTGCAAAGTAATTTATTAATCAAACTTTCAGCAATACAACTAAAGTTGAAATTTAAAACAATTAAGTAATGGAATCATTAAACAAAACCTAACACTAATACTCAAAGTATCGTGATAACACCTAAAACAATGAAAAAACGTTTTAAATTGATTAAAATGGTTAGCACACCTTAAAAACAAATAAAAACCAACCATTTATTTATACTGCTGCTTCAAAACTAAAGTTCATGTCTTGGATAGCCTCATATAATTCATCATCTGTTTGTTTTATTTTTTATTTTTTGGAAATTTCAGTACCTAAATGCAATGAGATTATCAAAGTCTATAACTGTAGAAATTTAGAAAACAACATAATTAACATTCTACAATCAATTCAAAAACTGTAAGTTTCATCGAAAGTCTGGTATTAGAAAAGAAAAAAAATTAAATGTTAGGAAAAAAAAGTTCAAGTCAGTTCAAATGAAGGGATTTCTTCTAAGCATGGTTTACAAACAAATGCCATTAAACCATATGAACTCTATAACTTTAATCCAATATATAATGTGTCGTAAGGTATGCAACCAATATGTAATAAGTCTTATGTTGTAGTTCAGGAATTACTTGTGGAGTACACGAATATGTGGTACTGTGGTAGTTCAATTTTACATACTCCTATTTTCCCTACACTCTTAACTAACCCACCACCTACCAATAATATTTGGTTTTGATTGTCTCCACTGCCAACATGCCCTAGCGAATGGGCTAAACAATGCTCAATGGGTTCTTTGTTAGTGAAAATGCAATGAAAACACACCAATATACTTTAGTTGAAATAGTGCAGACGTTGAAAATTGCACATACCATATCTGATCTTCTCCAAAGTCATGTAAACAAAAAATGCAATCCAAAAATTAAGAGGCCTTAACACCATAGATGCCTGAACACCGAAGATGCTTCACCTTTAATGCCCTGCATAAGGGGTAACCGAGGACCACCAATAGGTACAGTGAAACCAACAAATGACAGCATCATCAAACATATTTGGTCACATACCTTTACAATTAGTAATATATATATTAATTGCTTTCCGATGGACATAAGAGAAACGCTATGCATATACATAGTTAATCTATTACATCCTTTTGATTGGGTTGTATTTCTGGTTGATGGGATGGTGATAAAATTCCCAAAATGCAGTCCGGGTCATTCCCTTTCCGACTGGACTAACTCGGTAAAGGGTCAGTCTCATACAGAGCATGCCGCATAGCTACTCATTCTTCCTACAACACCAACCAGCAACCATAATGTCATCTCAATTATCACTAATAAACAAATTAAATATCCTCAGCTTTCTGTGCGCCCCTATTCCCTGAAGATTATGATAAAATTGAACCTAATGCATCCAATAGTAAAATTAAAACATGCATAAAAACAGAGAGAGAGAGAGAGAGAGAGAGAGAGAGAGAGAGAGAGCATTTCAATACCATTCGTTTGGAAAACTGAAGCAAGAAACGGAACATTTCATTCGAAGTGGTGCTGTAGTGCAGTTGGTTTGGCGAAGTAGTGGAGAAAAGAACGGTTTCTTTTTTTCGTTTTTCTTTTTTTTTTAATCAGGAGGAAAAACCGTTTCTTTCGCGAAGTGGTAGTGTAGTGCAGTTGAAGGTTCATCATGTCTCCATCTTTTTTTTTTTTTTATATAACTTTTCCAATTTACTTTTTAAGTTCTAGTTTTTGAAAATTTTTATGACCAAATTATACCTGCTTATTTGTTTTCATTATTTTCGGCCAGCTTTTTAATTTTTTGGTTGAGGGACTTTTTAGTCCAATTATTTTTGGTGAAGTATTGAAACATCAAAATTGACTTCTAGCTTTTTAATATTAGAGACTATTTGTGGTGAAGTTTTGAGATACCAAAATTGACTTCTAGCTTTTTAATATTAGAGATTAGAGATATTAGATATGCGTTAATTTTTTTATTTTTTATTTTTAAAGCATAAATAAGCTATATTTTTAGTGTGGCAGTGAAAAAGATGATTGGGTTTCTACAGAAAAAAAAATGGTATTTTCTATTTTTATAAACATTTTTTTTCCACATTTTTTTCGGATGATAAAATATGATTTAGACCTCAATCAAGCAAGAAAATACAAACCGATAATAAAATATGATTTAAACCTCAATTTAATCTCATTAATTATTCGGCTTAATTGACAGTTGCAACTTTTGCAAAGAGGGAAAGAACATTCTGATTAGGGCGCCGCCCCCTCCCCAATTTTTTCAAGGAGCGTAACCGCATTGTGCGAATCCCTACTAATATCCTCCACTCGTTTGGACACTTCAGTCTTAAGGCGGCCTTCCGCTGCAAGCTCAAAGCCGTCTTTACAAGTCTCCGCATTGGTACCCGCGGCGCCTGAGGTTCGCATTCAACATCTGTTCACGGAAGTACGGGCTGCCGGGGGTGCTGAGCTGGTTCAACGTCTTGAGCGCGTTGCGGAAAGATTGAATGGCATCGCCGAACAACTTGACACAGTCGTGAAGGGCGACAGCAGTGCGTGGGTCGAATTGGCGGGGGATGCTGGAGACGAAGTCGAGGTGCCCTTGGGCATGGGTTAGACCAACATCGATAGCGTCTTTGGTGAGCTGTACCTTTTCAGTGAATGGGGTTCCGACGGTGAGGATTGGGCGGGAGAGGAAAAAGAGGAAGATGAGGGAGAGGGGAAGCTGGGTCATTATCTGTTGTAGTTTTCATGATTGAGAGGGATGTTTGGTTCTACATGTACTGGAGGTGTGGTGGTGGTGGTGAGGGGGCTGTGGAGGGGGTGTTGTTAAAGTAGGGGAAAGAACTTCGTTAGCGTTTTTTTTGTCAAGCATTATGGTTTTTTCCGTACACCGAATGTGGACTAGCCAATTAAAGGAGTTTCCACAGCTGATTTAGAATGATCACATTAGTGCATTACCCTTTATTTGATTCTAGTTTAGAACAATGTTCTGGCTTAGTTTGGTATGTATCTAGTATTAATTAATTAGAAAACTTCACTATAATTCTTAGAAGAAAATACGTTTAGATTAAAACCCTAACGAAGATTAAAAATTAAATTAAATTCCTTAACCACATGTCCATGTCAGCATGCATATTTCACCTCATATTTTTTAAGGTTTTATTGTTCTTTTTTCCTATAATATCCCCTCCACATATGGTAATATATTTTATATTGATCATCTCATATTTTCTGCCTCATTCGAAATTCAAACAAACAATAATTCCTTAGCTGGATACATAAGAGCAAGTCCACCCCCAAGGACTTTGTGTCAGCACCCAGCCCATTTATCCACTCCAGTGAACAGTAACAGACTCTAATGAACAGGAATAGGCCAATGCATCTCCACCCCTAAAAAAATGCGCTGGCACCCAGTGAAAAAATGCGCTGGCACAAACGATCTTCACCCCTACAAAATGCGCTGGCACCCAGCCTAGCCACGTGTCACTTCCGTTTTACAATAATTTAGCCAAGGTTTCGATAGGATTTTCAACCAATCACGTCATGCCACGTGTCATTATTCGAACGTACTATTTTGTGGATAGATTTTCGATAGGATTTTCAACCAATCACGTCATGCCACGTGTCATTATCCAAACGTACTATTTTGTGGATAGATTTCCGATAAGATTTTCGACCAATCCCGACACGCCACGTGTCACTTCCGGGTTACAATAATTTAGCCAAGATTTCAATAAGATTTTTAACCAATCACGTAGTGCCACGTGGCATTGTCCATAACCTCATCCTTTCTTTTTTTTGTCCATATAAACCCTACATCCCTACATCCATCCTCACACCAAGCTCAATCCTTCTTTTTAGCTCAGAATCCTTGTTCATCGTTTTCAAATCTTGAGTTCTTATTACAATGTCTTCTTCAAGAAGAGTATAAATAGTTGCAGGAGCAACAGAAAAGGTTGTTGGCACAACAGGCAGAATTGGCCAATCTCGAGGAAGATGGAGGTGGAGATGAAGCTTTCTTCATGGAGGAGGATGAGGATGATCACCATAGAAGGTAGAAGGCCTCACATTCCCGTCGTGTCATGGAAGCCGTGGGTCAGATAGCCAAACCAAGACGTGTTGCAAACCTCGATAGAAAAAGGAAATCTCCAATAAAAAAGATGTGCCTTGCCTTGATGTTCGCCATCCATAAGCTTAGGCTTTACATGCATGCTTACACCATCCACCTAGTTGCTAAAGCTGACCCGGTCAAATACGTCATGTCCAAACCAGTCTTGACAGGGCGACTTGCTAAATGGGCTCTGCTTCTTAATCAATATGAGATAATCTACGTTCCAGCTAAAGCCGTTAAGGGACAAGGGCTAGCAGATTTCCTTGTCGATCAACCAATCCCAGCTGATTGGAAAATCTCAGACGACTTGCCTGACGATGAGGTGTTCTACATCGACATTTTACCGACCTGAACGATGTTTTTCGACAGATCTACACGAGCAGATGGAGCGGGGGCAGGAGTAGTATTCATGTCGCCACAAAGGAAAATACTACCTTATTCCTTCCGACTAAGTGAATTATGCTCCAACAACGTTGCTGAGTACCAAGCACTGATCATCGAGCTCCAAATGGCAATCAACATGGAAATCACAGCCCTTAAGGTATATGGCGACTCCAAGCTCATAATCAATCAACTCTTGACTGAATATGAGGTGAGGAAAGATGATCTTGTCCCATACTTCTGACTGGTAACTCAATTGCTGCAAAGGTTCAAGGCTGTAACACTAAAACATGTTCCAAGAAAAGAAAATCAGATGGCAGACGCTCTTGCCAACCTAGCCTCGAGCATGACATTAAGAGAAGACGAACCGACAGACATGCCAGTTTGCCAAAGATGGGTGATCCCGCTTGTCACTAAAATACTACTAGATGATATAAACGTTATCTCAGTACTTCCGGTCGACGCTGAAGAGTGGAGACAGCCACTGATCGACTACTTAGAGCATGGAAAACTTCCAGATGATCCTAGACACCGCTCCAAAATACGTCGACGAGCACTTCGCTTTCTCTACTACAAAGAAACACTCTACCGACGCTCTTTCAAATGAGTACTTCTGACATGCCTAGGTGAGGAAGAAGCCAATCAAGCCATGGAAGAAGCACACTTAAGCGTATGTGGGGCGCATTAGTCTGGACCAAAGCTATATTTCCAGCTCAAAAGAATGGGTTACTACTGGCCAAGCATGGTGAATGAGTGCCTGGAACATGCCAAAAGGTGCCAAGCCTGCCAATTCCATGCTAACTTCATACATCAACCGCCTGAACCATTACATCATACAGTTGCTTCATGACCGTTCAATGCATGGGGATTAGACGTCGTAGGGCCAATCGCACCAAAGTCATCTGCAGGATAAGCTTACATCCTAGCTGCAATAGATTACTTCTCCAAGTGGGCTGAAGCCATACCTTTAAGGGAAGTCAAGAAGGAAACTGTCGTCCGTTTCATCAAGGAGCATATCATCCACCAATATAGTGTGCCTCCCTAAATCATCATCACTAACAACGGAAAACAATTCTCCAACCGACTCGTGGATGAGCTCTGCAAGAAATACAAGTTCAAGCAGCATAAGTATTCCATGTATCATGCTCCTAGCCCGCAAGAGCATAAATTGTGTACAGCAAAACAAAACAAAACAAAACAAAATAAAACAACACAAAACAAAACAAAACAAAAAATTTTAAAAAATAAAAAAATCCACTACTCATTTGAACTATGTCATGACCTGATCCCTCCTCAACCGAAGGTACGTAGGCAACTTGAAACTTCAAAACTTCGAGTATAGTCACATCACCAACAAAAAACACAAACACTTTGAAGCAAATTCAAAATATGAATACTTTATTTCTTTAAAGGAATGATTTGGTTACAAAGCCGTATTACAAAGGTGAGCATCACGCCATGTCACCACCGAGAAAAGTTGTGACCAAAAGGCATTACACAGCATAAACTCACGGCAGTCTTTTGCACAACCCCACATGGTAAAAGTGACGCACTGGAACAAGCTCCAAGCAGCAGCGGCAAAGTGTCCACCGCAAGCAGCAAGGTCAATATGCACGGCAACGTCACCACCGAGGAAAGTTATGACCAAAAGGCACTACACAGCATAAACTCGCTCCAGTCTTTTGCATAACCCCACACGGTAAAAGTGATGCACGGGAACAAGCTTCAAGCAGCAGCAGCAGCAGCAAAAAGGGCAGCTGCAAGACGGTCCTTCAAAGAACACTACAGTAGTAAAGAAACCAAAATGCCATGCAATCGCACTACGCAACCCCGCAGCGGTTACACAAACAGTTTCTTGCGCTGCACAGCGACGTCACCACCAAGGGGAGAACTGTGACCAAAAGGCATTACACAGCGAAGCCTGCTGTAAGCTCTTGCACAGCACCACACAGCAGCGCACCACCAAGGGAAAACTGTGATCAAAAGGCACTACACAATGAAACCCCGCTGCAGGCTCTTGTACAGCACCACATAGCAGCGCACCACTGAGGGAAAACTGTGATCAAAAGGCACTACACAGCAAAACCTCGTTGCAGTCTCTAGAACAAGTACTAGGCAACTTGCTCACTCCGCCACCAACAACCACGTCTCTGAAAGCTTCGTGAGAGTCTCGGCATCATGTTCTGCCTTCTTAAAATTAAAGATTCTTGGAATTACAGCAAAGAAATCCATCGGTGGGGTACACATATATATTATATATAAATAAACACATCATATTACATATATATATATATATATATATATATGTATATATATATATATATGTATGTATGCACAGTGACAGGACAGCAACTTGTTGTGTGTGTATATATATATATACACACACACGTGAAAAGGTTGTATGAAGATGATAAGACAGCCACTTTCCATATACGTGACTCACCAAGTAGAGGTTGCATGAAGGAATTGCAGAGGTCGAAGAGGTGGAAAGCACGAAAAATTACAGAGGTCGAAGAGGTGCGGTGATGACTCCGCCTTGTCTCCAGCGCAACCGAACTCCCACAAATAGTACGGAGAGTTACAAAGGTCGAAGAGTTCGAAGGTAACTCACCCTTATGGTTCGAACCTGCACTCACAACCACTTTTTTTGTCCAGTACCGAGTTTAGTGAGCGGCAGACACAGAAAACGCAGTGCAGCGAGGAAGCAGTGCATGCAGTCGCGATTGTAGTCAGCAGCAGCGCGGGATAAGGCAGTCAGGATGCAAGACAGCAAGTATTGCAGCGGCTATGCAATGGTTACGCAGTGATGGTGCGATCCCATATATATACATGTATATATGTATATATATGTACAAGAACCCAGAAATGCAGATGGAGTGCGGTGACTATGCAAGTTCGCATGCAGAAAAGGATGTAGGTAAGGAATCCTATCGAGGTCCTCGAAGAAGAAAATAAAATGCGGTGACTATTTAGATAATGGTGCAGCGCACAGTGCAAATGATGATCTGCATGCAGAGAAGAATGTAGGTCCTCGACTGCGTAAATAGTGATCCGCATGCAGAAAATGCTGCAGAGAAAAATGCAGTGCGACAACTGTGCAAACAATGACCAGCATGCAGAGAAGAGTGAAGCATGGTGATTGTGCAAATAACAGTGATTGTGCAAACAACGACCCGTGCCTGGAAAAGAAAACCAAAATGAGAGGTGATGGGATGGTGCACTTGGAAAATATGATTATGCACGGCACAATAAGAGGTTACGGGATGGTGCACTTGGAAAATATGATTATGCATGCCACTATCCTGAAAAATGTGATTAAAAAAAAAACAAAGGGAAGGAAAAGAAAGAGAAGTAACATGTCTTAGTGAGATATGTGTTTCAGCACAATACACCGATTAAAATAAAGCATGTCTATTGATATCTTCGAGAAATTACAAGTACAAAAAAAAAAAAGAGACTTCACAAAGCTTGCTCACATGAAGCCTCAGCACTCGGCAGAACCCTAGAAGAAGAAGGCACTAAAGATTAATCATATGGCGTCTCAATACTTGATCGAACGCCAGATAGCGAAGGCAAAAGATGCCTCTGGAAGAAAGCCACAAAATTCTGATAGTCACTTTGAATCTGACCTTCAGTTTCCTACAGATGATCAAGCTTTCTCTTCATGCTCGTCGAATAATCATTTGCAAGCATGCACAACTCTCGATTCTCATGCTTGAGACATTTGATCTCTCATCCAAGGCATTCCACCTCGGCCATCAATGATTCAACTTGGCGAGTTCGAGCAAGTAGGCGCTGGCCCATGTTGGACACAAAGCCCGCACACTGAACACCGAAAGCCAGGGAGTCTTGGACAGCCAACTCATCGAACCGCCTTGAAAGCAACCTATTATCTCTAGGAGTGATGAGGTTTCTGGCTACTACCGTTGCCGCTATTACATCCCTCATCACAGAGTCTTCAACTGTAAAGGGCCATTAGAAGATAAGAAGGACGGGCACCATATATTACCTTAACGCGGCGCACTTATATCACTCCAGAGACTCAAATCTAAGCAAATGTTAGACGGGTATGGCATTTTCAAAAATGGTAAAAGAAAAAGGTTGGAGGGAGTAAAATCTCATAAATACACTAGAGACAATTTTCATGAGCAGGCAATCTTCAAAATGTGCATGTGGGATGTGATCGATAACACAACCACCAGTTCAAAAATCGAAGAGACGCCACTCTCTGAATTTCAAAAGCCAGATTTTCTGCATAAAGTCCGTCAACACTTTTCAGATGCAACCTCAGCTTGTTGGATAACACGTGCAAGTTTGTCAAAGATCACTGACAGAGTTGAAAACGCGTGAAGTTCATTATTCCAACTACCACACTGTTGGCCGACAAGCGTGGGTGACAATGCCGCATCCGCACTGCCACCTGCTATTGGGAAATCACTATTTAGGTCGACCTTCATCCTCTATGGTAAGGCACACATCCAAAATGCCTGACTCTTCTTCCTTGCCAAGAATACATCTGCAACCAAACCTCTCAACATACTCAGTTTTCTTCCTCCCTAAAAATACCTCTTCAACCAAGCCTTCAAGAGTAAAAGTATCTCATATCATCAGGGTCGAAAGCAAGAGTATCTCATAGCATGTTTTCCCCCCGTCCTTTTCTTTGTTCTTGTTCTTCCTCGTAGAACAAGAAGAAAGAGAGCAATCAGTCGGCACTCGGAATCAACCTTCCAATTTGGAACCGACTGCCTGGAACCCCTTCCCTGATTGCTTACCTAGCACTGCTATCCAGTACTCATCTTCAATTGTTGATGCACTGCCAAAGTAGATGCCAGATGCCTTAAGAATAGATAAGGTAAGTGAAAATGATGCATCGAAGCATGTGGAGACAAGCACAACAAATACATGTGCTGATCATCCGCTACTTCTTCAAAAGCAAAAGTATCTCGTATCATCAAGGTCGAAAGCAAATGTATCTCATATCATGCTGTTCCCATATCATTTCTTTTGCCCTTGCTCTTGCTTGCAAAACAAGGAGAAAGAAAGCAATCAGTCAGAACCTGAAATCAAACTTTCGATCAGGAACTGATTGCCCAGAACCTTTGCCTGGTTGCTTACCTAGCACTGCTCTCGAGTGCTCATCTTCAACTATAGACGGGTCTCGAATTTACTCAGTAAATACTTCAGGACAGTTGATATGATGTTGGCTCTTTACACTGAAGCTACCAAGCATGGATGAGTCGCTAAGAAGTGATGCTCTGAAGAACCATTTAAAGGCAAAAGCTTGCGCACCACTTCTGCTAGGCGAAAGAAACAAGTAGAGAACAATGCAGCACGATAAGCTGGAACAAATCATTAAAGCAGGACACCCTTCTCAGTAGAACTACATAATCCAGACGGATGAGTCTAAGTCAAATCAAAGCCTGCCATCATTGCTATAATCAAAGAGTTCGAGAAGCTTCAACAGCCTGTCTCTGACACTGTCACCGAAGAGCAAAGTCTCGATAACTCTTAAAGATCATACCGTTAACCAAACTACTCGGGGTTCATATGAAAATGCCGCGAACTTCCTTGATCTTTCAGAGCAAATCTTTTGTAGCCTCTGACCTTATCCCCTAACCCTCTTCAATATGAATTGGAAAGATTGAACAAAGAAACAGAACATCACCTCTATCTCGTGCCTACCTGCTATGTGTCCAAATCCTGAAACCGTTCATGGTCATGTTTAAGTTCAAGATCAAACCCCAACGGCCCTTGAAGAAATCACAAGTCCGATTCAAAATCAAGCGTCCTCAACCCTTGAATCAAATTCAACTCTAGATAAAATGAGTAAGTTCAGACCTTTGAAGGAAACCAAAAAACCCTCCAGCCCAGTTCAAGATTGAGCCTGTGGAAAATTAACAATTGGAGGAAACCAGAAAATCTTCCAGCCAAATTCAAGATCAAGCCCCGACAGCCCTTGAAGAAATTACCAGCCCAGTTCAAGATCAAGCCTCAATGGCCCTTGGATCGACATCTACATTAAGGGACTTCAAAACTCATCTTCTACACGTGACAAGCACATGTATACGACGCGCATTGAAGTGGGGGCGTTTGTAAACATCAAAATTTCGGTGAAATAAATGTTGATCAATAATTAAAATTTCAATGTTTACATGTCACATAAATTTTACACATAGCATGTGACTCAACGAAAAATTGAGAATCATCAGAAAAGTCATCAAACATGACACGTGTCAACACTTGGCAGAAATGATTTATTTCATCTGATTATTTAAATCCAAAAATCAAGTTTTGGAATTCTATAAATAGGAAGCCAAGGCATTCATTTTAGGGACACAAAATTCATAACTAATTCACATTACACCAAAACCTTAAAGCTTTAAAACTCGAAAGCTCCCAAGCAAATCCCAAAGGATCAAGAAAGCTCTCTTCGTTCTTCGTCAAATCCTCTTTCAAGATCAAGCCCCAACGGCCCTTGAAAAACTTCCACCAATTCAAGATCCAGCCTTAACGCCCCTTAAAGAAAGTGTTCATCGTTCATCACCGTTCATCTTAAGATCAAGCCCCGACGACCCTTTAGATCAACAACATCAATAAATTCATCCATTGTTCTTCAAGATCGAGCCCAAAAGCCCTTGAAGATCCTTACACCACTGTTCATCCTAAAGATCAAGCCCCGACAGCCCTTTGGATCAGTAGCCCATCCACAAATCAAGACCTTACGGAAATCGAATCAGAGGATTAAATTTGAGAGAGATTGTAACCTCAAAATCATTAATACAAAATATTATTTTGTACACGTGTTCTTGTCTCATTCATCGCATGAAGTTTTGTGTTTACAATACATACTACATATAGTATGAAAATACTCACCGTAACCTGCAAAATATCAAGATATCAATACGGCACAATAGTTCATATATAAGTGCATGACGTTAGTAATCATATACTTTCGCGTAAGCAAACATATCAAACCAAGTGCTCATCGACACATGCTGACACATGAGTTCATGCAGAGTTATTATAATATGAACAGGACTGAGTGTAATAATGATATACGCTATAGTGCTACAATCACATGAAGACTGAGGCTATTCACGGTCACATACGAGTCGGAGTTGCCTATTGCAACTTGTACAACAAGACTGGCACCTACTTGGATCCAAGGCGAGCATACGGTGCGGATGTGAACATACAAGTGAAAAATTGGCCCTGGCATTAGCCTTAGGCGAGCACTAACACTAGTGCAGCAAACGATGAGCAAAAAATATAAATATAGTCATTCCATAGTGGTTTGATAGTTCTAATCAACATAATATCATTCATAGCCGTAGTTATAATCATGGCATCAATCAACATATGCATACTTGTGCATCCCGTAGGATTTATGATCACTACATAATTTTCAGTTATTTTGCTAATTCTTATAAGCATTAGTCTAAGCTAGGCATATGTAATAAATTCTCTTTCAATGTATAAATGGAAACTAACAAATATGTATACATTATATAAAAGAAAAGACTCACTCACCTGAAGTCCGCGCTACAACTCCCTAGCACGAATATCTAGGCGTCACGAAATATCGTCGCCTAGAATAAATATCAAATCACATCTCAGAATTCTTATCGATAGAACATGTGACTTACATAAAACACATCCCCAAGGACGTTCTAGAATGATTTGAAACCCATTGACCAATAGTCAACTGTTGGTCAAAGGTCGACGGTAAGGTCCACAACCCTACGCAACTCGATCCTGAAGATCCGCACCTCGAATTTCAGATTCGTGACTTCCAAATATCCAAATTATGCTTCTAAAACAACATACTAAAATCTTACCACGATTCGACGGTCGGATCTCCGCCAGTCACAATTCAAGTGGCGGTTAACGTTTTATTTTATGAACTGACAAATCCAATTTGTGAAGATCCTTATGTCGGATTCCCGATCCGTAAGTTCCTAATGTCCTCAAATATTACATACTACAACGTACTAAAGTTTGGTGACGGTCCAATGGTCGGATCGTCGAATCATAAAATGGTCAAATGACGTAGTACTCCATACTAGGTTCACACTATCGAACTATAGCAAACTATCGAACTTGCCGGAAAATTGAACAATTCCAAAAATTCCCAAATTTTACAGAAATAAAGATCTCAACAAGTAGAGCAAGTTTTATACATGTGGCCAAGTCCAATTTGGCCGGGAAATGCCCCAAATTGGCTTGCAGCCGTCGGAAGCCCTAGAAATGGGTGTGTTCGATTCGCCTTCTCCAGTACTCCCCCGCCTCCAAGGTTGTTTGGGGTTTTCTCCTGGGCTCAAGAGGAGTTGATTAAGGGTGGTGGTTTGTGGTGCAACTCGTCGGAACAGTGGAATCGCCGTCGAACACCCCTGGGTTCTCCGGCACTATTAATCACTGTTTTAAACCAAAAACCTTTCGATCTTGGGCAGAAACGGTAGAGGGGAGGTTGAGTAAGATTACAGGTGATGGATGTATGAATTTCGCCTGAAAAATGGTGGAAGTTGGCCGAAATAACACCGGGTCGAACCGGTTGGGTGTACGGGTCGAAAATGAGGCTGGGGAGGTCCTTCCCTCTCTCCTCTACTGTTTGGTTCTATCTTTTCCCCCTCATTTCTAATTGGTCCAATCCTTTTCCCCCTAAATTTCTAATTGGTCACTCGACAACAATCTAATTGGGCCTTTTTCCCACAAGGTGGGAGTTTATTAATTTCTAATCTAAACGGTAATAAAATGATTCCAAATGTCCGTAACTTTTCTGTTACAATCCCGATTCGCAATCGGCTTTCATTTATGTGTTCGTACCATCGAATACTACACAAATACGCTAAAAGAATATTTTGTACATCTCACTACACGCTGGTCAACGAAGGTCATCAATCTCCCCTCAAGGGCATTTTCATCCAATCACTCTTTTAAAATTAATAAAATCGTAAAAGTAGGGACGCGTTGTCACAAAATTTCTCTCCTCCTTATTACTATAAATAAAGTCACAAAGACTAGAGAATTAACACACAATTCCTCAAGTCTATTCTCCACTCTCTTTCTCTCTATGTCGCACCCCTCAATTAAATATAGGCTACAACACATTATCAGCACGCTCTTCATGCTGTGCTAAAGAGAATTTATTCATCTTGAATCAGGGGAATATTACGTTTCAGTTACTTTAATTGATTAAATTTTGATTTTATTGAATTCATATACTTTTATTGATTCAATTTTATTTTTTGTGTTGAACGTGATACAAGCTTTGAAGATGGAAAGCCGAAATTGAAGAAGAAAAAACACTTCTACAATAAGGTTCTTCCAAAACAACGGTTTTTATCTCAATATTTTTGCAGCCCTGATAGCATGAACATTCACCATAATGCATGACTCAACTTTACATTTTTCGAATTTTAGATTCTACATAAATTGTGTATGCATTATACTCATAAATTTGAGTTATGTTTGGCCAATGATGATTATGCTTAGAAATTTTTTATATTTGTATGGCCAATGATAATGATGGACATAAATTTTAATATTTATGGAAGTCATGATGATTTACCGAACAGGAATGAAATCGTAAACTGAGGTTATGGTTTGTCCATTATAATTGAAATGGTGGAAAGACCATGGAGATTCTTCATTTATTGAATTATTTGTGGATATGCATAAAATTATAGAATGAGATTTGAGTTCGTCTAATATAAATGGAAATTGCTGATTGGTTTTGGATTCTAAATTTTTTTTACAGGGATTGTGGCTAGAAGTTCTGGTATTTTTTACCAATGTATGTGATTGGAAATCTGGGAAAATGTATGTGAATCATGATCATTGATCTATTTATTTTGAGCTGGAATAAAATCATATGATTTTATTCACTATAAATGGAAGGGTGGAATGAGTTCTAATTTTCCTTTCCGTTATTCGATGGTTGAAATTTCAAGGACAAGATTTATTTTAATGGGGATTGAATGTAATACCCTGAAATTTTAAATATATGAAATAGAATATTCATAATTATGAATATGCAGAGAAAATTGAAAATAAATCGATTTATGGTTATGAAAATTTAATTGAGAAATTTTATAATTTTGTTACCAGAAATTATTATAATTTACATTGAAAAATTTATCGATAAGTGGAAATAACAAAAATGCCCTTAGTTGGTTTAACGTAATTACACAACATATTTTATCCTCATATATTTTATCATATTTCTTGGTATATTTGGATAGTGGACGATCCTACAAGCGCACAGGCGAAAACCATTTGTGAATCGGAGTTGGAACGAAGAAATTTGATGTTAAAAAAAAAAAAAGATAAAAAAAAGATGAGTCTAAAAGCTGCCATATGGCAGTGTGAGAGAGAAAGAAAAGGAAAGATGCGGGAGAGAAAAAGAAAGGGGGAACGAATTAGGAAGGGGGAGAAAAGATAAGTGACCAATGGGGGAGAGAAGAAAGGAAGGGAAGGGAGAGAGACGAGGGGCAAGGAATCCCCCCACGGTGTTTCATAGCGAATCGAGGCAAATCGCCACCTGGAAACCATTCCCTAGCCTTCCCTCTTCCATTTCCACCAAAAAATATAAGGAATTTGGTGGTGGTTTTTTGGAAGAACACCCGACGGGAACCATGGGTGCACGGTGAAATTTCGATGTTTCTGCAGGTATCACCGACAACCACAACCCTTGTCCAACTGCCCTTGAGGACTGGATTGAAGCCCAAACAAGTTTGGGGGTGGCGGAGCCATGAAATGGACGAATCAAAAGACACCTAAATTCTAAGGTTCCTACGGGTTCGAGGCAATTCCGAGAACTTCCCGGCCGAGTTGGACTTCAGCCCAGGTATGAAAGTTGTTCCTCTCATTGAACTCTACTTGAGTATAAAATTTGGTAATTTTTTAAGTTCATCGGAAAATTAGGTTTCCGTTCGCCGGAAATCGCCACCCACTGCGGCGCGTGGCCAATGGGCTGATGTTGCCATTTTGTGAAATTTTTTAATATTCTAAATATGAATTTGGTATCAAATTGATGTGTTTCGATTATTAAACCCAATGTTGGTTATTTCGGTTATTTGAATATAATTGAAAATGGATTGAAAATGAATTATGAACTACGAAATGTTTGATCATGTTCAAGAGTACGTAAGCAGTCTAACAGGAGTTAGATGCAGCCTTAAAAATATAACCGAGATTAATCTTTTTTTTTAATTTGTTTAAGAAAAGTAATTGGGTGACTAATTTAAAAATTAACCTTATGTTTTTTTGTAAACAAATTGGGTTATAGATTTTGTGAATAACTAAGAATTAAATAAAAGAATTATGATAAATGGTAGAAAATAAACAAGAGTTTAATTTTGGCCTATCACAGAAATTAGTTTCTGAATTAAAATTTTTGGGTCAGGGTGTTACACTTGTCATCCCAGGTTGCTTCTTAACGCACCTGATCAGTGCTCATATGGGCCTCTCACTTTTTGGCCTATTGTTGCAACCCATTTGCTACTAATTGGGCTAGCAACCCAACCCTTTTGGGGCCTGATCAACCCGTGCCTAACCCCTAGCCCAGTTTTTTGGGCCTAAACCACGGTACAATTTACTCAACCCACCCGTGGGTTTATGGTCCATGTTTTTGGACCCCGAGCTTAATTGTTTATTTTTTTTAGACAATTTGAGTTTTATAATTTTTTTCACCCACTTTAAATTTGGCCGGAAATCTAAATAATTAATTCAATTATAATTATAGACCAGAAGTTCTATTTGCATATTTTCTTGTTGGTTTGCAAATATTATGAACATGAAGTTCATACTTTCAAACCCGAAGTTTCATAAAAGTGTCATAGAAACCTGAAGTTTCTTAACGCGCAACACTCATGTTGAAACCCGAAGTTCTCCATGCTTAATCTGTTTAAACCAAACCGTGTCTTAGAACCTGAATGTTCTAACTTTGATTTTGTGGAAATTTTATTTCCTAAAGCACCAATCACATTCTTGTTTCCGCCATTCAGTGTACTGTCGAACCGTAACAAGTTCAACTTCACTGATTTGGAAGTTTCAACAAAGAAACTACTTTATGTGGATACAAAACGTGACACCCCTCTTAACTATGACTAGTTGCGAAATCATTGTACCCAGTTATGGTGTGGAAGAGCTGAACAAACCCATCCAGCTTTTGCTGGAGCCTACTGAACCCAAGTTTGGGTATGTCTCTATCTCATAATCCCATTTTCGAGTTTGTTTTACAACATATGGTAGAATCAGGCCTACCAAAAGGTGGTATCACGCTTGAAGCATGATCCTTGGCACCTAAAACTTCAAGACTAAGGGATAGTATTCCTAAACCTCAACCCTGCAGAATCTAACTTCGTTTTGATGGAATAGATCATTGGTTATGCACTTGTATGTGCCTCTACCAATGTTGTTGAGGAGTACCATTCCCGTAGTCAATCTGTGAGACTAATTTTGCTCCACCTAACACATTTAGAAGAGTGAAATTTGACATGGAAGGCTGTTTTGGTCGAACCCCCTTGTATATTTGGTTTACTTTGTGAATAATTTATTTTGTTCTTGGATTTAAAAGGGATATCCCTATTCTCGAATAGGAGTTAATTAACAAAAATTAGCACATATGACTAATACAATTAACTCATGCTTAGGTATGTTTTGTGGGGAAGTTAGCAGTTTGGTTTTATGCTAACTTCATACTTAATCATCCCCTGACAACCTTTCAAGCTTATCCAACCTAATTGTGGGGCATGGCACTGCTTTATATTGTCCAATAGTACTAATTTTACCATAAAGGGAAGTCTTATACTCACTCGTTCCGGAAGAACGCCTTTTTAGTTTTAAGGATATTCGAGAGCACTATTACCATATTGAGACCAATATAGAAAATGGAGTAAAATTCCTTCGCATATTACCATATTGCACTTCCTACGAATATAGCCAGAAGCATATTCTAAAAAAGATGGAACACTTAACGAGTGGATTACACCCATTCAGGCCCACTATGTGGCCGACCAGAAGCTAATGATTTCAAAGGGATTTTCGCTATAGATGTACATTTGGGATATCTAGGATGATTTGTGATGTGCCATTTTGGGCATCCTCTTACCAGAAGTAAAAAGATCATACCTTGAAGCATATCATACGTTAGCATCTTCCATCTTTTCTACAAAGGATTCAAATGGACATTTGTGGACTGATTCAACACCTTGCGGACCATTTAAATACTTTATGGTATTGGTTGATGCTTCTACACATTGGTCACACATGTGGCTGTTGTCCACAAGCTGCATTCTTCACACTAGTGGCTCAAATTAACAAACTTAGGGCTCACCACCCTGATCTATTTGATTAGATAAGTTGGAGAATTTACATCGAAAACTTTCGATAGATATTGCTTGTCAGTTGGGTTTTGAAGTTGAACATCAAGTACCCCATCTTCATACTCAGAATTACCCAATAGAAGCATTCATTAAACACCTTCCAATGATTGTGCAATCGATTGGTCATACGTACCAAGTTCTTAATCTCTGCTTAAGGCCTTGCAATATTGCAAGCAACCAAGTTGGTTCACCTGAGACCCGTCACGACCCAACCTTATAAAGTTTGTGTTAGTTGGTTACCAGATACGAACCTGACATATTGTATCTACGCGTCTTTGGTTGTATGGTATATGTGCCAATTGTGCCGCCCTTATGTACAAAAGAAAAAAATGGTCCTCAGGGAAATGAAGCTATGTCAGTTATGATTATCCTTCTAATATTTGTTACTTAGAACCTTTGGCAAGCGACCTCTTTACTGCTCATTTTGCAGATTGTCACTTTTAAGAGACAGTCTTCCCGTCGTTAGGGGGAGATAAGAACGTCAACTTTCCTACAGAATGACGAGAATTATCCTGGACATCCCTACTATGTCTCATCTCGATCCCAATCTAGATCATCTGAGTATAACCAGACATTTCCTCTGATCTAGCAAAAGTGACGAGATCACATATACCAGTTGCAAATATGCCTGCAAAGATGAATGTACCACATGTACAACAGATCTTCATCCTGAAAGCAAGAATGCCACTACTGTGGCTGACCTTCGTACATTAGCAGCTAGCCAATCAATCTGTCTTAAGCCAGAAGCATGGTAGATCACTCGGTTCGAAGGATTCACCTTTCCCAAAAGTAGAGGAAAGTGGCACGAATGAATCCGCCCCTCGATCGCTGTCTCAATCTTTTTCATCTCATGAGATTAAATTCGGATTACTCATAAAACCTGAAATTCTTGGTCCAGTATACTAGTTTGGATGACATATGAAATTGCAATGAGATTGTCATAGATGATGTTTCATTTATATGGTAACTACTGACATAAATGAAAAGCAACGATAACGAATCAAATTCCGTTGATTAATGTCAACATAAAACTGACTGGTCAACTACAAGAATCAATCCATAACAAATGGGATGAATGAAATAGTGTGATGTGACGCCTTGTGGCGCAAAGTTTCTCTCATACGCTCTATGATTGATTGCAGCATTACAAACGTGGTCATAGTATCTATAGGATCCTGATACGAAACCTACATAGAGTTTCTAAAGGACTTACATGTACTAATTCAAACATTTCTAAACCACAAGAACATCCTCTCAGTTCTCAAGAGGCCTTCATTTTGTGGATGCAGAACTATCCAAGCAGATATGGTTTACCTGTCTAAGTGAATATTTGATCAATTAGGGATATATGCCCCTGTGTGTACAAATTTTGAAATTGCTGGAGTTGAGAAAACTAACTCGCACGTAAAGTTGGACTTTAAGATGAATGATCTTGGGAAAACTTAACATTACCTCGACCTGAAGTTTCGAGCTAATTCTGATGGTATTATGGTCCACTAGTGGAACTTGACCCAAAAGGTGTTATGTTCGAGTATACTCTGATCATCTGTACGCTAGATACAAATGAGACCTTTACGGAGGGTATGAAGCATAAGGTTCCATATTGGAACATGAGGCAACCATATCTAAGTACAATTAGCGTTTGTTGTACTTAGCTCAAATGCACTAGAATCGGACATCTTATGTATTGATAATCTTTTGGCATAAAGGAGCACTCCACCTACATGATACCACCAAATTGGTGTTAAAGACTTTTTTTCCATTACTACAGATTTAGGCTTATCTATCCATATGCATCTTATAATAGATCACACCCTTTTGATCTTCGGAATGATGCCTACCTTGTGGGATTCACTAAATTAGGTCATATGTCTGACCGCACAAGGTACGTTCCCAAATGGTTATGTCTTTACCATTAAAGAACACCGCAATATCCTAGAGGTCAACCAGATAGACCTTTGTTGCGAAACTTTTGAATCATTCCAAGACTCACTGTATCTCATCACATGAGAGATATGGTCAAGAACTCTTGTTAAGCATATTCAAAATCCTTGCAATTTTCATCCATCGTTGAGTCCCAATAATGATCCATGAAGACAATGTCATATGTATCAACCAAATCATGATACATCCAACAAGTCAACACCAAGCATATTGTGTCTACATCAGCATGAGTATCAGAAGATTGAAGTCAAGCAGTCCGATCTCAAACAACCTTGCCGACCTCTACACGACGTCACTGCCAAAGTCTACCCTCCAGAAGCTTGTCCAAGGAATTGGCATGCGTAACTTTCTCACTTGCAATGCTTGTAGTTTCATTTGAAAGTTTTGTCAAACTCAGGATGAGTATCCAGAAGTATACTCATTTGACCTTGATGTACTTTTTTTCCCTACCATTAGGAGCATTTTTCCCATTGGGTTTTTGCTACCTGATTAGGTTTTGACGAGGCACCTATCCTGGGTTGGTCATACCCTTGTGTACATCCTACTTGCGTCCAGAAGACCTATAGTTTTGACTTAATGCAACTTCTCACTTTTCTTCTTTGACTATGGGTTTTTGTCCCACCTTAGGTTTTGCTGTAACAAGGTTTTGTGAGTTTTACTACCCCATGCATTCTTTCGTTTGTTTTGAGACTCGCATTCACTACTTGTGCCAACTAGATGAGATGACTTCATCAACTGCTTCTACACTTGCCTGAAGATCTGATGCACCATCTACTTGAGTATTTGCACACTCAATGGGGAATGTTGTGACATATGTTCTAATACATATTGTGATTGTGTAAATCCTAAGTAAAGATAGATTAGGAATCCTTTGGGATTTAGAAGATCTTTCCCAATAGACTTTGTATTACTTGAGAGCAAGTTTCTCTCCTCCTTATTACTATAAATAAAGACACAAGGACTGGGGAATTCACACACAATTCCCCAAGTCTATTCTCCACTCTCTTTCTCTTCATGCCGCACCCCTTAGTTAAATATAGGCCACAACAAATATCAATTTTTTAATATATGAGGTGTCTCACCACACACTGATGATAAGCAACTTACCTCTCATGCATGTCATGTAACACATAAGGCTACATAACTTTTGACCCCTAGTCAAACTGTACATCAAAGCATAGTCGATGGCCCTGATGCATTTCTGAGAGTTCAAACTCGAGTTAGGTGTTCAAAACCTTTCTTCGTTTTCCAAACCAACCCCTTAGGGTTAGAAAATCATTTATAGTTAAAAGGTTACTACATAGTCTCTTTCTATCAAAATGATCCCTAAATTAAAAATTAAAACTTTGTTACGTGGGGATGTATGACGGACTTAAAATAAATTGAGGTAATGAAAGTCATTTTTAGATGGGGGTGTCGAGGCCTCTTTTAAAAGCCCACATGAATTGTTGTTAGTTTTCATGTCGGCAGATGAACCATTTGCTATTTCTTCTGCTCTATTTCTTCTTTTTTTAAGTCAATTCTTTTGCTTTATCGTGTTGTGATTTTTCATCTAAAGTGACGAACAGTTTTGAAATTTAGGTTTCTAAAATCCTTTTGCCTGTTCAAGTCCTATAATTCCCATTCTAATATATGTAGTAAAGCAGCACTGCATACCAAAAAGCGACGCTTTGGCCGAGTGGTTAAGGCGTGTGCCTGCTAAGTACATGGGGTTTCCCCGCGAGAGTTCGAATCTCTCAGGCGTCGTTTCAAATTTTTTATTTCTTGTTTTCCTGCGCTTGGTCCCACACAAAGAAAATCTGCTAATTTAGCGTCCAGTTCGACTGCTGTCCAAATTTTTATTTTTTTATGAAAATTTGGACACATGTCCAGCCGTGATTGGGCATAAACAACAGGAGCTGCTACTGATCTTTCCATTAGTGAAGTTCTATCCGTTATATATAACAAAAATGTGAACCACATTCGAAACTTAAAAATAAAAAAGACATTTACTACAAATAAAAGGAAAGAGATCCTCTTTGAATCTCTTTCACCAAAACCCCGTGGATCAATAAATTTGGACCTTTAAAATTTGATCCAACGGTTTAAAATAGGAGGTTCCTTTAAAAATCATAATAATTTTAGCCGGTGGATCAAATATCAAGCGTCCGGATCTATTGATTCATAAGCTTTGTGGAAAAGATCCGTAGATAATATCTTTTCCAAATAAAACTCAATTTCATTCTTATTAACACTTTAAAACTCAAATTATATCACGCATTGTCCCATTCTATTAAAAAAAATCTCATAAAGCCGTTAACACGCTGATGTGAGGCGAAGTGGGATCCAATTCTTGTTAAAAATGTATTCCATGTGAAAAAAACATGTTAGTAAAATTAAATTAAGAGGAACATTATGTCTGCATTTATTTTTGCGTAGTAAAAAAAGATATTCAAAAGTCAAAATCAAAGAATAAGCAAGAGCAATCCAATCAATATAAAGTACAGCTGCATCAAGCTGAGCCAAGTCAGGCAGATGAGAGTTACTTATAAAACCGATCAAACATATTCCCTTTCTCAACCAGAATAGAAAGTGAGTGAATACATAATTTCAAGTGTGATCAGACAACCAGAAATTAAACAATGACAGAATGGCCTGTGATAGATTGATTGACGCCCGAAGCAAAGAATGGAAGTAACCTAGCTAAGCCCGGAAACAAACAATTGAAAATTTTTGCTTTTAAAAAGAAAAATTCTTCCTCAACGGCATAAATTAACACAATTGTTGATCCTAAAAATTATCAAGTCTACGTGGCATGCAGGCCAAGCAATTAATAAGCTAATTATATCTTCTGGTGTTTACAGGCTTACCAACTTGTTGACCGAGCTCGTTCGACGAGTAGAATGCATGTGGTGGTGGTGTCAAATGTGTTGTTGACTTTTGTACTCGAGTGATCGACCGCGGAAGGAACACATCTTGGATTAGGGCTCTACAACCTGAAGACAAGGTTGCTAGTCACTGCGAAGTTTAGGATCTCCTACACCAGGTTCAACTACCTCAACTATATTTGTGAAAATATAAGTGCGCCGAATCAGTATCAGACTATAAGGACACGAATACTCAAAAGAGATAAGTATTTTGATGGTAAACATTATTCAGCTGTCAGAATGTCGAATTCTGAAATGCACTTGGGAATAACCAATCATAGAACACTTCACACTGCTGGAATATAGTGAAGTGACCTCGTTTGGCGAAATAATCAAAAGACTCATCGCTGACTAAGAGTTGGATAGATAATCAGTCAAACTTGAAGTAGTGATATTAATCTAAACATTAGATACTTCTCGATCGCCTAATTTTATGGCTCCAGTGCTATTAATCCAAACTAAAGATGTCGCCGGTAATCAACACAGTGCTCTTATCCCATACTGAAGGTGTGATGACGAAGTTAGAGTAGTTAGTGATTTCTCAGAGTGTGAGAAGGGTTCGCATAAAACGCGCAGAGCGTTTGTGTGTTGAGTTGAAGGTCGTTGCACACTCACTTCTATTTATAAGAGCAAGTTTTGTAATGACCACATATGTCGAAGTAAAGTCCTAACAGAATACACTTCTTCGGCGCTTCTGTAGATATTCTCAACATTATCTTATCACCAACCAAAACCGATCTGCACATGGTTTCGATCACTTAGACTAGAACTAGGATTCTGAACCTAGTCCTCATTGCATTAGATTCATTTCTTTTTTGATCAACCACAAGTTTTGACTCTTGTAATAATTTGAATCTTATCAAAACCCATTCTGATCTATAAAAAATTTACTTCAATTAGAACTTGGCTGAATCATTTCTCAACCTGATCCATTAAGAATCCACTTATGTTAGGACTTAGCCGAATCTCACTATGACCTAGCATAAAGCATTATATTGAGCCAAGAATTAAACCCTAATGTGAATCATCCATCCACTGGTGGAGGCAGTTAAGGACTACAGTAATCCTAGGCCTACCCTGAGTTAAAAAATAAGATTAGTATTACACCTGTTTCTATTGCTTTGCAACTTTTCTCAACAAGTAATACAAATTCAATCATTATCTATTTTGCATGCAACAGATCCCATCCCAAAATTAAGTATATATTTTAAATGGTCATTTATCATAGAGGGTGGTACTATTCACCTACCATTTTTTACCTTTCACACACCCACTGTTAATTTATGTCATTCGGTCTTCTTCAATTCATTCAATCTGACGGTCAAAATTTGAGAGGAATATGTGGAAGGTAAAAAAAATGTGTGTGGATAGCACCACCCTATCACAAATCAATAATATTTAAATTATAACCCATCATTCGCCACCTAGTATTACGGTCTAATGGTATTTCTCTTCACTTGTAAGTGAGAGGGCTTAGGTTTGATTCTTGCCAAACGCGAATTTGAACCACATTATTGCTAGCCCATTGTGAGGCTAAGCCTACCCCCTCCTTTTAGTGTAGATAATATCGTTTGTCCAAAAAAAAAAAAAACCATCATTCAATTTTAATTAAAAAATTGTCTTTCACTTATGTGCTAGCACAGTTATTCCCTATTCTCCTTGAATTTTCATATATTTAGCCATTCCAAATCCCAAATTTACTAAATAAAGAACAAAAAGGTTTGTAATACTCTATTATTCACTATAAAACATTTGTTTATATTCTATCACACCTCTTACTTGAGTTTTAGGGTTATTTTAGTAATTCTCTCTATCGAGTTTAATAATTAGGAAAACTAATGAAAAGAGTTTAAAAACTTTGAGTTTTAACGATATTAACAAAATAAAGGGGAAAGTGAATAGTACCATAATTGACTTTTTAGTGTAAAAATGTGATTTTTTTGTTAAAGTGAACAGTACCGGAAGTTTTTCGTTAAAGTTCTCTTAATAATTCTTTCAATAGTATAGATGACATCATGCAATGGTTTCAAAATATGAAATACATTGAGAATAATTATGATTACTATGAATAGATAAAATTATCCATGCATATATTAATTTTGACTACTTAATTATTTAGATATATATTATGATGTTTGCATTAGTAATTTTATAACCACTATTCGGTTTTTCTTCTTCTTCTATACTTGTGTGAGGCTCCTCCTCACA
Source organism: Malus domestica (assembly GCF_042453785.1). Classification (NCBI taxonomy): domain Eukaryota; kingdom Viridiplantae; phylum Streptophyta; class Magnoliopsida; order Rosales; family Rosaceae; genus Malus; species Malus domestica. The sequence continues at coordinate 47,951,255 of NC_091675.1, read as the reverse complement.
AGAAATCTAGGCTTCACCACATCTATCTTCGGTCCAAATCCAATATTTCAGACCCAAACAACAATATAAACTGAAAGCAAAAGATGGCAAATGCTTGGTTGTTGGATTTCTATTTATTTTTTGGAACATGGAATTAATCTAAAGAAATACCTCCAATTTTGATAATATTACAGCTAGTTCCGATCAACATGGCTAGAGTATTGTTGCGTGGGTTTTACAGGGATGGAAGCATTGGGCTGCAACCATGGCACTGTTTAGGATGGGAAGAAGGGAACACGACTTACGGGACGGGATGGGGTAGAGAAGCTTTTGGATTTTTTTTTTCTTGAAAAAGATTTTAATTTTTTATATAAGCTAATTAATTTTACAAATTAACTTTTTATTATAATTATTTTTTACCACATAACATACAAATCAGCAAGAGGGGGGTACCATTTTATGTCACGACTCACACCAGTTGTCAAAGTCGTGCAGAGACACAATTTCAATTTCAACGTGTGAAGCGAGAAAATTTAAATTTTAGGAGGCAAAGTAAGAATGAAATTGAGCATCGGAAAGTATTGCCGTAAATAAGCCAATAAAAATTTTAATTTTAAATACTATTTTTCTTGTTTGTCTATCCGAGTGAATATTAAACCCAAAAAAAAAATAGAATAACTTAGATGACATCGCGCACCATAGCATCCCGTATAATAATATAACAATATAGTCGTATTATAAAATTTGTTTTAACAATAAATGAAATAAAAATCAATTGTGCAGAAGGTTAAAGAGGAGAGCGGAAACCCATTTTTCAAACATTTCATTGGGAAAATCCCAAATTAGATCGAGAATTAGTGCTACCCTGCCTCAGTTGTTACCTCCCCTGCCAACTTTCTTTGTCAATTTTCTTTGTCAACTTTCTTTGCCATGTGATATGAACGAAGCTTCAATTACGTCCACTAAAATCTAATGAGATTTTTATTCCCGTATTAAGCGCTTGACCACAGAAATTGAAATCCTTGATAATTATTATGTTGGGTGGATCTGTCGCTTGGCCATTGGTTATTACTACTTTTTTATTTATAAAGCAAGCCAAATGGATGACCTCAACTGATAAAAGAAGAGTTATGTGAGTACTGATTTTCACTTTCCTAGTTTAACCTCCGACACTTTTTATCGTGAGTGAAATTAAATTGTAAAACTAATACCAGTTTACAGTTTTAGAAGCCAAGAGATTTTCTAGTGAAATTTCAACTATTTTATAGTGTTAGAACTTAGAACAGATAATTTCACGTGTGAACCCCAATGAATAAACGTGCTTCACGTCACTCGATTTTTATTGTAACGTGTTAAGTTTAAAAATTTGTCACACATAAGAAAATGGGCCTATTGAGAGTTTAAATTCCACATCGAAAAGAAGCATTATTTATGTTTACGAGTAATTTAATTATTATTCATATGACCAATTAATTTAACGGTAAAATCGCAACTTTCTGCGATGTTATAGTTATGAGTTTGAATATATGTGTAACATTCTCTCTCAAGCGGGAATGAAAACTACTGGAAGATGGGCAGAACAATTCTAGTGGCGTAGGTTGCGAACACTGAACACGGAATCAGATATTTTATGCTGGGTGAGTCAGTGTTGGGCAATGATGCATGGAGGAAAACAAGTCCTGCCAATTCATCTAAATAATTTGGAGCCGTTGGTGGAACGTCGACTTTTCTGAGAAAGTTAAATAAAAATTAAAAATTGCAAATAGCCTTTGTGATGTCAATGGTTGAATCTAATGTGAACAAGTGCGATCATTTGTTCAACTTCGCACCGAACACTTCTAGAGGTCATGGACGGACCAAACGATTCGCCACATATTAATGGGCCAAACATTCCCCATATTTTAAAATCACGAATCAAACTAATACAATTTTGGTTGACCAAGAAGAGCAAATGAGCATGAAAGTCACACTTTTTGTAATAACGTTTTATAAAACGTTTTGTGAATAAATTATTTGGAATACAAAACAAAAATATTGTTGCATGTTTATGACAATGCGTCTAGTATTTTAATTCGAGATTTGTTGCAATTAAATTACAATTATTGTCGGAGACTAGAATTTCATATCAGTCATATTGTAAAATAAGGGTACATTACATTTTAACACTTCAACTTTGGATTTTCCAACAAACTCACACCTCATCTTTTAAAAATTACAATGTCATACATCAACTTATAAAATCGTTACAATGTCATACATCTACTTACGAATTTATTGTAATGTTATACCTCAGTTAACTTTTCTATTAAAAGAAAAAAAATTTGATGTGAAACCCATTATTAAGATCAAGGGGAATTGGGTGAAATTGAGATTAGAAGAGAGAGAAACATACTTTTTGATGTGAAACCCCATTATAAAAGGAAAATTTGTTATCAGTCATAAGATATGCTTGTAACTGCCACGACCAAATTGGGTCGGAGGCTCGGCAGTGAATGTTCAGGAGTAGATCTGGGTCCCACGGTTAGGGCTGAATTGCACGATTTATGGGAAAAATGAACTTTAATTTTTAAATTTTTTAATGTAATATACATGTGTCATCCTATGACATAATCCACGTGTTTCATAAAACAACGTGAAACTTCTAGAGAGGGAGTGGGATCCAGTATAAGCTACGTCAACATTTAATAGAGAAATTGACAGACAACTTGAGAAGATTTGACATTGCAATAAATTTATAAGATAAGGTATGACATTGTAATGTTTTAAAGATGAGATATGACATTGTGGTTCGACCAATAGTTAAGATAGTTTTGTGTAATTTACCCATAAAATAAGGGAAGTGTTATTACAATTTTAAAAAATCTCATTTTGCATTCCTCATAAGTGTATTTTCTTTCTAAATATAGAAAATTTGAAGTGCAAAATGAGGATTTTGGAATGCCGATAATAATTTCCTAAAATAAATATATAATTAATATATAAGAGTTTTCACCCTTAATATCATTGAGACATTTTGTAATAAAACCTAACACTTAGTAATATGTGGTTAAGTTGGGACAATATTGGAGATGTTGGTGGTTGACCATGTTAGGCCCAAAAAGTTTATCATGGTATCAGAGCAAGCTAATCTCTTTGACATGTCTTGGGCTCAAGTTACTGGGCTTGAATCTGCTTCTTTAAGTTGTGCTTTCGAAAAGTTGTGCTAGCTCTAGCTTAATACTGATTGAACAACTAGATCATATTGGTGTTAGCTCTAGTGACTGAATATTGACCGAGATGACTTGGCCTTAAAAAATATTAACATTGGCTCCAATACTGACCAACTGGGCTCCCGAAAAGATTGGCGTTATCTCAATGATAATGACTTGACCAGTTCTTGATGTGGGAATTGGTTTCCCGTTTGACCATGTGTGAGGCCACTAAAAGTGGTGTGTTAGAAAATAGGATCTCACATCGAGCATATGAAAAAATAATATACAAGTCTGACATCAATAGAATATTTATCAAGTCTTGGGCCCCGACCTTCCATTATGACGCTTCCTTCTGAAGTGTTTGGCCGCGTTGTATTTGTTCATCTCCCAAAACATCAACATACAAATGTTGTGTGTTGTGTGTTTATGTTTGCTACTCATCAGAAAGGATATCGTTGTTATCATCCACCTACTTGATATACTTATGTGACCATGGATGCGACATTGTGGAATCCGAAATGTATTTTGGTTTCTTCCAAATTATGTGTATAATCAATAATATAGTTCAATGAATGTAATTAACCTAAGAGATAAGTTGTTAACGCTCAAATGGTGAGGCTAACAAAAGTTAAATGAATCAAGTGTTTGTCTGTGATAGACTTAGGCTTTGCAGACAAATGATAATAGACACATGATTTAAATTGTTCACTCCTCAAAACTAGGCTACAACCATTAAGTTTCTTGTAAAAATTGGTAACAAGGTTACAAATAGCAGTCAGCTAGAATAGAACAATTTTTATCTTAATTTGTCCGGCTCATTTTAAGGAGTACTCATCTTCCTTATATAGCCTTCCTCTCAACCTTCAACCTTTAGGTTTTAGTCCATCACTTCCTTTCATTTAATGTGCTAAATCCACAGGCTAGACCTGCTAGTATCCCTTCATTCTTTGTCCGACACGTGGCAACTAGGGGACACTAGAGCAAGTCCACTTGTGTATTTTTCTAGGATAGAGCAGCCGAGCGCCTTACTCGGCCCTGGAGTTGGTGGGACCTTGTACTGAGCGCCTTACCTATCAGCCTTTTTGCCCATTCGTAGACTTGTGTTCCTTTGTCTAACCGCCACGTGGTTTGGAGTTGATGTCTGACTAGGCCTGCCCCTTCTGTTTTTAGGTCCTCGTGCCTTAAAGTTGTCAATGACCAACATGCCCTCTGGTGCTCGGAAGGCACTTTCTTAGGAAGTTCTCGGCTTGATTTTTGACAAGACACTCAAAGGCCATAGACCTTCTAAAGTGCTCAGCTTCACCATTTCACGCCCATTGGGCCTTGGCCTTCTTTTGGGCTTGTGTTCCTCTAGGCCTATTGGGGTCGAAAAGGACCATGCATTAACTCAAGTGATCTAAGGTAGTAAGATCAATGAGACTTTTCTCTTAAGTTCATTCATTAAAGGTTTCTAACCATAGGATTGTCAATTAGGCATTAACAATCAATTAAAGGTTAGTATGTGTTATGTCAACTCAATTATGAGTATGACTTGTCTCATGTAATTAGTGTTAAAAACTAAGACAAACACATAGATGCTTAAAAGGTCATTGAGCCACTTAACTACGATTAACAAAGAGTTCTTATATATACTTGTGATGTAAAAACTCATAAGTAGTAATAATGCAAAGTAATCATTCGACCGAAACCCTAATTTTTATTGTGGATATATCTATGATCATTTGACTGCACCTCCCTTAGAATATGGAGAGTGAAACGAATTTTGGGTCTACATACTTATAATCATTTAAAATAAGTGTGCATGCATAATATAATACGCAGCATATTATATAGGAAGGTACAAATTTAGGAAGCAACATAATAAATTGAAGGAATTCGGGAGCATCTACGTTATATTTTTTATTTCATAAAAGAATCATATTATGATTTTAATCTCAAAGCTTTCCATATGCAAGTATTAATGAATTAACAAAACGAGAATATAGGTACCATTTGGTACGTGAGACGAGAAGGAATGGAATGGGATGAGACATTCCATCCCACGTGTGATACGCTTAAAATGGGTGGAACGCACTGTTCCACGGGACGAATTTTGAATGAATTTTTCTTCTGCCTCACCTCATGAAACGACTCGTTCCACATCCATGGAACACAAAATTATAATCTCTCCATCTCTTTCTTCTTCCTCCTTGTTTTCATTTGAGAACATCTTTACTTCCTCTCCATTCCGTCCCATCCTGTCCTATCCCGTCTTATCCCATTATGTTTCGTCCCGTCCCATTTGCATACCAAACGATACCATAAAGAATAAAATACAAGTCCAACGCGGCGGTAGATGCTTTGAGAACTCGTCCAGAGGACAAGGAAATTTCAGTTCCAAACTAAAAATGACGTGTCAAATTTTCAAAGGTTGGGAGACCCGGTCCCCCAAATAGTTGGGAGGCACAGACCGACGGCTGTCCTAGGGCTACCATTTGGCTTGACCCTTTGGCATGCTTAGAAGTCAAGCTTAATTAATACCCAATAAAATTCCTAAAAGGCCAATAACTTCTAGAGGTGGGGGGATGCACTTGTTTCTTTTCAATCTTTTAATTAAATAGTTATTTTAAAAAGTTGTAAGAAGAGAAGGGTATTTTTGGCAGTTTGAATGTTTTACTAGTTCTAGGGCAGCAGCATAAACCACAAGGGTCCCAGATATGAATCAACCGAAACGCGTCGTAAGACTCCCACCAAATTTTACTAGCCGCGGCGCATCTCGCCCATCTCCTTCCCCCCTCCTTCCCACTTCCCTTCCTTACTCGTCTCCGTTTCCCACTATATAAATACAACCCCCACTCCCTCACCCTCCAACTCAACCATTCGGACACATTTCTACTTACATACAGCATATGTCTCAGAGGCCCAACGTCCCTCACTCCTCCTCCATTGCCTTTGCCCTCCACTCCCACCTCTTAATCTCCAGTGATATGAACCCTAATTGGTCCTCCTAAACCCATCCATTCAATTTTGATCCTATTTTTTTTATTCTTTCATTCATTTTTTAACAGACGATCCCAGAAAAAGGGAAAAAAAACCCCAAAAGATTCGACCTTTGATTCGATTGGAAAATGGGTATCAAAGGATTTGTCGAGGGAGGCGTCGCTTCCATTGTCGCCGGCTGCTCCACCCACCCGCTGGATCTTATCAAGGTCCGCATGCAGCTCCAGGGCGAGAGCAACCCCGCTCGCGCCGCCGCCCCCCAGCACATCCACAATCTCCGCCCCGCTTTTGCTTATAATTCCCATTCCGCCACCCTTGTTGCCCCGCCGCCCCCACCGGCCACCGTACGTGCCGGTCCAATCTCGGTCGGAGTCAAAATTTTTCAGACCGAAGGCGTTAAGGCGTTGTTCTCGGGAGTCTCAGCAACAGTTCTCCGCCAGACTCTGTACTCCACCACCCGAATGGGCCTCTACGAAATTTTGAAGGTCAAATGGGCCGACCCGAACTCCGGGAACCTGCCACTGGCCCGCAAAATTTTCGCCGGGCTCGTCGCCGGTGGAGTCGGAGCTGCCGTCGGCAACCCCGCCGACGTGGCCATGGTCCGGATGCAAGCCGGCGGCCGCGACTACAAGAACGTGATCGACGCGATTTCCAAGATGGCGAGGAGCGAAGGGGTTCTTAGCCTGTGGCGCGGGTCCAGCCTTACAGTGAACCGCGCTATGATCGTGACGGCGTCGCAGCTGGCGTCGTACGACCAGATCAAGGAGGCGATTCTCGATAGGCACTTGATGAAGGACGGCCTTGGAACGCACGTGACGGCGAGTTTCGCGGCGGGGTTTGTGGCGTCCGTGGCCTCGAACCCGATCGACGTGATTAAGACGAGGGTTATGAACATGAAGGTGGAGGCTGGGCGGGACCCGCCCTACACTGGGGCCCTCGACTGTGCCTTAAAGACTGTGAGGGCGGAGGGGCCGATGGCCCTTTACAAGGGCTTCATCCCTACGATTTCGAGGCAGGGACCGTTCACTGTGGTGCTGTTTGTGACGCTTGAGCAGATCAGGAAAGTGCTTAAGGACTATTGAGAGTCGGAGTCCGACCAATTACCATCATGAAAAATAATAATAATAATATTATTATTATTTTCGACTATGGCTATTATTATTGATTAATGAATTTTACCTTTGGAATTTGGCCATTGATTTTGTTTTTCTTTATGGGTTAATAATGATTTATAATTTAAATAATTTTTTCGCCATGCAAATAATCCGATACCCGATTAGCAAGAAAGAAGCGTTTTGAGGTAATTGGATATTTGATCCTTGAATTAAAAATAAGTTAAATAACTAAAAATCTGTGCGAATTGATATCTGAATACAGTAAAAATTTTAATTCCATCCAAAATAAAAAGTTTAGTGTGGAAAAAAAAAATTCGACTACAACCAATGTTAGATATTTCTATTACAACTTTATTTCCATGGTTGATCATTTGCATCACCCTGTCCAAATTATGATACCTCAAAATGGAACATCTTGATTCAACTAAACTTTAAAACAATCAACCATGTGATAAATGGCATTGAAACTAACACTATATTTAGATGTGGAAATAAATTTGAAATTTAAACCAAAATCAGAATTATAAATTGAGATGCATCAATTTCTTTGTTTGGATTCATAAATATATAAATTTAGAATTTCAACGTGGAAAAAAACTTGAAATTTAGGACCTATAATTCGTAAGTTTAAATTCTAAGTAAATAGGTGTCATTTTCTAATTTTTATGAGTTAGAGTTTAAAAATAGCAAATTTCGTATTCAAATACTATTGTTTTTTTTTTTGGTTAACCAAACACGATAATTCATAAATTTTAGAAAATAAAATCTGTAATTTCAATTTCCGTCATTTTAAAATTTCTTAGTAATCGCAAATTTCCTCATTCAAATAGAGTGTAAAGAAATTTGAGTAGAAATGAGTTTTTCTTAAGCGAGTTGTTATTCACGCTTCATGACGGTCTTCCAACAGTGTGATTGCATGATGACTTTTATGGTATGAATAACGAACCATGTTCGTAAAATCATTTGATATTGAGTTCAACAATGAGACCCAAAAACTAAAATTGTTTTGCAGAAAATTACATATTCATTCATCCATACAAGTACGACCATGCGTAAAACGGGAGCCTTGTACACTGGATACGATATTTTTTTTTTATTCATCCATACAAGTACAACGCACGCAAATAACTGAGCAATTTGTGCTGTGTGAGAGCCCGACAGCATAAATGAACAGTTTGGGGTTGCGGATAAATCAGTTTTACTACAAGGAAATGCTTCATCTGTACACACATCCCTCTCAGCCTTAACGCAACATGTAAAACATTTGTTATCATCTGGCGTCCGTCCTCGGAGAAGTTTTCTGTTTACTACTCTCTACAACTCGACCTTTCTCCACGGTAACAGACAAATGGCTCTCCGATTTTCCTCTGTCCAGGCTATGCTGCTGCTGTTGGCTTTCAGATCTCTTTCCTCCTCTCTCTGAATGACTCTCCGCTTTCCTAAGTTTCTCCGGTTTCTCTGATGTGTATTGGAGCGACTGGCTTTTATCCAAATTTTGAGCAGGGCCACGGCCTTGAAGCTCATTTGCTATTTGGCTCCGCCGCTCCTTCAAAAAATTCAGTCGCGATGTCAACTTCGTTATTGCTGAAGTTGTGGAACTACCTCCCTGTTATGCCACAGGCAAAGACGTATGTAACTATTTCTACCCTTCTATCTAATCACACAAATAAATCAGCTCAGAAAGAAATCAGCTCAGAATAAAGCAACAAGTATAAACATAAACGTTTTCTAGTTTATTCAATCGGCGTTGTAATCCTTTCCCCATTAATCAAAGTATCCAATCCTTAATGGTAATCAACATCATCAAAACGAAAGACGGAATGCATATGTGCAATGTGGAAATTGAATCTTCAATTTGATGGTAAATGGTAATCTATTGGTTAAAATTCCTATTGAATCAGAACTAATGTGACCAATCTTACCTCACCCCCACCACCTTTCTTGGAGTTCGTTGAAGCAGTAGGCTTCGCTACCACTGGCTCTACTGCAGATGAATCAGCTGGCAGCCCAACGGACCGGGAGTTGCTTTTGTTTGCTGCATCTATCTTCTTTTCATTCACATTTTCTGTTCCATCTTGATGAGTATCCTGTTGAACATGTCCAGATATTAGTTCGAACAAATTTATTACTTTTAACGAATACACTTTAGCCGACATTCACCTCTCCTAGACCCTGCGTAAAGTGAGAGCCTTGTGCACTGGGTACGACCTTTTAACGAATACACTTTAGCAAGAACTGCTTGTTAAGTTCATCCTACAAGTTTTCTAAAGGCTTAATTTCCCTTTTTTTATGCAAAAGATATTCTAATTTGAACTAATCTAAATTGCCGAGAGGGAATAACTCGGGTGCATAGGCAGGACCACTTCTGCTCTAGCCAATGTGACCATGCCCACATCTGCTTCTAAAGGCTCAGTTTAGCTTAAAACATAAATGGACAAGTTTCAAGACCAAAATAGTACAAAAATTAAGTTAATCGTGACATTTGTTCACGTCGATATCTCAAATGTCAAAATAAATGTACCTTGCTTCTTGACGATTCTGAATGTGAAGGGACTATGGTTTCACTGTCCTGTCTACCTGTCGTGTGCCTAAAAATGACACAGAAAAGGGGAAAAATAAAGTGCAAATGAGTCATCAATGATTGGCTATGTCTGCATCTTCATGTAACTTGCATTCGAAAACTTTTAAGCATTAATTATTATAACCACAGATCACGAACTATCCTTGACAAAAATGGAAGAATGATCTAACAAGAAAGCATCGTGAAATAACTAAAGATCTCACAGTTTTGCTAGATGATCGCGACTATTTCTGAATGAAATGGAAGGATCAGCCATAGAGCCATGGTTTCGATCACACTGTTGATTAAGCTGCACGCCAAGATCATCAACCTTCTTGTTCAAGTTGGCAACATTCTCCTCTGCCTGAGCTATTTCAGTAAGATCTGCCCTTGTCTATATAGCACATATGCAAGTTAAATCATTTGGTGCATGATAAAAAGCTCTTAGGCCAGACCAGTTTAAGAGCACAGTCAATACTAACTTTTTCATCAACTGTGGCTAAATTGGGCACACGTCCCCCCTTTCCTTTTAGTCCTGCTTCAAGAGCTGCTGTTAAATCCTTCTCCTTCAGTAACTGTTCCTGTAGTCTTGCCACCTACAAGTATATTAATGCCCAATATCAGTATTAGCTTCACCCTTCTTGGCTAATCACTTGATAACCATTAAATAATAATCGAACAAGCATTATATTCTACGGGTTGCAGAAGCATGTTCTGCTAATAAGAAAATTTGTTCTCAGTATGGAATTTACATCTTGCTCAAGAGCTAGGCGACGCTCATGCAAGGCCATCTTCTGTCTCTCCAGACTTGCTTGTAGAGCAGCATTCGCTTCAGCCTGTAAAGGAAACTAACAACTAAGTATCACATATTCCAAACAACTTGATACAAGGTTTTTTTTTTTTGACGGAAGATACATGGTAATTGGAAAGTGAGATACCTCTTCGGCAATTCTGTTTTCTAACTCAGATTTAGTCATCTCGAGGTTCTGGATTTCAGCCCTTCACACAGGAGGAAAAATTATATGTTAGAACAAACCACATGACCTGAAGAGAAGCTTCATAAAAAAATATACTAATGGCTGATCTCGAGTAAGTAAAACACTGATACACTTGGAAAAAATATACTACTGATGCATGCTTATGTGCGTGAGTGTGCCTGTATGTATGAAGCGTGCAATACAGGGCATCTACTGACATTAAACAAGATACAAGATTCACGCAGAAAAGATTATAGGCAAATCTCCATGAGGGAAAGAAACTCTACAGAGATGAAATATGCATCACTTACTCTTCCTCAAGGCTGTAGTCAATGGACTCCATGGAAAGGTTCTTCTTTGCCTGGACCCGAATCCCACCACCCATCAAAAGAAAAAAGAAACACAATTAACAAAAACTCTCTGAATGGAAACAGTATTCAAAGTCCGTTCCTGGATAACATAATCTAGGAAGGTATAAATAATGATGAAAGGCCTAATAAGCAAAAGACTATCACCAATCCAGAAAACATAGACTTACAGCGGTACGTCCCCAATCAGTACGATTCCTGCCATGCTCAGGTCCATTGGATATAGTTGAAGATTTTTGGATGGATGGGGATGGAACGGGTGGCTGGTTCGGTGAACTTATTTCTCTAGAAACCTCTTCTACTACAGATGACTCATTAGCCTGCTCTAGCGCATTGGTTTTACTTAAGCTTAGTTCATTCTTACTGCTCTCTACAGCATGTTGAGGCTGCAAAACTTTAATTGAGCTTGATGACAATTTCTCGTGAGCTTTGCCATCATTGCCTCCATGAGGAGTCTTCACACCTAGTCTTAAACCATCATCATCCTGCAAACAGTGAATATGTTATACATGAATCTCCAAGTTTTTCTGGCAACGGAAACAAACAGTAAGACATGAACAAAAACCAGAATGCTAATGACTGGCACTAATAATTTAACCAACTTGAAAGCACCAAATCTCAATGACAAGGTCTTGCACTAATATATTGAAGGACTAAGTACGTAGGACTTTTAATCATCACACTGAATGTATAGTTTGATGTAGAAAAGTCATGGAGTATAGTAACGAGCCTTATCATCATGCCGATCCTTGTCTTCAGATTGACCACTCTCACTGCACGTTCTATCTCCATCAGAAACAATTTCAACATCTTCATCCTCTGTTTCTGCATCAGTTTCATCATCTTCATAGTAATCGTCATCATCGGTTGCCCCCTCGGTCTCACTTTCACTCTCTTCTGTGTCACTGTATAGTTCCTGGGACAGGGGACCACCTTCCTGCAAATACATGGAGAAAGAACCGACTTGGTTCAACTTCCAAATTATGAAATATTCTCAACATCATAACTATACAGAAATCCGGAGTCCCAACTATTCATGTGAAATAATTCGCGACTCTAGAGTGAGCTAGTCGAAAATCTTTTTTGAAGAACAACATTCTGAATAGAAAATCTTCATAGCTCAAAACCAGACCAGCAAAAAGTAGAAAGTGTAATCATTAAAGTAATGGTATAAGGTAAAAGGCTTCTTGGAGCGTACCCCAAATATGTGATCATACTCCTCCAACAAAGTTATAACAATTGCTTGAGCATGATTAGCGGCAGCAGCTGCTTGCAATAGTTGAACAGAACCATCACCCCCCACATCAATATCATTGTCAACTTCACAATCCCCAGCTAAGAGTGGACGAAGAAGTAAGGGAGCCATACAAGCTGCAACAGCTGAGCAGCTCATCCGGTTCACAGCTTTCTGGGCAGCCACACTTTGCATCATCAAAAGAATTCTGAACGGAAAAATACAAATTAAATTTGAAAAATGATAACTGGGCATTATATGAATGCAAGATAGTAAAGCAAGCGAGATAATACTGGGAACAAAAAGGAAATCTTTGCTAGCACAATAATTATTTCTAGTAAAACATAATTACCGCTAAGGAATCTTACTAAAAACATAATTATTTCTAGTAATCTTTGCTAGCACAATAATTTGGCACCGCACAAGCATGTTAAAACTTCTTTTAAGAAAACGCCTGATACTTAAAGAAACGAGGAAAACAAATCTAAGGGTCAAATTATTAACAAACGAAAGCAATAATCTATTCAATCAAACATGGAAAAAGATAACATAGCTTTAGATCAACCGCACGCGCAAAACATACTCATTGACAAAATGAACGAAACCAAAACTCAGAAATAATGAAGTAACATAAAATAACCTTTGCAATAAATGGCGATTTGGCTCCGGGAACGTATCACATATTGTTGTGCGCATAGCATTGACTCTACCACCACGATCATTACCTAATCAATGGGAAATTTGTATTAAGAAAGTAGAACAACAGTAATACTGATATAACACTGTACTCTTATACGTCAAATCTTGAGTAGAAGATGGCACGCACAGACTTAAAGGCCAAACTGAAGCGGTTGAAAATGTAAAACTTCCCCTCTCACTAGGTTTCAAATAATTTTCACGATTACTTGCCACTCCAAATTCACAAAACAAAAACAAAAAAATCCAGGAAAAACTCTTCAGTAACATCGTGCTTTTGAAGCTCGATTTCTCTTTTCTTTGTTTTCCCTGTTAGAAAATAGAAACTCTACTGATTGACCTCAAACATAAAGCCAGGCCAAGAAAGAATGTAGATCAAGGTAAATGAGGCTTCATTGAGTTGGCCCTAATAGATAGCGTGACAGCATACGTACGTAAAACTTTATATACATACATACATATATATATATATATATATCTGATATTACGAGACTGTTAAAAGAATCAGCGTTTCTATGTGATAGTTTTTTAGCCCAACCTTATGACACAATAAATATCATAATACTAATTGAAAAGGTACTAAGAAACAGATGGTATAGTTTAAATCAGATGTACCGTACCAGATTTACGAAAGGCATCTAGTAGTGCGTTACAACAAGATGCAGGGACCGGGGAAGATGGCAACGCCCGGAGGACATACTGGAAATTTGCATCAAGAAAGAAAATATAAAACCAACTTTCAGAACATTCTATAATCTACACGAAGAAATCAACATTTATTGTCAAAATAGATACCTTGACACAATCAGCAATAACATGCGCATCCTCCTCAGAAGAAAACTCTGTTTTCCCTGATACATAAAAATACAACCCGAAAATATTATAGATATCGAAAAAGATCAGTTTTTAGATTTTTTTTTTTTTTTTCTATTTATACAGCTCCACAAGCCACCAGTGATAAACTGAATTTAGATTCTAGAATTTAATTTAAAACAGCCAATCCTGAATAAAAATATACAATTTGGATCATTGAAAAAATTCGAAGATATATAATCCATAACCTTACTTGAGGGATCCCTCAATAGAGGTGACTGTATATATAAATGGTCCATAACAGCTCCATTGAACGATAAATATATAACTTTGAAAAAATGGTGACGAACACCAAATATTACTAAAAATGAAAGTAACACTAACCCTGTTCATACTCTCTTATTCGACTCTCCACATCTTCAACATCTGCAGCTTGTCGTAAGATCCCTTCTACTTTGACTCCTATTTGTATCAAATGATCAGATACATATTTCAAACAAGAAAAGAAATCAATCTATTTCAAAACCAATAATGGAAGAGGTCATCCAGACTTAAGATTGCTCATTCTCGAATTAAAAAGTACCCCTTAGGTGACAGCTTCACCTTAAGAGCCTTCCATATGACTTATGAGTGAAATCTTAAACATTAATACCTATTATATGTTTATTCTGATATTAACTAAAGAAATAAAAATGAAAGCAAATGAGACAAAAAATAAAAATAATAGATCACACGATCATAGCACTGCTCAATAGAACAACTGAGTCCAGGGAGGACTAAAAATTATGCAACGGATATGCATTAAAATATAACATCCAAATCAGAAGACTAACTGCCAACTAAGGTTTCTCAGATGGTGCAGGCGTTAAAAGCGTTCCCAAAAGCACAAGAAAAGCCAATCTACTACAAGAACTGGGGGTGGGTGCAGCGGATTGTATATATGTATATTATTAGACCACCAAGGTAAGTTGAAATGACATCTTATAGCAAGAGATACGGAGAACCCACCATATTCTTCTACAAACCTAAGGGCTTTTTCCAAGAAAGACGGAGCTCCATCAACTTCTTCCAAGGCCAGCAGAACAGGCACTCCAATGACTGTAGATTTCACTGGCTTCTTATCCTTCGCTGTAAAGAAAAACAGACAACAACAATATTTCAATGAGGTGGTACAAGGATAGCAATAAAAAGTTGAAAAGAAAAAAAACATCCAATGCAAGACCCGATCATAAGAAAACTTGTCTTACAGATACTAGCTAAACAATCTGACAGGATTTCATGCTCGGTTGGTAGCCATGATGCAGACTGAGTACCAGAGCACTAAATATCATGTGGCGAAACATTATACATATAAAAGCACAACTCGTCTCTTTGTATTTTTAACTGTCTAATTGAATTTGTAAAATGGCTTGAAGTTACATCAATACTTGACTACTTTTGCTATCTTACCATATTGTTTTGCGCTTTAACTCTTTAGTTAAATAAATATGGTGAAGTTTTCTCCATTTTTCTTACAAAGTACAAAGTTTCGTTTCTGGTATACCACATAAAGGAGATATAATAGACGATTAGGTAATGTATAATTTAACACCAAATACTGGTTTAATGAGACTCTGGGAACAGCTGAAAGAAAAATGGATGGCATAAATATGTGCAGTATTAAACACTATGTCTTGAGAGGCACTGTAAGAAGAGCATACACTGATCCGCAGAACCATCAACTGCCTCGGTCTTATCATTCCCTAAGATTCCATTTTGCCCCATAGCATGAGCGCCACCACTTGGGGATTGTGACAACGCATTTTCAAGTGCAGTCTTCCACTCATGTAGATCCTCCAAAGTTTCAGCCTGCAGAAGAGGTAATAAAAAAAACAAATCAGCAGACTATAGAAGGATCAACATCGTCCATATATAACTTTTGGGCGAAAGGATTTCTAACAAAACTTTGTTTTTAACCAACTTCTCAATGTTTTCCATAAAAATAAACGCATTTTACTTTTATAGAAAAGAGTATGAATGAATTTCTATGAAATGGTATCATGGAATTCAGCCACACAACCAATGCATTGTCCCTACAAGTAGTGCCTCATAAAGTCCTGATTTGGTCACACAACTAATGCAGTGTCCCAACAAGCTTGAAATGTGGTTATGATAGAATACGATGACACCAAATAAGACCTAAAGTCAATTAATCAACAAACATTTACCTTCTTTAAAGGGAATGTATGGAAAAAATTGTACTCAAAATACCATCAAAACAATAATCCATCACCCTTATAGGAAGACAATTTTATCATGCAAAGAATACAGGACAACAAACACAGATGATTTTACTGATAGATCATCTTTATCCATGAGCAAACAACAGATTTATGTGAGGAATTTGTTTTCTGATTCAGTTGAATATATTCTTTTATGAGGATGTTATCAATAGAAACTGTTGTGACTTGCTAAAATTAACTTTCATATTTCGGAAAAAGCAGTTGTAAATCTAAAAATTCCACCAAGGAAAAAGGAGCATTTCAAGTTTTCAACCAAGCAAAATAATCGGGATAAAAAGGAAAGCACACCTTAAGTGTGAAGGCTCGTCCATCACGGCCATCTGGAAAGAGCACGGTCAAGAGTTTCTTGTCTGCTTTGACAACCACACTAGAAAAATTGTACAATTAAATGACGTGAGGTTAGCAGTAATACAAGAGCAGAACAGCAGATCATTATAATTCGAATTACAAGCCAACCTGCCTGAATTGTTGAGGTCAATACCACCCAGGGTCAAATTCACTTCACTTCCCTTTAGAGCAGCACTCTGGCATCGTAGAATAATAGTAAATGAAACATTCGGAGAGAGAGAGAGAGAGAGAAAGAGTAATATTGTCTACAAGAAGAACAGATGCAAGCACATGCACACTATTTAGCAGAAAAGAATTACTTACTGGATCACTTCTGAAGAAAACGAGTGAAGTGCGGGTTAAGATAAACCATCTTTTCTTCCAGGACGTCCATCCAATTCCTTTGGATGATATAAACAGCGGCCCACTCTTGAAAATCTGCAAAACAGCTTATACTTCAGAGTGCATAGTTTTACTTTGGTTAACCAAGAGATAATAAACATGATATTACATGGCAATGAATAGCATAGGACATTATATCACCCTCTTGCATATAAATTACTCACGAGCACTTAGAGTCTCGAGTGCGTTTGTCTTTTTGCAAATGGTATTGTTCTATTCTAATTGTCAGTCGAAAAGCTTAGGTTGCAACAACATAAAAAATAAAGCTACAATTCTCTGGCATTGCAATTTGCAATCATATGTTGTTATTCCTTTTTACAAAACTTTGTCCTTGACATTTTAGCTGCAAGAAATATATGTTTCCTACGAGGTAAATTAACAGGATCTGCCAAGCATAGGGGCCGAACACGGTATTGTTGAATGATGAAAATGAATATTAGATTCATGTAAACATATTCAGCCACGATGAAGTTATGATTGAATATAAAATGATGACATTACCGTGTTGCCACCACGAGAAGGCTGAGATTCAGGTGGACCAGGGCCACCAGATGGGGGAGGAGGAGGAGGAGGAGGAGCATCGCCTTCTCCCTGGAACACACAGCAATCCGATAAATTTCCCTTTCACCACGCCACAATTTATGTACATTCAGATTGAGTCTGTCCTTGTCAATTTGCCTAACAATTAATATGCATGTGCAATATCTATGTGGATTCCTATAGAGTGAAGCTATTAGAAAAAGGAAAGCGGCATTTGTAATTAAACCAAAATATATATACCTGAGGCGCATCGGTGATTCGGTTAGTCATCCTCTGATGGATTCCAGAGTTACAGAATCATATCCCACACGGATCAGCACCACCGGTGCCTACATTGATAAAAAAAAAACTCAACAATATAATCCAAACGATCAAACCCAGAAACCAAAACCAACACAAACCCACAAAAGCAACACCATTTCTCATCAAACAATCAAACCCAGAATCCATTTTACAAATAAGAAAAAACCCAATTCACCAAAATCACAAAAAAATAAAGAACCTTGCATGGAAAATCGAAATGCGGGTTGTTGTTGTTGTTGGATTGGAAAGAGAAAGGAGACGATGGAATCTCTTTCTTTTTCTTCTGAATTTTTTTTTTGTTTTTGCTGAGAGATTAGATTAGAGAGAGAGAGAGAGAGAGAGATTGTTGTGTTGTTGTTCCCAACAGAAACAGACACAAACACAGAAACAGAAAGAGAAAGAAACCTGGGGTGTGGTGGTGGGTGGTCAATCAGGAGCCCAAAGAGAACGGGGCAGTTGTACACCTATGCCTGGTCATTCTTCCTTCCAACGTGTTGGAGGGAAAAACGTGCAGGCCCTCTTTTGGAATTTCACCAATCCTCCCCTCTCTCTCTCTCTCTCTCTCTCTCTAACTTGGTATCATTCCCTTGTTTTTAAGGTTTTGACAGTGCCGACACGTGGCATCGTATTTCCCTTAATCATGTCACTTTGCCAACTCGTTAGGACACGTTGTTGTCGTAATTGTCTGTCTTAACATTTCAGGATTATGAATATAACGGTTAACGGTTTGATTTGGTTAAACTTTTGCGGAGTTAATCATTAAGGAATAATATAGAATGTAAACGATTTTGATCATCAAATAACATTGTATGATAATAAGAAGAATCAAGAAAGTAAAATGAAATGGTTCAAGTTAGAATGTTACTAACATTCCCTTGCTTAGTAATGAAAATAAATATTGTTTCATATTTCTTGACAAAACTGCTTCGAAAGATCTTTCTATTTTTCATTTTCTTTTGTGCAAAAGTTTGTTCTTCTTACTATTTTTCTTTGCCGGGAAATTCATAGTCTAGTTCAAATATGTCTGTTTTTTTTTATACTAGCACTATTGGGTGACAGAGGATTGAACTCATGACTGCAAATGCAAAAAAATAATTATTATTTTAACTAACTGAACTATAAATCCCTTATTGAACATATCGAAATTAACTAGATTTGAACAAACTAATAAAATATTGAAAGATGACTAACATGCACGGACAACATTGGAATGTGAGTAAGCAACATTTGAAGAATAGGGACAGGGAGGCAGATTCTCTGCCCTCCTACTTTCTGTGCTCTCTTGATTTGTGTGGTTATGGTTAAGTCACGTCAACATTTTATATTATTATTTTTATAGAGATAATAAGACAAAATGAATAGTAATATAAAATATTGACGTGTCTTAACTGTGACCATAAAAACAGAAGGGCATGGGAAGTGGAAGGGCAGAGAATCTGCCTCCAACGGGACAGTTTAGGTACGAGTCGATAAGTCTCAATAGTCAACTTTGATTTAATGACTCGAATTTTATTTAAGCTAACCACTTAATTTGTTGACATATATGTTAATTCATAAATATGGTTACTTTCTGAATTTAAAAGTTACCCTAACACATATTGATGACAAATTAATTCTTCTTTTTATATAATTCCAATTAAAGCGATATCTTATATTTAACCTGTGAGTAATGCTAAAGAGACTAATTTTGTAAACAAGGTTTTGGAAAATAAAGGACATGGAAGTTGATGATTGGTTTATTACTTAAGAGAAATTTTATTTAAACCCATTTAACCTCTTTTTACACCCAACTTAAATTTTAAATATTAATTGTCTATTTTACTCTATTACATAATTACTATTAAGTACAAAATGAAATTAATAATAAAACTCAAATTTATCAATAAACTCAAACATTATAATTAAATCCTACGATTACTCTTTGTTTATCCTACGTTTATTCTGGCTAAAACCCTAATAGCTCTCATAGAGAAAAATAAGTTTTTTTATTGATAAATGGTGATTTTGAAGTTTTGAATCCTCCAACCAGGGTATGACTCAATTTATGAATTTTTTGTTCGTTTGATTTCAATTTTTTAGATAGTAGAAGTTATTTACTGTAATTTTTTTCAACAAATACAACGAAGGCATCCTACCTTATGCTAAAACAACAACGAAAGCATCCAACGATGAATAATGTCTAGTGTGAAAGGACCCAGTAACTTGAACTGGAAAAACAAAAAGACCAGTCGCAGCATCCTTTTTCTTCTTCTTTTTGTTCGTAATTTGCTTTCTCAAATCAGTTGAGCACAGTTTGAGGGTTGGCCACTTAAACCAGGCACTGTAAACCTTTGCACCTTTCTCTCTGGCACTCTGAACCATCCAATTCACAGACTGGCTCTCATAATCAAACATAGTCAACAATTTTTTGTTCCTTTGAAAAGGGTATGATTCGGCCAACAATTTAAATGCAGAACCTCTACTCACAGTAAACACAAGACCATACTCATTCTCAGGAATGTTCAAATAATCCATAATCCTAGCCTTTATATCATGTTCCAATAGTGCCTTTCTCAGCACCGCCATAAAGCACATGATTATTCAAATTTAGCTTCTAAAAATCAAATGGGTGTAAAAATAAATCCACATATTGAATTGGGTTTCTGAGGGTATATTAGGTATCAAATTTGGGTTTAAAGAGATATTAATAATTTAGTTAAAAATCAAATGGGTGCAAAGAGTAAGTTAGGTGTAGAAATAGGTTAGATGGGTTTAAATAAAATTTCCCTTACTTAAACATTAATAAACGTGTTTATTCCTATGGGGTGACATATCATTTAGTTTGCAAATTTAGTCTCCAAATTTAGTTTGCAAATTCATTTCTACCGCATCCATATTAGTTACTTATTTTCTGAGGAAAAAAATAGGGTTTTTATCACCAATGATCCCTCAGATTGATCCAACTCATCATTTCGGTCCCTCATTTTCAAAATCAAACAATATCGTCCTGACATTTACTAAAGTAGATCAGTTTGTCAAATAATAAATGTTAGGAATGATATTGATTGATTTTAAAAGTGAAAGATCAAAATGATGAGTTTAATAATTTCATAAACCATTTGTGATAAAGACCCAACAAAATATTAGTTACTTGTTAGATCGTGTTATATCATCGCAAAAACATTATAATTAAGATAGAAAAAGAAATTATTAAAGCTCTTTTAACTATAAATATGCTGGTGCATTTATGTCATTGTCACTTGTGAGTTAGAAAAGTGACTCCAAATTAGAGGAGCCAGTCCGCGCAACTTTGAAAGACAAATAATTGTTTGCGCTAATTTTGGCAACTGCCCACACCACTAAGGGGTGGTTTGGGAGTGAGGTGCTTAAAAAAAAAGCATCTTTGAAAAAAAGCTGTGAAGGTTTTAGGTGTTTGGTAAACTGAAAAAAATGACTTATTTTGAAAGCTGCTGTGAGAATAAGCTGAAATCAAAGGAAAAAGCTGAAGCTACTATATGCAGTTTTGGAAAACTGGTTTTTTTTCAAAGCACACAGAGCTACAGTGCTCCTTTAATGAAAAGACCCACTATCAGACTGCTTTTTTTTTCCAAAAGCATTTTTACAAAAAAGTTTACCAAACATTCTGCTGATTTATTTCACAGCCGCTTATTCTCACATCAGTTTTTTTTCAAAGCACAACAATACCAAACCAGCCCTAAGTCCAATGGCCCTGATGAGCTGTAAAACCATATGCTATGATGCAAAATCCACTGTGCGCCTGTTTTTTACCAACAAAAACCTGCGTCCGTATTTAGCATCTCTTCTAATACTATAAAGAAAAATATCATTTGCAATAATATCAATAACTTACTAATCAACAACACAACAAATAAACATCGATGATATATATTGATTTGATGTTAACTACATTTTACACCTTGGGGGGAGGCTTGATGATGTGGCATAATCTTTACCATTGAATGAGTTTGGAAATATTATGAATGGCTGTGGATGAAAGGAGCGTGCTGGCGGGGAGGGAGATACGAAAGAAAAATATGTGGAACCCAAATCAAAAGGGTGTAACGTGAAATTAGTCTTAGAAATTATAAATGAATCCTTTCATATAGCAGAAGGCATTGCCATGAGTGCCCCCTTTATGATCGTGGTGGTAAATTTGTAATCAATTGGCACGTAAAGAAGTCCGAGCATCATCATTCAAAAAGAGACTTCAAATTGGGGAGTGCACACAAGCTCATTATGATCAATTATCATTATCTCCTCTTTACACACTTGTCCAAATTGAGGAGTGATAAATGGACTTGGATTGTCTGCCCTCCCAATTCCATGCATTTCCCATGTCCTCCTATATTCTGTGGTCACAGTTAAGTCACATCAATATTTTATATTGATCTTTTTATAGAAATAATAAGACAAAAAGTAATGGGAATATAAAATATTGACATGGCTTAACCGTAACCACAGAAATAGGAGGGCATGGGAAGGGTATGGGATGGAGAGGGCAGACAATCCAAGTCTGTGATAAACATAAGACTTACCATTAATTAAAATTTGGATGTTTTTTATGTGAGAGACCTTGTCCCACTGCATGTCTCCTCCTCCTCCTCCAGCTCCATAAGATTGTGGGAGAATCAGACTGTTAAGAATGATCAAGTTCTGCTGCTGTGTCTTCCATAGGAAGTTGGGTGGTGTTTTCAGCACGCGACGTGACCGTTACAAAGAAATAAACATAAGATTTACGAATGACTTCTTAACACCAGCACATTACTCGGCCATACATAGAAAAATTGGCCCGCAACTTGCCTAAATCACCAACCATTTTCTTCCCATGTGCACATAAATGATTCCGATTATTGTAATTCACTATTTTGGTCTTTTAACAGTAATAACTTCGGAATTCACCCAATTTTCTCTCCTCTAGAGCAAGGCAATAAGCTGATTTTGTAGTAAACTTTTGCAAGTTGTGGGGAAAGTAGTTTTGGTTTTACACAATATTGTCCAAACCACGCCTACAAAAGTTCCAAACCAGCATGAATAGAAACATGCCTAGGCTTTTTTTCTGAGTAGATTTTATATTATATATTTAATCCTATTCTTAGTATACTTTGGTTAATATTTTGAAATAATTTTGATACTTTGAGTTGTACTTTTGATATAGGACTTTCGACTTCATCTGGAGCAAAAAAGAACCAAATGGACAAATTTTGGAGTAATTCTAGTTGGAAAACGTTCGTGAGTCACTTGGCTTGATCATATCAAAATATCATATTTTTCTACTAAGCTAGTGATAGAATAAAGGAGCAGTACGCGGTGCTGGAAAGTGACATTTTTGAGCTTGAATTGCGTTTTTAGAGCCCTAAGAGGACCTCAGATGGGTTTGTGGCCTTCTGGAGATGTGTTCAGAGCGTCCCGATCTTCAAAACAAGCTATTATGGGCCGGATTTGGAGGAGATTTGAGGTTAAAACGTGTCTGGACAGTTTCTGTGCAGATTCTCCTAGCTTAATTAGTACTCTATTTTCTAAGTTATTTTATTATTATTTAGTTTCCTAGTTGGAATAAGAGACCCATGTCTTAGGGTTTGTGCGGGGGTTTAGCAAATATATTGCTTTGCCATTCTTAGTCTTTTCTACGCTTTCTTTTATGCAACTTTGGAGACAGAGAATAATTGTTAGTGTTCTTGGAAATTTTCTACTTTAAGGTGTTTTCATTCATTTTATTCTTAATAATATTTTCTTTGATTTTAATTATGAGTATGCATAACTAATTCGTTTTACTAGGGTTAGGCCATGAACCTTAGCATGAATATGTAATTTTATTAATTTGCTTATGAATGGATGCATGCTTGCTTTGAATTATTAATCACCGCGATTAAAACTATCTATATATTTTAATGATTGATCACCGTTAGAATATTTAGACAAGTAATTTGATGCAATTTCTGTTGGAACATCATCCTGAAATTGAGGAGAGCTTCTTGTGATTGGTAATTGTAAGTTCACTTAAGGAGAACATCACGTTCTTAACGGTTGCATGGTTTTTCAAAGAGTTTTCACGAAACTTAATGAGACTTGCATGTTTATATTTGATCTGAATATCACAAATAGATTGCATGTTAGATATATGTTTTCGCTTGAACATCACAAGCAAATTATGCATTAGGAAAACCTAACCTTCAAAGCATGTATGTGGAAATTCATAAGTAATTGATAGAATTGCATATGATTGTGACGATGACAGCTAAACCCTAGTTTTCTCTAAATTGTTAATTTTAAAAACGTTTTTCTTCTTTGCTGTTATTATTTCCCAACTTTCAGATTTCTTTTATTGTTAATTTAATCTTTTAAAATTCATAAATCTCAAATCTTTGATAAAAACCTGTTTTAATAATTAATTAAGAGTTAGTTTAATTACAAATTAGTCAAACAATCTTTGGGGACAACGACCTTGCATGAGTATTTATACTACAATTACCTTATATTATTGCAAGTATTTTCAGTGATTTTAACCCTATTCGCACCGGTACTAAAAATCCTATCATTTTTTATTATGAAATCTGGGGTTGGTGTTACTAATTGTCCATTAATTTCCAAATTATGAAATCTGGAAGTCTTAACAATATTGTTAGAAGGTCTTGGTATTTCAAAGGTCCTCTAGACTTCCTCTTATCACAGTCCCTTGCTTATTGAAAATCTTAATTTTCCCACGATTGATTTATTTCAACTCTACTACTGTTTCCTTTGGTGTCTTTATAAGAGGAATTTTGCGTTCCTAATGAATAAGGGCGTGTGCGCGCGCGCGTTACGATAGTAAGTAGTCTCAAACATAAACAACTAACTGACCATCTTATTGAATTACTTGGGAACTTTAACGAAAAGCACCCGGTACTGTTCACTTTAACGAAAAACCACATTTTTACACTAAAAAGTCAATCCTGGTACTATTCACTTTACCCTTTATTTTGTCTTTATCATTAAAACGTAAAGTTTTCAAGCCCTTTTCATTAGTTTTCATTTACTTTTCTTTTATTACTGGAGGACATACAAAAGCCCAATAGCTTTTACGGGCTGAGTGATGGATCAGGTACAAGAACCGTCGACGAATTCAACTCAAGTAGGTTTTTGGTTTGGAACCCAAATGACATCCTCGACTTTAAGAAAATGGCAGATGGGAACGGTTCCTGGCTCAACTTTGAGCTCTTTGAAGGCATAAAGGGTTCCTTTCAGATGTGTTTTCATGGCAGGCTGCTACTGCTTTAGCTCTCGTCCCATCAGTTCCTTGCAGAGGCACCATATATGTCCTTGTTTTTTCAATTGCATGGCAATAGAAGACGGCATACGGATAGCTCTTTCACTCGAGGAGTTGTTATAGTGTACTTCTGTTTCAAGCCAGCTCCCTTTTTGTCCACCTCCGTTGCGAGTGCTAGAGCATTTTTTCCTAACGTGGAGGTGGCAAAGTCAATCATCGACTCTAACGAGGCGGCACACTGTTTTGTTAGAATAATAAGAAAATGTAGTACAACAATGGAGGATATGCTGCAATGACTAGAGTGAGAGAGAGATAGAAAGAATGAGAGCAGAGAATATGACACTGCAATTCTTTTCACACGCACTGTTTGATTGCTCACTTAGTGAGAGATGAACATCTCTCTACACTTAACAGTTACACTTCCAAACTTTTGGCAGTATTCAAAATTACATCCAAGTAATCCTAGCCATCCATCTTACACCCTATGAGATGAAGACACATGTACACTCACTTACTTAAGAACTATGAGACTTAGATAAGAAAGCATACAACCAATTTAGCTAATCATCCTAGCAATATAAGCTAGAAATACAACTACCACATCAGATCACAATTTACACACTAACAGCCCCCTTTAAATTGTGAACTGATTTAACTCCAAGAAGTTCCCTCAAATAACTGAATTGTTCTCTTGCCAATGCCTTTGTAAAGATATCAGCAATTTGCTCTTTCGTAGGACAATGCAACAGCTCAATTACTCCTTGCTGCAATGCTTCCTTTATGAAATGGTATCTCCTGTTGATGTGCTTGGTCTTCTGATGAAAAATAGGGTTTTTAGTGATAGCTATGGCTGAAGTATTATCACAATTCATTGGTGTTGCAACTGTTTGCATTTCACCAAAGTCCTCCAAAACAAATCTCAGCCATGTAGCCTGTGCAGTTGCTTCAGATGCACTAATGTACTCTACTTCAGTTGTTGATAATGCAACACATTGTTGCTTGACTGAAGACCAAGAGAAAACTCCACTGCCAAAGGTAAATGCATACCCCGATGTACTTTTCATATCATCTTGTCACTGTCACAAAATCCCATTAAGATTGCTCCTTTGCCTTTCTTGTATTCCAAGCCAAAATCAAGAGTCCTTTGAACATATCTTAGTACTCTCTTTGCTGTCCCAAGGTGCTTGTTGGTTGGACAGTGCATAAACCGTGATAGCAGACATGCAGCATACATTATATCATGTCTAGTTGCTGTGAGATACAGCAAACTGCCTACAATTTGTCTATATTGAGCTTCATCCGCAGTCCCACTTCCATCCTCTTTTCTCAATTTATCACTTGGAACCAATGGAGTACTCACTGACTTACAGTCTTGAAGCCCAAATTTCTTCAGTAGAGAATAAGCATATTTTCTCTGATGAATGAAAATATACTCCTCAGTTTGCATTACTCCCATACCAAGAAATTGATGTAAGAGTCCAAGATCAGTCATTTCATATTTGAGCATCATATCAGATTTAAAGTCATCCATCAATTCCTGACAACTTCCAGTGTATATTATGTCATCAACATAGATAGACACTATAATCATTTCTGAACTTTTCCTTCACTTGGTATACAGAGTTGTTTCACTAGTGCTTTTCTTAAACCCACAGAGTGTAAGATATGAGTCTATTTCACCATACCAGGCCCTTGGTGCCTGTTTCAGACCATACAGTGCTTTATGTAACATGTAGACCTTATCTTCTTCCCCTTGTACAATAAATCCATCCGGCTGATCAACATACACTTCTTCTTCTAGTACACCATTCAAGAATGCCGATTTTACATCCAATTGAAACAACTTCCATTTGTTCTTTGCTGCCAGGGCAATTAATGTTCTGATTGTATCCAACCTTGCCACAGGTGCAAAGGTTTCATTATAATCAATTCCGGGCTTTTGTGCATAGCCTTTTGCAACAAGCCTAGCCTTGTTCTTTTGAACTGATCCATCCAAATTCAATTTAGTTTTGTACACCCATTTCACACCAATCACAAGTTTATCAGATGGTCTTTTCACTAATTCCCAAGTCTTATTTTTCTCAATCATGCTGATTTCATCTTTCATAGCTTTCTTCCATGCTTCATCCTGTGCAGCTTCATAATAGGATTCTGGTTCAACAATACACACATGACATCTTTCATAGATTTCACTCAAACTTCTATATCTCAAAGGAGTATGATCAATCTGAGATGCAGAAATTGAGTCACTAGCACTTCCAGATTCAATGAGTGAAGAATCTGTAAGTTGAGTCTGAGAACCTTCAGCAACAGCTTATTCCATGGAATCTGAATCCTCATCAGCTTCTTTCATCTCTGAAGATTCACTTGCAGCAATTGGAATGTACACTTCTTTGATCTTCTGTCTATCCCAATCCCATGTACCATTCTCATCAAAAATAACATCTCTTGAAATGATTACTTTCTGATTTTCAGGATTAAGCAATATGTACCCCTTTTCACAAGTGCCATATCTAATAAAAATACCAATGACACTTGTTTCATCCAGCTTTTGTCTCAAGCTTCCAAGAATAAGGGAATAACCTAATGAGCCAAACACTCTCAAGTGTTGAATTCCAGGTTTTCTTCCACTGAATTTCTCAAAAGGTGTCACATTTTCCAATGCTTTTGTAGGACATCTATTTAGCAAGTAGACAGATGTAACTACAACTTCACCCCAAAGACTATAAGGAAGACCTTTCTCATGAAGCATACACTTTGCCATCTCCACTATAGTTTTATTTTTTCTCTCTGCAACTCCATTTTGTTGTGGAGAGTATGCAACAGTAAGCTGCCTCTCCAAACCCAAAGCTTCACAAAACTGTTCAAATTCATTTGAGGTAAATTCTCCTCCTCTATCTGTTCTCAATTTCTTCACTGAAAAACCACTTTGAAGTTCCACCATAGCTTTGAATTTCTTGAATACATGAAAGACATCTGACTTGTGTCTCAAGAGATATATCCAGCACATCCTTGAATAGTCATCAATGAATGTAACAAAGTATCGATTTCCACTCATGGTTGGTGTTTGCATAGGGCTACACACATCTGAGTGTATAAGTTCCAATGGCATTCTTGCTCTCCAGATTGACTCCCTTGGTAAGGACACTCTATGATTCTTACCAAATGCACATCCCTGACATACACCTTCACTGTCATGCATTTCAGGTAACCCAAGAACCATATCATGCTCCTGCAATTGTTGCAAACTTCTAAAATTCAGGTGGCCAAACCGTTTATGCCACATTGTACTACTCTGATGCACATTGGTTTTCAGTACCAAATGATCGTTTGACTTGAACACAAGTGGAAAGCATCTGTTCCCCTTTTGTTTCACACTAACCACTAAATTTGTCAGAGTTCTATCATCAAAAATATCCACCTTATAATCATCAAATAACAGAAAATACCCATGTTCAGTCATCTGCCCAACACTGAGAAGGTTTTCTGCAATTCCAGGTACCAACATAACTTCTCTTATGTACCTTTTTCCTTTATCCGTGTCAATGACCAAGGTTCCTTTGCCTTTCACATCAACAAGAACCCTTGTGCCAACTTGCACTTTTGCCTTAATACTTCTATCAATTTCCACAAGTAACTCCTCTCTGGAAGTCATGTGATTACTGCACGCACTGTCAATATACCAGGCATCACTCACAGCTTTCACTTCAGTTGATTGCTTGACCATGAAGAGATTTCCAGGTTCTCGCACCTTGTTTGTAAAATTCCTTTGCTCTCCCACTTTGTCTGCAAAATTCCCTTGCTGAGCATTTTTGTTTTGATTGCAGATCCTAGCAATATGACCAGGTTTTCCACACTTGTGACATTTAATCTTCCCTTTTAGCCAACATTCACCATAGTGAAGTTTATCACAGTATTTGCATGCCCCTCCAGTGTTGTTAGCTTCATTTCTTACACTTGGAGTAAACCTGTTAGTCCACTGCTTCCCTTTGAACTTGAAGTTCTTCTGATATTTTGATCCACCAGTATTGGTATGTTGATTACCAAATTTACTATTCTTAGATGAGATATCTAAGCTAGCAAATGCACGTTCTGTGCTACTCTTTTCATGTCTGATTAATCTTAGTTCAAACCCTTTCAATATGGCAACCACATCTTGTGCATCAATTACATCAATATCTTTAGTATTTTCTATAACAGAAGCAATGCTATCATATGTTTTGGGTAAACTGATTCTCTGATTACTAAGATCTTCTCCATAGCTTCGCATCTGATTTATCAGATCAAACAACCTAGCTAAATATGCAGCTAGAGATTCACTTTCACTCATACGGGTATATTCAAAATCACGACGCAGACCTTGTAATTTCATAGATCGTACCTGTTTGTCCCCTACATACTCTTGCTTCAGAATATCCCAAGCTTCTTTCGCAGTTTCCAAGGTTGCAATGCATGGAAAAATTTGATCCGATACGGCTCCTTGAATGATTCCAAGAGCCCTTGCATCCTTGACCAGATTTTCACTCCGCAACTTCGTTTCCACCTCAGTGAGTTCTCCTTCCCCTTTCGCTGAAGTGGTAAAACCTTTTTCAACAATATTCCATAACTCGTGAGATCGGAAGATTGTTTTCATTCGAATCTGCCAGAAATCGAAATTTTCTCCGTTGAACACCGGAGCTCGAAGCTCCCCTCCACCAGATCCAGCCATGTTAGACTTAGATCACACCTCTCTCTACTATTTTCTTTGCAACGATGTGTTGCAAACACTTGCTCACTATCTCTCACAGAATCGACGCCCAGAGATTCAGACCCAACAAGGCTCTGAGGCCATGTTAGAATAATAAGAAAATGTAGTACAACAATGGAGGATATGCTGCAATGACTAGAGTGAGAGAGAGAGATAGAAAGAATGAGAGCAGAGAATATGACACTGCAATTCTTTTCACACGCACTGTTTGATTGCTCACTTAGTGAGAGAGGAACATCTCTCTACACTTAACAGTTACACTTCCAAACTTTTGGCAGTATTCAAAATTACATCCAAGTAATCCTAGCCATCCATCTTACACCCTATGAGATGAAGACACATATACACTCACTTACTTAAGAACTATGAGACTTAGATAAGAAAGCATACAACCAATTTAGCTAATCATCCTAGCAATATAAGCTAGAAATACAACTACCACATCAGATCACAATTTACACACTAACATGTTTTGCTTCATTTCTCGCGCCTTGAAGTTCAGTCTTGAATAGTATTGTTAATCATATCCGCTGCCTCAGACTCCGGTTTCACTGAGAACTTGTTGAGAATTTTTGGCAGTTTGCTTGAGCTGAAGGGGATTAACTCTACAGTGTTGCGGGACAGGAAAGGTATGGTAATTGAAGAATTTCCTGCTAAGAGTTAATTCATTGTCGTGCCAAGATGAAGGTCCTTCTCCGAGACGAAAATTGCTCGGGTTACATTTTCAGAGCCATCCTTTGAGTATTTAAATGGAGGGTTCCCATCTGCACCATTTAAGTATCTAAACGGAGCGTTCTCATCTGCACATTTTGAGTATTTAAGAGCGTTCTCATCTGCATCTTTTTAATAAACCCAATTCTCTTCCCTTTGAACTTGGTTGTGAAGGATAACTCCCCCTTTGCCAAGACTAATGAAGTCTGCGGAAATTTTGCCATCATAAATAAAAAACAAGTTAGATATGCAGCAGCCAGCACTCAGCAGGGAGTCAAACATTTTTCGAACTTTACCCTAAGTTATTTTTACGAAAAACCAGAAGAAAAAAATGAAATGAAATTTTCAAACGAAAAGGTGTGCGCGAAAAAGAATGGATTTCATACCAATTTGCTTTACATGCTAAAGTTGAACAAAATTGAACTAACATGACGAAGTTGCAACAAAATTAAAAACGTTGCAAGAGCGAAAATGAAAATTCGTGCAAACGGCAAATATGTGCACTAACCGGGCTTGACGAGTTGGCTGAGAGATTTCGGCATTGGTGTGTTTGGAAGGACGGAGTTCCAGTAAAGTTGAGGTGGTGGTACAGGTAAGGCAGCACATGGCTTCCCACCATTGCGAGCTGCATGCAACATTTGCGCTCTCATTAGTAAGAGATATATAGAGACAGTGAGAAAAACTAAAATCATGTCCAAAACTAAAATTACAGAGCTCACTGACAGTGAGAAAAACAAAGATTCTGGAGAGGAGGAACCCCATTAAGATTGACTCAACAAGTTTTGCGACAGAATTGAAAACTATTGGATGATGAAACAGTAGCGGATGGATTCTATATTTATAGAGGAAAAAAATGCTAACGATACTTTTCAAAGTAGGACTTTTGTCACCTCACAATTTACATTAATTTTTATGCTAACATTTTAAAATATTATGTTAAAAATACGAGGTGATAGAAAATTAAAAGAGAATCATTTTTTAATGAGTAAGAAATGAACTACCAAAATTGTTGTTACCGAAAAATCTACCAAAATTTATTGGGATTAGGTGTAAACCATGCAAGTCCATTCCACTGCCTCGAGTAGAGTTCTTCCATTAAGATGAATCCAAAAATGTTTGAAGCACTACTACAATATAAGCTTTAGGTGGCGGAAGATGGTGACGGATATTAGAAAATCATGTCGGATAAATTATATTCGACACATTATTTAATTAGTGGCGGATATTAGAAAAATACTGTCGGTTATATCCGACATAAAATACTGGCGGATATCAAAAAATACTGTCAGTTATAACCGACAGTATTTTTGAATTCTTTTATTAAATATTTTTTTACATATGCTGGCGGTTTTTAAGTAAATGGTGGCGGTTATAACCGACAGAAATTGATTATTTTATTATTTTATTTTCTGACGTTTATCATTTTAGTGTTCTGGCGGTTATAACCGACAGTATTTTGGGGGGGGGGGGGGAATTTAAAATTTTGGGAGAGGGAATTTAAAATTTTGGGAGAGAATTTTTGGGGAATTTTGCCCCCATTTTTGACCCTTTTTTTGCCCCCACTCAGACGCTCTCTCTTTCGTGTATTCATTATTCTCTATTCACTTCTTCATTATTCTTCCAGATTTTTCCAATTCCTCCTCTGAAATCCCCAAAAACACATACTCAGACCTCCTTTAATGAAAATCCAAATCCAAGCCTAGCGCCATTTAGCATTGCCCCAGACCTCCTCTATCATCATCCTCATTTCTCACCCCTGGCATGGCGATTTCCTCAAAGCTGAGGTTTGCACTGGCGATTTCTGATTCCATTCTCTCAGAGGTAAAGGTTCTCCCCTTTTCTTCTTTGATTTTATTGTGGAAACGTAAATCACAAGAACAAAAAGAAGAAATTGCCCATGCATGCTTCTCTTTTGTGCAGGAGATTCGGATCCGTGAAACATCCGAGAGATATGGTGAAGATAACCACTGCATGTCATAGATCCGAGAAGCATGAAGGTTCCAGATCAGAAAAACAAGGTGAAAAAAAACAAGGAAATGACCGACCAAGATCCCAACGCGCTGGCTCCGACGGCGACGGGGATGATTGTCGATGATACATGCGAGTTCTCAGCTCCGCGCTTCTTCGACTTCATAAAGGACGAGAGCGAAGACGACAACGCAAGGCCGAGCTCTGGTTCGATTGCGCTCTCCCTTACGATTTTTTAGGGTTTCCATTTCGCCAAATCTTTCAGATCTTCGCCTCCTCCTTACTAATTTCGTGCCAATTTTCCAATTATCAGGTACGATTAGGGCTTTCTCAAGTCGGTAGAACTCCCATTTTTCTGCTCCACTCGGTTCCCCCTCCAGATCCGAGTCGTGTCTGGGTCGTCGGATTTGCTCGAATCCGGAAATGTCATACCCATGAAGGCAATTTCTCATTTTCTTCGTCCATTTATAATATATATATAGATTGAAAATTTATGAGTGATTTGAATTTTGGGGTGTTTAATTGTGTAGATTACAGGGACCAGGAGAGTGGGAAGATTCTGAATTTGGTGTTTGTTTAGGCGGATGAGGGCTCCGAGCTCAAAGTTGATGTCCCTGTTGTATCATCCTTTTTGTGTGTGCGTGGGTGGATATTTACAGAATGTGGAAATGAATTGGAAGGGGAAATGGTAAGTTGATAATCACGTTGTGCGGGAAGGAAGGAAGGAACTGTCTCTATCCCCTTTCTGGCTCAACTTGAAAGGGAAAGAAATAATTCAGAAAGTTGTTTATATATTTTTTATTATTATTATATTTTATGTCGGATTTATCCGACAAGAATGCTTTTATTTATTCTTATTCATAAATTTTCTGTCGGTTATATCCGACAGAACTTCTGTCAGTTTTAGCCGACAGAAAATGCTCTAATTTATTCTTTATTAATATATTATCTTGCGGTTATATCCGACACAATTTCTGTCGGTTTTACAGTATTTTCTGTCGGATTTTTCATTTCCTGACGCAGGCAATGCTGTCGCTTATTATATCCGTCACTGCATACATTTTCCGTCGGATTTTGCTTAATTTCCGACGGTATTAGACGTTTCTTGTCGGTTTTTAAACCGACATTAATGGGTACTTTTGTAGTAGTGAAGTAAAATTATCTTCCCTGCTATTCTCATCATCTTCCCTTTCTTCCTCTTATATACTGTTTTTTGTCTTATTGTTTTTATAAAAAAAATTAATATAAGATGTTGACGTAGTTAAACCGTAACCATTCAAATAGGAAGAGAAAAGAAGAAATAAGAGAGAAATTAGGAAAGGAGAAAATCCTCCTCCAAAATGTTGAGCATGCAGTGCCCCGAGGAAACGTTTCTTCTTTTTAAATTGTACTTTTATGGGAAAATGGGGAATTTAATTGAGTGCACTAATCTAAGTTGTATTTTTGCCTATTAGGTCTTTTATAGTGAGTGTGATATTTATATATGAAAATTAGGTATTGTGAGATTGATTTGTGTTACACTATTGTTACATTGATGTGAGTTTGATACGAAGTTTTATATATTAAATGAGGACCTATCTACTTTTTTATTTAATTTTTTTATGATTGACTACCTATTTTCTTTATCTCTCTTATTATTTATTGTATAAATATCACACTCATACGTCAATATATTGAACTCCAAAATAAGAATCACTTTCATAATACTCAGATTTTTCGACCAATTGTAGAAGTTTGATTCTTATATTAGTATCACACTTCGTTTTTTGGTCTAGTGTGTAAGGCCTTAAGTTGTATTTTTGTGAGAAAAATGAGAAATTTAAATTCCGTGTTGTTGTAGTAAATAATATGTACTTGGGAGAAGGAAAAGAAAGGGACGGTGTAAAGAGATGAGAGAATGGGTTCAGTTGTTTAACTTGATTGATTTCCCTTTGGTCTTGCTTTTATTTATACTAATCACGATGGACTTTTCTTGCCCTCCAGATAATACAAATCATACAAGAAAAAAATCTTCTAGATCCTATAGGATTCCTACATCTAGTTCACGCAATCACATTTCTATAATAATATTGACTGCAACACTCTCCCTTGAGCATGTAGAACTAGAGAAGTGGTCGCATAAGGTCTTTGGGCAAATGTGGAAGTATTTGATGACGCGTTCTCGTCAGGCACATGCAATGCATATGTGGAAATTTTATTTAAACCCATATAACTTTACTCTACACCCCCAACTTAAACTTTAAATGTACTTTCGGATAATGACAATGGACGTGACGAAATCGGTTAAAATTTTTATCTGAAATTAAAAATAGAATTATTTTTTACTATTTTAGAACATAAAAAAATATTAATATTTTATTACCTATTGCCATGGCTATTCAGTTTAGAGGTGGAGATACAAAAGACAATTACCGTTCATTACAAGTTGTTCCTATTCAGTGGGGAGGATTCAATTGCCAATTGCCATGAGGGCCTTCCTACATTGTAAGTGCTCTTAAGTGGTTGTACCAAATCAAAACAACCAAAATGATGTGGTTTTGGATTTAGAGCTTTTAATTTTGTTTTCGCTTCTTCCACTAGCCGAGTCGCCGCAACAACCTTTGTTTTCTAATCTGCATCAATATTCCAACCATTTCCAAGTCGCACCGACCCAGTTTCTGGCAAATCTCGTTTCTTTAGCTCTCATAGTGTGATTTGACATTAATCGGAAGAATCGATGCTTCAAAGTCAAGATTCCATTTTTGTGAACAAATAGTTCAAATACTATTGTAATTTTTTAGTTAGATTTGTACAATTGATCCCAATTTAAGGAGTACCTTATGAAATTTCTTATATACTACGGTGTACTCCACATTAAATTTAATAAATATATTTTCTTTTATATATATATACGCACACACAAAATAATATATTTACATTAAAATCAAGAGTGTAAGAGTAAATTTCCTAAAAGGAACATAGATATTGAAACCTTCTCTCCTAATACCAAGTGTTGATCATGATGAGTTAATGTTGTGGTTGGGCAGGATTTGGCAAACATTTAATTAGGTGTCCAAATACAACTTTACAATATTTTAATCACCAACGATATTCCAGCTCACCTCATCAAAGACACGTAACTTGACAAACGTAAACCTACAGAAAATAAATATTATTTGATAAAACAAATGAACCATTCCGTCATTTCGTGTGAGTGGGATGTATTCCCTTCCACGGAACCAAACGCAGCCTTTCGCATTCGTCCTCCTCCTCATGAATGATTCTACTGTCATGAATTTACGGATATATTGTTACAGTGACGAAAATACATTATAATAATAAAATAAAAATATACGTAAATTAAAAAATTTACATATACACCACTATAGGAATATATCCTCTCTAGATTTGAACCATTCCGATCATGCGGACCTCCCTCCCATTGGAATTAGATTCTCTCTCGGGATCTCACGGATCAATTAATACCAAACGTTCGTAAAAAATCATGTGGCCACATTTTTTTCTTTTTTATATTTTTCACGCAAAACGAGATTGCCTTACTGTTGAAGATATAAAAAACAAATTATGTCTGCACGATTTTTTACGAACAGTTTGTATTAATTGATTCCCGGGATCTCCAGTGAGAAGATCGGAGAGGATCCAATTCTCCTATTATCACTCACCTTCCCCTGCCACCCAATTTCCACTGCATATTTTCCCGACCTTCAACCCCTCCCAATTTTTTCTTCTTTCTTTCTATTCGGTACTACTTTGTCAAAAAGAAGGTAAGGTTGTTGAGGAGAAAGAGAAAGATGAGAAAGTTGAAGAGGAAGATTGATCTCAACCGCACTATTTTAAGCGAGCGACTGATATTATTTGGTTTGCAAAATTTGAATTGTTCGCATTAGGAGAGGATTTGTTTGTTTCTACCAAAATACTCTTCTAATTTTTTGATATTAGAGAGAATAAAAATTCATGTAAATTATTTTATTATTATTAAAGTACGTCGCGTATTGGTATACATATGTAATACAAATGGAGTAGAATTCTCTCCACTTCTCTTTTCATCGCCTTCCATCCCTTCCTTTCATATTGTCTTATTTTGTTTTTCCGTTGCTATAAAAATTAATATAAGATGATGACGTAACTTACATTCTCTTATTTTGTCTTTCTTTTGCTATAAAAATTAATATAAGATGTTGACGTGACTTAACCGTGATCGTTCAAATAGAAGGGGAGGAAAGGGAAGAGAAGGGAAAAAAAGAAAGGAGAAAATCCTACTCCAATACAAATTGTTTAACCAAATCCAACAAAAAAGAAAAGAAAAGAAAAACTATTTTTGAAGACAGAAAAACACCAGAAGAAAACAAAATAAAAAACCCCTTAATCTTTTAATCAATCGCATGTTGCAACAGCAACTGCCGACCCGACAATATCTTCGGATCCAAACCCCCATATCTTCTTCCAATTACGAAGCTCGCAGCCATGGAGGTCGAGGTCGTCTCCGGCTCGAAACCCTCGGCCGACGCTATATTGAGGAGAGTGGATTCGCAGAAGGATCAGCTCCGCGTGAAGAGGAAGACTCTGCAGGCGGTGCTCGAGCAGTGCCAGAGAGCGCTCGAGTCGCTCGGTACAACTGGCGGTGCTGACGAGGAGGATAATGGAGATGATGGCGAAGAAGACGATGACGATAACAGTTCTCGTGGTTCGGCCGTTGACGACGAGCGCCAACAGGGCCGGGGATCGACTAGTTCGCGGGCTGATTGCGAGGCCGACGAGGTATGGACTGTTGATGATTTTGATGAATTTAGGATTTTGTGTGGGAATTGGGAGGTTTTGGGGATTGATTTGGGTTGAAATTTGGGGTTTTGGGGATAAATTGTACATAAATAGCTTGAAATTTAACAATTTGGTTTGGAGTTTGAAACTGGGATTCAGTTGGTTTTGAAATTGGCATAAATATTGAATTAAGTTGGCAATCGAGCTGCTTCTGGTACAATCTATAGTTAATTTTGAGTTAATTGCAAGCTTCGGACTTGATTACTATGGTTACGGGGGATTGTCAAGTTTGATAACGGTGTGGACGGTTATTTCTTATAAGGTCAAAGGATGTAGCTTTTCATGATCGACTTAATTGCTTTGATTAGCTCTGTAAACAATATATGTGCCGAACGATACATAATCTGGCATTATGCAGCGGACGTCTGAGTCCTTGATCCAATCTTTTTGTGTGTTATGATATCTTCACTGAAGAAATTGGTGTGGTCCTAAAAAATTGTCTAGTCCATTCTGAAACCTTGTATCACTAATATTGCTTTTGCTATTGATTATTTTTTCCCCATTTTGCAAGCTTTACATATTCTGAAGTAGACACAATTTGCATCTTGATGCAGTTATGCGACCTTCTTAAATCGAGAGTTGAATGCCCCGACTTCCTCCAAAAGCTAGAAAGTGCACAAGCATTAGTTCCACAAAATATACCTGGTATGCATCCAAAGATAGTTGCATTTTAGACATCGAGTTCTCTATATGGTGTACATGCTAAACTGTTATTGTATGGCAGCAGAAGAAGGTAATTCTTGGGATCTGGTTAGTGAGAATGATCTATGGGAAGATGAGGATAGCAACCTTGGTGAAGAAGATTATGTTCTTGTTAGGCAAGAAGATATAGTAGAGGGTATTGCGTGCTTTATGGCTGCATACCTGTTGTCCCTTAAACAGACTAAGGTATCTTCAAACTCTGCTCAGCTACTTCATTTGATTTTATACTACCGCAACTATGATTCACGCACTGCCCAAAAAAAACACTATGATTGACCTACTGAGAAAATTCAACCTATATGACTGTCTAGCAGAATAGTATATCCATCTTAGTTTTTACAAAGAGAATGAATAAAAAGAAACACAGGGATTGATTATTTATCCTGCTTTGTGGATATGCTAGGGTTAAACATGCATAATGCTAATTGAAAACTTTGGTCCCACTGTTGGTCCTAGTTTCATCCTAGTCTAGTATTTGGCATTGACCTGTATGGCCAATACTTGGGCATGCAGTATGTTCTTAACGTTTTTTATTACTTGATCCATGTTAGTCTTGGTTGGCCTTTTGATCTTTTACATTTACTTTAACTATTCTTCCTTTTTGTTAGGGTGAATCTATGTGGTAGCGAATTTCTTGTGTCTTATGAGTTATTACTCTGAGATGCCACTCCCAATGTTTCTCTACGTAGATTTTTACATTTTTATTCTCATCACATACATAAGACATCGTAGCATTATTCTGGCTTTACATGGATGAGTTGCTAATACATAGCCGTAAGCGTAGCTTCTTGTTATTTGCACTTAATTGGTTCCACTCACAATCTGTCTATACCAACCAGTCTTTTAAATTGATCCTTTCTGATTACTCCTATCATTTTCATCTTAAAATTCTCATCTCTGTGAGGTGGATATGGATCTCTTGCTTTTGCTTCAAAGCCCATCGTCATCCTTTAAAAGAAGGGTTTTTTTTTCTCTTAGGAGTACCATACAGAATAGCTTGCTTATTGACAGTTTGTGGAACTTTTCTTTTTAGTCCATCTGGTAGTCTTTTATAAAGTAGGTTGGTGTGTGACGTATGACCTAATGACATGACATACCTAAGAGATTTGGCTGTCACTGCATTTGTAGTTTCCATCTTTTATTGCTGCTAGTATTTCCACATATCATTAACCGTGTGGATCAATGCAAGTAGGTTAGGAGGTCAAACCATTGAATTCATTAGTAATGAACCATTACGCTTTAGCACTAGTGTCAGAATTTTTAACTTATCGAATTGACATGTCTTCGTTCTATGATTGTCAAAACAGTATTCAGGCAGATTTATAAATTGTGCATATGTAGCCTCTTTTTTGTCAATTGAGCATGTTTCATACACCAAATTGGATTCGTATCCACTCTTTTTAATTGGTTGCTGTTTGATTTGCAGGAATTGACCCCTAATCAACTTCAGGAAGGTGAGTCTAATATCTGTTTTTAAATTACTTCTTAAGTTTAAGCGGAATAAAAAACTCTAGCTTCAAATCGGGTAGTGCCATATGCATTTTGTGCTTTATTTGATTAGATTTGGTGTCCGCATTTTACAAATGGAATCTTACATGTCCTATTTCTTGTGTTAGCCCTTAGCAAAACATTCTCAGTGAAAACGAAGAAGGGAAAGCTTCGGAAGGCATGGGATGGAAGCAAAGTTATCTATAATGTAGCATCGTGGGGGGCAACTGCCATTGGGTAGGTTACTCTTACTTCAACCCAGTCTCACCTAATTTGATGGTTTTGGAATTTCTCACCATCATCATGCAGCATGTTGTGGATTACTCTCATAATCAAACGATTTGTTTAGTTACCGAACTTTTTACTGGTGTAACTTTATACAGAAATCGTTGTCTCGGTCTTAAGTTGAATTCTCTTATTTGACCCTCTCTTTTCGTTATTTACAGGATATACCAAAACCCTGTGATCATAAGGGTTGCCACGAAAGCCTTCTGGACATCTTGTGAAGTTATATCAAAGTTTCTCTAATTTGTCTCTGCTGCCGGGAAAAGCAGGATTTGCTTCTTGTATTTAGTACTTTGTGTACTTCCAACGCAGCTTTGTGTTTCAAAAAGTGCGTAACATTACTGGCATTCTTTTCATGATACCGAATGGCGTGATTCCTTGATGAATTTAATCCTGTAAATATTTGCTTCCGATTGAAGAGTGCAGTTCAAATTTATGTAACACAGCATTGAACATGTGTCGGACATTTTAGATATTTATTTACTTGTGCACAATGTCACCAATGATGTTTTCGATCGCATTAGGCGAACTTTTCGCATAGGAAAATTCAAGATCTGTTGCGTTCTATCTCGGATGTTGAAATTAAGCAAAAACGTCTTTTAAGTGATGCCTCATAAAGCATCTAACGTACCGAATGTACGTTTCTCCAAACGTGTTGGCATTTGGTATTGGTAAGGAATTCTCTTACTCAAGCAAATTGGACAAAGTCTTTGTCCAACAATCTTACACACAAGAATCATAGAAACAAAAAGGAAAGGCTTTCTTATTTTCAATCTCATTGTTATGTAGCTACCTACTGAACATAAACATTACTTGTTCGGGGGAGAACTGTGCGTCACGCCACAGGGCCTCATAGATTTTGAATCGGACACCGTTTAGTCATATAAATGTATTAGTTTAGCTAATTTTACGGTCCTGTGGTATTCAATTTCACTTATAAATGAGATGTCTTAGGTTCGATCTTTGCCAAAGGGTAATTCGAATCAATTATTATGGCTAGCCTATTGTGAATATCGTGCTTATCAATTGAATCAGTTGAATCAGCTGTTTATCATGAATCTGTAACTTGGTACATACACTGTTGATTTATTTGATACATTTGGATGACTTAACAATCCCTGATTTGAATGATTTTTTGTACGGACGATCTTCAAATGAAGATTAAGAAATTGAATGATTCCCATTATGAAACTTCTATGGCAAAGATATGTGTGGGACCATGATTTACCCGGGCTAGAGTAAGGCGGATCGGAATACGCATACCTCAGAAGTCCGGTCATGAACTCAATAGCCTCCCTTGCGGAGCTGACTAAATGGATATTCTCCGTTTATGAATTCAATGGTTCATTACTAATGAATTCAATGGTTTATGAAGTCCGGTCACGACCTCCTAACCTACTTAAGGTATGCATAAACTCATATCATCAATATCTGAATCTCATAAACGTGTATTAAAACTTACCGCCTTTATGCGTAGGGCATTAGTGTAGGTTCGATTAGAATATCGCTTGTAATAATATAATGGCCATTATTTGTGTAGCTTAAGATTTAGAGACTTTATTAATGGTTTTGCAAACTAATGGCTTGAATGATTACACCTTATGGTTTGGCATTCTCTTCTAGAATGCCCAACTGCAGATTTCGAGAGTGTTGAAGGCAACCTGCCGGCGCATGAGGAAAGAGTTGTGGTGTTCCCCGGGATATTATTATCAACGTTATTATGAACTGATGTTGGAGGCAGTTGATGCCGATGGGGTTAAATTTTACCAGGCACAAGTTGCGGTAGATTCCGTTGATGACAGAATGTGGTTGGAAGTGTTTTGTGTCATGGATGATGAACATTATTCTTTAAGACTATATCATCACCTAGGTAACCATACACTTATTCGATTACACCATGCGGTTGCTTTGATCAATCCATGATTAAACTTGATACTCAATTCAAGTGTTGTATAGGCGATGTCTTTAAATAGGAGAGAGATTTACGGCCGTCACTATGGGCAAGGAAAAAAGTAATACAGCACAAAAATTACATACAGAATCATTCCTTGTCAACACAAGAGCAACAAAAGACAGCAGTAATCGCAACAAGTTAGCTTACAGAAAGAGGAAGTCCACACTTTTGATGCCCCACAAACCCAAGACATCAATTTCAGAGGGTGGTTCGGGCATGACAACAGAAAGACCAGTCCCGAAAAGGTCACAGTATAGAGCAAAAGCTGAAGTGAGATGAGCTGCAAGCCAGTAAGGGCATACTCTTGGTTGAGCATACTAAGACCTAGTTTGGGAGTGAGGTGCTTAAAAAAAAAGCATCTATGAAAAAAAGCTGTGAGGGTTTTAGGTGTTTGGTAAACTGAAAAAAAAGGGCTTATTTTGGAAGCTGCTGTGAGAATAAGCTGAAATCAAAGGAAAAAGCTGAAGCTGCTATTTGCAGCTTTGGAAAACTGGTTTTTTTTCAAAGCACACGGAGCTACAATGCTTCTTTAATGAAAAGACCCACTATTAGACTTTTTTTTTTCCAAAAACACTTTTACAAAAAAGTTTACCAAACACTCTGCTAATTTATTTCACAGCCGCTTATTCTCACAACAGCTTTTTTTCAAAGCACAGCAATACCAAACCAACCCTATGCTGGCTCTTGCGGGTGGGCGGATGAAATTATTACACAGCGTTAGACGTGTAACAATGCCACTAATTATCACCCTACTAAGTACTAAAGACCAGATCGTGTTAGTTTGCTCCCGTCCTCTCAGATTGTATAATGCCTTGTGATTGTTCTTCACAAAACAACACTACCGCTCTTCTTGGAAACATCTTTCTATTGCTCCGCAACCAATGTGCAAAATTTGATTAGAAGCAGCCTAAAAGACTCTACCATTTCATAAATAACATAGATTGGGGTATCCCGAGACACCGATACTAATCAAAGCGGACAAAAATTATAAATAAAATCTAAGAGGAGTTTTAGTTAAGTAATTAGCTAAAAGAACTTTATAAATGGAGGACTTATAGATATCAGGAATTAACCTAGTTGCATGTACACGTAGGGTAAACTCACAGCTGAGGTACCAGAAATTGAAACACGTCAAACATAAATTCATGCATAAAAGCTTGATGTGAAAGAAAGAGATACCCGGAAGACGGAGGTCTGGCGATGATGGCACCAGTGGGTGGAATCGGGAGACACGCAGAGCGTACGTACATGTTTGCATTTCTCTCCCAATTTCATTAAAACAACTACAAGCCATGTCCTAGAAAATAAAAAATCACAAACCGAAACCCTAAGGCAAAAAATTAAAAGAAGAAAAAGTCTCTCTCTCTCTCTCTCTCCCTTCTCGTCACTTTCTCTCGACCCAAACAAAAAAAAAAAAAAAAAAAAAAAAAACAGCAAGGAGAAACCCCTGAAACTTGGAATCGGACCTTCCCCTCGCTCAATTTCTGTCATCGAATGGGTAATTATCTAAATCTCTACTTCTATTTTGCTTAAGTTTAAAACTTTTCATTGAAATTGATACAAAGATCCCAACTTCCCAAAGTTGATTTCTTTGGGGGAATTTCAAATCTTTCCATCTCCTTTTTTACTTTCTTATATATACTGTCTGATAATAGGCATATTTATGCCTGAATTGTGTTGATTTCTTTCGGGGAATTTCAGATCTTTCGATCTCCTCTTTTACTTTCTTATCTATACAATCTGATTATATGCAGATTTATGCCTGAATTGTGTTAATTCTGTGTGTTAAAAGCTCTCCAAAAGAGTTTACAATTCTTTTTTCTTTTCATTGAAATGGAAGCCTAATACTTCAAAATCTAAGCTTTCCCATATGGTTCAATCTCCCGCGGCTACAAACCCAGGAATCCAGACCCAAATTTAATATCGAGTCGTAAAAGGGTTGGATCTGGAGCTCTGAGAACCACTCATATTTATTTGTTTCTGTGTTTTTTTTTGGATAGAGGTCGCACTTGGTGCGATGGCAAGTGCCTTCGCCCATGAGCGGTAGGTCTCGGTTCGAGATTTGGGAGCAGCCTCTCCATAAATGGGGGTAAGGTTAGCCGACATTCACCTCTCCCAGACCCTGCGTAAAGCGGGAGCCTTGTGCACTGGGTACTGGTACGACCTTTTTGTGTTTTTTTTTTTATGGTTTTTGAAAAATTAGACCCGAAATGGATTGGAATATCTGCATTTTACAGCAAGGTCCTAACTTTTTAGTTTGGTGGTTGGGGATGAATAGAAAGGCTAAAACTTTTGGTGATACAGATAGAATATGGTGTGATTTGGGCATCTGGGGAAGTTGAAAATCTGATTTACAAGTTGGATTGGTTCAAGATTCATCTTTTACTTCTTGCGATCCTTACTTTGTAAATGAAAGATCAATTGTTGGGGGAAGGGCATTTAGTTATCGTCAAGATACTATGAAGAAACATATTAGTGAAGTTATCTGTTTGGTTATTGCGCGAATTCATCAGACCCTTTTAGCCTAACTTTTCTCTGTGTAGTAGAGATATATATCCATGGCTCAGAGACGTGTGCTGGGGAGCAGTAGTAAATACATTCAGAATTATGGAAGACTTATTGGAAGCCATGGAAGAAGCGTTTCCACACCCACACCCACAAATACTAAGAAACAGGTAAAACCAATGCTCATATTAAATTGCAACAAGAATTTGCACAACTCTCTCTCTCTCTCTCTCTCTCTCATAATGAATTTGAATACCAGGAATTTGATTATCATATGGATTTAGGAGGATTAGGGCCTGCCCGCTTCGCAACACAAGAGTTCAACAGGCTTAAGGTATCCATAAACTCATATCATCAATATCTGAATCTCATGTATGTGTATTAAAATTTACCGCCTTTATACGTAGGGCGTTAGTGTAGCTTTGATTAGAATTTCACACGTAATAATATAATGGGCATTATTTTTGTAGCTTGAGATTTAAAGACTTTATTAATGGTTTTGCAAACTTATGCATTAATGTTTACATCTTATGGTTTGGCACTCTTCTAGAATGCCCAACTGCAGATTTCGAGAGTGTTGAAGGCAACCTGCAGGCACATGAGGAAAGAGTTGTGGCGTTCCCCGGGATATTATTATCAACGTTATTATGAACTGGT
The DNA here is from genome assembly GCF_042453785.1 of Malus domestica. NCBI lineage: Eukaryota > Viridiplantae > Streptophyta > Magnoliopsida > Rosales > Rosaceae > Malus > Malus domestica. The sequence goes on along the minus strand of NC_091675.1, from coordinate 47,906,411 downwards.
GTTGGAGGCAGTTGATGCCGATGAGGCTGAATTTTACCAAGCACAAGTTGCGGTAGATTCCGTTGATGACATAATGTGGTTGGAAGTGTTTTGCGTCATGGATGAACATTATTCTTTAAGACTATATCATCACTTAGGTAACTATACACACTTATTTGATTTACACCATGTGGTGCTTTGATCATTGTCATATTACGCGTTTAGGGCGAGGGCTGGTATGTTACGCCTGATTCTGTATTATTAGTATTGATCATCAATTATTTGTTTGAAACAGACAACTTTTTTGATGAATGATGCTTCAAACTCCAGAGGTCCGGATCTCTTCGTGTATCTTTGTTCAGGTTTGCATCTTCTTCTTCTTCTATATGGTAACAATTCTCGTTTACATTTTTAATGCGTAAAGTTCTGGTCTAATGTGCACAAGTGATTTCATCGGTCACAAGATTTCCATTATTGAACCCTCGTGGCACGGTGTTTGCTGTCGGTAGACTACTGTACATGTCAACTGTCACAGAGACGAACGAGGTGAAGATGCGTGTGTGTGTGTCCACTGCAAGGAGCAAAGTAGCATGGAGATCGTCCTCATGGCTTTAGTTCAATGATCTATTTGAATTATCATCTCTAAGACTTCGTTTTGTTTATTTTTTCTTAGACACTGATGTTATTAGCATCTAGGCGATAACCAATATCTAGTTATAATATGAACAGACATTGATTGTTCCATAGTACGCGTTTTTGCTAAGGCGTATGTGAGTGAGGATGCTTGATCTGCAATGTCAAGTCAAAGTAGAGCTAGATACTAAGAGATCGTTCGAAGTCTAGTATTGTGTAACTGAAAAACAAGTTTGATGTCCTAGAGATCTTTCGGAGGGCCACTGCAGAGTCACTGGATGTGTGTTTCTGATATTGTTTGTAGTTCTAGTTATTTCAAATCGTCATTCTTTCTTCATTAAGCCTTTTATTGTTCTTACTTGATGGATTATTCCCCCACTCTAAATTCTAAACGATTAAGAGGGAGCTTCAAACTTGGGTGTAGAAGGACGATCGCCCCACTCAAGCCAACTTGGTTACATAGACGACGTCCACCTTTTTTCGCTCCCAAGGTCGAATTTCAACTCATTCCTCATCTTAAATGATAAATGTAACTAATCGTAAATAATGAAATGCTCACATTCACTAAAGTTTAACCCTTGCGTAAACAATCATCAATCCATGATTAAACTTGATACTCGATTCAAGTGTTGTATAGGCGATGTCTTTAAATAGGAGAGTGATTTACGGCCGTCGGTAGCACAATGAAAATCACTATGGGCAAGGAAAAAAGTAATACAGCACAAAAATTACATACAGAATCATTCCTTGTCAACACAAGAGCAACAAAAGACAGCAGTAATCGCAACAAGTTAGCTTACAGAAAGAGCAAGTCCACACTTCTGACGCCCCACAAACCCAAGATTTCAATTTCAGAGGGTGGTTCAGGCATGACAACAGAAAGACCAGTCCCGAAAAGGTCACGGTATGGAGCAAAAGCTGAAGTAAGATGAGCTGCAAGCCAGTAAGGGCATACTCTTGGTTGAGCATACTAAGATGCTGGCTCTTGCGGGTGCGGGGATGAAATTATTAGACTGGCTATAATGCTTATTTCATTTCAAATCAGTCATTTAGAGACCACACAGCGTTAGACGTGTAACAATGCCACCAATTATCACCCTACTAAGTACTAAAGATCAGATCGTGTTAGTGTTGCTCCCCTGTCCCCTCAGATTGTATAATGCCTTGTGATTGTTCTTCACAAAACAACACTACCGCTCTGCTCGGAAACATCTTTCTATTCCCCCGAAACCAAGGTGCAAAATTTGATTAGAAGCAGCCTAAAAGACTACCATTTCATAAATAACATAGACTGGGGTATCCCTATACACCGATACTAATCAAAGCGGACAAAAATTATAAATAAAATCTACGAGGAGCTTTGGTTAAGTAATTAGCTAAAAGAACTTTATAAATGGAGGACTTACAGATATCAGGAATTAACCTAGTTGCATGTACACGTAGGGTAAACTCACAGCTGAGGTACCAGAAATTGAAACACGCCAAACATAAATTCATGCATAAAAGCTTAATGTGAAAGAGAGAGATGCCCGGAAGACGGAGGTCTGGCGATGATGATGGCATTGGCACCAGTGGGTGGAATCGGGAGACACGCAGAGCGTACATACATGTTAGCATTTCTCTCCCAATTTCATTAAAACAACTAGAAGCCATGCAGACAATAACGGCAGTCTACACCATCTCCTTCTACAGACCTGCACAACACTAATAAAACAACTCCTAATTTGTAATCCTTAAAACTCAAGGGTATCATGTTCAAAAGGTACAAGTATTTCTATGGCACTCTCAAAGCAATGTTGGGGTAAACCAGATTCGTCTTCATATCCGAACTCTGTTTCCTCCGTATCAACTGTTGTCCTAAGGGGTTGGCCTGATGGATGTGCGCTAAATAGGCCACATCCGCTAACTTTCACAAACATTTTTGTACTTGTGTTAGCTTCACATGCATCATACTAGTAGAATATGCAAAATCCAAGAGCCAAACCAAAACGCAAGTATAACATTGGCCTAAAATGCATCCAAACAATATTTTACTTTGATTGTTTTCAAGAATATAATACGAAAGTAACAAAATGTCAAATTCCAAAACTTAAATATTTTTGGAGGGGCAATTCGTGCAAGGTTTTTAACATCTCATCCTCAAGGGAACATCTGCTTGTCTTCACTGGAACTTTTACCTCGGGGTAGTAAAGCTCTGAAACATTTGAGAAGACACCGATGAGTGCATTTGAAGGTAGCTCAGTATTAGCACTGCTGAATGCAAAATACAAAATCCGAACAAGATAAAGAGATGTTCTATAAAAGCGATGGTAAAATTTGAAAAAGAAGCGAAAAGAAAAGATGGTAAATATGATTCAGCAAAGATGTGTATATCATGCAAATGAATATTTTAATATTCTTACAACTAATTAACATTGGTTTCCCACATCGTCAGTGGAAATTAACAAACTGTAATGCAAATAATCAAACTATCATGCCCTGTAAATAACTAGCTACCTCTGGTATCAATTGGATCTCTTGTGCGATTGATCTTTGGGCTTGTACGCCTGTTATCAATCAGTTTTAAAAGTCTTCCACCATCAAGAACAAGACCAAACAATCTGAGCTCCTTTGAGATTGTCTGCGCAACGATTGCTTGATAAAGCTTCACCGTACCAGCATCAGCGGCCTCTAATGTTATAAAATAGTTCATACAGCCGCAAAAAAGCTGCTGACTTTCCCTTACCCACCTCACAAACTGCAGTTGGGCATCCTAAAAGAGAGAAACACAGAAATTGGATTGGAGTAGAGTGTATACTAGCAAACACATCCCTCTGTCGCGCGCGCGGGCGTGCACACACATACACAAAACACATTAGTGAGTAGTTATAATTAGTTATTACCTTTTGCTTGTTGAACTCTTTGACAGCGAAAAGAGCATGTTTCTCGTAATGACGAGCACATCTACCAACGTCAGAGATGGGACATGTAAATCTTCTAGGAAGTATGCTTTCATGGTCTAGATAAGAGGCCGGACGTGGCTGGAGCTGGTTAATGTTGTTGGATAATACTGTTGGAGCTGTGCTTGGTAGTGCCTCTCTCTCTCTTGTAATCCTATGAAGGTGAAACGTAGTACTATTACTCCAACTCCCAAGCTTTAAAGCCACAGAGGGAAAGCGGAAAGCCATTGCCGCCATGCTCTCCACCCCTACACACTGCACATCTGCAACTGCATTTGCGTCTTGGGTTAAATTGGTTGGTCTGCGACCGAGAATCGAATTACATAATATTTGACACAAGCCCGTAAAAGTTGATTGCTTTTGTGAAACCAAAGCAAACCAAAACCAGAACCAAAATTAAAACCAAAACCAAAACCAAAAGAATCTATCCATCCATCTATTTACAGTCCAAGAACAATTGGAGTGCAAATATTATATAATATTATTTATCACAACAGTTGGAGCAAATATAATTATCAAAAATCGCTTCCTCATCAATTTTATATAATTATCAGAAATTAATCAATTTGTTTGTGCTTGTGGTGCAAATATAATTACAAACAAGTCAAGTGATCAGTTGAGGGAGACTTACCTGGAGTTAAGGTTTCGGAATTGGAGGAGCAGTTGAAATTTTCTTTTGTTTTTTTATGGGAAGGGATTTAGAATTTACAGTTTACTGCACCGAACCTAATTAAACTACTCTGCCAAATCAGGGAGTTCGTTCAACTTCAAGTCTTCAACCAACAGGCTATGTCAAAAGAACACGTGGCATATCACACACCGTTCATTCTTGTTAGCCAGTCCTAGAAAATAAAAAATCACAAACCCAAACCCTAAGGCTTAAAACTAAAAACAAGAAAAAGCCTCTCTCTCTCTCTTCTCGTCACTTTCTCTTGACCCAAACGGCAAGGAGAAACCTCGGAAACTTGGAATCGAACCTCCCCTCGCTCAATTTCTGTCATCGAATGGGTAATTATCTAAATCTCCATTATTTCTTTGGGGGAATTTCAAATCTTTCCATCTCCTTTTTTACTTTCTTATATATACAGTCCGATAATAGGCATGTTTATGCCTGAATTGTGTTGATTTCTTTCGGGGAATTTCAGATCTTTCGATCTCCTCTTTTACTTTCTTATCTATACGATCTGATTATATGCAGATTTATGCCTGAATTGTGTTGATTCTGTGTGTTAAAAGCTCTCCAAAAGAGCTTACAATTCTTTTTTTTTTTCATTGAAATGGAAGCCTGATACTTCAAAATCTAAGCTTTCCCATATGTTTCAATCTCCCGCGGCTACGAACCCAGGACTCCAGACCCAAATTTAATATCGAGTCGTAAAAGGGTTGGATCTGGAGCTCTGAGAACCACTAATATTTATTTGTTTCTGTGTCTTTTTTTTGGATGGTTTTTGAAAAATTAGACCCGAAATGGATTGGAATATCTGCATTTTACAGCAAGGTCCTAACTTTTTAGTTTGGTGGTTGGGAATGAATAGAAAGGCTAAAACTTTTGATGATACATATAGAATTTGGTGTGATTTGGGCATCTGGGGAAGTTGAAAATCTGATTTACAAGTTGGATTGGTTCAAGATTCATCTTTTACTTCTTGTGTTCCTTACTTGTAAATAAAAGATCAAATGTTGGGGGAAGGGCATTTAGTTATCGTCAAGATACTATGAAGAAACATATTAGTGAAGTTATCTGTTTGGTTATTGCGCGAATTCATACCCTTTTACCCTAACTTTTCTCTAGGTATTGAATGATTCAAACCGTTTATTTTTAGGTCATTCTTTGAAAATAATTTATTCGAACCTGTTAGCTCATTAGCTCATGTGATGTTTTTTTTTTTTTTGCTGCAACAAATTCATTCACTCATAGTGTCACTAGGTGATATCTCAATTGAGATCCAGACAATCAAACTTCTAATCCTCATACTAGTACCCACAGAATAGCTAAAATATTATTTGCACAATAAAATCCAATCCTTAGCATAAAAAGGGCAGTATTTCCAAGATATTTTAACACAACTCATTTGTTCAAACACAGTTCATATATATCAAGGTAATGAAGCATTTAAACAAATCATCTCAAGAATCAGAAAACACTAAGCAATACTCATCAAACTGAATCAATATATATAAAGTAATCTAAAAAATGACATTTTGGTTAAAGTAAAGTAGCCAGGTCAACAAGTGGATTTTCACTTTCTCAAAAGCAGCACAAATCCCTAATTCTTATGGAAAATGTAATTTTTATTTATTTAATCTCATAATTGATAATGCTAATCTCCCTACCTTTTCTTTAATCTCAAAATTTCTAGCCAATATCCCTATTTCTTCTTTATTCTCAGAATTGCTAGTTAATCTGTAATTTCGTGGATTCAATCAAATTTTAGACACAATGATGTCAAACTTGCCCAATGTCGTTAACCTTATTAAGCATGTGCATCGAGTTTTTAGAGACCAAGAAGCCAGTAACATAGTTACTATTGTTATTGCAATTTAGAAACTAATACCTAAACCATAAATATCCTTTAACATAAATTAAGTTATTGTTTTAATATCTCAAATGATTGCTGGGCTATAGCCTCAGTTGAATGTTTGCAAGCCGTGGTACACATGAACATCGGAATTCAGCTTTTGTTCTCCCCACAACCTATTGTGGACTGTGCCATTCATGTGCGCCTAACTAAAGAGGAACTTAGCCTACCACTTCAAGAAAGGCTGGGCCATCTGTTGGACGCCCTAATCTACATGATTGCCGTACTCTACATGAAGAATCATGATGTTGCATTGAAGACCGACTAGCCTTATATGGGTCACCCAATCAACGTAAGCCAACTACCTTCAAACACCTAGTTAAACACCTAATAATTTAACTAACATGTATGTAAAATACATGTTTGAATTTGAAGGTTGTTGACTTACATTGATTGGGTGGCCCATATAAAGCCAGTCGGTCTCCAATGCAACACCATGAGTCTTCATGTAGAGGAGGGCGTCCAACAGATGGCCCGGCCATTCTCGAAGTGGTAGGCTAAGTTCCTCTTTAGTTAGGCGCACATGAACCCTAGGGGCACAATCCATTGTGGAGAGAGCAAAAGTCAGATTTTGGTGATCATGTGTAACACGGCTTGCAAACATTCAACTGAGGTTACTACCCAGCAATCATCTTAGATATTAAAAACAATAACATAACTTTATGTTAAAGAATATTTATGGTTTATGGATTAGTTTCTAAATTGCAATAACAATAGTAAGTATGTTATCGGCTTCTTGGTTTCGAACGACTGGATGCATATGCTCAATGAGGTTAACGAAATTTGGGTGAATTTGGCATCATTGTGTCTAAAATTAGATTAAATCCAAGAAATTACAAGTTAGCTAGCAATTCTAAGAATTAGGGAGATTGGCTATAATATCTGAGATTAAAGAAGAAGTAGAGAGATTCGCCATATCAATTTTGAGATTAAATAAAAATTACATTTCCATTAGGGATTTGTGCTGCTTTTGAGAAAGTGGAAATCCACGTGTTGTAGACCTGGATACTTTTCCAGATTACTGCCATTTTCTAAATTACTTTATATATTATTGGTTCTGTTTAATGAGTATTACTTAGTGTTTTCTGCTTCTTAACATGATTTGTTTAAATGCTTTATTACCTTAATATATTTGAACTGTGTTTGAATAAATGAGTTGTGTTAAAATATTTTGAAAATATTGACCTTTGTATGCTAAGGCTTGGATTTTATTGTGCAAATAATATTTTTTATACCTCCTTTCATATCTTCTATTGGTGCTAGTACGAGGATTTGAAGTTCTTTATGTGATTATCCTATTGCGTTTCCTTTTGAGAATGAAATTTGAAGCTCATGTAACAGTTTTATAAATGACAATGGGTTGCTAGACTTGGAAGTTTGTCAATAGCTAACATGTTGGAGAAGAAGCAAAGTATTTGATTCAATTCTTTTTACAAAAGCTTTTATTTTGTGGACATAATTGATACAGGTGCTATTGCAAACAAGCTTTCCCATGTATTCATTTGTGCATGTTATTAGCTGGATCTGCATGTTATTGTGACTTGATGGATATGCGCAAAATAGGCCACATCCGCTAACTTTCACAAACATTTTTGTACTTGTGTTAGCTTCACATGCATCATACTAGTAGAATATGCAAGAGCCGAACCAAGACGCAAGTATAACATTGGCCTAAAACGCAGGTGTTGGTTAACTTTGCACAACCTTAAATAGTATCGTGAACAAGTTTATTGCATCCAAACAATTTTTTGACTTTTATTGTTTTCAAGAATATAATACGAAAGTAACAAAATGTCAAATTCCAAAACTTAATATTTTTGGAGGGGCAATTCGTGCAAGGTGTTTAACATCTCATCCTCAAGGGAACATCTGCTTGTCTTCACTGGAACTTTTACCAGCAGAGTGTACACTAGCAAACACATGCCTCTGTCGCGCGCGGGAGCGTGCACACACACACAAAACACATTAGTGAGTAGTTATAATTAGTTATTACCTTTTGCTTGTTGAACTCTTTGACAGCGAAAAAGGCATGTTTCTCTTAATGACGAGCAGATCTACCAACGTCAGAGATGGGACATGTAAATCTTCTAGGAAGTATGTTTTCATGGTCTAGATAAGAGGCCGGACGTGGCTGGAGCAGGTTAATGTTGTTGGATAATACTGTTGGAGCTGTGCTTGGTGATCGGATCATATTTATATATATTTTTACTTTAAATTCACTCGTCTTTTCTTGGTTAGTTCCTTATATTTTTAAGCTATTTACGTTATTTTTGTGTTTATAGGATTTGTTATGCAAAGAAAATAAAAATAGAACAAGTGAAATTTTATATAATAACTTCGTCAAGATTGTATTCCATTAAAATAAGTTGGAAATAAGTACATAGAGTAATTAACGTCTTTCCTATCTAGCCAAAAACATAAACTGAAAAGTAATTTAATGAAAAACTCATTTTCGACATGTTTGTGTGAAATTTGCATGCAGGATCTCTTTATTCAGAGTTGGCAGTCAGTGGGATTATATACTGAAAGTCTTAAAGAGCATTGAGAGGAGAATAATAAGGAAAGCAAAGCTGCCTTTGTAGCTGGCGTGAAAAGAAGAAGGCCAGCGTTAGAAAAGGAAGCTGCTTTGCAGCTGGACAAGGCGGGCAGAGGAGCTGCTTTGGCAGCTGGATAGGTCAGAAACAAGAAGAAAAAAAGAAAAGTCAAAAAGTTAGTGAGGGCAGCGAGGCTGCCAGGAGGAAAAGGAAAAAATAAAAATAAAAAGATGCTGCCCAAAGTAGCGCAGAAAACCAGAAAAACGTGAGAGACTAAGGTGAGAAGGGGAGACTTGCGAGGAGCTGCGGGAAAGAAGGAGGTCAGGGACTTGCTAGGCGCAGAAATAAGCACAGGGAAGAAGAGGAGCACAGAGGCAGAGGGCTTCACTCCGTTCTTATTGGTGTTATCTTCTCAAACTCATGATTTACGTTTAGTTTAATTTGTTAATAATGTGTAACTAATTTATTTTGGCTAGAGGTTAATTCGAAACCATGAATATATTTGTAATATGAATTGATTACCTTCAGTTGTGATTTCTGAGTTGTGATTTAATTTGCTTAACTGCTTGATTAATAACTTATTTTTGTATGTCGATTAAGGATGCATACTTAATTTACATGCATGAATTTGATGCTAGAATATAAGTGAATTTCACCTAATCGTTATGAACTTATATTCACAAGTAGTGAATGTTGTTATCCACAATCGTGTTAAGTGAATTCTTGGCAAGAGTATCATGCTTTTCATAGTTACGAATGTCTCGTCAATGCTTATAGTTTTCACAAAGTTTAATGATCTTTGATTGTATCTCTATTGTGCTTTTCACGTAGGGGACTTTTGAAGAATGTTTTGAATTGTTGTATGCGTTTTCCCGTCCAATTCAATAACTTAAAGAAAACTTGAAGATTAAAAAAGTGATGTTCACGGTTAATCTGAAGTATTGAGATTTACAATTTATTGAAAGAACAACTGAAAATCAATTTAGGTTGCATATGTGTTATGTGTGGAGAAGAACCCTCTAGCTAGTCCATCACCTATCCTTTCACCTTAATTTCATGTTTTTGTCAATTCTGTAATTTATTTAAGTTTAATTTACTTCTCGTCAAAACCAAACACCCCCCATTATTAAATTATATTATTTAGTTAGTTTTCATTGTTGTTAGTCTTTTAATTCAATTTCCGTCCATTTCAGTTCCTAGTGTCTAATTTAATTGTTTTCATTATTTTGAGTCATTCTAAGTGTATTTTGGAGTTATTAGAGTTTTTAGCTTAGTTTTGTGTCCTTGAGTTTTATTTAATATTTTTAAATTAATTTAGAATAGATTAGCAATCCCTCCTAATCCCCGGCCTAGAACGATACCCTACTTACATCTATACTACAATTGTCAAAAAGATAGTTTAATTTGTGTGTCAAGTAATTTTCGCATCACTTGGTAGTGCCTCTCTCTCTCTTGTAATCCTATGAAGGTGAAACGTAATACTATTACTCCAACTCCCAAGCTTTTGAGCAACAGAGGGAAAGCGGAAAGCCATTGCCGCCATGCTCTCCACCCCTACACACTGCACATCTGCAACTGCATTTGCGTCTTGGGTTAAATTGGTTGGTCTGCGACCGAGAATCAAATTACATAATATTTGACACAAGCCCGTAAAAGTTGATTGCTTTTGTGAAACCAAAGCAAACCAAAACCAGAACCAGAACCAAAATTAAAACCAAAACCAAAACCAAAAGAATCTATCCATCCATCTTTTTAGAGTCCAAGAACAGTTGGAGCACAGATAACTATTAGAAATCAATCGTTTCCTCATCAATTTTATATAATTATCAGAAATTAATCAATTTGTTTGTGCTTGTGGCGCAAATATAATTACAAACAAGTCAAGTGATCGGTTGAGGGAGACTTACCTGGAGTTAAGGTTTCGGAATTGGAGGAGGAGTTGAAATTTTCTTTTATTTTTTATGGGAAGGGAAGGGAATGAGTAAGTTCAACTATTTTATTATTCTTTTATTATTTACAGTTTTCTTCACCGAGCCTAATTAAACTACTAAGCCGAATCAGGAAGTTCGTTCAACTTCAAGTCTTCAACCAAGAGAAAAAGACAAAAACAAAAGCCCAATAGGCTGTGTCAAATGAACACGTGGCACATCACACACCGTTCATTCTTGCTAGCCAATCCTAGAAAATAAAAAAGGCTAAATAGCCAAAATGGTATCTGAGATTTGTATTACTCATCACTTTGGTCCCTGAGATTCCAAATCAATAAAAGTGGTCTTGAGATTGTCCACCATCCATCATTTTGGTCATTGCGTTAAAAACTCCGTTAAATGTCTCGGAGCTCTTGGCTGGAAGTTTGGGCAATTTTCAAAGCTTTGTAACTCAATCGTTTCTTAATCAAATTCGACCCATAATACATCAAAATGAAGATAGAAAAGTGTAGAATAAGATTATACCATTTGAAAGCCCAATGGTTGCCGGAGATATCAAGAAAATAGCCTCAAAGTTGACTGGTCCGAGTAAAAATTGAAAAACTTGCCGAAAACTGGGTAAACTTTAAACATTCATAACTTCTTCAATACTCAACGAAATCAAGTGATTCAAAAAACAAAAATCATACTTCTTGACGAGACGAAGAGAATGGTACATTTTTCGACCACTAGATAGCCGTGGTTTGGCTGAAAAACGATTAGGTTTCCAAATAAGTATAATCTTATTCTACACTTTCCTATCTTCATTTTGATATATTATGGGTCTAATTTGGTTAAGAAACGATTGAATTATGAAGCTTTGAAAATTGCCTAAACTTCCGGCCAAGAGCTCCGGGACACTTAATGGAGTTTTTAACGGAATGACTAAAATGATGGATGATTGACAATCTCAAGAATCACTTTTATTGATTTGGAATCTCAGGGACCATAGTGATGAGTTATGCAAATCTCAGAGACCATTTTGGCTATTTAGCCAATAAAAAATCACAAACCGAAACCCTAAGAGTAACTCCAGCTTGGAAGCCCTCTCCCCAGGCTATTCATTATTCAATCCACCCAGTGAACAGTAACTGCCCTTGATGAACAGTAATAGCCTTTTGCATCTCCACCCCTACACTGAATAACCCTGGCAATTGGCAGTAAAATATTACTATTTTTTATTTATAAAATAATACAAAATAATTTTATTTGTAATTTCGGATAATATTTTTATTCGTTCTCGTTGTTCCACGTGTCATTATCCTAAAAGACAATTATTGGTGATGGATTTCCGATAAGATTTTTAATTGTTCTTGTTGCCCCACGTGTCATTATTTGAAAATACAATTATTGGTAATGGATTTCCGATAAGATTTTTAACCAATTATGTCACGCCACGTGTCACAATATGTTTACAATCTTTAAGGATAGATTTCAGTCATATTTTTAACGAATGATGGCTTGCCACGTGACATTATCTACAACCTAATCCTTTCTGAATCCTTCATATAATTCACCATCTATCCTCACAAATCTTACATCAATTTTCTCAATATCTATATCATTGTTCATAATTTCTGATTCCACACGCTGGAGTCAATAGACTGGGCTCTAGGGCCTGTTTGCTGGCCTGTACCCCGAGCAACAACCCACGGTCGAGTTGCTCTAAGGCTTAAAACTAAAAGAAGAAAAAGCCTCTCTCTCTCTCTCTGTCTCTCTCTCCTCGTCACTTTCTCTCGACCCAAACAGCAAGGGGAAACCTCGGAAACTTGGAATCGGACGTCCCCCTCACTCAATTTCTGTCATCGAATGGGTAATTATCTAAATCTCGACTTCTATTTTGCTACTTTTCATTGAAATTGATTCTGTGTGTTAAAAGCTCTCCAAAAGAGTTACAATTCTTTTTTCTTTTCATTGAAATGGAAGCCTGATACTTCAATCTCCCGCGGCTACAAACCCAGGACTCCAGACCCAAATTTAATATCGAGTCGTAAAAGGGTTGGATCTGAAGTTCTGAGAACCACTAATATTTATTTGTTTCTGTGTCTTTTTTTTGGATGGTTTTTGAAAAATTAGACCTGAAATGGATTGGAATATCTGCATTTTACAGCAAGGTCCTAACTTTTTAGTTTGGTGGTTGGGGATGAATAGAAAGGCTAAAACTTTTGATGATACAGATAGAATTTGGTGTGATTTGGGCATCTGGGGAAGTTGAAAATCTGATTTACAAGTTGGATTGGTTCAAGATTCATCTTTTACTTCTTGCGTTCCTTACTTGTAAATAAAAGATCAAATGTTGGGGGAAGGGCATTTAGTTATCGTCAAGATACTATGAAGAAACATATTAGTGAAGTTATCTGTTTGGTTATTGTGCGAATTCATACGCTTTTACCCTAACTTTTCTCTAGGTGTTGAATGATTCGAACCGTTTATTTTTAGGTCATTCTTTGAAAATAATTTATTCGAACCTGTTAGCTCATTAGCTCATGTGATGCTTTTTTTTTTTTATCCCTGCAGCAAATTCATTCACTCATAGTGTCACTAGGTGTTACCTCAATTGAGATCCAGACAATCAATCCTAGTGATACTTGGGATGGAGGTATTCTATGGTTAAAGGGTTTGTTAAAACTAGGGAATCAAGTGGAAGGAGGAAATTTGTCCAGACTCTTTATGGCTCCCCTAGAGCAACAGGTGCAACGCGATTTTGAGACTGCAATTGTGGTGGAGGAAACTCCTGCAGAGGAGACATATTCTTTGTTTCAAAGTGTGTAAACAATGTGCAAGACGCACCTGCTGCTGCTGTGGAGGAACCGGTGGGAGAGCCTGAAAAAGGAGACTTTATTCTTCTATAGTATGTGCCTATATCCATTGTCTCCTACTACTTTTGTGCGACAATGTCTTTATATCCTTTTGTGCATCTTTGCGTGTGTGAATTTTTCTTTTGTGCATCAACTGGAAACTGCTTTGACTATACTGCAGCTGCGCAACAGTCTTACATTACGTTTGCTCTATTTCGGTGAACATGCTTTAGTAACTTATGCTTTATTTTTTGTTGAATATGACTGACAGATAGTAGTTGCAGGTTGCTAAAGGACCATCTGCACCAGCAGTAGCTCCACAACCTTGTAATAGTAGTGCTCAAACTTACTTCGTCAGAGTGGAATTACACACCTCAGGTCGCTGGTGAACAATCCAACTCTGCCCAGTCATTTGTGTCCAAGTCTGGGGCAGAAGCAACAAGGGAAGGTTATGCACTGGAGGAAGAAGGTAGCTTTTTGAGCCATATTTTTATGGTTTATGACATCAGCAAACTAAATTATCCATTGTTATTTTGTTGTCCATGCTGGTTGTTACACCTGGTTACATAGCATTCTATTGTATTATAAATTTAATAGATTATTTTCTTTTGTCAGAATGAAACTGATGCAAATACCATTCTATTAATTTTTATTATAACAGATTCATCATTTGATTTTTGAAATGAGAAGTTAGTTGGTGAGCTCCAACATGTATGAGGAATTTAGGATTGAAATTTTGGTTTGTGCAGATGTCAAGATGTTGTAGTTTTATATGTATAACTAGGTACATTTTAAGTATTTGTAAGTCGAACCTCATGTTAAATTATTGTTACAAGTGAACTTCTAAAATCTGTCTATGTAAGAAATTTGCCTCCTAGGGTTGCTGAAGATGTGATCCATAACCGAAGATTTTAAACTTCTATTATTTGATGAAAGTCCTCAGTTCTCATATGTGGTTATGCATCTATTGCAGATTCTTAGGGCTTTTTTGTAGTCTTTTCTTAGGACTTATAAATTCATGAGGTACCTATCGAAGTGGCACGAGGAAGCGTAAAAAGGCTGCAAAAGCATCACATCAGATACTACTCAAAGAGCATGAGTTTTTAACACACAGAGCTGGTATTATACTTCCTGAAAAGATATGACTCATATTGTTTAATTATTCTCATAATTGCTAGCTAATATGTAATTTTCCTGGATTTAATCTAATTTTAGACACGATGATGCCAAACTCGCCCAGATTTCGTTAACCTCATTGAGCATATGCACATTCAGGTCACAATAACGTGCAGACCCAACCCATCTATTAATATGATAGAATGCACAAATGAATACATGAGAAAGCTTGCTTGCAACAACACTTGTATCAATTCCATCCACAAAATAAAAGCTTTCCTAATAAGAATTGAATCAAATCCTTTGCTTCTTCTCCAACATGTTAGTAATAAAAGTGTTACATGAGCTTCAAATTTCATTCTAAAAAATAAACACAGTAGGATAATAACATAAAGAACTTCAAACATCAAACTTCTAATCCTCATACCAGTACCCACAGAAGATATGAGACGAGGTATCTGAAATATTATTTGCACAATAAAATCCAATCATTAGCATACAAAGGACAGTATTTCCAAGATATTTTAACACATCTTATTTGTTCAAACACAGTTCATATATATCAAGGTAATGAAGCATTTAAACAAATCATCTCAAGAATCAGAAAACATTAAGTAATACTCATCAAACTGAATCAATATATATAAAGTAATCTAGAAAATGACATTTTGGTTAAAGTAATCTGGAAAAGTAGCCAGGTCTACAACAAGTGGATTTCCACTTTCTCAAAAGCAGCACAAATCCCTAATTCTTATAGAAAATGTAATTTTTATTTATCTAATCTCATAATTGATATGGTTAATCTCCCTACTTTTTCTTTAATCTCAGAATTTCTAGCCGATCTCCCTAATTTTTCTTTATTCTCAGAATTGCTAGCTAACCTGTAATTTTGAGGATTTAATCAAATTTTAGATACAAGGATGTCAAACTCGCCCAAATTTCGTTAACCTCATTGAGCATATGCATCCAGTCGTTCGAGACCAAGAAGCCAGTAACATAATTACTATTGTTATTGCAATTTAGAAACTAATTCCTAAACCATAAATATCCTTTAACATAAATTAAATTATTGTTTTAATATCTTAGATGATTGTTGGGTTGTAGCCTCAGTTGAATGTTTGCAAGCCGTGGTAAACATGAACGCCGGAATCCAGCTTTTGTTCTCCCCACAACATGTTATGGACTGTGCCCTAGGATTCATGTGCGCCTAACTAAAGAGGAACTTAGCCTACCACTTTGAGAAAGGCTGGGCCATCTGTTGGACACCCTACTCTACATGATTGCCGTACTCTACATGAATAATCATAATGTTGCATTGGAGACCGATTGGCCGTATATAGGTCACCCAATCAACGTAAGCCAACCACCTTCAAACACCTAGTGACACTATGAAAAAAGTTTAAATAATTTGACATGTATGTAAAATACATGTTTGAATTCGAAGGTGGTTGGCTTACATTGATTAGGTGGCCCATATAAAGCCAGTCGGTCTCCAATGCAACACCATGATTCTTCATATAGGGTAGGGCGTCCAACGGATAGCTCAGTCATACTCGGAATGGTAGGCTAAGTTCCTCTTTAGTTAGGCGCACATGAATCCTAGGGCACAGTCCACAATATGTTGTGGGGAGAACAAAAGCTGGATTCCGGTGTTCATGTTTACCACGGCTTGCAAACATTCAACTGAGGCTACAGCCCAACAATCATCTAAGATATTAAAACAATAACTTAATTTATGTTAAAGGATATTTATGGTTTAGGAATTAGTTTCTAAATTGCAATAACAACAGTAATTATGTTACCGACTTCTTGGTATTGAACGACTAGATGCATATGCTCAATGAGATTAACGAAATCTGAGCGAGTTTGGCATCCTTGTGTCTAAAATTAGATTAAATCCTGGAAAATTACATGTTAGCTAGCAATTCTAAGAATTAGGGAGATTGGCTAGAAATTCTGAGATTAAAGAAGTAGGGAGATTAGCCATATCAATTATGAGATTAAATAAATAAAAATTACATTTCCCATAAGAATTAGGGATTTGTGATGCTTTTGAAAAAGTGGAAATCCACTTGTTGTATGTCACATCCTGGGCCCGTAGCACGATACTGTCCGTTTTGGGCTTACCATTCTCTCACGGTTTTGTTTTTGGGAATTCACGAGCAACTTCCTAGTGGGTCACCCATCCTGGGAGTGCTCTAGCCTCCTTCTCGCTTAACTTCGGAGTTCCGACGGAACCCGAAGCCAGTGAGCTCCCAAAAAGCCTCGTGCTAGGTAGGGATGATAATATACATTTAAGGATCACTTCCCTAGGCGATGTGGAATGTTACATTGTAGACTTGGATATTTTTCCAGATTACTTTAACCAAAATGCCTTTTTCTAGATTACTTTATATATATTGGTTCCGTTTAATGAGTATTACTTAGTGTTTTCTGCTTTTTGAGATGATTTGTTTAAATGCTTTATTACCTTGATACATTTGAATAAATGAGTTATGTTAAAATATCTTGGAAATACTGAACTTTGTATGCTAAGCCTTGGATTTTATTGTGCAAATAATATTTTAGATGCTCCTTTCATATCTTCTGTGGGTGCTGGTATGAGGTTTTGAAGTTCTTTATGTGATTATCCTATTGTGTTTCCTTTTGAGAATGAAATTTGAAGCTCATGTAACAGTTTTATAAATGACAATCGGTTGCTAGACTTGGAAGTTTGTCAATAGCTAACATGTTGGAGAAGAAGTAAAGGATTTGATTCAATTCTTTTTACAAAAGCTTTTATTTTGTGGATATAATTGATACTGGTGCTGTTGCAACCAAGCTTTCCCATGTTTTCATTTGTGCATGTTATTAGTTGGTCTGGATCTGCATGTTATTGTGACTTGAATGTGCATATGCTCAATGAGGTTAATGAAATCTGGGCGAGTTTGGCATCCTCGTGTCTAAAATTAGATTAAATCCAGGAAAATTACCGGAGAAGATGTCCCCGTTGCCATAGCTAGTAGGTTGGAGTTGGTGATTTGGGGGTTTATTATTATTATTATTTAATACTTATACTTGGGTACTTTATATTTTTTTTTAAAGTTTTTTTGGTTAGAAGAAATAAGAAATTCGAGTGTCGGTGAAATTACAATGTTATTATTTTTTAACCGTTCACCAAAGTTTTCGCATTGCACAGCAAGACCTCGAAATTTTTTGTTTTGGACATAAATAAGAAGACATTGGCTCTAGACCAAGCTCGAAGCTCATATTCGCGACCGAGTCTCGGAAATCTCTTTGTTGCGATGATCAAGTTATTCGACAAGGTGCCAGAAAGTCTTGTCTTTTTGGCGACCTAGAATTTTTTTGTTTTGGACATAAATAAGAAGACATTGGCTCTAGACCAAGCTTGGAGCTCATATCCGTGATCGTGTCCCGGTAATCTCTTTGTTGCGATGATCACGTTATTCGACAAGGCGCCAGAAAGTCCGGTCTTTTTGGCAGCCTAAGACGAAGGCATACCCCATACTCAAATTTTCTCTCAAGCCTTCTCGTTCCCTTCAATTTAGTTTCCTTTCAATCCATTGTGTTATTCAAGAACCTCAATTAATGTATTGTTAATTAAAAGAGATCTTATAAATTATCAAGGGTGTGACTTCCGGAACCGATTCTAAATTCCACTCTTTTGTGCCATTATTGGAACAAAACTAAAGAAGAAACATAATGAAGGGCCTAAAACAAACCAATTTGAGTCTTGATGGATAAAGTTTTAAATAAATAAAAGTTTTACACCTTTTAGGTTTGAGATGATTTTCGAGGTTTATATTTTCTTGTATTTCGCCCTGAGATTTGGAAATTTTATCAATTTACACCCTTTATCTCTTTAAATGTCTCATAATCCATTAAAATGGAGAGTTCTTTTTTACCTTTTCTTTTCCGGTAAGAACTAGTGCTTTCGGTGTGGGAAGCGGCTTTCACCCACTACTTTTAACTTCTCAAACACCAAACTTGTGATCCTTTTACCTCATAAAGCTTGCGAGTACTTGATTAAGCCTATGGCTTTTGCTCTCATATTGGCACAAATCATGTATTTAAGCTTTGATTTTGTTTTTGAATCACATGTGAAAAGAGATCCTAAAACTTTCAAACCCAAAAAACCTTGGAAAGCTTGAGCAAGAAACAAATTAGAGAACGAGAGGAAGAGAGAAATAAGGGAACTTAATTGAAAGTTTTTCCCTTAACCTTATATGCCTATCACACGAGAAAATTTAATAGAAAATTTTAATTCAATTATAGGGGAATATTTGAAAATTTACATAGTTTAAAACCCAAATTACATATTTGTTTAGAGGAAAAAGTGAAACACGACTTAAAGTTTTTGCTAAATTTTTCCCTGTTGGAGCTGTGCTTGGTAGTGCCTCTCTCTCTCTCTTGTAATCCTATGAAGGTGAAACGTAATACTGTTACTCCAACTCCCAAGCTTTCGAGCCACAGAGGGAAAGCGGAAAGCCATTGCCGCCATGCTCTCCACCCCTACACACTGCACATCTGCAACTGCATTTGCGTCTTGGGTTAAATCGGTTGGTCTGCGACCGAGAATCAAATTACATGATATTTGACACAAGCCCGTAAAAGTTGATTGCTTTTGTGAAACCAAAGCAAACCAAAACCAGAACCAAAATTAAAACCAAAACCAAAACCAAAAGAATCTATCCATCCATCTATTTACAGTCCAAGAACAATTGGAGTGCAAATATTATATAATATTATTTATCACAACAGTTGGAGCAAATATAATTATCACAAATCGCTTCCTCATCAATTTTATATAATTATCAGAAATTAATCAATTTGTTTGTGCTTGTGGTGCAAATATAATTACAAACAAGTCAAGTGATCAGTTGAGGGAGACTTACTTGGAGTTAGGTTTCGGAATTGGAGGAGCAGTTGAAATTTTCTTTTATTTTTTTATGGGAAGGGATTTAGAATTTACAGTTTACAGCACCGAACCTAATTAAACTACTCTGCCAAATCAGGAGTTCGTTCAACTTCAAGTCTTCAACCAACGGGCTATGTCAAAGGAACACGTGGCATATCATACACCGTTCATTCTTGTTAGCCAGTCCTAGAAAATAAAAAAGATATGATATCCACATACCTTATTTTACTTCTCACATAATTTCTTTCCGTTGATTTTCTTTAATTCATCTAATCCGATAGCCAAAAATTAAAAAAATGTGTGAAAAATAAAATAGAATATGTATATCACATTCCAATAAAAAATCACAACCCCAAACCCAAAGGCTTAAAACTAAAACAAGAAAAAGCCTCTCTCTCTCTTCTCGTCACTTTCTCTCGACCCAAACGGCAAGGAGAAACCTCGGTAACTTGGAATCGAACCTCCGCTCGCTCAATTTCTGTGGGTAATTATCTAAATCTCGACTTCTATTTTGATAAAGTTTAAAACTTTTCATTGAAATTGATACAAAGATCCCAACTTCCCAAAGTTGATTTCTTTGGGGGAATTTCAAATCTTTCCATCTCCTTTTTTACTTTCTTATATATACAGTCTGATAATAGGCATGTTTATGCCTGTATTGTGTTGATTTCTTTCGGGGAATTTCAGATCTTTCGATCTCCTCTTTTACTTTCTATCTATACATCGATCTCCTCTTTTAGTTTCTTATCTATACAATCTGATTATATGCAGATTTATGCCTGAATTGTGTTGATTCTGTATGTTGCCTAAACGGTTATACTTATATCCATAATCGTTTATAAATGATTAATCATATCCGTATATCCATTTAACGTAACCGTTAATACCCATTTACCCATTTATCATTTTTAACCCGTTTTTTTTTTTTTATCATTACTCTTTTTTTACTCATCTACGTATTTTTTAACAGCTTGTAAATTAAAAAAAAATTATCATAATTTTTTTTGACAATTAAACATCGTTATAGTTACATTCATCATACATTTCTATATTTTAATTTTTTAAGTCCTTATACCATTCCAATAATTGAAATAATAATTTACGGACGATATTTTTAATTGTTATCAATGAAGATAAATATAATATTTGCTAAGTATTATTGGGTTACAAAAATTGTTTAGAAGATATTTCTGTCAAAGTATTTTTGTCAATTTCATGGTTACCCGCAAAGAATTTAAATTAATTTAGTCAATTCTTTGATGATGAGAATCATCATTCCTGTAGTGTTATTGAGAGAATGACCGATGAACTCCTTGCTAATTTATTGGGTGCTAAGTATTATTGGATCGAAAACATAGTTTATGTTAGTTTTACATATATAAAATAAATGAGTAAACGGTTGTATGTTTATAATCGTGGTTAATACCCATAACCGTCCATTTAAATTTTACGGGTAAACGGTTATACCCATAACCGTTTATTTATCTAAACGGTTACCTATAACCGTAACCGTTTAATTTAAATAGACGGGTAATCACGGTTACCCATAATCAATGGGTATTTGCCCATCCTTATCCAGGACTCCAGACCCAAATTTAATATCAAGTTGTAAAAGGGTTGAATCCGGAGCTCTGAGAACCACTCATATTTATTTGTTTCTGTGTCTTTTTTTTTTGGATGGTTTTTGAAAAATTAGACCCGAAATGAATTGGAATATCTGCATTTTACAGCAAGGTCCTAACTTTTTAGTTTGGTGGTTGGGGATGAATAGAAAGGCTAAAACTTTTGATGATACAGATAGAATTTGGTGTGATTTGGGCATCTGGGGAAGTTGAAAATCTGATTTACAAGTTGGATTGGTTCAAGATTCATCTTTTACTTCTTGCGTTCCTTACTTGTAAATAAAAGATCAAATGTTGGGGGAAGGGCATTTAGTTATCGTCAAGATACTATGAAGAAACATATTAGTGAAGTTATCTGTTTGGATATTTCGCGAATTCATACCCTTTTACCCTAACTTTTCTCTAGGTGTTGAATGATTCAAACCGTTTATTTTTAGGTCATTCTTTGAAAATAATTTATTCGAACCAGTTAGCTCATTAGCTCCTGCGATGCTTTTTTTCTTTCTCCTGCAGCAAATTCATTCACTCATAGTGTCACTCGGTGTTACCTCTCCAGACAATCAATCATAGCGATCCAGACAATCAAACTTCTAATCCTCATACCAGTACCCACAAAAGATATGAAACGAGGTAGCTGAAATATTATTTAAACAATAAAATCCAATCCTTAGCATACAAAGGGAAGTGTTTCCAAGATATTTTAACACAACCCATTTGTTCAATCATAGTTCATATATATCAAGGTAATGAAGCATTTAAACAAATCATCTCAAGAATCAGAAAACACTAAGTAATACTCATCAAACTGAATCAATATATATAAAGTAATCTAGAAAATGACATTTTGGTTAAATGAATTTGGAAAAGTAGCCAGGTCAACAACAAATGGATTTTCACTTTCTCAAAAGCAGCACAAATCCCTAATTCTTATGGAAAATATAATTTTTATTTAATCTCATAATTGATATGTCTAATCTCCCTACTTTTTCTTTAATCTCAGAATTTCTAGCCAATCTCCCTAAATCTTTACTCTCAGAATTGCTAGTTAACCTGTAATTTCGTGGATTTAATCAAATTTTAGACACAATGATGTCAAACCTGCCCAAATTTCGTTAATCTCATTGAGCATGTGCATCGAGTCGTTAGATACCAAGAAGCCAATAACATAGTTACTATTGTTATTGCAATTTAGAAATTAATCCCTAAACCATAAATATCCTTTAACATAAATTAAGTTATTGTTTTAATATCTCAGATGATTGCTGGGTTGTAGCCTCAGTTGAATGTTTGCAAGTTGTGGTATACATGAACATCGGAATTCAACTTTTGTTCTCCCCACAACATATTGTGGACTGTGCCCTTGGATTCATGTGCGCCTAACTAAAGAGGAACTTAGCCTACCACTTCGAGAAAGGCTGGGCCATCTGTTGGATGCCCTAATCTACATGATTGCCGTACTCTACATGAAGAATCATGATGTTGCATTGGAGACCGACTGGCCTTATATGGGTCACCCAATCAACGTAAGCCAACCACCTTCAAACACCTAGTTAAACACCTAATAATTTAACTAACATGTATGTAAAATACATGTTTGAATTTGAAGGTGGTTGACTTACATTGATTGGGTGGCCCATATAAAGCCAGTCGGTCTTCAATGCAACACCATGAGTCTTCATGTAGAGTAGGGCGTCCAACGGATGGGCCGGCCATTCTCGGAGTGGTAGGCTAAGTTCCTTTTAGTTAGGTGCACATGAACCCTAGGGGCACAATCCATTGTGGGGATAGCAAAAGTCGGATTTCGGTGTTCATGTGTAACACGGCTTGCAAACATTCAACTGAGACTACTAACCAGCAATCATCTTAGATATTAAAAACAATAACATAATTTTATGTTAAAGAATATTTATGGTTTAAGGATTAGTTTGTAAATTGCAATAAAATAGTAAGTATGTTACCGGCTTCTTGGTTTCGAACGACTGGATGCATATGATCAATGAGGTTAACAAAATCTGGGTGAGTCTTGTGTCTAAAATTAGATTAAATTACAGGTTAGCTAGCAATTCTAAGAAGAATTGGGGAGATTGGTTATAATATCTGAGATTAAAGAAGAAGTAGGGAGATTCGTCATATCAATTATGAGATTAAATAAAAATTACATGCCCCATAAGAATTAGGGATTTGTGCTGCTTTTGAGAAAATGAAAATCCACTTGTCGTAGACCTGGATACTTTTCCAGATTACTTTAATCAAAATGTCATTTTCTAGATTTCTTTATATATTATTGGTTCCGTTTAATGAGTATTACTTAGTGTTTTCTGCTTCTTGAGATGATTTGTTTAAATGCTTTATTACCTTGATATATTTGAACTGTGTTTGAATAAATGAGTTGTGTTAAAATATATTGACCTTTGTATGCTAAGGTTTGAATTTTATTGTGCAAATAATATTTTAGATACCTCCTTTCATATCTTTTATCAGTGCTGGTATGAGGATTTGAAGTTCTTTATGTGATTATCCTATTGTGTTTCCTTTTGAGAATGAAATTTGAAGCTCATGTAACAGTTTTATAAATGACAATGTGTTGCTAAACTTGGAAGTTTGTCAATAGCTAACATGTTGGAGAAGTATTTGATTCAATTCTTTTTACAAAAGCTTTTATTTTGTGGATATAATTGATACAGGTGCTATTGCAACCAAGCTTTCCCATGTATTCATTTGTGCATGTTATTAGCTAGATTGGATCTGCATGTTATTGTGACTTGAATGTGCATATGGTCAATGAGGTTAACGAAATCTGGGGCGAGTTTGGCAGCCTCATGTCTAAAATTAGATTAAATCTAGGAAAATTACTGAATGAGACATCCCGTTGCCATAGCTAGCAGGTTGGAGTTGGTGAATTATGATTTTGGGGGGTTTTTTTTTTTATTATTTAATACTTAGGTACATGTTTTTTTAAATATTTTTTGTTTGAAGAAATTCGAGTGTTGGTGAAATTACAATGTTATTATTTTTTAACTGTTTACCAAAGTTTTCGCATTGCACAGCAAGACCTCAAAATTTTTTGTTTTGGACATAAATAAGAAGACATTGGCTCTAGACCAAGCTCGAAGCTCATATTCGTGACCGCGTCTTGGAAATCTCTTTGTTGCGATGATCATGTTATTCGACAAGGCGCCGGAAAGTTCTGCCTTTTTGGCGAACTCGAATTTTTTTGTTTTGGACATAAATAAGAAGACATTGGCTCTAGACCAAACTTGGAGCTCATATCCTTGACCGTGTCCCGGAAATCTCTTTGGTGCGATGATCACGTTATTCGATAAGGCGCCAGAAAGTCGTGTCTTTTTGGCAGCCTCCGACGATGGCATACCCCATACTCAAATTTTCTCTCAAGCCTTCTCGTTCCCTTCAATTTAGTTTCCTTCCAATCCATTGTGTTATTCAAGAACCTCAATTAATGTATTGTGAATTAAAAGACATCTTATAAATTATCAAGGGTGTAACTTTTGGAACCAATTTTAAATTTCGTACGATATACAATAAACAGTTACGATGTGAGGATCCTTAGGATTCCCACAATTTGGATCCGGATGGAATCCAAATCCTCAAGGGAGTGGTGGTAGTGGCAATGTTGGTAGATGGTCGGTGGAATGATGGTGACGATATTTTTTTTATTTTTTTATTTTGGGGGTAGGCAATGTCATTTTCCAAAACCTAATGAGAATATTAATGGAATTTAAAAGACTCACTAAATGAGTCACTTTGCTTTTAGTAAAAGCATATTTCAAAAGCAACCTAATGAGGCTATTATTAAAAGATGTTGTTTGAAGATTATTGCTTTTAAAAAGTAAGCATTGTTGCAGTTCTATTAGATTAGAAATGTGATTGTGTAAATCTTAGTGTATATAGGGATATCTTAGAATATTTCATAAGTTATATATTATCCTATTAGAGTTGTAATCCTATTAGGGTAAAGATTTAACATTCCCTAGTACTATAAATAAATGCACAATGGGGATAATATAACACACACCTCACAATCACATCTCTCTTTCTCCTCTCTCTTGCCGACGTCCCTCTCCCTCTCTAATACTAAGTACAATTTAGTAAATTAGGCCTCCAATGTTAGAAATGTGCCCTAAAGCCAATCAGATGATGATACATTACAGACATTTCATATATTAAACTAATCT
This sequence comes from Malus domestica, assembly GCF_042453785.1. Classification (NCBI taxonomy): domain Eukaryota; kingdom Viridiplantae; phylum Streptophyta; class Magnoliopsida; order Rosales; family Rosaceae; genus Malus; species Malus domestica. The sequence goes on along the minus strand of NC_091675.1, from coordinate 47,881,133 downwards.
AGTTTAATATAAAGGGCAAAAATTATTGTTTGAAGCTGTCTCATATAAATGTTATATACTTAAACGATAAGTTCAAGGAATATGTAATTGGGAGAATGTGATCTAAAGAAGTTAGATTCATGAGACCATTCTCTTTCGTATACATATCCTAAACGTTCTTGATCATAGGATTGCCAATTGGGCATTGATAGTCTGTTAAGATCAGTACGTGTTATGTTTTCTCTTAGGGAGAGTGACTGGTCTCGAGTCATTGGTATGACTGACATCAAGACAAGCATGTAAGTGCTCAATGGAGAATGAGTTCACTGAACACAATCAACAAGGAGTTCTCATACTCATGTCACATGAGAAATCATGGTTGGGATAATGCAAAGTAGTCATTTGACCTGAGGCATCATAATTGTCTTGTGGTTAGGTCCTTGATCTTTGACTATATCAAAATCACTCCATCAGAGGGTGTCCATGACATAGTTGGGGTCAAGCCATTTAGCCATGGAGGTAAGTAAATGCGCAACAAGAGATCTCTAACCTTCAAACCGTTTGAGGGAGAATAATCTATGATATGATTAAGAATCTCTGACCAGAGTATGAATGAGATTTAGGAAGTCGTTCCAAATCATGTTCAAAGTAATCATATAAGAGAATCACATTTGATAATAGACATGAATAAACTAGCAAACCAAACAATGTGGTCAAGAGTATGGTATTAGAGAAAGACTGTATTGCATTGTAATCCTAAACTGAATAGGTTCTTCACCTCTTCTGATTAGCTTGGGTAGCCATGACATACTGCTAGGTGTCATTCATGGTTTGTGGAAGCTCTAAAGGTGTATAATCACTAAAGGGAGAATTGAAAGTAAGTTTTAATTCACAATCGATTTGAAGAGTTCTAATCGCCCACTACCTCCCTAAAAGAAACCTAATGAATTGTATACATAGTAAGGTAGAGATTGAAGAAACCACGGAGATGAGTAAGGATAATTAAATGGTTTGATTGTTTATGGCTATGATTAATTAATATGCTAATTAATTAAACGAATAAGTTCGTTATAGACCTCGAGTTTGTTTTGGGCCTCAAGGCCCAATGGGAGTTGAATGTCAAGCCCATTAACAAAAGTTGTATGACAACTTAGTGACTAAAAACTCCAAAGGGCCCAAACAGCCCAAAGGCACAAAGAGGTCGGCCATATAGAGAAGGAAATGGGTTTTGGTTCCTTTTGGTCACTTAATTGAAGGGACTATATAAAGGACTTTATAACATTTTCATAATTAGGGTTTTCTAAGGGAAGAGAAGAGAACACAAAAGCTCTCTCTTCTCTAATGAAGGTCGGCCACCCTAGGGAGAGATTACTAGCATCTATCTCCTCCTAGGCCACGCATATTTTCATCAATGCTCTCCTTGGTGTAGAGACTTAGAAGTTCTCTATTTTGGGAACTTGGAGAATCCATTCATCCATCCTCCTCCAAGAAATCCATGGAGATAAGAAGTAAGGAATGAATGCCCTCTCTCTTGCGTGATTAGCCTTTGCTTATGCAAAGAGGAATCAACAAAGGTATAAGATTTCTCAACTCACATTATTTTGAGTTAAGTCTTGGTTCACCATAAATACTAGGCTTTGAATTTCATGGGTTAAGTTTTGTTTTTGAGTGCGTACAACCATGATTCAGCCTTTTAATTGTTAATAACATGCATAGATGTTGCTCAAATGAACTAGTTTTCACAAATATATCTTTCATATAACACGTTATCAGCACGCTTTTGACGCTGTTCTAAAGAGAGTTTATTCTTCAATCATTGAAGTATTACGTTTTAATCATTCTTTTATGATTAATTTATTATTTTATTAAATTGATTAACAAGCTAATTTAATTTTTCTATGTTAAACGTGATACAACGTATTGGAGATGCAATTCTGGCTTTCTGAGAAGGATCTTTTACAAATTCAAATTCTCAATTGTTTTCTGTCAATCAGGTTCTTTTAAAATAAATTAAGATATTGGAAACGACCGTGAAATATGAAAACATTCTCCATGATGCATGAACCCCCTACATTTATATTTTCCTTCCGATAGAGATTGTATATGTTCATATATTTGTCAATATATATGTTCATGCATTACGCAATTATAAATCGCTATGTGAAATTTATGAGTCAAATAATCGAAATAAAATAGAAGCATGCTTCTTTTTTTTTGTGGTTTTGAAAACCCTAAAATCTGTTAAAAAAAAAAATAAAAGGGGAAAATTTGAGCCAAGCCGAGTTGCCCGCAAGCCAAGCTGTGCTTTTAGAGTTGAGATAAGCTACGGAGCCAAGCATTGGGGCTCCAGAACGACGACCTTGTCCTTCCGGAATCGATTTGGGCCACCACCTGCAGAGCCCAAAGTTCAAATTAATCAACGCCAACAACCTGCAATCGTCGTTCATTGGTGAAATTAGTCGTCTCCGATGACAAATCCACGAAATTCCAGTCGTAATTTCGTTGGGCTACTTCGAGATTCAACTCGAATCTTTGATTTTTTTGGACCTCTCTGATGCCGAGATCATTCTCCGTCGTTGTGCAATGGTTTGACATCCCCAATCTTCGTCTGGTCTGAATCATCGCCAAATATGGCAAGGCCACCGTCTTGTCCAACGAAGATCACACCCAGTTGCTGCTGGGTGTACCCAACCAGACCAGACACGACCATTTCTTTTTGTTTGGGCCTTGTCCAGGCTCATCCCATTTGGGCTTCATTTTTTTTGTTGTTTGTTTTGCTTTGGGCCTGTTACCTCTCAACCCATCCCGTTGCAACTTGCGGCTAGAACAGTACACATGGGCTGCCCATGTGGCCTCCCCGAGCTCAATTTGGGCCTACTTTTTCCATGTAGCCTGTAGCTACGATCGACCTCGAATGGTCTCGACCTATTGAATTAATTAAAGTGATCAGCAGTCCACTAATTTGACAAGACATCCAAAATTAATGGCATGAAGTCCAATTTTGGACATTAACGATTCAATACTTTATTTCTTTTCTTTGAATTGCTGACTCCCTTTCGTAGTGCTGAAGCACTCACACTTAAGTTCCTGAAGCAACCCAAATCCACTACACTTAGTTGTATATTGTATTATGTGTTCTTATAGCTACCTCTTTTTTTATGAACCTGAAGTTCATAAATAAACTCAAACTTGTAGTTTCAAATTTAGTGTCTTTGAAACTTGAAGTTTTCATAAAACAATACACCCATGAAAACCCAAATTTTTTCATGTAAACCATGTCTTGGAACCCGAATGTTCTAAACTTGATGCTTATGGATATTTTATTTTCTATAGCACCAATCACAATCTTGTTCCCTCCATTCAGTGGATTGTCGAACCATAACAAGGTCGATTTCACTGATTTGGACATTTCTTGACAGAAACCACTTTATGTGGGTACAAGACTTGAATCTTTACTTGACTATCAAGAAACTTGAAACTATTGAAGCCAACAATGGCATGGAAGAGCTGAATAAGCCTCTGCCACAATCTTTACTCGAAGACTTATGCCCGAAGCTTTACAAACGGAAATACCTCCCGAACGAGGATTCCATGGCTCTTTGGCTTGCTCATACAGACCTTCTAATTATGATGCCTTAAGCATATCATGATTACATCTATGAATGAGTATGATTCTAAAGTTTATAAATCCGATCAAATTTTGATTGAAGAATATTTTTCTTGTCATTCCTTGTTTCTAACTAGCTCCTGAAATAGCAATGTAGAGAACATAAGTTTACCAAATTCTCGGATCTGATTACTACCACAAATGTGAGAACGGTATAGACTCAGCTTCGGCTGGAGTCTACGGAACGGTGATACCTAATTTCAACTGGGTCCCACCAAAATGTATGCTCTACTTCGACAGAGACGTACCAAACAGACCTCTCTAGCTTTGGCTTTTGTTTGTACCATACTTGACCAATCCTGAAACTACTGAGCATCGGTCAACGTTATACCGTCAAGGACCCAGAAGAGTTTCCTTCCAACCAGGAGGCCAATCATAGCGTGACATGTGTCGACATTAGAAGCCAATCATAGCGCGACACGTGTCAACATCAGAAGCTAATCACAACACGACACATGTCAATGTCAGAACAAAGCTAGAAACTCTCTTCTATAAAGGGAGATCATTCTCTCATAATATTTCCTAATGTCATTTGTACTAAATCATTCACTAGTATTCACTAAAGGAGAGTTTGAACCTATGTACTTGTGTAAACCCTTCACAATTAATGAGAACTCCTCTACTCTATGGACGTAGCCAATCTGGGTGAACCACATACATCTTGTGTTTGTTTCCCTGTCTCTATCCATTTACATACTTATCCACACCAGTGACCGGATCAATCTAGTGAAGGTCACAAACTTGACACTTTCTATTGTAACAAAGTCCTCACTGATTTTGTGCATCAATAACTTTAACCATTCGAACCTAAGTCTAGGTTTGTCTCTCTCTTACCCACTTTAGGGCTTGTTTTTAAAATATATGGTAGAATTAGGGCCTCTCAAGGTGTGGCATCACTTCTGAAGTGTGATCCTTGGCACCTAAGACCTAAAACTTCAAGAATAACAATTCCCTTTTTTTTTTTAACTTTTCAATATTTATGTTTCTTTAGTAATAAAAAAGGGTTTTGATTTTTGACTAATTTTAAATTGTTGGTGGGCCCAAAGTCTTGCCACGTCATTGCTTAATGGAGGACTTAACGACTAGATTAACAAAAAGTATGATTTTATGAGCAAATCGTAACTTTAAGTATGAAAGTGAGACGAAGAAAACTAAGGGTATCAAAGTGCCGATTTACAATACTTGAAAGCAGTACAATGAGAACTACCCAAAAAAATAAATTTAATATTCTTTATTATTTAATAAATAATATTTGTTAAAATGGGTGAAGAGCTCTGAACGGTCCATTCATGGGGAAATAGTTGTAACTGAAGATAAATTGCAAAATTTGTTTGGGAAACCATTCACAGACACTACTATTGCTCAGAGGCATGAGTTGTACACTCGCCTGCATTATTTACTTGCTCAGGAAGAGGTGTTTTGGTGCCAGAGATCCAAAGACAACTGATTGCGTCTTGGGGATCAAAATACCAGATACTTTCATCAAAAAGCAACGCGACCTCAGAGAAGGAATGGGTTGCAAGGATTATTTGCTGAGGATGGGCAGTGGAACGAAAGTAAGAAGGGTATGGAGTCAATAATTGTTAATTATTTCATGAAGTTGTTTGATTCAACAGGTGTAGTAGACGCTTCGGCAATTTTAAGCAAGATTGTACCGAAAGTTACAAATGAAATGAATCATGGGCTTTTGTTGCCATTTTCTGATGAAGAAATAAAGGATGCTTTGTTCCAAATGCACCCGACTAAGTCTCCTGGGCCGGACGGAATGACGCCTGGGTTCTATCAGAAACATTGGGCAGTTGTTGGTAATGATGTATGTGAGGGAGTTCGCCATCTTCTTTCCACGGGGTACATGCTTCGGCAAGTGAACTATATGCACGTAACTCTTATACCCAAGAAAGTAGACCCAACTTCCATGAATCAACTCCGGCCAATCAGTTTGTGTAACGTCATATACAAAATCTGCTCCAAAGTGCTTACAAATAGACTGAAACTAGTATTGTCAGATATCATTTCATCATCACAAAGTGCGTTTTTTACTGGAAGATTAATTTCTGATAATTGTTTGGTGGCATCGGAATTGCACATTTTATGAAGCATAAGAATAGTGGTTGGAATGGTGTGATGGCGTTGAAACTAGACATCAGTAAAGCTTATGACCGCATTGAATGGTCTTTCCTAGATCAAATTATGCAAAGATTGGGTTTTGTTGATGAATGGATTACTTGGATCATGCGGTGTGTCACGTCAGTCTCTTACTCTTTCAAGCTTAATGGGGAACCCGTGGGTTTTGTCTAACCTAAGAGGGGTATCCGACAAGGGGATCTGTTATCTCCTTTCTTGTTTGTGATATGTGCAGAAGGTTTACCGGCCTTGTTGGATGCAGAGGAAGCCCAAGGTCGGATAAAAAGGGTCAAGGTATGTAATGATGCGCCAAGTATAAATCATCTTCTTTTTGTAGATGATAGTTTTATTTTTGCAAGAAGTACTTTGCAGGAGTGTTCTGAATTGAAGAATTTACTGCACACTTATGAATTGGCATCGAGGCAAGCTGTTAATTTGCCCAAAAGTTGTGTGGCTTTTAGTGCAAATGTGAATGAAATGGATGCTCAGGTGCTTGCCGATTGCATGGGTATGACTCGAGTTACTTACCATGATCGTTATCTTGGGTTACCGGTATACACTGGTAAGTCAAAGAAACAGACATTTGCATATATTAAAGATCGGCTTTGGAAAGAAATTGAATGGGTGGCGTTGGAGTTTGTTGAGCAGTGCTGGTAAAGATATTTTAATTAAAACAGTGGCCCAGGCCTATATACCATGCAGACTTTCTTGCTTCGAAAGACGTTCTGTGATGAATTGAATCAAATGGTTGCCCGATTTTGGTGGGGGAAAGAGGTGGGTAAGAGGCCCATTCACTAGGTGAGCTGGAAGAAGATGTGCAAGCCTAAAGGTGAGGGAGGGTTGGGTTTTAAAGATTTGTACGCCTTTAATCTTGCGTTGCTTGCCAAGCAAGGTTGGCGTATTATAAAACAACCGCATTCTCTTGTGGCTCGAGTATTTAAGGCTCGGTATTTCCCTAATATGGATTTTCTCAGTGCTCCAATAAAATCAAATTCATCATTTGGAAAAGCATAGTAGCCGCTAGAGTACTGATTCAACGTGAGGCTAGATGGAGGGTCGGTGATGGTTTGAAGGTTAAGATTTGGGGGGATAACTGGTTGCCGAGAGAAAATTATGCTAAAGTTTTGAGCCCGCTGCCTGTAGGAGTGCATCGTAACCTCACGGTTAGATCTCTGATGGTTGAGACGGATCGGCTGCGATGGAATATGCAGTTGGTATCGCAAATGTTTTTGTCCTGAAGAGGCCACTCTTATTTTCAGTCTTCATTTGGGTTTATTTAGTTCACCTGATGAGTTGATTTGGATTAAAGAACCCAGAGGACATTTTACAACAAATAGTGCATATTTTGTTGCTCGTACATGTAGTGAAATTTGTGGAGATGTTCCAGTTAATTCCGAGATGTTAGCAGAGATCAAGTTCCTGTGGAAGGCATTGTGGCGTGCTAAAGTACCAGGGAAGGTCAAAATTTGCATATGGAGGGCTTGCTTAGATGCCTTGCCAACTTGAGTCAACTTAAAGATAAGAAAAGTACTTATGGATGATGGTTGTGTATTTTGTGGAAATGAACCTAAAACGATTGAGCATGTACTGTTGCGGTGTCCTCATGCTAAGGCGACATGGTGCTCTAGTCCATTGGGATTGCCATCTATGCAACACGGAGATATTGGGTTACAAGGTTGGTTGGCTCGTTTAGTTTACCACTTATCACGGGAGAGTTTTGAATTAGTGCTTATTTTGTTATGGAACATCTGGAAAGCTCGTAATGAGCTGGTTTGGAAAGGTGTGACGATAGCACCACATGAAATTCCAATTAAAGCACACACCTGGCTACTAGAGTTTAAGAAATGGAATGTCGTGCATCCTAAGACTAAAACTGCTGATGTTCATAAATGGAGAAAGCCGGAGGAGGGATGGCTCAAATGCAATTTTGATGGTGCATGGGATGAACATAGGGCAGTGGGAAGAGTCGGAATAGTCATCAAGGATACGGATGGGGAGTTTGTTGCTGCAACGGCATTAAAATTGGAGGGGATTACAACCACTTTATTGGTGGAAACTACAGCTGCTCGTGAAGCTGTGCTATTCGTTCAACAATGGTGGACACGAAAAGTAATATTGGAGGGTGATGCCTTGTTGGTGATTGCTGCTATTCAGAATGGTGTGAATGTTAATCATGGACCTTATGGCCTTGTTGGTGATTGTTGCTATTCAGAATGGCGTACACTTTTACAACTGTTCCAGCAGTGGAAGGCACAATTTGTGCGAAAAGAGGTCAATTCTGTGGCTCATCGACTAGCCCGACGGGGTTTAACGTTGGAACGGTCAGTTTCTTGGTTTGAAAAATTTTCCGATGTAATTTTAGGTTTACTATTGGAGGATAAGTTGAATTCTTAATTTTGTTGATGCGGGATCTTTTTTCCCCCTCATTCGGGTTTTCTTTCCAAGAAGGTTTTTATTGAGATCTATTATTAGCACTATTTTTCTTTGATTGTACGTTGTTCCTTATTGAACATAAAAATAAATAATATTTGTTTGGACTGTTGTCTAATTTAATATTCTTATATTTGTTTGGACGGTTGTTGTCTAATGTGCATAAAATATTACAAAAGAAATTGGATTTGCCCCATTTTTATTGGGACGATCCCACCCAAAAATCGAAAAGTTAGATTGTGTCGTGTCGGCGCCCCTACTGATGGAGACATTTTTTAATATAATCGGTACACGGTATGATAAATCGTGTATCACTATACAAATGATGGAATATGTATATTAAAAAGTTAATAACTTAAAAAATAAAATTTCTCATTACTTCTATTAAAACACGTAATATATCATTCGTGTTCCCGTCACAATCGGGATTAGCGAGTGGAACTCAATTTAGTCACTTTAGGAGTGGATTAGGGTTTGTCATTCGTGTGATATCAGGTGAGTGCGACCTCTGCTCCGCAGACAACGGTCGTCCTCCCTCTTACAAATTTACAATGGCTGCCAACGGCATGATCAGCGCCTCCCAAGCATCTTGGCTAAGATCCTCTTACTCCGGAGCCCATCTACGTAGACTGCCGCCATCGTCAGTTGGGTTTATCTCTCTGTCTTCACCATCATTCTCAGCTGGTAAAATTTCGCGGAGCAGGCGCGTATTGTCTCCGGAGCAGGAGGCCGCCGGAGGAGGAGGCCTGACGTACAAGGATGCTGGTGTAGATATAGATGCTGGAACGGCGCTTGTTGATAAAATTAAAGCCATGGCTCCTGAAATTGGATCCTTTGGAGGCATTGTCCACGATGAGATACTCGGCGGTAAGTATGATTAATCAATGTATATAATTAATTAATGTTTGATTTTTGTTGTATGCTGTTTGTAATGGTAATTGTATGGTGATGATCCTCAACAGATGATCTGTGCCTTGTTCACGGGACGGATGGCGTTGGAACTAAACTTAAGCTTGCATTTGAGACTGCAATTCACGATACCATTGGCATTGATTTGGTAATCTACCACCTGGGTTTCTAATATTCATATTTTTTTTCCATTGATAATTGCTTTTCCGATAACCCGACTCTATTCATTCTGTTTTCATTTGTTCGTTTGTTGGTTTGTTCAACTCTCAGGTTGCCATGAACGTCAATGATATCGTTACTTGTGGGGCGAAGCCATTATCTTTCCAGGATTACTTTGCTACAGGCCGCCTTGATGTTGATATCGCTGTCAAGGTAGAGTTCACAGACAAAGTGCCTAATAAATACATTACCATGCCCACTGACTGCACCGTCGTTTGTTCCATTCTTCTTCTTTCTTAGGTTATACAAGGTATTCGCGATGGTTGCCAACAATCCGGCTGCAGCTGTAAACTTTCAGGCGGAGAGGTATTCGTAACTAACTTGTCTTTTTGAATTGCGCCATTAATTGCCCTGTGACTCTGTGAGCTGGAGAATAAATGTTTCCGAACATGGAGAATAAATCTTAATGTTTGCAATCCTTAATTTATACAAACTTTTTTATAAGGTATATACGTCTTGCTGATAACTGTGTACGTTTTCAGACTGCAGAGATGCCGGGCTTTTACAAAGACGGGGGAGTATGACCTGGGCGGCTCTGCTGTTGGAGCTGTGAAAAAGGATTCGATCATTGATGGGAAAAACATTGTTCCCGGAGATGTCATCATTGGCCTGCCGTCTAGCGGGGTTCATTCCAATGGTTTCTCTCTTGTTAGAAGGTTGGTGCTTCAACCTATTACAAATTAAAAAAAAAAAAATTAACATTCAGTTTTTGTTAGCTACGATACTATTGTAGTCTATAGCAAGTAGCTTGCAATATGCGATTAAATTTTGTCTCGCTGGCCGGTCGGTTGACTTGCTGACTCATGACAGAATAGTCCTATCTTACTACTGTTGCATTCATATTGTTACAGGGTTCTGGCTGATGCTGGGGTTTCTCTCAAGGACCAACTGCCTGGTGGAGAAGGTATTACATTTGGCGAAGCTTTGATGGTCCCGACTGTGATATATGTTAAGCAGGTAGGGTCGACATCGATCAAACCCATTATTATACTATGCAGATACATGTTTGTGTTTAACTACATAACTAGCTGCTGAAAATCAGAGTGCAAATGCTCCCATCATTGAACTATTTGTTAACTTATTATTGCTTTGCACAAAAACATGCAGGTCCTTGACCTAATAAGCAAGGGAGGTGTGAAAGGAGTAGCTCATATCACAGGGGGTGGTTTCACAGAAAATATACCTCGAGTGTTCCCGGAAGGCCTAGGAGCGGACATTTATAAAGACTCATGGGAAGTCCCATGTATTTTCAAATGGATCCAGAAGGCCGGAAGAGTAGAAGAGGCTGAGATGAGACGGACTTTTAACATGGGAATTGGAATGGTTCTTGTTGTGAGTCCGGAGGCATCACAGAGGATACTTGAGGAGGACAGGAATGTTTACCGCATTGGTGAGGTTGTAAGCAGTCATGAAGGAGTGGCTTATGTATGGTTGATTTTAAGAACCAGGATCCTCTCCCGAGCAATTCCCTAGGGATCTTAGGGATCCTGCAATCCTGTCCGTTCATCGTATATCGTGCGGTCAGAAATCATTTAAAATTTAAATTTTAAAATTCAAATATGAATAGTACCTAACGAAAACTGACCGCACGATATAAAATGAACAGACAAGATGGCGGGATCCCTAGGATCCCTAGGGAATTGCTCAGGAGAGGATCCTGGTTCGATTTAAGGTCAACTTAACTCGTGACTGTATCTTAGGATTGACGGAACCACAACTTTTCTTGTTCCAGTTTTTATTGTCACTTTGATAAAAATAAAAGTCAACGTTAACGTGCTTTATGTTTCTTTGATGCAAATATTTAAAGAAAAACTAATGAAAATGACTTGAAAACTTTGAATTCTAACGATAAGGACAAAATAAAGAGTAAAGTAAATAATACCAGGTTTGACTTTTTAATGTAAAAATATGATTTTTCATTAAAAAGAATAGTACCGCAGACTTTTCTGTTTAGCCTTTTACACGTAGAAGATACATAGGAAAAATTAGGGATGTTGAAGAGTGGTGAAGGATGGTAGGAGATATGGTGATTGTTAAAAATAGGGCCAACTACGTTTTAGACTTTTTAGGTTTCAAGTAATTTTCAAAATTAGTCACACACATTGCATCGTTGGTTTGAAATCATTTCAACTCAGGTCTTTTGTTTGTTTGATTGATTGTCTAGTCTCTCGGTGATGTCTTGACAAACTAGAGACGTATTTATAATTTGATGTGGAAGCCACACTTGCACTAGGACTAAGATGAAGAAGTAACTAAGCGACATGTATGCTTTCACAATTTTTATAAAATTAAGGGCTTGTTTGGTATTATATTTGAAATTTTTTTTATCATTTCTCAAAACATTTCTTGAAAACAATTTTCTTTAAGACTCAAAAACTTGATTGTTTTGCGATTTAAAATTTTTAAATCTTACGACTTAAACTAGACAAAGAGATATAAAAAGAGAGGGCCATAGGAGAAGGAGAAAGAGGAGAGAGGAGGAAAGAGAGTAAAATATGATTGAAAGAAAGATAAAGAAAAGAGATGATCATATGAGATAGAGATGAAGAGAAGTGAGAGAAAGAACTGAGAGAATGAAGACAACACATTGGAAGAGAGACAAGAAATGTAAAAAAGAGCGGAGAGAGAAAGAAGAAAAGAGAGAGAGAGAGCGAGATTTGGAGGAGGAGTGAGAGAAATGAAAGGATTGAATTTAAGTTTAAAATTTTTCAAAACTCACTTTTTATGTTTTTAGAGAATAAACTATATTTTTTAATTAGTCTTAAGTTCAGTTTTTAAAAATGGAACTTTAACGAAAAGCTCCCGGTACTGTTCATTTTAACGAAAAACCACATTTTTACACTAAAAAGTCAATATGGTACTATTTATTTTACCCTTTATTTTGTCTTTATCATTAAAACTCAAAGTTTTCAAGCCATTTTCATTAGTTTTCCTTTTTAAAAATAATCATACCAAACAAGTTTTTAAAGGCTAAAACTTAAAAATTATTTTTGAGTTTAAAAAGTTCGATTCAATTAGAGTACCAAACAGACCCTATATAAAAAAATTCTACTTTTAACACGCAAGTCAATTTTAAATGGGACAAGGATTGTTTGCCCTCCCACTTCACGTGCTCTCCTGTTTTGTATGGTCACGGTTAAACCACGTCAACATTTTATATTATTTTTTTTATAGAAATAATAAGACAAAAATAAATAGTAATATAAAATATTGACGTGGCTTAAAAGTAACTATACAAACAAAAAGTTATGGAAAGTGGGAGGGCAGACAATCCTTACCCTTTTAAATGAAACACAATACAAAGAAGTAAAGGAGACACAGATATGTGACGACCATACAGTTCCAAAATCCAAACTAGTTACACACTTACAGGGGTAAAAAGGTAAATAAGGCATAAGTCAAAAGCTGTTTCGTTGACGGGCGAATTAACAAAACAACAGCAACAACCCTAGCTGGAGCTTCAACTCGCGTTTTATTCCCGCCACTCTCTCTTTTTGAGCTCCGTCGCTCTCGGCAGAAACTCAGCTGTTCAGTCGCCATGGTCTCCTCCTTGAAACCAAACACTCAGCTCTCTCGCTGCTTTCCCACTTCGCCCAGACCCTCTTTCTCCAACGCCAACCCCGCCCAAACCCAACTCTGCAGACTCCCACCTGGGTCTCACTCCGCTGCCTTCTCCGCCCTGTCCATGTCTTCCTCCGCCGAAACTTCCCGGAAAATCCACGTGCTTTCAGCTTCAAAAAACGAGTCCGGAGAAAGTGGTAGCGGGAATGTCGGTCTGACGTATAAGGGCGCCGGTGTGGATATTGACGCCGGCGCGGAACTTGTTCGGCGAATTAAAAAAATGGCTCCTGGGATTGGAGGTTTTGGGGGTCTTTTCCCTTTCGGTACGAATATTATGCTAGCTGTTTGAATTTTTTAGTACTTGGGTGATGAAATTTTTTGTGCACTGTTTGTTTGAACTTTTGATTACTCGCGCTGATCAAGTTTTGTGGTGATTGCAGATGATAAATACCTTGTTGCCGGCACAGATGGCGTCGGGACGAAGCTTAAGCTTGCTTTCGATACTGGAATTCACGACACCATTGGTATTGATTTGGTAATGCTAATTTTGTTCGAATGAATTGTCATGTGGTACACAATGTGTCGTTGAAAACTGCTGCTCTAAATCAGTTTCGATTCTCAGGTTGCTATGAGTGTCAATGATATTGTTACTTCTGGTGCTAAGCCGTTATTTTTCCTTGATTACTATGCTACAAGCCGGCTCGATGTTGATCTTGCTGAAAAGGTAGAGCTCACAGTGCCTGAGTTTCTTGGGTTGTGTAAATACATATCACTAATTGAAGCTTACTCCCGTTTTTTGTTTGTTTTACCTTTTTCTAGGTTGTAAAAGGTATTGTCGATGGTTGCAAACAATCTGACTGTGTTCTTTTAGGTGGAGAGGTATGCTAAATAATCAATTCTTGTGTTAATATGTATATCAAGCATTTTTTTTGCAGTTAATTTGAATGTATAGCATTTTACTTTCACACTCGTGTTGTTAATACTTTTACAATGTATGGATCCCTGAATTGCATATGCCAAGCATGTCTTCTTGCGGTTAATTAGTTTATATATGGTGTTTGTGCTTATATTTGGTACACGTGTTACACATATTTTGGCTAATGGAGGGCTCACTGAATTGCATATATTTTCAGACTGCAGAGATGCCAGATTTTTACGCAGATGGTGAGTATGACCTCAGTGGTTTTGCTGTTGGAAGTGTGAAAAAAGATGCAGTGGTTGATGGGAAAAACATTGTGGCTGGAGATGTGCTCATTGGCTTACCCTCCAGTGGGGTTCATTCTAATGGTTTCTCTCTCGTGAGAAGGTTGGTGCTGCTCAAACAACGTTAGTGTGTAGTGGTTTTCATATACTAAATGTAACGGAAGCAATCAACCTCAAGAATTTTTCTGGTATATCTTTACAGGGTTCTGGCTCACACTGGCCTTTCTCTGAAGGATCAGCTGCCTGGGGAAGATATTACGTTAGGTGAAGCTTTAATGGCCCCAACTGTGATATACGTTAAGCAGGTGAATGCTAACCCACTTCCAATTCTTTTGCATTTGTGCTTGTCTAGTGTTTTGCTAGTTGCTGAAAACGCTCTCTTTTTCTCCATGCACCAATAACAGGTTCTTGACATTATCAGTAAGGGAGGCGTAAAGGGGATAGCCCACATCACAGGGGGTGGTTTCACGGACAATATTCCTCGAGTATTTCCGAAAGGCCTAGGCGCTGTCATCTATAATGGTTCTTGGGAAGTCCCAGCTGTTTTCAAATGGATCCAAGAGGTATAAATATATTCCATCCGGCAACCAATTTTGGAATTCTAATTTTTGTTAGATATATCGCTTTGAGCTGTCATCTTGAAACTATGTAATCTAGTTTTCTGACTGTCCTTATTTCTAACCCTAGGCCGGAAGAATAGAAGAGGCTGAAATGTTGCGAACGTTTAACATGGGTGTTGGGATGGTTCTTGTTGTGAGTCGAGAGGCAGTCCATAGAATACTTGAGGATGCAAATGGAGCTAATAAAGCTTACCGCATTGGTGAGGTTGTACGTGGTGAAGGAGTTCGTTATAGTTGAAATGAGATACGAGGTAATGTATGCTCTTTTGAGCCTATTTGACGAAGTGAGATGCGAGGTAATGTAAGTGCGGCTTGGATTTTGCAGTTTATGTATCTCGAGTCTTGACGTTCACAAGTTAAATGGAATTTGTCAGAGTTGTCATGAAAGTTTGAATTCATCAAGGATGGTAGGGCTCTGTTTAAGTTATCAAGTCCGTTTTCTAATCCGTTTCTAATACGTGCTTAAACCGTAATCGCTTTCACCGCTAATGATCCAATTTTGATTCTGAATCTTCTATTCGATGTACAAAAAGTACCTCATCTGCGCTGATATGCCTTTGCGTTTTTCGTGTTGGTGTGCATTGAAACGGTAGTTGTACTTTGAACATGTTTTGTCGATGCTCGCAAGCCAACCGATGAACACCATTTACAGGATTTTCTTGCTCGTAAGATTAACGACTTGTTCATTTCACAAGGATTTTACTGATTAGATTTCTAAGATTCAACTTGATTTTAATACAAATATTAAGCCAATATTTGGCCAATACAAAAATTGTTTATCAATCCTATATTTTCGAGCAAAAACATGTGAAACATTGAGTTCTCTTGTGACTCGAGAGCAGCCGAGTTGCTTGCTCCCTCTACAAAAATAAGCAGCACCCGGCTTATACATGTCGATACAGAATGGCAATCTGTCTCCCCACCTCATACACTTGCACCTAAAAATAGTAGGTATTGTCCTTCAGATTGGCAGCATCCTTGCAAAGAATAGACCGGACTTCCATTATGGATCTAGGAGGCTGCACGTCCTTCTCCTGCAGTGTGTTCCCCAACAGCTGCTGCATCTGTGATGCAAATGTATCATCCAGAATCTGCAAATACGAAAAAGGTTGCACATTAGAATGGAAACAACCATACCAAGAAGAAAAGGAGGCAAAGAGGTTGGAAGGTTTCAACCACTACTTACAGAGACAGCGATGCGAGAACCCTTATACCACGACTTATTTTCTTTTCGGTTCTCTAAGAAACTCAGAACATCCTGCGACAGAAAAAAAACGCCAACATTAGATGAGCAAAAGCATAAGCACAGAGCCCCGGATTCTTGAAATGCTAGATTGAAGAATTTACCTGTCCCATTCGGTCCCAATAACCTCGACAAATTGCAATGAAGACGTGAGTCCCAAAAACAGTATGCAGGTGAGTAACTGTGGTTGCCAGCTGGTCTTTAAGAAGCTGCATTCTACTTCTCACATCAGATTCTACCACGGTTTCTTTTGAATCTTGCAGAATCTTCTTCAGTTTTGTAGCACTCTGCAACTTCGACTGCAATAAACATGAAAATCAGTGACACTTGACAAAAATCACTACTTAATAATATTAAGCATCCACACAGGTACTGAATGGAAGCAGATAGTGGTTGCTTACTGCAAACACGTGCAGAAGCCGAGTAGTTTTTATTGGTCAAGTAATTACACGAATATACCAGTAATTCAGATCTTTATACACCAGAATATGCATTAATACACGCTTTAATTATTCTTCAATGGACAAATTAGGCATTTTGTACATCATGACAGATTGGCAATTAACATGTTTAACCTTTATATCCATCTTATCTATACAGATCATCTCTTCTTTTTCATTTAACATATACTCGTTAATTTTGTAACACTATCACACAACAACTAATTCAAACAGAAAGGTGCAAACCACAATGATACTCACATTCTCTGCAAGTTTTTCAACAACTGCTTGTATGTAATTTTTTAACTTGGCTCTCAACATTACAGTGACTTCACTGAGACGCTCTCCAGGAACTGTGTTCCCAGCATCCGGAATGCAGGAACCCCATGATTTGAACTGCACTTCGATTTGGGGACGAAGGACATCAAGCATTCTCTTCAACGAATTCAACAGAATTCCCAACTGAAATGCAATCATCAATTTTTAGTTTTATTTTTTAAAACGTTGAATACACACGTGAAGATAACCCCAAAGTTTTAATAGTCAACTAACCTCTTCAGGGACTGTATAGGCGCTCACAGACCTTTTGGCAAGCTTCTGAACATACTTGAGGCCAAATTTCTTTGGGGCCAAATTTTCCTTTAATGGTGACAGGACGTCTGCATACTGCTTGTCTAGAGATTCTATGATCGCCTTCTCGACATCAGCAATAGCCTTTGTATTGAAACGTAGTTGAAATTACGAAACAAGCTTAATATATGTATATTTATTTCTATTTCTAATATGATAACACAACGCACAAGTACACTTTTCTGGATTCATATTCTAATGTTGAATATAAAGACAAAAATTATGCGTAAAGAGAGATTCACTCTGAACTAAGCAAGCCAAGAAAATAAGAAGCCATAACCGGATGACAAGAAACTCAATTTGTAAACCTCCAAGAAAACCAAAAACAAAACAAAAGTTATAAAATAAGGAAACGATTATTTGTCATAAACTGGATACAAAAATATGTGGATGAACAAGACTGTTATAAGACTAAATGTCATATTCCTTAAGCAAAACAAATAGCTCTGTATTCCATTCTTTAACCATCATGTTTAAAGTAGGAAAGAGATTAATTAATTAAGCAAATGAATGAAGAAGGTGGATTCCACATTCATGATGTGGTACATATGTGTAAGTCCAACAATAAATTGTTGGATAAGTTCAAAATGAACGATGGTGATGAGAAAAACTAAAGTAGACAAAAGACTTTGAGACACAAGGAATCCGACTTACATTCTCCAGAATGCAGGCATATTCAGGCCATCTGGAAATGATGATCTCATAGTCACTCAAAGTTGCTTTCAGACGATCATACATTTCATCCACAAAAGGAGTTGTTGAATGCTGTGTCCTAACTCCTGACCATTTTACCTGCAAGTGCATAATCTTTAGATACCTTATTGAACGTACACCAGTTTTTACGAGTGAGGATATCTTTAGAAGCATCGTTTAGCATAGCCCTCCAAAGATGCAGGTATAAAATTGTCGATAAACCACCACAAAAAAGAGTACCGACTCATTTGAGATAAATGTCATATACAATAACACTTAATAACATAAGTACCTTGTCTAATTTGCATGCTTCGAGCAAAGACCCACGCTTATTTTGAATCCACAGCATAATATAGAGGTGGAACAATTCTTTTGCATCAACTCCAGCTTTAATATGACTGAGATAACAAAGAAAATGAATTAGGACTATGCAAACCAAATAATATAATTAAGTGTTAACAATAGTAGTAGCAACAAAATTAACATTACCCGATGTTCCAACTGGAAAGGTCTCTTTGGAAATCTGCTGTGGCTATAACAAGGTCCCCTACAGGGGATGAAGGACCCGTTGGGGGGCAAGCAATGAGGAAAGCACGCAATCTACTGCATAGGTCTGTGCTGTATATTGATGCTGACAGATGTGGGAGGTCTACAAAACTGTGCAATGAAAAATAAAGCATCGGAATTATATCTGTCCAACATCAAACAGCCAAACAAACCACTGCACTGGTTCGAGTAAACGATACAGCTTTTCTATATTTTCACAATCACAAAGAAAATCAAATTAATATCTTAACTATGATCAGCCATGTCATAAGAAATATTAAACAAACTATAGCATATATTACAATGTTAATGAAGACTTAAATCAGTGGTTTTTGCATCTCAAAATGTGAGGAAAATGACTAATAAAACTCTTCTTAATAATATGGAGATTTAGTTGACACTATTCATACTAAATATAAAATATTAAAAGGGTAATTTCTAGTTTTCCTTTCACCTAGGGCCTAAATTTTCAAGGGGCGTCCTCTCACATTCCATAGCAAGATCCATTGACCAGAGATAGGGGAAGTGTATCTATTTTGAGCTATTCAGTTAAACCAATGGATCGTTAGTGTATAGCAGATAGCATAAGAATTTCACCTCAGAGCACATATGCACATAAAATAATTATTTTTGCTAAAGATAGTTTGACAGGAACAGGATCATATATACATAAGACGTCAGACCTCAACACAAGATTCAGCACCATATGTCAAAATATCAATTGGCGTAGGTTTTCAATAATGTAACCACAAATGATAGCTTTTTATCATCATTTCCTAACAATAAAACAAGCCAACTATTTAAAAATACTAGATAGTGCCTCCAATGGAAAAATATTTTGCCAAAAAAAAAAATGAAATCATATTGGAGAGAGTATCACTTGACGGTTTCACGTGTGTACCTGGGGAGTATATGCCGATTATGGATCTCAATATCAGTGTGGATTTCATCCCTAATGTTAAGGCACAAAGATTTCATTTTCTGGTAAGCAGTCGCCATACTCAAACTATCAAGCAATATACCATCGCTATTGCTGGTAATATATTCATCTGTCTCAGCTAAGTGCCTCTGTGATCTCTTTCTCGCAGCAACCTGGCCAGTCACTTAAAACAATTAGGGAAAATAATAGGTACATCACCCACGCAAATCATTGTTAAATAAACTGGAAGTTTCTCAAACCTGGAAATGGTGGCATAAAGCAGTCTGCGCCTCGGGAGACAAGATATCATGAAGAAGCGTGTAAAGTTTGACAGCAGGCTCCAATGCAGGTGCAGCATGCCCAGTCGCAGGTCGAAAGACCTCCATAATTCCTGAAAGAGATGACTCATCCAAGGACTTGTAATTCTCGAAAGCTAGAGCAAGAGTTTGTTGAATCTGATCCTTAGTTTCTCCTAAGATTCGGTTCTGTGAAAACAAAAGTATTAGAATTTTGTTAGAATAGAAATGACAAGAAAGTAAAATGCAATAAGCAAAAAGCATGCCACAACATAAAAGTTAATATCAAAAGCAACAATGATTCAAGAATACCTCTTGGTGACTCAGCATGCTCTTGTTGTGGCCTTTCATCAAAACAGGCCTTAGCAAATCGTACACCAAGTTGAGGCAATCAGCTGTTGGTGTAGCTACATCCATAACATAAGAGAGATACCTAATCGAGATATTCATATTAGGAGCATGACTCGGATATGGAACCAGTGAACAAAAAGAAGCGGCTTATAACAATCATTCACATGGGCATATCATTTTAACAGAAACAAGCTATCAATCCAACAACATTCCATTACCTCAGCTTGGTGTATACATCAGAAACACCGTAATATGTTGCAAACTCAATTAAAAGCCATTTCCATGGACCCTGCACCACTAGATTCCTTTGTTGAAAATGCTGAACCTTCATAGCAGCTTCTAAAACAAGGTCATATGCAACCGTTTCTGCAACAGAGCCACACTGAACCCCAAAAGCAAAACCAATATCACAAAAGGCATTTTGCAATACATCGTATATAATGGAAGTATCCATGTTCCCACATTCGGCTAATGGATTAATAATCATTCTTTGTACGATATTAAAGTTAAAATTATAAATAATAAACAAATAATTAACTATATACTTTCTTCCCTTTTCTTGTTTTTTTTCCTGATCCTTTTTTGGCCCAGGACTGGAACATGGTGGCTAATATACATTGCTGAGGAATACTACGAGAAATCACTCAAGAAAAGATTAAAATCTTATCATTCCTTCATCTTTAGAAGATTACAGCACAATATTTAATGAGGGTATACATTATTTTGCTATTGGAAGAAACCCTTGAGCTAAATACTGTTATGCACCAGTTAAAACTAAAATTGAAGAGATTCTCTTCTAAGGTCCTGTCAGTCATCCCAAATATATACTACATATCTATAGATCCTAACACCTGATAACAAAAAGCAATCAGACGATCATTTCTACATCCACTTCTTAAACTCGTCAAGATACAAGTGTGTAGTTAACCTTGTATGACAATTAAACTAAGATTTTTTTTTCTTAAGGATTACCATTGTATTAGATTACAAAAAAACTAATTCATAAATGAAACAACAAATGGAGAAACTCTTAATACACAAGGCTAATATATCTTTAAGGATACTAAAGTAACAAATAAACACCTTGGGATTGTCATCTGAACTTGTTGAATAATATGTAGATAGCTGCATCTTTCCCACAGGTTCATGTTCTGGTTCACGATAGACAGAGAACCAGCGTTGCTTGTCAGCCTGCAATCAACAATAAAATTAGCCTTTCTGCCAGAACCATTATAGTTTTTATTTATCCTAAAGCTACCACCATAAGGATTAAGAAGGCATTACTGGGTCATCAACAACTGTTGCCACTTGAACAATGACTCTACCAAAATGCTTTCCCTTCGAATCAAAGACTTCGACTATTAGATCATCTCCCAAACTATCTGGAAAGCTGTAAGAGGTGTCAGTACCTTTCTCAACTTTCTCAAGCAGATATAGTTTAGAAAAATAAGAACAAGAGAGCATACAAGACATGAGTTTCACTGGATCCAGGTTGCATCTTGATGGCATCTTCTTCAGTTGAACTTTTCAGTCTTAACAAACAAGAGTACGTTTCTGATGCCAGTTAAAAGTGAAGGTTAACATTCCAGTAATTCATGAAAGACATTTGGAAAGAATTATGTTATATACACTACAAAGTACAAACACAGCAGACTATCAGAAAACTGTAGCATGCAAAAAAGAAACAAAATGAGGCACCCTCATAAGCGGCCATAAGTTACGGATACAAGAATATGCTAGTCACAGTTTAAAGTAAACACTTATAAACTAAATCTATGATTTAATGACAGAATAAGCACATAAACCTTTAAGGCTTTAAGATAGTCTCGATATACAGATTAGAGTACAACAATTGTTAGGAAGCACTAGGGCGTGGAGATTCATTGCATATTTCTATATCTTTATTTATGGGTTTCCTTCATCTAAGTTGTACGAAAGGTTGCACACTATCAATTATACTCCTGAAGACAATAGATCTTTCCCTGTGAAGTGGGATATCGAGAATATTGTAAGAGATGGTGCAGGTTGAATGAATGAAATTTTATCATCAATCCCTGTGGTACAAGGGGCATTTCAAAATAAAATGTAGAGAGAGAGAGAGAGTTGAATTTTCCATGCTCATACCATGCACAACTTCATATGAGGACGAACTGTCTCGTAGACTTGTTACACCAGTTTTCAAAAGTCCAGACACCTGTTTTATATACTGAGTACCAGCATGCACATACGCCAAGCTTTGACGTGAAAAAGAACCATTTGCAGGTACCCGAGGTGCAACTCGAATCTTTCGAAGGGCTTGCCATCCAGAAGCAATTGTAGACTGGAAGCTGGAGAGATGATGACGAATGGATTCCAGTTTGATTACTGGTGGTCTTATAGACGAAATACTGCAGCCAGTAGGTGGGTCCAGGCCCATTTTAATTCTGCGCACTGTACAATGAAAAAGAATTCAGAATGATCTCGTAACCATGCACTTGAATAGTAAGAATTTAAAAACAGGCGTTAGATGCTACCTTGCACTTTCATCTTGCCAACAATTTTCTTTGGTTTCGGAACAGCTTTCTCACTTGCAAGCTCTGAAGTCTGCTTTGCCAACAGTTCTTCCTCTGATTGTAAAAGCACTTGTCGTAAACTACAGTTTGACAGCAAGGTTTTAAGGAGATGGAGTGTCAATGGTGGAAAAGATAAAAGTAAAGAAGTTTTTCACATCATTCACTGTACTAGTTTAAGCTTTCAACACTAAATATTTTACTAATCGTCTGATCAAAAACAATGTCAACATCAATGAACTCCCATAAGGTTCAAACTTTTTATCTCAAAACCCATCGTTTCCTAATTCACTTCTGGCTTAGTCAAACCATAAACTCAATTATATTAATTTGCTATGTTGCATAACTTTTTTTAGACTATGAATTCATGCGAGGATTTGATCACGAAACTGGCAACAGACATGTAATTATACAGGGTCTAATAAGAATGCAATGAAAAGCCGTCTAAATTAAGTTTAAGATAGGAGAATAAGGTGATAAAGAGCATGGACTCACCTAAATGCATCTCGTAGAAGAGCACATTCATTTTCCAAGAACATGGGAGCTTCCATGCATTCCATTGCCCAAGCATGAAGGCACAAACGCACACATGCATCATATGCAATAACACCATGCCATGGCCCTAGAGCACTGATATTGGTTTATGGCACATAAAGTCAATAAATTTTAGATGGCAGAAACAAAGGTTAAACTTAAAAACCAAGTACAATTATGGCATTGGTTAGAGATACCTTGCATAATATGTTGGGAGCCGAGCTGGGCATGATGGCGCAGCAGCTTCAGAACTAGTTGTAGTTCTGTGAACAGAGATTGACATAAGTTGGTCCAGTTACCGAAACTAAAACATACTTATGTGACAAACTGTATGACTAAGAAATGTAAAATAGCAGCATGCTTCAAGTACTAAGTTTGTGAAACAAAAAGTTTCATGTTTCTTTCCAACATAAGCACAGATGCATGCCATTGTTTCCAAATAGGACTGCAGTAATATGCATACCTTGCAAAGTGTTCAAGATTCCCATTTCCAGTAACGCCATCCTGCTTTTTACCAGGGGTTGTTTTGAATTCAGATGGAGAAGTAGCACGCGGTGTCCTATGCACTCTAGTAGGACTTTTCTCATCATCCTGTTTAATTTCCTGAGTTGCACCACAAAAGGGTGGTGCACTGGGAACATCGTCATCAGGAAATTTTTTACTCTGCAGGTTTGTGGAATGCAAATTCTGCAAAATGGACAGGTTCAGAAAGAGTATCAGTGCGGTAGTACACCATTTAGATACCTTAAAAGTTATTATGCTGCAATGCTGGTCTGTTAGATAGAAAGTCCCTCGATACATAAATAAAACTTTTGCCTTACCAATTTTAGCTTTACCAACTGTTTTTTAGTAGGGGTGAATAAAAGGAAATGTTATCCAACAGTTATTAACTAACAATGATTTAGTCAGCATAACTATAGAATCTCAAGTGGGAGTGTGAGTGATAGCATGCTGTCTTGGATGTCAAACAACAATCCACATACAATTAAAGATATAAATTCACAAACCTTTTCAGCAGCACTTTCCAAGTTCCTACGTGAAGGTGCACTTGAGGCATAACCCTCAGAAGCATAGGCTTTATTATGAGGCAACCCACTCTTGATGCTTCCTCCGGCTTGTGAAGTAGAAAACTCGGAGCTTGCAGCCGAATCAGATGACTCGTCCTCCGTATAACCATTCTGCGCGACTGGATACTTCCTCGCTCCCCTCACCAATCTCTCTGCCACAGGTTTCTGTCTCCCCACAACAGTGTCCATGGAGGAACTGACGTCTGAATAAGTATAATCACTGCCATAATTGGTCTGCCCTTGCGACGGCTTCCCATACCTATGAGCAGCAGCACTGGGAACCCTATCATCTTGCGGTGACGAATCCAGCGAGTACCTGCCTCCATAAACTCCATCTTCTGAATCAGTGGTTCTGTCATTATCAGAAGCAGACCCACTCTCATCCCCATCAGCTGGAATTGTCCGAACCGGTATGGCATTGGAGGGCAAGTGTCCACTTCTAAATTTAGACGGAGGGGGGAGTCCAAACCCCCTGCCGCCACTACCACTGCGAATGTGCATAATCGGATCAATCCTAGGCCGCAAATTAGAACCCGAAAATGGAACTTCCTCCTTCTGATTAAGCAACAAAACCCATAAATCCAAATCTCATAATTCAGAACAAAATTTTCTGACTTTGAAGCACACATGCAAAATTAACACAAACCCAGATCCTAAATTCCTAAACACAGTCGAACAAGAAGCGGCATTCACCCAAACAACAGTATAAATCAAACTCTACTTTATTATTTATTTATTTATACTTAAAAAAAAAAAAAAAAAAAAGGAAAGAGGGTATGATTTATCTTCACAAACCTCTCTAACCCAACGAAGGGCGCTTCTATCAAGTCCTTCAGTGAACATATCTCTTCTCGATTCTTCCTTTACCTGATTCAAAACCCACAAACCAAAAAAAATTTAAAAAAAAATCAACTTTTTTTCTCCAGAATCTTCCCACCACCCACAAACAACTTACATATGGCAATGCAGAAAACCCAAATGAGAGAGAGGGATTTCAGAGAAGAAGAAGTAAAATCAGCGAGATTTCGGAAGAGAAAAGTGCTTCTGCAAAAAGCAATTTCAGAAGTCGTGCTTGTTTAATGATCTCTCTGTTTCTTCTGGGTGTGGAAATCTGTCACTCACACTGTGAACTATATTCTGACTTCTTTCTTTCTCTTTTCTTTTCTTAATTATTTAGGATTTTGTCTACTGCTTTCCTTTTCTTTGTTGGGATTTTCAAAAATCCCTACAAATCTCGTACGTGGTCGACTCGGCAAGAATATTTTGGATTTGGAAGCCAGAACGGCGACGTAGAAGGAAATTAATTGGATTGTGTAATTAATTAATCTTCACCAAAAAAGGCTATTTATTAAATTAATTAAAAGTTCTAACGTTAGATTATTAATGGAAAATAAAATGCTTTTCCGACGTATCCGCCAACAAAGTAACGGGTAGTCGACGTGGCAGAGCGGAGCTTTTGTTTTTCAGCTTTTTTTGAATTATTTATATCAGCTGAGAAAAATAATAATAATAATGTTCCTAAATTCCGAACGTTGTAGTGGGGTGGGGTCTAAAAGGCGTGACATGGATTGGTGCTGCAGTGGGGTGGGGTCCCACATGCCATACTTTTCTTCTTTTGTAATTTTTTTTTTAATTTTTTTTTATCGAGAAGAGAAAGATTCGGAGTCATTACAAATTAAGAGGATTGGAAGTTCTGAACGTTCAACACATGGATGAAAATCCAATACATTGTTCTACACGATATTAGACTGCATGCAAATATTTTGTAACTTATTCGACTAGCCTTCATGCATTTGTGAGAAGATATTTTTTGAATCACGGCGTGTTACGTGCGACTTACACGTTTTAGATGAATAATATTATATCATGCTAGAAGAAACCTCTCATAAATCAATCAAAGCAGCTGAATCCATATAATAAAATCGATCTTTCAATTTCGATCTACATTCGATTGAATTTCCATTAAGAATTGAGAAAATAATATTTAATAAATAACTTATTGAATCATATTATTACTAATTCCTTGTGAGGTACTAATTATAAAAAAAAATTAAAAAAAAACACTATAAATGAAAAAGTTAAATATTAAAAACATTGTTTATCACTGTTTATATAACGAAAATACCCCTACCACATTTGATGTATTATTTTGAACTGCTTTTGAAGTATTTTGTTTAATGGACATTTCTGTGCACTTTTTTTTTATGAAGCTTGTGATCCCAAAAATCACTGTTAAAAAACCCTGGCTTTATATATAGAAGATATGCATGACAAGATATTTTTGTTATTTTAATATTTGTTTTATACATACATTGTGATTGTGATTTTGCAGCATGCAGCTAAACAAAAATTATAGTCAAGTTAACTGTAACAACATGAATAAGTTAGTGGTATAGTGAAATCAAACAGTCTTCTAGCCCTCCTCACATCGACAATCTCCCACCTTTTTCCTCCCTTCCCCTCGAACCCAGTTAACCATATTTTTCTTCTGTCAAACGATAAATTTATTAAATTAGATGTTAAATTAGAAAGTCGAAAGGGTTCGAACCACGCCGTAAGGGCAACACTGACAACACTCATCTCAACCACTGTGATAAATGATCACTTGCTATTATTTACGTAATTATGTTTGAATCTTTCTCTTTGTCATTTAGATAAATTTCATATAGAACACCTCTAACATTAAAAAACTTATAACACTGAATTTGTAATTTTATTAAATAACTTTTGTGTATGTAACTGTAATTTACAGACTTGGCTTGTTATGGGTAAAATGTAAAGTCATTGGTGGGGTTTTGGGCACTACTTTAATTTGAAACAAAAAATTCAAACTTTACAATACCACTTGAGATTGGAATTGACCAACCCACTGCTTATTAACTAAATCTACTAGATTAGTGGTTGTTTAGTGCCTTAGTCCTTAAGCTATTTCTGCATGGGGTGGGAGCCACCAGCCACATGCTACTCACACTGCCAACCAAACATCCTCAAAGACTTTTAATTCGTCTCTGTCATTTTTGTCTGACATTGAGCTGTACACATCTAGAAGCGTAACTCTAAAACTCACTCTCCTACCAAATATTTTGCAATTTTCAAACACAAAAACGGGTACGGGCGATATGAAACAACGTCAACAAATTTTGAAGAAATATTATCATGCGTATGAGCCATGACACAACAGTAAATCGTAGCTAATATCCCTCTCAATGTACTTTTCGTATCACATGAGACAGCAACATAATTTTAGCTTTTAAAAAATGAATATGTTTGAATTTGTGGAAATTTGAACTCGAGTGGTAAGTTTCAAACACTTGCTTTGCACTAGATTAACTCCTTAAAGATTTTGCATATATGTATTTTGGATTAACTTGACAATTATCTTTATCCCACAGAAGCAAACACATAAAATGAATAGTAGGAAGGACTTTTTGGTTCTAGTTCGTCAAGGAAAAGATTTATCTCATATATGAATCATTTTCCAAATCTTATATCTTTAATTATTTTGGATACCATATTGATGTAGCATCTTTAAATCCTAATCGGCTAATCCGAGTACAAGTAATCTGATGCTTATTTTTATTTTATAAAGTAGTGAGTTTCAAATTTTCAATACATTCAATGCGAAGCCACCAGTTGATATTTTTTTCTTAAAGTGTACAAAAACTATAAAAATCATAAGATCAATGAAAGATGCTACTGTGAATATTTGTGTACCGAAAAAATTGAAAACATAATAATTTTTTCTTTCTGCTTACAAGGACATAATAATTATATGCACATGATGGAATTTCGCAAAAAAAATTAACTTCGTCCCACAATAAAGTTTAGAATTTGTTTGAAACTATTTTTTTAATGACTAAAAATGATTTCAAATAACTAAAAAAGGGTTAAAATTAAAATATATTTGTACTCATAAACGCATTCGTTAAAAATATTTTCATTAAAAAACGCTTCATGAAAAAACAGTAAAAATTAAGAGTTTCAGTCCACTTCCACAAATAGACATTTCAAATAATTGGAGACAATAAGCCTCAATTAGGCGTGTGCTGGCTGGCTTAAAGTGGAAAGTAGCAGGCAACAGTTGGAGATGGACAATGACCGACTGATATTGACAAATTGGATTTGAATTTCTCCTTATCTGATTACAAGAACTTTAATGAAAAATTTTCGATACTGTTCATTTTAATGAAAAATTATATTTTTATATTAAAAAGTCAATTCTATTATTATTTACTTTACCCTTTATTTTATCTTTATCGTTAAAACTCAAAGTTTTCAAATCATTTTCATTAGTTTCGTTTTTGATTATTGACTATGATTGTCTGTCATTTTCTAGTGCTGGACTTTGAATATTCAATCCTTCTTTCCATCAACAAAACTTTCATATGCTCTTTTCGATTAGAAAAATGATATTATTTTTAATTTTCTATACACTTTTGTTTAATTATATCCTTTATTTTTATTTGATTTGTTCATTCAACAAACCAAAATAAAGAAAATTGTAAGAGACGTTAAAAAGAATGTATGAAAATAAGGAAACTCTAGAGTTCGACATTTGGAACACGTGTCCCTACCCACCCCTTTGATTTTTTTCATTTTCACTCAGCCTCATTTTGTGTCCCACCACATCCATGACCGAATGAGGATTCTCTCCGGATCCTCTTTATGAGGATCTTAGGAATCAATTCATCTTAGTCGTTCATCGTACATTATGCAGTCAGCTTTCGTTAGATATTATTTGTGTTCAATTTTAAATAAAATTTCAAAATAATTTATGAATGCAGAATAACTGACGAATGAATATAATGAATTAGGATCCTCACAGAGAGGATCCGAATAGAATCCTGTTCTTCCATGACCAACCACATCGACAGTCTCACATAAGAACCCCTCGTGAAAATAATGCACTACGAGACAATTGAGTTATTGGAATGTCTGCAATTATTATTACTATAATCAAATCAACATTAGAATATAGCACTAACACAATTAGTGTGCTAATATCTATAGTGTGCAGAAAATGTTGACAAAGGAGGATGATTTAAAGTATAATATTCTGAAATAAACCACCTTATTATTCCTAATTACATCGTCATCGTTTGTGACAAACGCTCAAAACGACAAGTCGTAAATGGAATTTTATTTCCTGGTTA